>NW_024544798.1:0-693954 GCF_018167655.1 Microtus oregoni
GCAGACTGGAGAAGCTGTGAAGACAGGCTGGCGGCCCTGGGATTTAGTGGTTTAGCTTTGTGGAAATCTCCAACTTCAAGGACTTCCCTGTGATGACTGAGCTCTGCCAGGCTAATTAGGAGCGAGCTCGGTCGAGCTCTGGAAGGAGGATGGAGCGAGAATGGGTGATGGATGCCCAGAGTGGCCGTGAGGGGAGGTGCTGTCGTCACTCGTGACAGTTGAGGATCACTGGGGACCAGCAGGACAGACAGCAGGGAAAGTGCTTGGAAGGTGTGCAGGGCAGGGGGTGAACCACCTTCACACAGTTCCTCTCTCGTGGCTCCCCTTCTCAATGGTCAACTGGACATGGGGGCAGCGACCGATCAGCTGGGCATGGGGGCAGTGACTGACTAGAATCATCCTTGAACTTATGGCCTGGCTGGGGACTAGCACTCATCTTGTAAAGACTCGTGGGTTTTTATATGAGGTGAAGGGGCTGCCATGGATGGGAGCAAGCAAGGAGGAACCATGCAGATGGTCCTTGGGCTTCCTTAGCATGCTCCCCACAGAGCAGGGGCTCATGGGATATGTGCTCGGGCGAGCAGCACAGCTCTGGAAAAAGAATGTCTTCTCAGCCAGGCCCTTGGATGTGAGGGAGATCCCCTTACTCTCCCTGTCTTAGAGCCAGCAAAGGTTAAACAGCTGTTTTAAGGTTGTACAGCCCAGTCAGAATGTTTTAGCTCGTGTCTGTACAGAACCGGGAGAAGGGCCTGCCTGCACTCAAAAGGGGGCCTGAGGTGCATAGAGTGTGCTGGAGACAGAGCTTGGAAGGCAGGCTCCATGTCAAGTAGCTGAGTAAGAGACCGTACCATCTCTGTTGTGGCAAACAGACCAGGAACAAAAGCAGGTCCCTGTGGGCAGGGTAGGGTCTAAGAGAACAGGATTCGCTCTGCCGTATCCACGGAAAGGTTGGGTACAGACTTTTTATCACAGCAACAAGTAAAGGGGTTCAGAGATCTGTTTGGGTTAAAGCCCTGCCTCTGCTACTTTGTCCTTGAATGGCTTTTTAACCCCTCCATGCCTTTCGTCATCTGTGGAGAACCGTGCATATGGCATACAGCTGTCTTGGGCAGCAGATGAACGAGTTCTCGTCTTTAGCTGGCTTTCTTCAGAGCGATGTGCCAAGAACTGAGCAGAGCATTTCCCGGGTTCGTAGACTTTCTCCCACTTGGCTTGGCTGAAGATAATGGGGCAGAATTTGACAGGGGAGGGCACACGGCAGGCAACATACAGCACCGGAGTCTTTGTCCTCCTCTGACAGCAGGGGTTGGTTCTGGAAGGTCAAGCCAGGTGTGGTCCTCGCCTTTGAGGAAGCTCTCAGGCCAGTGGGGAGAGAGTTGTCCGTTCATTCATACCTTCACACAGCCACCATTAATGGAATACCTGCTTTGTGCCGGAGACCTTCCTAGGTACCGGGAGCAGAGCACACATGGAAAAACGGGACATTTAGCTGCCTTCGGGGCCTGACTGCTAGGCTGTGGGTTTATGTTACCAGAATATCATCAAGATACATTCAATTTGGAGTGACCAACCTGGCCTTCAATCCCTACTTGCCAGTCACACATCTTTCTGGGACTCTGAAGTCAGATGAGCCGGGGGTCTGTATCTCAAAGAAGTTTTTTTTTTTCCAAGAAAATAAGCGACTAATGCACAGACAAGAAGCAGCTTAAACCTGCATTTTCAAAACGTTTCTGTTAACATGGGAAGATAGAGGTTTCGCTGTTCAGGTTGATGAATATTTTTTAAATTTAGTGATGCATTTTTATCAGAGTCTAGAATGGTCATACAAAGAGACTGGACCACTGTCATTCTTGGTTTGGGAAAAAACAAAACTAAAACAGTCTTTAGGACTAAAGGATGAAAGCAGAGCGCAAATCTGTGCTTTGGGTGACAACATCGCCATGATCTTTGTGTACCTCAACACTGACCCTTCGATGGTCACCAATAGGACCCAAGTGGCAGGACAAAGCCACTGTGGATCGCATCACCATTGCATCATCAGTCTGAGGCAGCCACAGCACTAAGCAATGGGCTGAGATGGTTTGGGCCCCTCGTGTTCATTGTGAGTTTTGACTTTGGTGGCATCCCCAGAATCAGACCAGCCCCTCAGTCACATACTGTGGCTGGAAATACCACAGAGCAGCTGCCAAGCCTGTGCGTTTTCGCAGGAGAGCTACGCTAAAGGAGCCATTGCATTGAGTGATCTGACCCGTGTGTTCAAAGTACTTCCGCAAGTGGTCTGGTCACATGACAAACAAGTCGAGCTTGCTGTCAGGAGGTGAGATTAGTCCCTCGAGGTTTTAAGTAGTGCAAAAATGAGAAATAGGTTGTTCAAGTTGAAAGAGAAAAGGGAAAACTAAAAAGCATTGTCATGAAATAATCTTGGACTGAAGCAGCTTTGAAACTGAGTTGTGTACAAGTCTCAGTGACACTGACTTGACCACCTTCTAAATACACAACAAACATCTGCAATTTTGAACCTTATAAAAATGATTTTTCTGGTATAGATACAAATCATGGTAATTCATTTCAAATGTCAACATGATAAAATCTAGAATTCCCTGGAAGATGAGCCTCGGGGCATGGCCTATGGAAGATGATCTTGATTGGGGTAGCTGAAGTAGGGAAGACTCCCTACTATGGGTAGCGCAATTCCCTGGGCTGGGATCTAAGAGAAATGAGCTGACCTAAAGCATTTCTGATTTTTTGCTTTCTGATTGCGAGTGATCAGGCTCCGGCTACCCTGGGTTGGCCCTGACCCTGCCTCCCTGCCATGATCAATGTTGCCCTCAAATTGTGAGCCAATATGTGCCCTTCCTCCCTTAAAGTCACCTTTTGTCATAGCAGCAAGTAAAATAATAATAAAGGAAATCGATTTAGACCAGCAGCTATCAATCCATGGGTCGTAACTCTCACCGGAGTAGCATATCAGATACTTATATTACAATTCATAACAGTAGCAAAATTACAGTTATGAAGTAACAACAAAGATAATTACATGATAGGGGGTCACCACAACATGAGGAACTGTATTAAAGGGTTGCAGCATTAGGAAGGATGAGAACCACTGCTTTTGATGGTCCCAGCCATAACTGGGGCCTTCCTGAGCTTTGGTCAACTTGAAGTAGAATCAAGGGGTTTGGTCTGAGCTAGCCAGTGAGCCAGAGGACCTTGTCTTCAAGAGCTAAAAGAATAGACATTTGGCTCTATATTCTTGATTCTGCTGAAGAATCATAATGCATAACCCACAGGTGGGGGCTGAAAGTCACAGTGTACCCTCAGAAATGGAACTTCCTCCAGAACTGAGTAGCATGTGTCCTGGGGAGAGGGATCAGATTATTCTGAGCTAAGATTGCCTTAAACAGGCCCTATAAGTAGATGATCAGGCCTCCAGATTCAGTGAGAGGTAGCCAGAGAGTTTTCATGTGTGGTGACTGTTTCATGTACCCTGCCTCTTTGGGAAGGACAGGGTCTCCTGCCACAGCTGGAGTCATAGAGACAGGACCTTTAGGACAAGAAGCACGGGCAGAGGGGCTGACCCCCCTGCAGCTGACTGCCTACTGCTGACCCCCTGCAGCTGACCGTCTACTGCTGACCCCCCTGTAGCTGACCTGCATGCAGCTGATCCCCTGCAGCTGAACCGCCTACAGCTGACCCCCCTGCAGCTGACCGTTTACTGCTGACCTCTCTGTAGCTGACCTGCATGCAGCTGACCCCCTGCAGCTGACCACCTACTTACTGCTAACCCCCCTGCAGCTGACCTGCCTGCAGCTGACCCCCCCCTATAGCTGACCACCTACTGCTGACCCCCCTGCAGCTGACCCCCCTGCAGCTGGCCCCCCTGCAGCTGACCCCCTGCAGCTGACCCCCCAGTAGCTGACCCCTGCAGCTGACCCCCCTGCAGCTAACCCCCCTGCAGCTGACCTCCTGCAGCTGACCCCCTGCAGCTGACCCCCCTGCAGCTGACCCCACATGCAGCTGACCCCCCTGTAGCTGACCCCCTGAACTTTGGTAGCTGAACTTCAGAGGCTTCAAAGCTGATGACTTTCAGCTCCTCTCCTTCTTTCAGTGTTTTTTATCCTGAATTTTATTTTAAAAATAAATTACCTTTATACCTAAAGAGTCTAATAGTTCAAGAGGTGATCTCTCGTCTCCTTCCCTCCCTCCCTCTCCCCTTCTCTTTCCTATTCAGGGGTAGGTCTTTGATATGTTTGGAGGAAGGAAAGTGATATAGTTAATTCCACAACGTTTTGTTTCCCGTAGTCTTTCTGTTTGCTTCTACCTTCTGCTGGACCTTGGTTATCCCGAGACCTACTCAGATTCTCCAGAACCATTCTTTGAGTCTCCTGCAGTGGCGGCCTTAGGGGACAAGGGTGTTGTCTGACAGTTCGGCAGTCTTCAAGAGTCGAAAACAGCCTCTTGATGTTGCAGTGCTGACCCCTGGGTCTCTCTTTGCTACTGTTGGGTTAGGACTTGGTTTTTCCGATCTGCTTCATCTGTTATCAGTTGTCCAGCTTCTCATATTCTTGCTGTTGAATTCTTTCCATCCCTGGGGACTGCAGTTGAATGGTGGCTTTGGGTGGAGTGGAGATTTGTATGCGTTTGCTCAACTCCCTCTCTAACTGGGAGCCAATACTCCCTTCCCAGAGAGCCATGGCTCCCTTCAGCCCAGTGTCCCACGGAATGCTCTGCCCTATGCGTGTGTGTTTAGTGCTGATGTTAGCATTAGTGCTTGGTCTCTGGGGACAAGTGGTCTGCTACCATTTGACCTAGAGATGGGCAGCTTATCCACCGACCTCTTAGTGAACCCTGACAGTGGTTCATGTTTTGAGACAAAGACCCTTCCCCCTTTGCCCAGCACATTTTCCCCACACTTAAAACCAAATATATTGGGGAGAGGGGAGGAAAGAAAGGGAGTGGAGAAAATGTATAGCTCAATAAAAACAATGAAAAAAACCTAATATATTGTCAGTAGACCCGAGCCTAGCTATGTCAGTCATCCTCTGTTGCTTTTGATAGATCATAATTTTGCTTCACGATATACCGTTTAAATCAGTTTTTATTAGCTTTTCTCCTGCATAAGTCTTTTCCTGAGATTTTATTTAACAGTACTTTAAAAAAAAAAAAAACACACAAAGTTGAACTGACAATCCACGAACCTGAATTTCATTAGAAACTTTGCTGTTTGTGTGTTCTGAGGGAGCCAGACTTACACTATGGGAAAGCTTGTGAGCTCGGTTGGTGTCCCCAGCTAGGCGAGGCTGCACACTCAACACCAGCACCAAGCACTGTTTGTGTCCCCAGCTAGGCGAGGCTGCGCACTCAACACCAGCACCAAGCACTGTTTGTGTCCCCAGCTAGGCAAGGCTGCACACACAACCTTCTTTGCCCAGCATTATACTTCATGGCATTTTTGACCAAAAAGGAAGGTGGTATTTTGTTAGTACCGACAGCACAGCAGGTAGAATTCTATTTAGAACTGGAATAAACAATATTTCATCTATACAGAGTCCTAATAAAAACCTCAGGAGACATAGAAATGCAGATGTAGATATGACTAGTACATGCTTGGAATGTATGCCAGATGATTAACAACCCCTGATGAATCTTGAGTAAAGCAGACACAAAGGACCAACCCCAGGACCAAACATAAGCAGGCACATGACCGCAAAAAGCTCCTTGGAGCCTTCTTCCTACCCATCTGAAGTCAGCAACTTTTTGTTTTCACCACCATAGATTAGATTGGTTTTGAACCTTCAATTTGTATCTCCCATATCAATACCCAGTCACTTCAGCACCATTAATAAGAAATGGCCTAGATATTCTTTAAAATGGGCTTTGTTCTACTAGCTGAGTTGGTCTGGGTTTTTTAACCAAAAATGTTCTCTGTGTGTGTATTTCTGGATTCTGCATCCTAGTCTGCTGGTGTTTGATTATCTCTTTGTCAGTGCTGAACCATCCTAGTTATTGGAGCTTTATAGTGAATCTTAAAACCAGGTAGTGAGGTTCTCTAACTAGCTTGGCGGTGCTGCGTTTTTATCACAGCGAAAAATACATATGGTGTGCCACGTGATGATTCGATGTATTATCCATAGGATAGAGTTATTGTAAGTCTAAAAACTACCAAAATTTCATATGAAATTATGTCATCTTTTTGCATAAAAGGAAGCAAGGTCCTGCATGTGATTTGTCCTTTTCAGCTCCTACAGTGTCCCCCGAGTTGGTCCGAGTTGTGGCAAATGGGATTTGTGCATGTGTGCGTGTGTTGGAGGGGCACATGCTCCCAAACACAGGCTTGTGGAGAGCAGAGATCAGTATTATGTTGTCTTGTATTGCTGTCAACATTATCTTTTGAAATTGGGTCTCTCACTAAAACTTGAGCTCACTGATTTAGCAGACTTGCTGGCTAATGTGTCCCCAGGATCCTCCCATCCTTACCTCCCGATTCTGGTATTACAGGCACATGCTGCCACACTTGGCCTTCTTACATGGCTGCAGCCATGCTCAGGTCATTGTGATCACACAACCTGTACTTTACCCACTGGGCCATCTCCCAGCCCTGGAGTCTCTCCTTAAAGACTGAATATTAGTCGATGTCCTCTCTCTCTCCCTCCTTTTCCTCCTCCCTTCTCTCTCTCACACACACCCCAACATAGTCTTCTTCATCCAGTCATTTTCTGATGGCTATTTAGCCTTTTCCATTCCGTGGTTACTGTAATACCACCGTGAGCATGGGAGTGTGGGTTGTTAATTGGAGTGTTATTTTATTCACATCCTATTGGTAGCAGCTGTCCAGTGTTTGTCCCTACTGAGAGGAGGTAAGGGTTCCTTTTCCTCTACATCTCTGCCAACATTAGTTACTGCTTGTCTATCTGTGAGAATCATTCTACCAGGCATAAGGTGCGATTTCCTTATGGTTTTGAGTTTTCATTTCCGTGATGATTAATGGTGATGAATGCCCTTTTATTTAGGTCTTTGGGATAGGTTTTACAGTATACAATGTGCCCACTTTAATTCTTTCACGCGTTGGTATCTACTTTCCCCACCTTCTCTACCGACTATGACGTTAGCTTTGGGCTTTTTCACAAATGGCTTTTATCACAGGTGAGCAAATCTCCTTCCTATATAAGTTGTTAAAAACTCCTGTTATGAGTGTGAAATGCGTCTTTTGCATCCACTGAGACGACCAGGTGTGACATGTGTTTCATAGCTTTCATGGAATGTATCACATCTGTTGATTTGCATAGGTGAAGCATGCTCGCATGCCAGGGGAACGTTCCACTTGGTTGTTGTGAACCATCTTTCTAATGTGTTACTGCATTTGCTTTGCTTGTATTTTGTTGGGAATTTTCTACCTCTATGTTGACCAGAGAAACTGTCCTGTCCCAGAACTAGCTCTTGTAGACCAGGCTGGCCTCGAACTCACAGAGATCTGCCTGGCTTTGCCTCCTGAGTGCTGGGATTAAAGGCACGCACACCACCACCCAGCTAGTCTCATCACTTTTAAACATTTGTTTTTATTTTGTTGTATGTGCAGGTGTTTTGTCTACATGTATGTCTGTGTATCACATGCATTTAGTGCCTAGAGAGGCCAGAAGAGGCTGTTGATCCCCCAGAACTGGAACATGAATGGAATGCCTATTGTGTGTGCTTGTGAACACGGATGGAATGCCTATTGCATGTGTTTTGAACATGGATAGAACCCTTATTGCATGTGCTTATGAACATGGATGGAATGGCTATGGTGTGTGTTTGAACGCAGACAGAACCTTTATTATTTGTGCTATGAACATGAATCAAATGTCTATTTGCTCTTTTTTTTCACTATTCACACCTTTGAATTTTCAGAGAATGTATTTAGTCTGCCAATTTCCACAGAAGAACGTGATGGCACTGCCTCAGTTTGAAGGGAACAGACCATAGAGCTCTCCTGGGTCTTACAATACATTAATGTGGTGACTTGGCTGCCTGTTTAAAGGCATTATCATCATCATTATCCAGTGTCTGTCATCGTCAGCATTCATTCTAAGCTTCCATAGAGAAGCCTCTCATGTCTTCTGCTAGATTTCTAGGTAGTTTGTGTTTTACGTTGTAAATTGTGCTGTTTTTCCTACCCATTGTTTATTGTATGTTATGTATGTGCATAAGATAGCATAATAATATAGTATTATGTTTTGAATATCATCTTTAATTGCTTGCTATCAGTATGTAGCAATGTAACAGATTTTTATTCGGTGATAGGAAATTTCCTTTCTTAGTACTAGGAGTGGGGAGTGTTTGGTGTGTGTGCGTTCTTTAGAATTTATCATATAAGCAACTGTGTCCTCAAGAGAGAGACAGTCCTCCGTTTGCTTGCTGGTCTTCATGTCTTGTTTGTTTGGACACTGTAGAGTCTCTCCAGAATGGAGCAGGTGAGAGTTGGTGTCTTTTGCTGCTCTCTGCCGCAAGGGGAGGGAAACTCTGATTACTCAGCTAGGAAACATAACATCAGCGCCATTAGCTCTACAGTAGCAGGCAGTCGCTAAGGTAGCTCACAGAGACCTCCCTCCCTGGTTTGCTGCTGTGTGAGTTCTCTTCCTTTGCTGTTCGATGCACTTCCCGTCCCTCCCCAGTGAATGGGATACAGCAAAAGTGATGGGGCATCGATATCAAAACTAAAATTCAGTTATGAAAAGACTGGGACTTCCGTCTTGGGGCTCAGTCTCTCTTGCTAGCTTGCTCTGTGGGAAGCTGTACACATTGCAAAACCCCGAGAGCTCCTGTCAACAGTCAGTGGAGTTCAGAGAGCCTGCGTTCAGTAGCTTCCAGGGAGCTAATCCGGCTGACATCATGGGATGGCTCAGGGTGCTCACTGCTCCTTTCATCTTCGGAGGAGGCTGGCGGCGGCAGCTCCCACTCAGCGCTAACATGACACTGAACTCTCAGCCACGGCGGAAGTCACTCAGATTCCTGACTGGAAACTGTGGCCGTGTTTGTCGCCTTTCTTTGCAGATGTGTGGTATGGTTTTTCTTTCATGGCAACTGGTGTTGAATCTTGTCAGTATGAGTCCATTGAGATGATTACATAGTTGCTAGTCTTTATTCTGTTGATACCGTTAATTATATTGATTTCCATGTAAAGCTTACAGGGCCTTATTGGGCTTTTTATACAGTATTGTGTTCCGTTTGCTAATGTTTTAAAGTATAGTTACTGTGTTTTTATGACAAATATAGGTCTGTGATTTTCATTTTATTATTAGGATATAGGTCATATACCATAAAATTTACTGCCTTCAAAACAATGTGCAAAACAGTGACTTTTAGTATATCTGCAAGGCCGTAACACTGTTGCTGCTATGTGACTCTAAACTCCGTTCCTCTGGCTCTAAAGAAGCCTCAGACATATGAGCAGCCCCAGCCCTGTCCAGTTCCTAAAAGCAACAAATCTGCTCCCTTCCCTTGTGAATTATTATTCTGATCATGTTAGACAAGCAGACTCAGGAGTTATAAGTCACTTTCTAACTTCTTAGTTAGTATACTATTTTTGTGACCTATCCACATTTAAATCACGGAATAAAAGGCATATAAAAATTCCTTGTTTCTTTCTACAGAGCCCTACTTCTGTGTGTTATAGATGTGCTGTATTTTGCTGTCCATTCACAGCTATAGACATCTATATGGTTCCCCACCAGGTTTTTCTTTTTGCTACTCTGAATAATAATCCTCTGAATATTCATAAGTAAGTTGTGTGAATGCATATCCCCACTTCCCCTAAAGTATGCCTAGGAATAGAATTTGGGGGTTGTATGATAATTTCATGTCTAACTTTCTTAGCAACTACCAAATTGTTTTTACAGTGGCCACACCATTTTCAATCTTTGTCTGTATCCTTAATATGTGTTACGTCTGTCTTTTTTCCTTGTATCCCTCCCGGTGAGACTAAGAAGTTGTCATGGCTTGGTGCTCTTTTTCTCCAAGAGCTGACTGCAGTAAGCATCTTTGTGTGTGCGCGCGCTCGCACGCGCCATCTGTCTATCCTCTCTGGAGGCATTTGTTTAATTTGTTTGTTTTTAAAAGTTGGGTTATTTGCTATTTTATTATCGTGTTGGCTCAGTCTTTGTGTGTTCTAAACTCAGGTCTCTTCAGAAAAATGATTTGTAAAGTTTCTCCCCAAATCTGTGGTTTGTCCTTTTAGTTTCTTGGTAATATTTTTTTGAAGTTTGAATTAAACATTTTGGTGGTGCCCGGCTTATTTGATTTTTTTTGTGTGTGTGTACTAGAATCATATTTACAAAATAAGAAATCATGACCCAAAGATCAATAAGATGTGTGGTTTAAACTTCTTCCCAGGGTGTACAGTTCTTTGTTTAACATCTATATTTTTGACCCATTTCAAGTTAAGTTCAGTGCACAATTTGGGATTCATATGTATCATCTTGTATACAGTCTCCATTTGTTGAAAAAGCTGTACCGTCGCCAGGTGAGTTGACTTGATGCCCTCGGCAGCCTTGGTGGTTGCATCAGTCTGTTCTTTGTTACTGCAGCAAATGCCCCAGGGCAAGCTAATTTCATATAGTCCCAAGGCCCCAGGCCATCACACTGGCACTGGCTTCTCTCTGGTCAGGGCACTGTTGGCTGCATCACCTCATGGTGGCAGCATGTGTGTGAAGAATGAGTCACATCTCAAAACTGGATGCCAGAGGGAGACTAAGCCTTCGAGTCTCTTCCAGGCTCCCCTTGCCCACATGGCCCAAGGGTTTCTCTTTGTGTGCTACCTCTTAAAGGCCCCTCACTGCCATTGGTGCCTTTGGGGCCAGTCTTCCAACACATGATCTTTGGAGGACACATTTAGATATGTCCAAAGCATGGCATCCTGCTTAAGATTCATGTCTGTATCTTAATGAAAATGTATCGCATTTCCATGGTCCACAGTCTTAGCCATTTCAGTATTCATCAAGAGTCCAAATTCAAGACTTAGGGAGATAGCTCACATGGTGATGTGCTTGCCACACAAGCATAGAGATTGGAGTTTGAGCCAAGTAAAAAGCTAAGTATGATAGCAAGGGCTTGGAACTGTAATGCTGTTGAAGCATTGACCAGCCTGCCTAGTCAATAATTGTAGCTCCAGCTCCAGAAGATGCAGCGCCCTCTTCTGGCTTCTGCAGGCACTGCATTCATGTGCACATATACACACATATATATGCATGCAATTAAAAATAAACTTTAAAATAAGTAACTTGGACTCACAAGAAAGTGTAGAGTTGGTACTGAGACTCTGTCTCCCTTGTTTCCATCCCCTATGGCCATAGTCCAATTTCGAGAACTGGGAACTTAGCGTTGCTCCAATACCACGAACTCAACAACAGTCTTCATTCTGACTGTTCAGGCTTTTCCAAGAGAATCAGTTGAGAAGTTTCGTTGCCACACTCCCTTAGTTTCCTCCTGTCTCCTTCAGTTTCTCACTCGGCTTTTGTGATCCTGACACCTTAGAAGGGCTATTCTGTGGTTTGTCTCTTGAGCTAAGCCTGTTTTCTCAAGATAGCCTAAGATGGAACATTTTAAGCACAGGTTCCTTCTAAGCACTAGACCCTTCTCAGTTATCCGCCTGTTAGTCTTATTGCTTGTAGCATTTAACACGCTCCACCCACTCATGTGGTCGTGGCAGCATTCTCTGCTGAAACTTTCCATTTGCAGTTAATAAATGCCTTGGAGATTGTGCAAGTCCCCTCTGGTTTTGAGCATTTCTGGTCTTGGTGTTAGGGATATTGTCTGCAGCAGTCACCGGGACAGGTGCCTTGTTCCTTTCGATTGTAGAAATTGCAGTTATTTAATAAGGAAAAGCTGTCCCTCCACCTCATTTATCCATATATTCCTTCTGTTATGTCAGTATTGAGCCACATGCATTTATTCTACAGATTATCTGTTTATATGCATTTTGATGCTCAAATTATGTCTGTTTTGGCCACTGAGAATTCTTTGAGGTTGGTTTCTGTGACCCTGTGACTCTTACACGGATTTACACAGGCGTGCTGGGGATCGTGCTAATTGGTGTTTTTTTTTTCAACTTGACAATAAGCTGGGGTCATGTGGGAAGAAGAAGCCTCCATCAGTAAAATGCCTCCATCAGATTAGCTGTAGGCAACTCTGTGGTGCATTTTCTTGATTATGGTTGATGAGAGGGTCCTGTCCACTGAGAGCAGTGCCATTCCTGGGCAGGCAGTCCTGGGCGGTATAAGAAATCAGAATGGGTGGATGTGCAGCACATGACTCAGCTGCCGAACCCTTTACCCTGCCAGGCCTCAGCCTGCTGGGAGCCGAGACGATGTCTGTGGCACATGTTACCACCGAAGGCCATGCGGATGGCCGAGGTCTGTGCAGCAGCCTGAAACCATGTCAGTATCCGTAGGCTGTGCTGCTGCCGGGAGCTATATGGACGCACCACCATCTGAGACAGTGGTGACATCTGGGTCTTTGCTGCCACCAAGGGCTACGTCTGAGTCTGGGACCCTACTGCAGCCAGGATCCGTTGTCAGTGGTCTGAGCCATCATCGGATGTGTGGATGTCTGTGGGCTGTATTACCACCAGGGGCCATACTGATCTGAATGGTCTTTGCTGCCACCTGAAGCCATGTTGGTGGCCATAGGCCATGCTGCTGAGGGCCCAGACTGGGTCTGTGGTCTACTGCAACACAGGGCTGTGTTCATAATCTGTGCTATCACCAAAGACAGTATGGAGGCCCATGATCCTGCTGACTTTCAAGAGCAAGGAGGCTTTTTTTTTTTTTTTTTTTGCTGTGGTATGGGGATGGTTACAGATGCACGGTTGAGAGGGAGGGATGAGGAAGGCTTCTGTGGCAACTGCTATCCACCCCAGCCTCCTGCCCCCAAAGTAGAGTAGGCTCGACAGGAAGCCACCAGAGAACTCACAAAATGCTCCAGGTTCCACTTCTTTCCTTTGTTTTTCTTTTTAAATTTTAAATTCTGTCCCAGTCCTAGAATTAATCCTTTTCCTGTTTCTTGTCTGCTTGCTTATTTTAAATTGGAAAAATGTATTTAGAGATGGAGAGCTGGGCAGCCTATGTCCTCAAGGTTATCACGTTATCATCGTCTCCCAGTCAGTGCACACAGCTTGGAATTGCACGTGTGTACCAACGCATGCACACGCGCATTTGTATTTTCTTCTCTGTTTGTCTACCTGAGTGTATTTCAATATTTGGTTCATATTGATGTTTCAGATTCCAATCCCATTCCGCAGTATCCACTTTGACGGCCCTTGTTTCCTCATTTGTAACTCTGACTTAGATTGTGAAGAGCCCGGTTTCCAGTATTTTACAATTTTTTTCAACTCTAGCGTATATATAAAGTTGCTTCAGAACTGCCTGGAGATGCACATTGGCTAACGACAGCACAGAATTGGAATTCGGCTTGTTTCCCTTTGTTCCATAGCACTTGGTTAAAACATGGCCTTGGAGTAACTTAGGGTAGCCCCTCTCTTGCCCGTCTCCTTCACTGGACTTATCAGTTCTAATACATTCACAGCCATCCCTTCTAACCTGCATTCCTTACTGGCTTTCTTCATGTTCGGGTTGGTGCTGTGACAGAGACTGGGCGTCTTATTAGATAGCTCTCTACCTTATTCTTTTAAGATTTATTTTATCTGTTTCCGTGTACACACACGTGCATTCTCGTCCTGTCCTCTGTCTCCATCTCCCTCTCTCTGAATCTTTCCCCCATGCACACATGCGTGCAGGTACCCGCAAAGGCCAGAGCTGTAACTCCCCCTGGAGCGTTACAGGTTCATTTGAGCCACCTGACGTGGCTGCTGGGCAATAGAATTGGGTCCATGCTTTTAACTACTGAGCCATCTCCCCAGCTCCTCTGCCTTGTGTTTTGAGCTCTCTCAAGGACTCTACCTAGAACCCGGCACACACTGATTTGACTAGGATGACTGCCAGTGGGCTCCAGGGGTCCAACTAGTCTCCACACCCCTGCGCTGGAGTTCAGTTACATATGTGCTGCCATGCCTGGCTTATGTGTTTGTTTTATTTTTCCATGGGTGATGGATCTGCAAACTCAGGTTCTCACGCTCACACAGCACACATTTTACCATCCCAGTCATCTCCTGGCCCCTCAAAACCTGTTTCTTACTTTTCTGAAACACCGTGCCTTTTTATTCTAACACTCCCCATTCATCCCACCCCAGATCCAATCCTCTGGCACCCATCAATCTATGCTCAGAGTCCAGCTTCTTTAGGTCACATGCACAGTGTTTGACTTTCTGTGTTCCGCTTATCTAACTTAGCACGGTCATCTAGGTTCACCTATGCCGTCCCAGTGGCAGGGTCCCTCCCACGTCTTTTAAGACTGACTGCTTTTCTATTGCATATAACACACCACTTTTTTAGCCATCCATCCATTGATGGACACTTAGGTTGACTCTGTAGGTTGGTGATTGTCTCATTGTTGTTTTAATTTAAATCATTAATCCCTGGTGATTAGTAAACACTGATAGGGGAAGGATCCCCTCTCCCAACATGGAACTTTCTGGAAGCCACCATGTTCACCATGAGGGCAAAGGAGGTGCAAAGAGCCGACAGCCAGAACAGATGGGAACTTCTGAGCCAAAGTTCATTTCCTTGCCACTGTAGAGGCAGAAACACAAACCCAGGCCTGATTGTGAACTCCTGGCTACTCTTGGCCTAGTGAAGGTTCTCTCTTCTCCTTTTAAACCAGGTTTGACAGCTCTTTCCTGATAGGTCTGATTTTCTTCACTTTTTCTGCACGCCCACACTCAACCAATCAGGGCCTGGCTAGTCCCCTATACATTCAGATGCAATGGGCTTCAGAGAGGAGCACCACCACAGGGTTGGTGGAGGAGGAGTCGAAGGACAGCCCTTAAGACTTGCCGGGCTCAGATTCATCAGGGTCTCCCTGCACTTGAGGCTTCTACCCTCAGAGAGCTTGAGCTAGCCTCCAGGATTTGACCTGAGGCCACAAAAGCTGCTTCTCCCTCTCCTGCAGCTTCAGAGACCCTTGAGAGCTGTGGTAACCCTTGGAGCTGTAGTGGCTCTCCTACTGGCATCCCGCTGCTGACTAGAATTCCGATCTGTTCAGCTTCATTGTCAAGTCCCACTTGGCAGCTGATCAAAGTTGTTCATCCCTTAAAGTTGTTAAACCCAAACTGCTACTGAAGCACTTCCTGTAAGTAAGCTCTCTTCACTGTCTGCCCTCTTCACTTTTAGAGAGGGCAGGGAAGGACCTAGTCGGAGATAGAGACAGTCTCAATGACCAGCTCGATGCTGAGCAGTTTTCACGTACCTTTTGGCCATTTGCATGTCTTCATTTGAGAAATATCTGCTCAGATCTTTGCCAATTAAAGAAAAAAGATCAAGTTTCTCTCTCCCCTTCTCTCCTTGGTTTTGTTTGTTTTTTTTCAAGGCAGGGTTTCTCTGTGTAGCTCTGACTGTACTGGAACTCACTTTGTAGACCACACTGGCCTTGAACTCCCAGAGATCTGTCTGCCTCTGCCTCTGCCTCCTGAGTGCTGGGATCAAAGGCGAGCACCACTACTACCCAGCTCAAATTCTCTTCTTGTTATTGAGTTTGCATTCCTTGTGTGGACAAAGCTCTGTCCCCCAGGCATGGTGCAGTCATTAACATTTTGAACCAGAGCCTCTGTGATTACCCAAATCAGATCCTCACGGGACTGAATTTACTAATGTTCCCTTGTAGAAATGGGGAGGATGCACAAGCTGGCTCATAGGAGAGCTCGCAAGCCCCTCCCTGAGGAGGTAGAAGTGATATACAGTCGCTGGAGGTGCAGAGAGACTGTGCTAGCCTCTGAGCTGTCCTTGTTCCTGTCCATTACTCTTCACCCCTGTTCTGTAGGAAGTCACCCTGTTAGTCACTGGTTCGTCAGGCTACACAGACGGGAGTGTTTCTCTGGTCTGTGGTGAGTGTCCTATCTGGGATGGAGACATCTGGGATAGAGACATTTGTTTACATAGCTCCAGGAAAAGTCACACAAGTAGAGAGAGAGAGAGAGAGAGAGAGAGAGAGAGAGAGAGAGAATGTGTGTGTGTGTGAGAGAGAGAGAGACAGACAGACAGACAGACGGATAGAGACAGAGAGAGACAGAGACAAAGACAGAGAGAGCCTTTTCTTAGAGGTTGTTTACAAAGATTTTCTCCCATTCTGTGGGAGAAATTGTTTTGCTGTGTAGGGCTTTTGTTTGTTTGTTTTGATGTTATTTGATGCTTGTCCTTTCTTTTGAGACCATAGGAAAGACCTGACCACCACTGTGGAGCTTCTGCCTGAAGTTTTCTTCTACTTGTTTTATAGTTTTATGCTTTACACTTAAGTTGAATCCATTTGGAGCTGGCTTTGATATCTGGTGTGAGAGAAGGGCCCATTTTCATTCTTGCATGTGGTCATTCAGTTTTCCCAACACCATTTATTGAAGAGTCCGTCCTTTCCCAACTGTCAAAGGCCCGTTGAGTGGAAGCACACAGGTTTCTAACAGTCTTCTAATCCTGTTCTCACGGACCACGCACTGTCTAACTGCTCTAGGGTTGTTTTTTCTCCATATCTCCAGTTTTGAACAGTTTGGTTTTTGTGTATCTGGATGTGATATTCTTTAACTTTACTCGATTTGAAGTCTCTTTAGCTTGTTTATTTATAACCCTATATTCTTTACCAAAGTTTCAAACTGAAAGTATTTAAATACTTTTTCCTTTTGTACTGCTGCCTTTTCTCTCGGGGACTTCCGATGACATGGATATTGGACCTTTTGAAATTACCGCAGGTCTCTGAAATTCTGTTCATTTGTCCTTAAACTTTACTCTCTATTGTTTAGCTTGGATAAGTCTCTTAAAAATCCACATCCCCGTTTGTACATTCTTGTTCCTATAATCTCCATGTGATTGAACCTATCCTATGATTTGTAATTTCAGAATATGTTTATCCGTTCTAAAGTCTGCATTTTCTTCCTCCTCATCCTTTCTATATATTTACATGTCTGTTTTTCATTCACTCTGAGACTGTTTATTTTATGGAGGGTAATTCTGTAGCTATTTAAAATCTTAGATGGAGAATTCTAGCATCCGGGTCATCTTGGGGTTGATGACCATTGACAGTCTTTTCCTTTGGTAATTGTCAGATTTTTCTACACACTCACCATGGCAAGTCGTTTGGAACTAGGGATACTGTATGGTAAGTTATGAAACTGGGGGTTCTGTAATGTTAATTGTTTAGCAGATCATTATCAGTTAGGTTCAAGCTGCAGCTTCAGCCTTGCTTTCTCTGGTCAGCTCTTGGTCTGTTTAGGTTCTGTGCATGTATAACAAGGGTCATGCTTAGGGGTTTGTTGGCTTCTATTCTGATTGCTTCAGCTTCCAAGGCCCTCCCTTTTGTGGTCCTTAGACCTGGAGAGCCCAGTTATGTTTGTTTTTGTTTGTTTGTTTGTTTCTTTGTTTACATACTGATACTCTTGCATAGTGGGACCTATTCCAGTGGCCATGGAAAGGGAAGGACAATCTCTTCCCTAAAAGGACAGGTTCCTCCAGGGTTCCAGTGCCCTTGCTGTGGCTACTGTAGGGCTGGCTAACACTCAGCATGTCCTCCTTGAGATTAGACTTCTGTGGCACATTCCTCGTGGATGCTCACTGGCATTGCTGAGGACCAGTGGCAAGAATTTAAAATGTGTTGAAAATCTGCTCTAAAATGTGTTTTCATTTCTATGACCACCCAAGTTATGATCATGTTAAATGGAGAAGGGCACCAGGGCTGGCCAGATGCCGCTGGCTATGGTATCAGGCTCTTTTCTAGGCAGGGCAAATGTAGGAGAGGTGAAATTCAGCTTACAAAAACGGGCTGCAACTGAATCCCCAACTGTGAGTCTGGAGCGAGCCCTGGCTGCTCTTCTGGGTGAACCCTATTCCCAGCACCTGCACGGCAACTCACAGACATCTATAACTCCAGTGCCAGGAGATCTGATGCCCTTCTGGCCTCCATGAGCACCAGGCATGCAAGTGGTACACACACACGCAAAATATCTATAAGCATTTTTTTAAAAAAAATTAAAATCCCAGACTGCAAGGAATGCTGAGTGCTTTGTTAAAAAAAATCTTTGTTCTTGTGGCCACCATAGTTTCTACAAGCTTTTCTATGGTGCACCTGCCTTTGAACCATCCATGTATCTAAGTAGCTCCTCACCCTTACTACCTCCAAAGTTACCCCAGTAAACTCACGGGTGCACTAAGCTAAATTTAGGTGAAGTATTTGGTCCATTGCCGGAGCCCTTTCTGGAGTGAACAGATGTTTTATGGTGTCCCACAAGGAAAAGCCACACAAGAAGCCTGGAGACAGGGAGTGGGGAGAAGGGACAGGGAGAGGAGGAAGAAGATGAAGATTATGGTGCTAATGATTCTCACAGCAAACGCTTATGCACCACTTGGTGTGTCTGAAGCGGTGTGCACACAGGCTCTCAGGAACAGATGGCCAGAATGAAGGGCACTTTCCAGAAAAGCCAAATGGCAGGTGGTTAGTGACCGGGCTAGGTTTAGGCTCCATGTCCTGAGGGATAACCTCACCACTCTCTTGGAACTCTGCCATGAGGATGGGCAGGATCCGGGTCTTGTTAGTGGTGTAGTCAGCCATCTACCAGAGCATTTCTGGCCAGTGCCATCCAGGACGGTCCAAAGACCTCTTTCCTCCCTCCCATCCCAACTTACTCTGTTTTGAGCATAGACAGGTTCCTAGTACAAGGTCCTTTGGCACTTGTCTTCTTGGGCAGTGACCTCACCTCACATGCTCTATGGATGAATGTGCACCTTCTATAAGCTGGCAAATGTTCTGGAAGGTTTCCTCTGGGCATTGGTGCCATTCAGGGGCCTGGCATGGTATGAGTTGATTTTTTTAACTCTGGCACCTTTAGACTGGTCTGAGACTGTGTTGAAGTTGCTAACATCGTACTGCAATAATATATTTTGAAGGGGGAAGCCATATTTACAGAACTCTATTCTAAGTACTGTTTTAATTGCTTCATTTTATTATTGGTTATCATTGTTGATCTTTTTCTGTGCCCAATTTATAAATTAAACTTCATATATGTATTTATGTATGTATTCTAGGAAAGCATAGTAATACAATGTTTGGCATTGTTGTGGTTCTGGCATCTCCTGGAGGTCTTGGAATATACCCTTCCCAGATAAGGCAGGCATACCGTATCTTCTCCCTGTGTCTTTTGAATCATGCAAACAGCACCGTTTGCAGAACAGCAGAACCTGTAAGAGGCAGAGTGTGGGTAGAGAAACTTAGGTTGCTGGAGTATGCTCTTACGTGGGAATGTTGGGTTGGCCGCCCCTTCTTCTCTGTCTTCACTTCCCAGCCATTATGGAGCAGTGAGTTTCTTCTGTCCTGGGCTCTCACTAGCCTGCCACAACCTGGAGGCGACAGGCTTGAGCAGCTGTGCCTTCAGACCTGGGAAACCACGTGCCAGAGTAAGCTTTTTCTTTTCTTTTTTTTTTCTTTTTCTTTTTTCAAGTTGATAGTATCATTTGGAATACACAGGGTTTCCCACAGGCTAATATTTTGGATACATAGTCCAGAGGTGGTGGTACTCTTTGGGGAGGTTGTGGAAGCCTACAGAGACAGAGCTAGCTGGGGGATCTTGGGGCCTCCATCTCCTCTCTGCTATCGGGTGAAAAGCGCTCCCACCAAATGGCTTCTGCCATCATGTTTCTGCCCGGTCAGCCTGGAGCCGAGTATCCACCAGCCACACTCTCTGAAACCACCTCGCCCGCCTCAAGCACTTCGGTCAGCTATTCGGCCACCCTGACGAGAAAAGCGTCTTGTCCTTCCAAAGTGGCACTGGGATAGGGTTGCTGCTGGGATGGAACCCGGCAGTGTGGTTCCTAGGCCTTTGAAACAGATTTATGGGACCAATTTGGAAACATTTGGAGCTGCAAATGGAGAAGTTCTAGAATGCTGTAAGCATAGCTTAATGGGTGAGAGTTCAGGAAACTAGAATGCTGGTAGGAATACAGACCATAAATAACCATGAGGCTCAGAGGGGAACAAGGGCTCTCCCGGGACTCTGTATTTACCCAAGGATAATGAAAAAGACTCATATATCCTTACGAGTATTATTTATAAGAGTTCCAAGCTGGGAACAGCACAGTGACCACCCAATGACAACTAGATAAACAAATTGTGGTGGACCTATATTGTTAAATAGTGGTTCATAAAAGAGATCTTCCTAAACACAACAAAATGGCTGGATCTCAAAAAACACTAAGTGAAAACCCCACTCATTGTGTGACTCCATTTATGTGAAATTCTGTGAAAGGAAGATTATAGGAGATAGGTGGGGGCAGGGGGCAGGGTCAAAGGCCAGTGGACTGCCCTGGCTGTGGAGAACATGCAGAGGAAGCTTGGGGGGGGGGGGCAGTGGAAAGGCCGACTGTGTATCTGTATATTAACTGTGGTTATGGTTCCATAACTATGTACAAGTACTGAAGTTAATCAAGCCGTGTCCTTAAAACCAGCACATGTTATTGCCTGTGATTTATACCTCAATAAATCTATGGAAGAATATATTTCAAACGTAAAAAAAAGTAAAACAAAAACTAGCGATTCCAAGTGCTGGTGGGTGGAGTAATTGGGCCTGTCGCACATTGTTTGGTGAAGTGTAAAATTGGGCAGCCCCTCTGGGAAAGGAGCTGGCAGTTTCCTTCAGAGTCAAGCACACACTTGCCATATTCCATTCCCGGGTATTTATTCAAGAGAAATGGAAACATATGTTCACCGAGAGACTTTTACGTGAATATTAATAGCAGCTTCATTCATCAGAGCCTCAAACTTGGAATGACCCGAGCTTCATCAGTGAATGGGCGGATTGTGGTGCAGTTGCGCCGTGAAATACCACTTGGCAACAAAATAACAAAACAGAACGCCCACACACCAATGAACTACTGATAAACACAGCATCCAGGGAGCATCTCACCCACATGCTGCATGCAGAGGGGAGGAAGGATGCTCCCACATGAGACCCTGGTCCCTGGAACAGACAGAACCATTGTCTGGAGCAAAGGATTTGGCTGTGGAAGGGTTAGAGGAAAACTGTGGAAACCTGACTGTGCTGGGTTCCAGGTATGTCTGTGTTTATCACAAGACAGATGCTGGAGACCAAGGGGGGACATTTCACTTCACATTTGTCAGAGAATTCTACCAACCAAGTCAGCAAGAAGTTTACTGCGTTGTTAGGATGCCTCCATAACTTGGAATTCTCGTTTTAGAAATTCTGCATTAGAAACTGGAAACATAAGTCAGTTTTTAAAAGTGTCTTCATTTTACTTTTAAAGCTAATTTTAAAAAATTACTTTGCATGAGTATGATATGCATGTGTGTGTTTGTATACCAGTATGTGTGCATGCATGTACCACGTGTACACCTGGTTGCCACAGAAACCAGAAGAGAAATGTGGATCCCATGGGACTGGAGTTGCAGGTGGTTGTGAGCCACCATGTAGGTGCTGGGAATGGAAACCGGGTCCTCTGGAGAGCAGCCAGTGCTCTTAACCACTGAGCTGTCTCCAGCTCCAAAGTGTCTGGTTTTAAAAGTGGAAGACACAGCGTTCGTGAAGGATTTATGTCTCCTTCCACTCTAACATGAACTTTGCACCTTCCCAGGGATTTTCCCATGTAGTTTTCCCTGTAAAGAACAGTCACTGCAAGACAGAAATCTGCAGAAGCAACCCCAGATTTCCTTCCATCTGCTGGAAATAGGCAGAGCTTGGGTTTTTATCTAGGGCCGGTAGGCTCCTTGCTTATCTGTTTATTGCACACCCAGGAAACTTGAAGCTTATTTAGATAATATCCATGGGCGTTTTTTTTCTTTAATCCCTGTTATCTTAGTGATCTAGTAATATTAATTTTAAAAATGATTTTGCTCTATCTTAAGATAATGGGTTCCCTGGGCTGCTGTGGGGATGAGGATGGCTCAGCTGTGCTGTATTCTGACATGGACACTTGTGGAAGGGGAAGGGACAGATAATTATGGCGTGCTGGGTACAGGCCCAGCTGTCATATTTAGTTCCAGCCTCACAGCTGCCAGCACCGCAGTTCAACCCTGTAGCTGAGAATCAGGTCAAGGAAGCCTTGTGGATTGTTAAATGGTAAAAACGAGCTGGCAGCCTGGGATCTTCCCGGCCTGGGGTGTCTCTGTTGCACAGCAAGGCAGATGCACTGTGATCTGGAGACAAGCGGGAGAGCCTCCTCCCTTAGTTTGAGGTGATGTTCATCTCGCCTGTGACCTTAGCATATAGCAGCTGATGATCACACTGGGAACACCACACCTCTGTCCATCGTGGTCGGCAGGGTAACTCTCTGTAGCTGTGGAGAGTCTGAGCAAATCTGCCCTCGTCCATACACCCACGTTCTGTAAAATATGTATCTCCCAGCCAACCCGAAAAGACCCCACAACTTTCTTGTGAAAAGAAAGTTCTCAGGGCGTGAAGAGCTTGTGTCTCCATCCTTTACGAAGCATATTTTACACCGGATTGAATTTCCGTTCTTCACGCAGGAATCAGCACCAAGCACAAAAAGCACCACACAAGTAATGAATACGCAGAACACATTGTTTTATCCTTAAATGTTTGGGCCAGGCAGCAACTCCAGGCAGGTGTGCCACTCTGTCAGGATCTGCCCACGTCCATCCATGGACTCCCGATGGGGCGGGGAGATAGGGCTGAGCGGAGCATTTGTGAGGCAAGACAATGGCTTGTGTGTGTGTGTGTGTGTGTGTGTGTGTGTGTGTGTGTGTGTATGAGGCTGGGGGAGGTTCATGGCCAGGTCACAGCACAGCATTCTTGCCTGGGCCACAGCAGCACCAAGGGCCTGCCTGGAGCAGCCAGGACAGGGGGTGCCGGTCTAAGAAGGCAGGGCTGCAGCTGCTGTGTTTGGTTTCCCCTTGGACCTGAGGATTTAGATAAAAGGGCTGCTTTTATTGATTGTAGGGACTGGGGGAGGGAAGGGCCCCTAGAATCAGCCTTCGCCTTTTTGTTTTTCTAAGCAAACATTTATTGAGCATTTACTGTGTGCCAGGCACCCTGCCAAATGCTTTTCATGCGTTATCAAGTTTAATCCTCAGGACAGGCCTGCTGTTGGGGTCTCTTTTCAACTCAGCAGACCAAAAACCTCAGAAAGGTTAAGTATTCTACGCAAGGCCACACAGCTTATAAAGGGTAAGGAGAGTGGACCCAGGAGCTCGCTTTCTTGGATGGATGGCTCCCTTCTTTCTGCCCCTCCCTAGTCCACCTGCTACTCTGTCACCACAGTGGTCTGAGAACTCAGTACAATCGAAATCCGGCCCAGCCAGCCATGCCCTTCCATGTCCTCTGAGTTGAGTTGGTGGGTGACATTCTAGTAAGCAGGGTGTCTCTCGGCTACCCAGGGGGATTGGGTGCGCAACTAGCTTTCATGGAGATACCTGCCTCTTGCCTCCTTTGTTCTCAATGCCAAGCTACTGCCTGATTCTCCTCTGCCTCCTCTACTCCCCTGCCCCAGACCCTCTCCCATGGGTTTGGTCCCTATCCCTAAAGGAGGGCCTGGCTCAGTTGCTATTCCTTGCCTAGTTGTAAAGCCACATGAAGAAGCTGGCTGGTGGCTGGAGGTGAAGGCACTGCCATGCCTTCTGCTAAGCCGAGGGTAATGTGAGGCCGATGTTTAGGCAACAGCTAACCCAAACAGCTACAGTCTGGGAGGTAGGATGGGCCAGATCCTAAGCTGAGAATTTGGTTCACTCCGGACAGTCTGCAGGGGTTCTGAGGTCGCTATGGGACAGCTGGAGTTATCAGAACTGCATCACACACAAGCAAAGGGCTCAATGTGACATGCCAGGTGTTCCTCTGGCCAATGGGAAGCCAGTAGGGCAAGGATTATCCAATTTGAGATCACAGAGACAGAAACACATTCGATGCCACTTGCTGAAATGAATTAGGACCCTGGCTGGGTGTTCAGGTTGCAAAGCCTCTCAGAGGTATTAGGGGAGATCAGTGCTACCCACTCTAGTTAATGAGCTGACAGTGTTACCGTGGAAACCTCTCAGGTGCATCCTAAGGGAAGAGCCGTCTAATTTCCTTGATGAAGTCTTCTGGAGCCTCAGTTTCCTCATCTGTGACTCTAACCCCTAGCACAGTATCAGAGCAGCTCACAGGCAATGGTATTCAGAACAAGGATTCCCCCACCCCCATCCCCAGTACATAAACATCTCTCCAAGTACGGGGTAGAGATCAATTTTCCTGTCTATTGCTGCTAGCTGGTTGCTTTAAATGACTAGAAAATCAATTCTGAGTTTCCACAGTTCCGAGGAATGTGATCTGCATACCAGGTACAGGTTGATCTTACCCTTAGTAGCCCTCAGAGAACAAGGCAGGGACAAAGGCTGGTTCTCGAACTTGCAATGGTGATGAAGCGGCTTGGAAGGTGTGAGAATATCATCTGAGCCACAGACAAGACCCACAGTTGGCCAGCTGACCCCAGCTCTGTGACTACCAAGGGCAAGATGAGAATGTGGGGAGGAGCCAAGGGCAAGATGAGAATGTGGGGAGGAGCTCCAGCTTCTGTCAAGCAGACAAGCTGGCTTCACACGACTTTGAGGGAGTTGCTGAGGCTGGGGACCTTTCTGTGTGAAACAGGAACGTGTGCGTTACACTGTGGTGGCCTCAAGCCCCAGCAAGGACCCGGGCCGTTAGGTTAGAGTTGACACCCTAGAGGAGGTGGATCCTCCTAAGTCCCTCACCTGCAGAGCGCTGACCCCAAAGGACAGGTCCTTCCCCTAGGTGGGTCCTATGCTCTTGGAGCCTCTTCTGCACCAGAGACACATGGAGATCCTGTTAAGACATCACGTTCATTGTTCAATCAGTTAGGCTAATCTGCCTGCCCCTCGATAAGGAGAGCGATCAGGTTTCAGGGAGATTTTCCTGGGATTACTTCTAGTAGCCGCTCAGTCTAGACAGGCCTCTCAGTTACGGGGGTGTAGACAAAGGCGAGAACTAGGAATGCATGGGCATAAGGTAGCCACAGATCCCTTCGGACGCCTCCTCCTTCCCCTCCTCCTACTATCTTTATCTTCTCTTCCTGGGAGGCCAGGCAGGGAGGAAACTGGTTCACTAGCCTGGGGACTCTGGTCAATCTAGAGTCCTGAACCCCCACAGTGCGCCAGGCCAGCTGTCTAGAAACATCCTAAAATGTTCCGTGAAACATGCTTTCTGTTTGGTCCCCAAAGCCCTCTTGATGCGGTGATGCTTGGTGTGCCCGGTATGCAGATGAGGTTGTTAGGTACTTGGTGGAGCACCACAGCAGGAAGGGGCAGCAGTGTTGTAGTGTTGAGGGATAGGCTGGGAGGGGCGCGCTGACCACCGACACCCCGCAGTGTGTGTCTGGAGACACATGCTCCTTCTGGTTGTTGTTTTGAGTCAGGCTGAGGTTAAACTCACAATCCTCCTGCCTCAGCTTTCAGAGTGCTGAGATTATTGATATGCAAGGCCATGAAATATTTCTGATACATTGCATTGTAGCACACCTATCCTGTCAAAAGAGGACCAGGTCTCCAGATGGTGTGTGCGGTCCATCTACAAACCTCCATCCTCAGTTTTAGCATGGCTTGGGCACTTCTGTGTTCAGGGCAAGCCATTTCCTGACATCAGTATGCTCATCTGTGAAACTTGCAGAATATCACCCCTGCTTTGATGTCATGAGAGTCCCCAAAGGTCAGTCACGTAAAATGAATTTGGAAACTGTAGGGCGCTGTGTTGATGCTTGCTGTCAATCTTTCTCTGTACTGCCAGCCCCCAAATCACACAGAGACTTATTATGAAAGATCGGCCTTAGCTCAGGCTTGTCTCTAACCAGCTCTCGTAACTTCACCCATTTCTGTTCACCTACTTGCTGCCGCGTGGCTCGTGGCTTTTACCTCTCCCCCTGAGTGTCTTGCTTTCTCTGTATCTGGTTGGAGACTCTGCCTTTCTTCCTAGACCTCTCTCTGCCCAGAAGTCCTGACTGTATCTTCTGCCTAGCTATTGGCCATTTAGCTTTTTATTGAGTCAATCACAGTGACATATCTTGACACAATGTAATTAAATATCTCACAACAAATGCTAGTCACTAGTTCCTACCTGGCTGCTGTCATAGAATAGGCTACAAATGAATGAATGAATGAATGAATGAGGCTGGCTGTCCTTCTAAAATGAGATTGGAGTATTTGTCCACTCCCTTTCTCGACCTCCCTGTCTTGGATGGTCCTGAGGCATGTGGGGAAACAGTCCTGATTGCCAAGTACCCCCAGAAATCTCTTTAGGTGATTACAGGAGACAGTGGAGGCCCCTCTCTGGTTTACCGGAGTCACGAGGAGGTCACACATCCTGCCCCTCCCTGGTGTCCTGAGGACATGCAGGTATGACCCTCTGGGTGGTACTGCTGTGGCCATGGAGTTCTGAGCCGGGGAGGAGCCTGATCTTCCCCATTTGCAACAAAGTTGGGACAAGGGCCTTGAGGGAGTATTGTTTGGGTACTTCTATAAGACCTAGAGGCAGAAAGGAGGTCATGAGACAGACAGACATGTGCAGTCAGAGGCTTCTTCTCTGTCTCGCCTGGGCCCACTGGACTGGTTTCTCTACTGTCCACTGGTCCCCACAATTGCTTATAGGATAATCACTCGGAGCCTATTATAATTGCTTGGCTGATGGCTATTACCAGATAGCTCTCACTTGTAAATAAACACATGGCCGTGACATTACCTTAGGTGTTCTGGCATCCTGTTCTATGGGTGGCTTGCTGGCATCTCTCTTGACCCTGCCTTCTTTCTCTATCTCTGCTTGGATTTCCTGCCTAGCTATATTTTATCCTGCCATAGACAAAAGCAGGTTCTTTTTTTAACCAATGGGAGGAATACATATTTACAGCACACAGAAGGACATCCCACATCACTCCCTTTTTTCTTTCTAATTAAAAAGAAAGGTTTTAGCTTTAATGTAGTAAAATTATATACAACAAAAACAGTTATCAAGTAATAATCAGTTACAATATCCAGTCTATTTGTATTTGACAAAATTAAAGAAAACATTTTATCATCTATCTTGTCTTTGTGGGTCTAAAACTTTATATTCAGTTTATCTTTTATCATAACTAAAGAAAACTGTGATTGTAACTATCTAGTCTTCAACTACATCAAAGACCCAAGAAGGAAATAATATTAACTGAGTAAGCAGAAAGTGCAAGCAAGCGACTTCCAAAAAATGTGAGAAATGCCAGAACCAGCTGGCTGCCTGGACAGCCACCCAATGTCCCTCTGCAATGTTGGGGCATCCAGCTTCAGCCTACAGGCCTAGCATATCTGGCAGACTTTTCTGTGAAGCAGGATTTTTTTGTTGTTGTTGAAAAGTTGTACTATCTTGCCTTGGCAAACTTTGGTAGCTCTTCCTCTTGTGTCCTAGGCCACTGAAGACTTTTCTGACTGGGGAATGTGGGAGGAGACCACTGCTCAGGAAGGGTTTGTCTTGGCAAGGGTGAAGACAGGAGCTTTAGGCAAGGCCTTCACTGTGGGCTGGGGGCAGGGGACAGGGAGAGATGTAATTGGCCTTGGGTGCTTTGACTCATTTCCATTTTTACAAAAATACCACTGGGCTCAGAACAGACGCCAATTTAGCCTAAGCATGGCTTCCTCTCCGTGATGAAGAATCAACTCTTTACCAAGCCAAGCCTGACTGCGCCCAGTAAGGTGAGTCGTGGGGTACTGACACCTGTTTGTGCTTGTGGCTGTTGAACCCTAACCTTCCCACAGTCAGTGGGTAAAGACAGGTGGAAACCACACCTGTGGGTGAGAACCAGGGTTTAGAGGGCTAAGGAGAAGGTTGTTGGTAAAGCACTTGTAAGCATGAGGACCCGAGTTCAGATTCCCACCACCCACAGAAAAAGCCGGGCAGGCAACACACGCTTGTAATCACAACGCAGGAGTGGTGGAGATGAGAGGGTCCCTGGGGCTTGCCTCAGGCCTCCAACATGCAGGTACACGCACACAGGTGCATGGACACCTGCACACACATGAACACAAACATACATATTCACACAAAGTAAACTCATTAAGACGTTAGCAGCAGTTTCGCCACTTTCTGCAGAGCCTTGAGTGAACCACTTGGTGACTTTGGGCCTCAGTTTTCCAAGTAGCCCAAGTCTCAGTCCATCTCCCATCAGGCTGCTTAGAAGAAGGCGAAAGTGCGTGCTGAGATCTGGTCAAGTCTACAGTCCTATCCTCTTTCAAAGAGATGTTACAGATAGAGAAAGATGGTGGTGGCATGTGGCTTTCACTGGCAAGGTGTGATTTGGAACTCTGCACTTAGCTTTAAGGCTTCTGCATTTTTAAGATGCAGGCACAGACAGTGACTTTGTGAATAAGACTCCAGCGGCTCAGGAAGTAACAGCAAGACAGGACAAGTGAGGTCGCGACCAGTTAAAATGGAAACAACAGGAAAGAGGCAGCCGTTAGGATGAGAGGAAACCTTGTCCTCTGGCAGAGGATTGAGATCTGAAACAAAGAAGGAACTTCGTACATCAGCTCCCGGTGAGGAAGGAGCCAACTAACAAGTAGGCAGACAAGCAGAGCACGTGTTTTTGAAAAGAAGACCACGCGGTTCCTTTATACATGAAAGACATGTGTGATGTCTTTAGCTGTGAGACACCCATAGAGAATGTAAGGAAAGTAGTAACAAATGTTGGGGTGCATGATGGGAAAGGGTCACTTTTACACTATTAGTTGGATTGTAAACCAGGCACTATGGAAACCAGTATGAACATTCATCCAATGACTCAGCTGTGCTATGCCTGGGTACATTCCTAAAGGAGTCGGCCGTGTACCAGAGAGAGCAGTATCTATACTTTACTGCAACAGTGTGCACAACACCCAAGTTAGGGTCTCAGTCCATGTGTTCATCAGTGAAAATGTGGGGTGTCTGCACAATGAGGAACTCTTTTTCCAGAACAAAGAATAAGATCATATTGTTGATGAAACTAGGCAGAACTAAACGTTACCATGTTAAATGAAGTAAACCAGACTCAAGGAGACAGATGTCACATATTTCTCGCATGTGCGGCTCTATGTGGCAGGGAAGGAAGAAAGGAAGGAAGGAAGGAAGGAAGGAAGGAAGGAAGGTGAATGTAATAGTCTAACTTTAGGATAAAGGATTGGGAAATGGGGAATAAGAGACTTATGGGTTTAATATGAGGTAAGCCTATTATATACATGCGGTCATTATACACATGCATCATGAGGTCACAACAAAACTCATTTTGTAAAATTAATACAAAAGAAATTAATATACATGCCAAATAAGACAAGTGTTTAAATGTTTCAAGAACCCAAGCTCTTTGGAACCAATCCGTCTTCACGATGCTGTCTTCTTTGATAGGTCAGAGCAGGCAGAAGCCCATCCGCTCTCTGCCCTGCTCATCATGACTGTTACATATAAAGCTAATAGCTTTAGCACCTGGACTGTCTTATCTCCAGCACAGAGCTAGGAAGCACATCCTGGGATTAGCACTGTTTTATAGTGGACAGACAGAGGACAGTGAGATAATTCACCCCAAATCACCAGCTGAAGATGGAACCCCAGAATCTCTCACTTTCTAATATTGCCTGCAAATCAAGAAACATTTGGCCTTTCTTTGAATCTTTTGTTTCTCAGTAACTGAGTCACTACGCCATTCTGCTGTCATGTGATGGAGGTGTGAGAAGCCTGGAAACACCTCTCTCCTGGAGATCAATAATAAAACCAACAAAACATTAAAACACAATTGCCTCAAGGCTCTACAAGGAACTAATTTCACCCTTTTCTCATAAGAATGTAAAATGGTACAGCCACTTTAAAATTAATTTCTGAAAAAGTTAAGCCCAAGTTTACAGTTGAACGCAGTAGCCACTGCATCTCTTTCTGGGTTCTCCCCCAGATAATCCAGATAATCTCACGTCCTTACAGGCAGCTGATTAGTGACCTCCAGTCTATGGGGATCTTAATTCCTCCTTCCCATACAGTATGATGCTCACGGGCTCTGGGGATGAGAGAATGGGCACAGTATAAAACAATCCAGGTTGTCTTGCTTTCTTACGGTCAGCCCATGAGCAAGATACACATGCCTGCTACTTTGCCAGCCACATTACCCAAGACAAGCAAGAATTTACCCAGTGAAGGCTATGCATGATTGTTCATCGCAGTGATATATATATATATATATATATATATATATATATACCACCAACTGCACCAACTGGCAATAACCCAAGTGCCCATCAGCCGATTCACGGATAAACAAAGCATGCCACCCATTGAGCACAGTGTGATGTCACAGTAGGAATGAAGGGACTGCTCATATGTGTCACAATATGGATGAACTCTGAGAACGTACTGCATGAATTAAACAGAAGGAAGTTCTCCTCCCCCTTCCTCTTCTCCCCCAACCCCATGCTCCCAATTTTGTCAGGCATTCTTGTCTATTTCGACTTTCCAGGTGGATCTATGTTTCTCTTAGGGTTCACCTTGTTACTTAGCTTATCTAGGATCATGAACTATGGGCTCAATATCCTTTGTTTATAGGTAGTATCCACTTATGAGTGAGTACATACCATATTCGTCTTTTTGGGTCTGGGTTACCTCACTCAAGATGGTGTTTTTCTAGTTCTATCCATTTGCATGCAAAATTCAAGTTGTCTTTTTTTTTTTAATCACTGGGTACTACTCTAATGTGTGAATGTGCCATGTTTTCTTTATCCATTCTTCAGTTGAGGGGCATCTAGGTTGTTTCCAGGTTCTGGATATTACAAATAATGCTATTATGAACATAATTGAACAAGCGCTTTTATAGTATAATTGAGCATCTTTTGGGTATATGCCCAATAGTGGTATTGCTGGATCCTGAGGTAGATTGATTCCCAATTTTATGAGAAACCACCACACTGATTTCCAAAGTGGTTGTGCAAATTTGCATCCCCACCAGCAATGGATGAATGTTCCCCTTACTCCACATCCTCTCCAGCATAAGTTATCATTGGTGTTTTTGGTCTTAGTCATTCTGACAGGTGTAAGATGGTATCTCAGAGTTGTTTTGATTTGCATTTCCCCAATGGCTAAGGATGTTGAACATTTCCTTAAGTGTCTTTCTGCCATTTGAGATTCTTCTGTTGAGAATTTTCTTTAGTTCTGTACCCCATTTTTTAATTGGGTTATTTGGAATTTTGATGTCTAATTTCTTGAGTTCTTTATATATTTTGGAGACCAGTCTGTGGGATTGGTGAAGATCTTTTCCCATCCAGTAGGCTGCCTTTTTGTCTTATTGACTGTGTCCTTTGCTTTACAGAAGCTTCTCAGTTTCAGTAGGTCCCATTTATTTATTATTGCTGTCAGTGTCTGTGCTTACCAACTCTGGCCTGACAGGGAAGGAACCAGCATAGGACCAAATTAGTCCCTCTGAATACAGTTGACAGTTGTATGACTGGGGCAGACCGTGGGGCCACTGGCAGTGGCACCAGGACTTATCCCTACTGCTTATACTGACTTTCTGGGAACCTATTCTCTTTGGATGGATACCTTGCTCAGCCTGGATATAATAGGGAGGGCCTTGGACCTTCCCCAAAACAGTGTGCTTTGCCCCCTTCTGAGGAGTGGATGGTGGTGGGGAGCAAGTGGAAGGGATGGGAGGAGGGGAGGGAGTGGGAACTTGGATTGGTATGTATAATGAAAAAAAGATTTTCTTTTTTAAAATAAATAAATTAATGGAAAAAAGGAAAAGAGAAACTGCATTGAAGCAATCGCACCACACAATAGGCCGGGCAGTAGGTGGTTTGTGGAGCAGCAGCATAGGGCATTTAAGAATCTAGTTATGTAGCAGGGAGCCGGCCTCGTGAGGAAAGAACCGGCCGTGCCAGTGTGAGGACCTGAATGTAGATCATTGGCACCCATGTGAAAAGCTGGCTACAGTGCTTTTAGGTAATCTGTGTCTGGGAGCTGGAGCAGGAGCTCACGGGCCAGGTAGCCTTGCTGAGCCAGAGAGCTCCAGTTTAGAACGATTCTGCCATGAAACCAGGTGCTTGTCTTTGATCCCAGAACTCAGGAGGCACAGGCAGCTTGATCTCTGACAGCCTGGTCTGTGAAGTAGTGATGAAGTAGTGAGACTCTGTCTCAAAATACCCACAGATAAAGTGGAAAACAATAGAGGAAGATGCCTGCTATTGCCCTGTGGCCTCCACATACACACACACACACACACACACACACACACACACACGAGAGAGAGAGAGAGAGAGAGAGAGAGAGAGAGAGAGAGAGAGAGAGACTGACCATTTTCCATTAAAGGAACAGTGGTCCTTAGAGAGAGCACTGGTTCCAAGCCTAGACAGAAACAGTTCACGACGAGCCGAGGGCATCTCATTACAGCAGAAGTGAAGGAAGGGCTTAAGGATGGAGAAGGTCTTGTAAAAGAGAAGTTGAGGGACTTGAGTTTCTCCTAGTCCAGCCTGCGGTGTCTGAGCATCAAAACGTGTTGTCATGGTGATGGGTTAAGAGCTATTATCTAGCAGCCAGTCCCTCACACTGTGCTGGCGGATATAGAAGAGAAAGCTCTTATTGTAGAATGCCAACTGGTCACACCGAGCGACAGATGAGGTAAGTCTGTTCAAAGCCGATACGATAATTAGTTGAACAGAGTTAATTAAAACTGCTGGAGATTTAAAAGTTTAAAAATACATTTGCTGCCGGTGGTGGTTCACATCTTTAATACCAGCACCTGGAAGGCAGAGGCAGGTGTATCTCTGTGAGTTCAAGGTCAGCCTGGTCTACAAGAGCTAGTTCCAGGACAGCCAGGACTGTTACACAGAGAAACCCCATCTCGAATATATATGTATATATATATATGTATATATATATATATATTCATATATGACATATGCTGGTCTCTGCTCTCTGCAATAATCCAGAACCTTCTCATTCATGTGGCAGTTGGTCTCTGTTCTGAAAGGTCCCAGGCTGCATTTTTGCTTTGTTAAAGGTTTCTTTCTACAGACTCAAGTGGCTCTGCCTCCGCTGACTTTGCTGCTGGCCGAGACTGGTCATTTTATGCTGTCAGCAGTGTTACCCTGGTCCTGACTCTCCTCACTCACTGCCTCTGTCTGCAATAGCTCAGATGCCCTGGCGATACTTTTGTCAGATGGTAGTGCTGGCTCTGAGAATGTTCTGTGAGGAGCAGAATTGGACTTTCCAGTTGTGAAACCTATTGGCTCTTTAAGGACCCTGGGTCTGTCTTGTCCTCTGAAATGTCCTGAACAAGGAAGGTAACCCGAGAGCTGGGTCCCACATGACAAACCATCCTCACTTAGCCACGGGGCATCTGGTATCTTCCTAGATCAGTTTCTCGTGCACTGCAGTCTACAGGTTTGCTAAGAATTGGCGTCCTTAGGCCTCACACGAGCTGCTGAGTGGTCGTGAGTAGAATGGCTAGACCACCTGCGAGGCAGATTGTCCATAAGCAACCATTTAAGAGGGGACTCTAGGGGTGCCATCCAGGGAGACAACAGATGATTCTCTGAATAGAAATTAGCAAACCACGCTTGTTGGCGAACTGAGCAATCACCTCAGCCTTGCTCCCAAGCCCATCCCTCAGCTCTGAGGCCCACACTGTTTCTTCATGGCCAGAGTTTCTCCATTTGTGCATGGGCTCAGCCCTCATGAGACCCTAACCTCTGCTTGTCCAGCCTTCTCAGGGCCTGGGAGCAAGGTGCCTTCAGGAGCAAGGTGCCTTCAATCAGTGGAGCACACTTCCTGTGATGTCTCTGGGCTAAGGACAGATGACCCTGGGCTGGGAGTTGCCCTGTGAAGTTCGGGCCACCACCCACAAATAGGCTTGCATCATCCCGTAGCTGAGAGTTAAGTTTCTTGTCTCATTTTTCACGTGTTGTTTGTGTTGGCCATTCCTCAGAGCAGCCTTGGCTGACCATGGAAAAAGGGGGAGATTTTTCTGCACCTGCTTCTAAAGGTCGTTCCAGCAGTGAAGAAAGGCTTGGGGAGCTTGAACAGAATCAGGTGTGCCATTTCTTGGTGGACCTGGTCTGGGCTTAGGTTGAGTGTTCTCTTGGGGATGATAGCAAGGGTGTGTGCTTTCAAGAGAGACCCACAAGCAAGCCTACATCACAGAGTGGCAGTTTGGGGGTTTTGTTTTTTGGGTTTTTGGGGGGGGGTTGTTTCCCCAAAGCACAGCTGTTGTAAGCCCAGGAGGTTCTGCTTGCATGGCCCATGCTGGGTTTCTGGAGGCTCCTCTTGCCTTCCTCATCCTCAGTCAAATGGGCTTGAAGAGCAACCTGCTCCCCAAGAGTCCATCTGTGCCAGGCCCTGTGGTAGGAGCCCAGGCTAAGAGGTAAGTGATCTAATCTTTTTTTTTCCAAGAGAATTAAATGATATATTCAGAAGTTGTCTCTTCCTTTTGGAGTCCTGGAATCTCATAGTATTGAGAGGCCAGATTGGAGCTGCCAAGGTTTCCTCTGGATAGTATAATACCCACAAAGCCACCCGCCTTGCAGTTGACTTCAATAAACAATGCATTGGTCTCCATGTATAACCCTAGAGAAGGGGCCATCTAGGACACAGCTTAGATCTCATCTTCCCTGGCACATTTAAACATATATATAGTATTTTATTAGTTCTTTGGGTTATTTTCATGCATGCGTACAATTATTTGGATCATATTCACCCCCATTCTTCCCCATCCACCCTCATCCTTCTTACCACTCTTCAAATTTCATATCCTTATTTTCTTATAACCCACTGAGTCCAATTTCAGGGCTGTTATCCAGGAGGGGGAGAACTGAGAAGGCACCTCCTCCATGGCATTGACAGGAGTCTGGTGACTCCTTCAAGCATCTCTCTGTCCTCTGTACCTGTTTCCTCCCATCCCCTGCCCCCCAACATTCTCTGCAGCACCATCTGTTTGATTTGTACACTGATTTGGGACTGGACCTGGCCTCTTTAACTTTTCTTCTTGTATTTGCGTGTGCATGTGTATACCTGCATATATGCTGTGGAGGTCAGAGGTCAACATCAGATGTCTTTCTCTGTTGCTTTCTACCTGCTAGTTGATGGACTGGACTGCCTGGTCAGTGAACTCCTGTGAGCCTCCTGTCTCCCCTGCCCCAGGCACTGGGTTTGCAGAGGTAAGCCACTGCGCGTGGCTTTTCCTGTGGATGGTCAGGACTGGAACTCAGGTCCCTATGCTTATAGGGTAAGAAGTGAACTGATTAGGCTATCTCTGCAGTCTCTATCCCAGCCTTCTCGTGTGCCTAACGTTGATGGGTTCTTGCTCCATTCAGAAACAAGATGAAACTATTTCACACATTCTCCTCGGATATATGAATTTCACAAAGATGACTAGTAGACAATTCTTAGAGTTTGAAAAGAGCTATCAACTTCCCAGATGTTTCCAGGTTGAGATGCAGCAGAGAGATGCTAGCTCGCACGAGGGATGGATGCTAAGCAGCCCTGTCTGGGGTAACTACCACCATGGCCCTCCCTGGTCAGACAGCTTTGGGTGAACTGATTCTAGGGAGCCTGGTGCAGCTAACTACTCAGGTAAGAAGAGGTTTATCTTCTGGAGCAAGTGAAAAAGCAGCCATGCATTAGACTGAATCCCCTAAGTCCAAAGAACGTCATAGTGACCCTGCCTCTTCAGGAGAAGCAGCACTAAATCATGATGCCAGCTAAGGTCACCCCTCACTCTCTCATTTGGTTAGGAGCCTGGCTCTTTCTCAAGCCAGGGAACCTATCCATGCATGCAGCCAGCGCCAGTGAAAGCTAACTGAGGAAGAGAAAGGCTTTCTTTCGGCTCTCAGTTCCGGAGGTCTCGTCTGTGTTTGCTGGCCCCGTTGCTTTTGTGCCTAGCTTGAGTCCGCACCTCACAATGGAGGGAACACTGGGAAGCAAAAGAGGAGAAGAGACAAAGATACTGTGGCTTGCCCCAGTAGACTCCCCACTGGGGCACGCTTCTTAACATTGTCATCCTCTACCAATAGCTTCATGCTGGGGGAGCCGTCGGTGTGTGGGCTTTTGGGGAACAAGATCTAAGCCATAGCCCTTCCTCAGAGAGGTGTTGCCACTCCGAGCTACCATTTATTGAGGACTCCTTCCACTCTGGGGACATCTACCAGGTCATTTCATCTTCACAGCTATTTCAGTGACAGTGTGTCTGTGTACAGCAGTCATACATTTTTATAGGTAAGTTACAGACCCAGAGAAGCTAAGTAGCATACCCCAAACCACCGTCTGCAGAGCACAGAGCTGGAAGCCAAGCACGGCTACCACTGACATGGTCGTGCTAAGGCCCGTCATTTCTGTGACTTGCATATTGGAGCTGCCTAGGACAGGTGCGTGGGCGAGGGCTCTGCACTAATACCTATACCCCCACCCCCGAGGTGTTACTGGGTCTCAGGCATGAGACCCCGATTCCTGGACTACCCTGGGCTGCCAGGCAGGCAGGTGGCCTCCTCCAGACCTGCCCCAAGGTGAACAGTGCCCTGGGCAGTCTTCCTGCTCCTCCCAGGCAGGTAGGCAGGCGGGCAGGCAGACAGGCAGGCATCTGTGGAGACAGACCTCCAACCGGAAGGGCGAGCACAGGGCTGCCTAGGTTTAAGGTTCAAAGCCGAAAGGAAGCTCTCTTTAAATGGAAGGGCAGCATGCGTGTCGGGGCCAAAGAAGGATGGCGGAGAACTCCTAGTAAAAGTTTACAGTTTCCTGCTTTCCCCTCCTCTCCATCTTTAAGCCATGAAAGCCATGCATCTGGGGGGCCGTCTTGCGAGGGCTGGAACCACCCAGCTCCCCACCCCCGGAGCCCAGCCAGCCAGGGTAGGGCCTCCAGCTTCATCAGAGTCCACCCTCCACTTTGCAAAGTACAGGCCATCTTCCAGCCTGGGGGACAAAGAGCAGTCTTGAGCTGCCCACAGGAACTGATGGCACCTCCTGCCCTCGGCCGGCTGGGCTGTGAGTGGGTAGAGGAAGCTCAGCTGTTATCCTTTTTATGTGTATTGACTTAGCAGAGTGCAAACATGTTAAAAGTTCACTTTCTCCTTTATAGGAGTCTATAAAAAGGCTCTTAAACCGGAGTCCTAGGGCTTCCGCAAGACAAATGTAGGATGAGGCCTCGGGGAGGTGCTGTGCCTCCCTCTGCCCTTTGCAGAGCAGGGGGCTGCTCCGGTGTGCCAGGCCAGGGCCTGGGTGCAGGCCTGGACATTTCCATCACAATGGGTTCATGCCTGTGGCCAGAGGAGCCCAGCTGGGAGACTGCCCTGAGGCTGGCAGGCTGTTTCTGGTGAGTCCTTGGTGACCCCCTGGGTGTGAGTGGGAGGGAGCTCTGTGGTCCAGGACTGTTTCCTGGACCCAATTCAGAAGCAGCAGTTCTGAGTCGCTAAACAAGCTGGTGTCTGTGAGAGAGGGAATGTCCTCTATCAGAGGGACGTTCTCAGCAGTTGTCCTGCCAGGTGACTGGGGTTCCTGGGTGGCCTGCTGTGATAAGGGACACTGAGAGGCCTGGGGTGGAAAAGAGGGTTCCTTGTTTGGCTTCAGGAGCTACAGAGGGCACCAGGCATCTGTCTGTGGAAACTGTTCTTTGACAGTCTCAGGAGCAGGTGACACAGTCCAAGGTTGCACCCCAAGGCAGTTTGGAGGGTTGGCCACTGCCAGAGATCGTCCAGCCTCAGTTTCTCCACCTGTCCTATTAGGAGTGGTCACTTCTCTGAGTGCTAGACTCAAGAGTTTGTCACAAGGAGAAAACCAAGTCAGAGGAAGGAGCTGGAGTGGGGGATGAGGTTTCTGTGGCCCAGAAGAACTAACCGGCCGCTGACAATCTCCTCAGGGCTACCAGGCACACTTGGCCATGATGGAATGAATTGCACTTGCTCTTTGCTCAATACATAGCTGAGGATGGCTAACAAATTGAGGCGCGGGGCTCTTAGTCTGGCCAGTCCCCTTGCCCTGCTTTCTTTCCTGCTGTGTTACGGTTGTGGCTTAAAACAGGAATGTGTAGGCACCCCTAATCTCAGATGCATGCACTGGGCACTTCCTAGCCTCAGACGCATGCACTGGGCACCCCCTAGCCTCAGACGCATGCACTGGGCACCCCTAATCTCAGATTCATGCACTGGGAACGCCCTAGCCTCAGATGCATGCACCAGGCATCCCCTAACCTCAGACGCATGCACCGGGCATCTCCTAACCTCAGATGCATGCACTGGGCACCCCTTAACCTCAGACGCATGAACCAGGCATCCCCTAACCTCAGATGCATGCACTGGGCATCTCCTAACCTCAGACATATGCACTTGGCACCCCCTAAACTTCAGATGCGTATACTTGGCACCCCCTAACTTCAGACACATGCATGAGGCACACCCTAACCTCAGGCACACTCACTGGGCATCACCTGACACTTATGCCCTTCTAGCTCCACAAACCTGACCCCTGAAGTGGGCTGTAGCAGGGAGCTCAGTCCATCTCTGCATGGTGACTGACCCAGGCGGACTGCAGAGGAGCAGGTCCTCTTGGGACCTGGGTGGCCTGGGTGAGCAGTGACTCAGAGTGCCCCATCTCAGCTCTGAGGCATCATGGGTGGTATCTACAGTAAGAACTTGAGAGGACCTTGGCTCCCAGGGGAGTGGGATCAAGTAGAGGAGGACGCACATTCAGACTGTCCTCTGGGCAAATCCATTCAGAATTCCTGCCTACAGACCAGCTTTGCAGCCTGGCCTGGCTTGGCCAATCCGCCTGGGTCCTGTGGCCTCTCTGGGTCTGGACAGTGGAGCTATGTCACAAACAGGAAAGTCCTCTTCAGGAGTTCGGCATGAGGGTGGATGGCAGGCATTTCTGTGTTCCTGGAACGCAGCCATGTTTATTCTGTGAGCAATTGTTTCCACGGATCTCTGGTTCTCACTGCTGCCGTGTTTAGTGGATCAGCATCATTCGTTCATGAAGAGGCCCCGATTGGGACATTTGTCCCATATTCTAAGTCAAATGACACAGACAACTCAGGACATCATTCTGATGGGCTCTGTGGACCTGGTGTTCTAGAGTCAAGCTGCTCAGTCTAGCTGTCATGTCTCCATCAAACCGTGACATCCACTGACTCGGTGGCCACCACAGACTTGAAATGTGGCTTGTGTGGGTGAGGAAATGAATTAGTGGCTTCGTTTAATCTTAATTAGTTTAAATTTAGCCACATGTGATAGCGTCTGCCAATGCTGTTCTGGAATGTTTTTTCCAAGATGGCCTTGCTTGGTTGCTCTGAGACACGACAGGGCAACATGGAGGACTCCAGAGCCTTCAGTCCTTTGGCCTCATACAATCAAGGCAACTCCTAATTAGCCCATGGCTGGAATAACCATGTAGGTGAGGTTGCTGCTCCCGAAACCTGGTTGTGGCTAGTCTGGGTGTGAGCCCTAACCAGCAAACAGTTTCTACCCTATCTGTGACTAAGAAATGAAGGTTCTTACTTCTAGGCCATTTGTGATCAACACTGTGCCACCAACCCTACACAAGAGGGGAGGTCACTATTCACAAGATCACACAGTGGTGGCTTAGGTCTTCACTCTCCTGGGAGTTCCTCAGAGCATAAACCAAAAGAATGGCCAGGCCAGGCCAGGCCTCCCCTGCAGCAGAGGCAGGACACGGGGACTGGAGGTCACAGGTCACAGGACACCGTCCCTCTTACTTGGAGCTCCTCTGTGTCCACCCACTTTCACAGACTCCCCAGTGAGGAGACCAGTCCCTCAGGTCTGGACAGCCTTGGCAGCTCTCCACCTAGGAGCCCTTTTCTCTGCCCCTGACTCTCAGGGACATCCTCTGACATTTTCTGGGAGCACAGATCACACCCCTGGGCACATCTCTGTGAAATGGCTTCTCGAAGCGCTACCCTGAGCTGGGCAGGGTGCAGAGTGGGGTGGTCCTGCTCTGTGGGGCGGGAGCTGAAAAGGCCTTAATAGGCACATTGTCCCCATGTTTCCAGAGTGCCGCCCGGCCACTTCCTCACACGCTGCGTGCTGGATGAGCTCATGTCTGAGGCTGTGAGCAGCACAGAGAGCTGGGCCTGGCTGCCGGGAGGCCCTATGGCCTGAGAAGCCCTCGCAGGCTGAGGCTGGCGGAGTCCTGAAGCGGAACGTTGTAATGAGCGACGCCGCCTGGATTTATGGGGCTGCGCACTTGGGCCTGGCCTTCCTTCATGGGCCTTCACATGGGAACAAAAACAAGTGCCGGCCCAAGTGCGGCGCGACTGGGTCTTAACGGCAGTCTGCTAATTACGGGAAGGCCTCTGCCAGAACCCCAACCTGAGGAGGAACACAGGGGCAGTTCCTGTCAGTCCGGGCTCTGCTGTGTCTCCCGTCTGTCGCTACCCGGGAGACCCAGGGCGTGCAGACTGTAGTGCGCATTCACTAGCTCTGCCTCCTTAGACATGGTACTGAACTCACCTCCTCCTCGCTTGTCCTCATCTGTAAAATGGGATCCCAGCTCTTCAAGGCCAACCGAAGGTAGTGTCCCAGAGCGAATAAGAGCTAATTTCAGAATTTGTCATTCCTGTCTTGAATTCTGGTTAGGCCGGGTCCCTGTTCTGTGGTCTACACAAATTGTCTTACCCCTCTGATCCAAATGTTACCTAGAAGGCAGGGATACAGGGAAATGGTGTGCAGAATGGTTAGGAGGACGCGGGACCGTCTGTGGGCTCCTCTGGCTACACACAGTGTTCACACGGTCCTTACTGCACAGTCACGGCCCTGTGCTGTCGATGTTTTCAGCCTAGGAATAGAGGTGGCACCTGCCTGGATCCTATGGTGGGCTCTCTAAGGCCCCACTGCCACAATGACAGCGCTCAGTGGTATGATGGTCAGGGAAGCGGAGGTGGGACATGCTTCCTGCCAGGAGCACCTGGAGACAAACCTGGGCAGCCTCGCTATGCTGAGGGCCACAGGCCCCTCTTTTGGATGTGAAAACAGAAACAGAACAAACAGGTACACAGTACCAGGAGCCAGTCTATGGTACCTGGAGCAAGCTGCAGGACTGGACCCTCTTGTCACATCGTGACTTATGAGGACCCCGCTGACACAAACGTGCATGCAATCACCAGGATGGGCTGTGAGTGGCCCAGCCAGGACAGCTCTCTGAGGCCAGTGCCCTGTCCTGTAAAATGTACCTACCCGGCTCATTGGCACACAAGCAAAGGCTCTCTGAGGCCACAACACTAAGTCCTTCCTGCAAGCATTCCCCATCATCCTTCCTGGTAGGGCTGCGCTCGCATTCTCTCCAAATCTGAGACCAGGTCACACAGAGGCACCAGAGGCTGCGGGATGCAGTATGGCCAGAGGGGCTGCTAGCCTCCAACACCAGAGGATATGTAGGGTGGACTGAGAAAAGGCATCCTTCCCAAAGGGAAGCACTCCTGGAAGATGCAGGAAATGTCTAAGGAGTAGAGACACACAGGGTTGGGCAGGGCTGTAAACAAGCAAAGGCGGTGGTGGTCTTGAAAGAGCTGGTGCATGCAAGAGGCTGCATGAGCAAGACGTGCGGCCCATCTGGAATGTGGTCAGACACAGAGGTGCTGAAGAGAGCAGGGAGAGATCCAGCCTTTTTCCTTGTCAGGCCACAGGGGAAGGCAGCTCCCTACTTCTAGGGTCTCTGTTTAATCTGTGAGACAGACATTGAGTCTGCACCTTGGGACCCTGTGAGGACTTCCATGGCAGTGTATGTACATATGTGCTATGTGCTGGAAGGGGCCGCGTGACAGTGACGGTTTGTGTGTTGGAGACACACTAGAAGGCAAAAGAGAGTTCCGGAGACGGCCTTTGGGAAGGAATGCCCCTTGGATGTGATGCTGACGGAATCATCAGCTCTTTCTCATCTCTTTGGACGGGCACAACATTAACTCCTAGGCACTCTTAAGCACAGTGGGCAAACAGTACAAATGCCTGGAGTGAGCGGAAGTCCCTTAAGTTCACGGGGCATTTATCCCTGTGGTGGTTCCTTTAGTGCAGGCAGAGGACCTCAAGGTGAGACCTCATAGCCGAGACCTCTGTGGGACCTAATGCGGAGCTGCTTGGCTTCAGTTATGCGAGGGGTCTTGCTCTGCACCATTTGACTGACAGCTCATTACGCGGCTGCCGTTTTTTGGGCAGTGGAATTTAATCTCCCAGCCGGGAAGCAAATCAATTTGCCCATCTGCCACAGCTGAGCCTTCTTGAACTCAACTCTAATTTATTCTCTTAAGCTTAGGAAGCCTTGTTTCACAGCACAGAAATATTAAGTTTCCCAAGCAGCTCGGGCAGGGGCTCACAGGCAGATGTTCCAGAGTGTCTCATCTGGGATCTGGCCTGAGCAAGCCATGATGGTCAGCTGGGGACGTACCACCAGCTAGGTCTAGAGGAAATTGATCTCTTGCCCATTAAGCCTTCATGGTGTGTTGGGCATGTGTGGGGGACAAAATATCACCTGAGGGTGCGGAGATGTCACCTGCCCAAGAGCTTGGGGCAAGAAAGGGCTCCCGCCAGCAAGGAGCCCTGGCTTCCCGGTCTCTGTGTGTTCTAAGCTGTGCTGCGTTCCGTTCTGTAATCAGTCCTGTGGTTTGGAGTGCTAGACTGGAGATTTGGAGAACGTCTTCCTGGCACCGTATGCTTTCCCCTGTCACAGTCCAGATGGAAACCTGAAGCCAAGCAATGACTTTCAACCTCTGACATTGGGGCAGCTTCCCTACTCTGCCCAGGAAGGCAATCAGGAGACCTGTTGGCCAGGATGCATAGGACCGACTTTGTGCACACAAACCCACCCAGGTGCAGGGGAATCATCCTAATGCATGAGTGCTGCGCATGACTGCTGCGGGCCGGGAACCCAGCAGACTCTGTTTAGTCTCAGGAGACTTGTTTGAAGTCCTTCAAGGGTTCTGATGGCAAATCTGTAGACAGTTGTGTCCACTTCACAGAGCAAAACAGCTCCAGGAGGGCACCTCAGAAACTGTAGCTGTTTGGTGGGAGTGGGCACCCACTGTTCCCACTCAGGGTCTAAAGATGGTTATTTGTGCGTCCCCCAAGTCTGTCCTTGACCAGACAGAAGGTTCCAGAACCTTCTATGTATGTGAAAGCATGTCTGTGTGTGTGCGTGGGTGCAGGCACAAACATGAGCAAAGGATGGGGTTGCCAGAGAGGCTGCAGAGGAGGCAGGTGTCTTCTGTGGAGGGAAGTGGTTCTTTCTGAAACAGCTCCTGAGTCTAACAGTGCAGCCCCTGCTGGGTTGGCTTCCAGGGGTCAGGGAGAGGCCAGTCTATTTACGTGCCTTTGCCTGGAGCGCAGGGGGCGTCGGGGCCTGGGATCAATGAGCAGTGTATTGCCTCACCTGTTGGGAGGGTCATGTGATATGATTTTTGATATGAGGGGGCCCCACAAGCAAACATGACAGGTCAAGTCATATTTTAAATAGAAGAAAAGCCTGAGAAAAGGTGGCCCCACCCCTTGCCATTGACCATGTCCCTTTCTTCTCGTTGAGGAGTGGGTGTCAGGCTCCCTCCTGCCCCAGCAGCCTCAGGCAGACCATCCCCCCCTCCCCTGCAAGGTGGCCCCAAGGCCAGCTTCTCAGATAAAGTTTGCCAGAAGGAGCTCGGGGAAAATTAAATATCACGGTTGCTAATGAGGATATGGGCTAGGCGTTGCCTCCAGGACCCCAGCGTGACTGCCAAGCAGCCCGCATGGCAAACAAGGAATGAAGAAGCTTGCTGGGCCCCACCTCTGAGGAAGGCTGAGCAGATAGCCTTGGAGCCCTGGGACCAGGAGGTGTAGGCTCTGGGTGAAGCAGGGAGATTGGTGCCCATGCCCCCCGCATCCCCCGTAGTGTATAAGCTCATTTGTCTGTCAGGGCTGGTTGCAGCTGTGACCCAGGACCCACCTGACCCTGGATGGAAAGGAATTTGCCCAACGCCGAGACTAGGGTGCAGAGGTTGGGGATGGAGGAGTAGAACGCAGGCCTGGGTCCTCAGCAGAGGGCCCAGTGTTTCTCCCACATGGAGCTGAGTGAGGGAGCTGCCATGTTCTGCTTTGCTCTCTTGGCTGAGAGATTCCAATCTTTCCTACCAAGTCTAGGGCTAGGCTACATGCTCCAAGAAACTCTCTTGAGCCTTCCATATCAGAGAGCAAAGCCTCTAAGCCCACTGCTAGACAGAGGCACTGTCTGACTTGCCTGTATGACAGGTCACCCAGCAAAAGCCTCCATCAGAGAAAGCATCCAGTAAATCCATGTCAAGCACTAGCTTGCTAAAATACACATTTTAAAGTTATATATATTATACATATGGGTGCTCTGCATACCCTTGTCTATGCACCATGTGTGCCTGGTACCCAAAGAGGCCAGAAGGGTGTTGGAACCCCTGGAACTGGAGTCATGAACAGTTATGAGCTGCCATGTAGATGCTGGGGATGAATCCTGGGTCCTCCAGGAGAGCACCCAGTGTTCTTGACCCCTGAACATCTCTCCGGCTCCTTCAGTACACATTTTGATTCATCTTTCACACACTAGGTTGTTTATGGCCCCAAGGCTGACCACCCAGTGAGCAGACAAGAAGCCCTGTCTAAGTGCAGAGCCAAATAATGGGCTGATACCAGAGAGGAGTCCCCCTGGGGAAGCTCTGGTAGAGTCAGGCAGAGCTGGGTTCAAATCCTCACTGTTTCTAGCCATGTGGTCCTGTGGGAACACGCTTCACCTCCGTTCCCCATAGCTGTGGAAACTGTTACTGTCCTCATAGGCTTGCATGAGAGCAGGGGAGAGCATGCATATGGAGGGGATGCTCGCTGCGGCTATGGTGAGTTCAGTCCCAGCTGGAGCTCTGGTATCTGTTAGATCCCAAGGGTCACTGAAGGCTCATGAAAGAGTCTGCCGAGAAAATCATGGATTTATTCAGGGTGGAGCCCCACCAGAGGGCAAAAGTTGCTCTTCAGAAATAATCAGGGGAGGAGGTGAAGATGGCCCAGTGGGTAAGAGTGTTTGCTATGGAAACATTAGGACCTGAGTTCAAATCTGTAGCACCCACAAAAATAAAAATTCCAGGTGCGGCTTCATGAGGCTATGATGCCGGTGCTGTGATGGGGCAGCGGGAGGAAGATCGTGCCAGCTTGCTAGCTGACAGCCCAGCTCTGGGTTCAGTAAGAGGCCCTGTCTTAAGTAAACATGATAGAGCAGGACACAGAGGTGCACATATATCTCATACACACACACAGACACACAGACACACAGACACACAATTTCCCAAGAGAGGAGGCAAGTTTGTTTTCTGGGGTCACTTTGGAATATAAGGGTGTATGGCCCTGAAGTCTAGATGGAGGTGGGGGGCTCTGTGGCATTCTCTGTCACTTATCCATGGCTTTGGCAGGATGCCCTGGGCTACAGAAGGACATTTGTATGGCCCTGAAGCCTGGATGGAGGTGGGGACTTTGTGGCATTCGCTGTCACTTACCCGTGGCTTTGGCAGAAGGATGCCCTGGGCTGCAGGTCACCTGTAGTGCTTGCACGCGTCCCTCACAGTAGTTTCTGTGCACGGTTTACTAACTCGAGCCTGGTCTTCTGGAGGAGGCTGGGATGTGGTCTAAGAGGCTCCCCGTGGATACATTTCTTACACAGACACACACACACCGTGGGTACTTTTACACACTCTTTCTCACACGTTTTAAGAGGCTCCCTATAGGTACATTTCTTTTACACACACACACACACACACATACGTGCACGCAAGAGGCTCCCCTTGGATACATTTCTTACACTTTTGGTTGCAAGCCTAGCCTTGAGCCATCTCTCCAGCCCCAGATGGTTTTCTTAAAAGCAGTGAGTCTCTCCCTGACTCCCACCTCCAAACAGGAGGCTGGTGGCGGACAACACATTATGACCCATTTAGAGCTGGTTCACAGACAAAGGGAATCTCAGGTGGCCAGTTAGACCTTCCCTTTCGTTTCCCTGAAGTTTCTTTAGCGCACACAATCCCAGGAATTCACTGTACACTGAGAATCATTTAGGTGACTTTGTTAGTTCGTGCAAACCCTGCTAATGCAATGAATTCTTTTGTGCTCTTGCCAGAACAGAAACTGCCTGCCCTTTTCTCGGCTCCCTTCCGAGTCCTTTGGGCGACATCTAGTGGAGGGTCTTCAAAAACTCCGCCTTGCTTCACTAGACACCAAAGGTAGAGAAACCCAAGTCTCAAAGAAGCCATTTAAACCTGGCTCCTTCTAGTAAGTGCCTGAGAGGTTCATTCTGAGTTAGAACTGCCACCAACGCCAGGTGGCCTGTCAGAGAGATCAGTGTCTGGGCCCATGCATCTTGTCAGGCAGCGGTCTCCCAGGCAAATCATTTACCCTCAGCTGGGAGGTGGCTACAGCAGGCTTCGCCTTTCGATGTGAGAGCAAGGAGCGTGTGCACTGTTGCCCGGAAAGGGCTCACTACAGCGCCTGGCACACAGCAAATGCCGAAACTCTCACTGAACAGCAGTCTCTACTTATACGCCTGCAGCAGCTACACGTAGGAGTGATGCTCTAGGACGAGGACTGAGCGGCTCCTCTGAAGTCTGCGCTCCTTTTTAAAGATACGTCCCTTGGGAAATCAGTGCCAAACTGAGCCCCATTCTAATCAGTAGACGAGACGATCTAAACCTAGCAACAATCTGGGCGGGGGATCCTGTGATGCTGGGAAAGCATTGTTGAGGTCTGTGTTAGAAGTGGTTGTGTCTACTGCTGAGACTGTCTGCGAGCCTCCCCTTTTGGTTTTTGAGACAGTCTGTACAGCCCCGACTAGCCTTTTCTTCACAGGGCTCCACCAGCCCCTGCCACCACACCTGGCAGAAGAGACCTCTCACGTCCATCTGTTCAGGTACTTCATATTCCTTATGGTTCTGCCTGCTCTTCTAGACAGTCACTTCTGAAATAAATGAGAGACGGCACCTGTGCCTTTAGGCAAATGAAGATTAAGTCACAAGTGCCCATGAAGTAAAATGTGTTTTGTATTTCGCTAAGACATTTGGACCCTGGAGTGGCAGGACATCCTGGGATCTTGGTAGTGGCACAATGTCTTTGGGGACCCTCTTGCCAGGGACCCTCCTGCCAGGGACCCTCCTTCAGGGCTATGACCAAACATAAACCAGGAGAGGGCTTGAGGCTTCAGTTCTATCTGCAGCGCCCAGGCCCAAGTCAGACGGGGTAGGAGGGTAGGAGGAGGTTGGCCCAGAGACCAAGGCTGTCTCTGTACCCGCCACTCACCACCCAGGTGGCTTTTGGGTACACAGCCTGCCTCCTCTGTGAAATGGGGCAGACACCCGGACCACCCTTGGGAGATTTGAAGCTTCCTACATGAATTCTCTACACACCTCTTGGGCCAGCAGATGTCCAACCTACTGGCCAAGGCAGAGGGACTATCGGGGAACCTCTGGGTTGTAGGATAAGGAGACCCACGTCCTAGGGAGACTGGCCTGGGACACTCAGGTACAATAATGCAAAACATGCCAGTCACAGCAGTTCGACATTTTACTAAATCAACTCACACAAATTTCAAATTTCAAATATAATTAAGGACAACAGATTCAGTTCTGTCTTTAACATTTTTCATTTTCAAATCTATCATTAAGACAAAAAGTAAACAAAAGTTAGGTCTGTTGCAAATTTTATGATTTTTCTTCTGAGGGAAAAAACATTATAGTAAAAAGAACGCCACTGGGTGTACAGTAAAGCACCACAACACACATTACAAATGGGGCTTCCTGCTGCTGCGACACAGGAGAGGGACCGTCCTCCCCACTGCTCTGTGTTAATCAGGACTTCATTAAAGGAAAACTATAAAATCCCCTAGGTTAACTAAGTCAGACACGGTCTGGAACGCAGTGCTTAACGAGGACAATGCTGACTATCAGTGCTAACAGAAAACATTTTAGAAGGCCCAAAACAATCAAACTGGAAACCAAAACCTTATTTTCCCTAGATGAGCAAAACTGAAAATGAAAGCAGTCCCACCTCCCAGTAAGAGCAAAGGTTATTTTTTTGTTTTCTTTCTTTCCAGTTGGAGGCAGGGGACATGGTCTGTGCTGGCTCTAGGGGTCACTGGCCTAGTTGGCATCCAGCTTGGCCATTTCCTGCACATAGATGCCTATACTCTCACTGTCAAAAAGCACAAAGTACACGGTTTTGATGGAGGAGGACATAGTGGACACGAAGTAGTTGGAGATGGCCTTCAGAATGAGCTGGGCCGCCGTCTGCTTCGGGAACCCATTCCTGTAGGAGAGAACACAGTGGTCAGCATTCAGGGCTCCACAATGAGCCCACCTCGGCTTCCCCTGCAGGGTCCTCGCTCTGGGCTGGAGTTTACTGAGCTCTGGAGGTGTTCATGGAGAGTCCTTGTGGGACAAGTCGATTAGGGAGCTGTCATGTATTGTTTGTACTTGGGAGTGACCTCTCTCGTCTCAGGGCATGACCATCTCAGGGGCCCTCCTAGACTCCTCGCCCTGAGGAAGACTGGTTCTGATACAAGCGCCAAGAGTAACAGCCCGATGACATTAAGAACAGAGATCTTGAGCACACCAGAAGGCAAACCATTTCTAACCATACTATAAAAAATGCCTGCAGGGGGGAAAAAGAAGCTAGACGCACTGCTCAGAACCGTCTAAATGGGGATCACAGCCGACCCATCCGATAACTACAGCTGCTTACTATGAACTCCTTTCCATTTGCTCGCCCTCTCTGTTAGGCTTCTGGGGTCGATTCACCTGGTCTGGTGTTTGCTGTCTACCTGCGGCTCACTGTTCTTCTGCATGCTTAACAAGCAACTCATTTAAAACCAAAAGCATGGCTACTGCAGCTCATCATCTAGGCGGAGCCATCCAGCACTCACAAGATGACAGGCATTTAACAGTGGGCATAGGAAGAATATGATACAATCGTCACAGGGAGGCAGGGCCCCAGGGAACGTTATAGAAGGGTATCAGTAAGTAGGGACGCTGAACGTGCACAGATGGTCAAGGGTGCATAAGCTTCTGCTTCTCTTTTCTGTTGTCCCTGGAACCAGTGTTAGAGTCCTGTCAATGTCAGCCATCATGGCATGGGTGGGGTGGGGGTGTCTCTGAATAGCTCTGGCCTCTAGTTGTATGGCCCTCTTTCTGGGTGTCAGCAGCAAGGGCTATTGGTCCAGAGACCATCTTCAAGGCAGAGCAGCCACTCTGTTGCAGAGCAAAACTTTGGGTCTTGACTTCAGGATATCATCAAAGTCTCCATATCAGTGTCCTGCCACTGGTGTATGGTTCCACTGAAAATGCCATAGAGCTTGGAACTTAGAGTATGAACTCGGGTCCTGGTCAACACTGCATATGCACCCCCAGGAGTTGCAGTGCACGGGTGCCAGCTTGGCAGAAATAATCGAACACTCAGAGTAGCTGTCATGGACATCCTCTTGCTTACTGCAGTCTACTGTCTTGGTCTGCCTGCTGGTTTGGCTGGTCTTCCTGGGTGGGTGCCTACTTCTAGGTGGGGTGGTCTGCACACTGGAGTGGCAATGTTTTCCCTAACACTTTCTAGCCTTCTGCACCATGTGCTTGTGACACCGAACCACCTGGGGAGTGACATTCTCCATAGCTGCTAGTGTTCAAGGTGTCACAGGGCCACAGGAAAATGCTCTTCTGTGACCTGCTGTCACCCAGGAGACTGGGGCAGTCCCACATAGTTCATCCTTAAGAGGGTAGAGTGCCCCCTCAGGGCATTTTCCCAGGCTGTGGGAAATAGTGACCCTGGTAGTCTAGCCAGGCTGCAGGATGTCAGGGACAGGACAGGAATACGGGCTATAGTGAGGCACCCAAGGCGACTCTCAGGTCTCACGGTCAACTGGGCACAGGGGCCATGACTTCCTTCGGTATGGAGGAGCACAGAGAGTATGCCAGGTGCGGCTGCCGGAGGAGGTAAGTTTGCCCTTCAGTTGTCAAGAGCTCTTCCCAGCAGTGCAGGCCACAACTAACTTTTGGGGTGTCCCTGTGCCCTGCTATACCCTCACTCAGGATCAGCTAACGGCTGCTAGACCAGGCAGACCTCAGTCCATGGGCATAACCTAGATAGATGGGACCTGAGAACTCGGTGGGGGAGCTGTTCTCTCCATGTAAAGATCCAGGCCATGCTCCACGAGAGCCATGCTCCGCCGGAGACAGGCCTGCCTGTCTCTTCACGCATGCTCAGGTGAGCAGAGCGGGAGGAGGGCCTGAGGAACTGGGTTTCAGGATGCCCTCCTGTGTGCTCAGTCAGCTGCTGTGCTTGGCTTCCAGCTCTAACCTTAGCCCCACGGGAGCGTGGTGATGTAGACACCTGTGGTCTAAGCCTCTCCCTGACTGCAAGGCCAGTCTCTAGGTACACTGCTGGTCAGTGTTTACGGACAGACCCTCAGTACTTTCCAGTTCTGTGGCTCTTGGAAGGGATATGTAACTACTGCTGGAGGAAGGTTCCTTCCTGTTCCTGTACCCTAAGTCTGAACCTGTAGCTGGTGCTGGCATCATGGACACCTCGTCACGCAGTCCTGGCTGGGCTCTCCCTGCAGCTTTCCCTCCCTCGGGTCTGTGGCTATTCTTTGGCACCATGTTCTGCATGCAGGCTGCAGGGCAGGGCTGCCAGTCTGGACTTGCAAGTTTACACCAGCAGCACCCTTCACACATACCCAGCATGTCCTCCTGCTGCCCTGCCCTGCACGTATGCGAACCCGTTCATCCTAGGGAGCCAGGCCCTAAAGCAGCCTGCTGAGGCCATGGAGACAGCAGGAAGAAACGAAGCAGGGACTTTCCTCACGCTGCTGGCAGATGTGTGAGATGCTGACACTTCACCCACCATCCCTGCAAAAGGTGAGGGCAACTGTAGCCACAGTGCCATGGCTAGCCCCTCGTACAGCACACAGGAGACCTGACTACATGCTCTTAGCCCATGGTAGAGGTAGGGCAGCCGAGAGATGCAGACTTCCTGGCTGTACAATGATCCCTTGTCTGTGACTTGCCCAGCCCTGTGAAGGCAGAGGGCAAGACAAGATAATGTGTGTTAAGCATCGGGGTGTGGCCCAGGATCATCCATAAGGTTCCTGTGGTGGGTCCCAGCCCCCAGACAGCTATGACTAGATGGCTGCTGTTGGTATCACAACCAACTGTAAGCACTGTAAACAGGGTGTGGTGCCCAGCTCTACTGGAGAACTGTGGGTCTGGCTGTTGGCATGTATACCACGAGCTCCTTGGTACAGGTACTGCCTCAGTTCCCGTCTGAATGGTCACTCCAGTCTTGACAGGTCTCTGCTTTCCTCTCTAATTTGGGTGAGCTGAAGACTTGAGAGGGCTCAGGGCTTCTGCTCTGGAGGTAGAGTCAGGCTTCAGCTGCTCGTGGGCAGGAAGAGCATCAGGATGTGAGCGCTGGTGTTCTCAGGTGTGATGAGGATGAGGAGAGGCCGCTAGGGCCACCTGGGATCCCCCTCCCAGACTCTCTGTTCTACCCATCTTGGGCCTTGTCTGGCACACACTAGAGCCATGTGAGTGTCCCTTGGGTCACCCCTGCTGTGTCTGAAGCACCCTTTCTCCTCATCTGGCCCCAGTCTCCCTGGGCTAGTGCAAAGGGATCTCAAGGGCTCGGTCAGGTCAGGCAGATGGGTCCATGGAAAGCTGAGCTCGGCAGACCCATATATGGGGTGTGTTCCAGCTCCCCTAGTCTGCAGAGTCCTCTCCTGTGTAGGCCTTGCTAAGCCTTATCACTTCCAGGGGGTTAAGGGCCATTGTGAGAAGCAGGCCAGCTGGAGACCCCAGAAAACCTGTCAGAAGCCACATCTGAGACAGAGCCCAGACAGGTGTCTTGGAAGGAGAAGCAGGGAGCTCTGGGTAATGGGTGGACATTGCTGTCACCTATATGATCACTTCGGCTAGGAGTTTTATTGTGCCGTGCTGCTGTCCCCAAGACTTTACCATTTCCCCACATTCTCTGTGGCTTTTGAGTGGTTGCCTGTGAAGCTGCCCAGGCTACATCTTGTAGAGCAGCGAAGAGCACTGGAACCTCGGTGTTCATGTGTGCGATTCCCACAAGGCCATGGGACTTCACAGTGGGTGCCACACCTGGGTACAGGACACTGCTGTGCCCTAGCAGCTCAGGCAGTGCTGAGATTCATCACATTTCCCAGAAAAATCTATCCACAGTGGGCACGCAGGGGGTCCAGCCTGCCTGACAGCAAACTCTAGCTCAGCCAAGGATGAGCTGTGTGACCTCAGGTGCATGCCTTGCCCTCCAAGTTCGCTCTTTGACCTTTGAATGGATTTAACAGTGGAGAGAAAGCGGCTCGCAGTGCCCGGGGCTCTGTTGCCCATAAATGGTGTTTGAAGAACACCAGCTTTCCTTCTATGCTCATAAATCAGAAGGAGGGGTAGCTCAAGTCCCCCCGCCCCGCCAGAGTTCCTGTGTGCTGCCAAAGATGGGTCCCTTCCTTGTGTCTAACATGGCAAGGTGTGACCAAGACCAGGGTTACAGGCATGGGGTCTCCACTGGCCCCAGGCAAAACCAGAAGGTGACAGGAGCAGGCCAGCACGTGTCTCTGGGAAGTGTTCCCCAGAGTGTCACTGTGTTCCCTTGACTTCTACGCCAGAGACACTGGATGCCACAAACAAGTCATTTTATTCCCCTCTTCACCCTGTGATTTACTGGCTGGCCAGATATAATCCCATCCTTTGCCCATGAAAGCAGGGGCAGCTGCCTGCACGGCTGTGGGACGAGGTCTGCCTGACAGATGTGGCCGGGGAGCCTGCACATGTGCTGCCTTTGGCATTCTGCCCTTTAAAAGCTTCCCATTGATTATTTTTAAAAACTTTTACTCCATGAAAAATGTAAATAAGTTTGTAATAACAGATGTTCTTTTATGGGAATTACTTTTATGCTTCAATTAAGAATTTCCCAATAGCCATATGAAAGAGCGTGAAATTATTACCTCCGATAAAGGGTGCTATGCCTTGCTCTTCAGAAGCACCTTTCATCAGGGCAGATCAAAGCGCATCCGAAACATTAATTAACTGAGCCTCTGAACCATCTGTGAAGAAGGGTAGACCCCCATGGCCTCACTTATTAAGGAAGGCCCAGAACAGAGAGACTGATTCATTTACCAGAGGTCACACAGCACATTAACATAATGCCAAACAATAGACCTTCTATGGGAGGTGGAAGCAATAAGTATGGCTTGTTTTTTGTTTTTGAAACAGGGTTTCTTTGTAGCTTTGCAGCCTGTCCTGGAACTAGCTCTTGTAGACCAGGCTGGCCTCAAATTCAGAGATCTGCCTGCCTCTGCCTCCCAAGTGCTGGGATTAAAGGCATGTGCCACCACTGCCCGGCACATTTAAGCTCCGATTCAGAAGCTCTGCTAAAATAAAAAATAAAAAAGATCTTGAATCTACTTTGGGAGGGGTCCTGACACCTATAACACATCCAGTTCTATAACAAGTTCTGTGGCATGACTAGACACTTGTCTTCGCAGATACCTGCACAGCAGAGGGAAAGGGCACTGGAAGGTTCGACTCTGCTGTGTGTCCAGGAGATAGGGTAGGGTCTCACGCTATAGCCAGGCTCCTTCCTCATCTTCCAAGAGCTGGTATTACATGTCAGCTGTCACTCGGCTTTCTGGTGCCGATCTGAAATGCTGTCTACACACAGTGTTGACAGGAGACTGGAGTGGAGACATTCAGAGGACATAGCCACCCACTGAGTTCCCAGGGGCTCCCAGCTCTGCTGGGCTGAGCTCCTGCTTTGGCATGGCACCTGCAGAGTGCTGCCAGGTGTGAGCGAGCTGCAGGAACAGGTGTGAGCTGGAGTCCTTCGAGCTCATCTACACTGCGGAGTCTGGTTCTGGTCTCCATGTGAACAACACTGGGGACTGAAGGGCCTGTCACCAGTGCAGGCTACAGAGAGAATCTGCCACAGCTCCTGGCCTGGGAGGGACGGCTGGGATGGGCTCTGTCTGCTATGGCTTCAGAGAAACAGGGTCAGCAACAGCTAGAGACTGACCATCATGGAGTCACTTAGGTAATGAGATCTCAGCGCTGCCCAGGGAAGCAGGGGCCTCTGCCTTCCACGGTTCTTTTGACGGCAGAAGCAATGTTTGGCAAGAGATGCTTTTAACCTGCAAGGCAGAGGCTGCCTGGAGGACAGCACAACACAGGGTTCAGACAGTCACTGCCCTTATCCCAACCTACTCAGGTAGAGGAGGGGCTCTGTCTGAGCTACACCACTCGCCCAGTACAGACTCCCAGGTAAGCTTCTTGAGGACTCAGCTCCTGCCAGCAAAGCCCCTGCAGGGCCTGCACTGTGCTTCATGCCTGGCCCCAGCCTTCCCAGGCTGGTAGCAGAGAGGATTCAGGGCCTGATGTTCTGAGGAACCCTGTCCCTCTCCACGGCACAGCTCTCAAACCTCCCCCAAACAGCCTTGAGATGCCCAACGGGAGTTTCTCTGCCATTAGTCAGCAGGGCATGGAGGAGCCAAGTCTGGACTTGAGCCGAGGAATGGTTTATGGCTAAGTCCGACCCCTGCCTCAGCTGCAGAAGGAGTACACTGTCCCAGCACTGGTCTCATAGTCCACCTGGGCACATGATGAACAGGACCTGGGGCAGGGCCTAGCCCCGAGAGCTTGTCTTTGGATATTTTCATTCTGCCCCACTTTGTATCCACCTCCCTCTATGGCTAAGGAGGCCAGGCATGTGTCAGGGGTGTCCCTGTATGGAGGCCTAGAGGTCACTGCATGAAGCTGTAAAGGTGACACCCGGATTTCCTGTGGCGACTCCAATATGTTGGAGATACCAGAGTCGCAGGATACCTGTCAAGGAAAGGTGCTAATGGAGAGTGGAACCAGCCCAGGTCAAAGTGTGCTGCAATAAGCAAGCTGAAAGGAGCTGGAGATCTCAAGAGCGCTTTGACATCAGACATGGAGATGCAGCATTTAGAGTGTGCCCTGCTGGTTTCTGGTCTTGCATTGGTTCAGTATTTCTTCACTATGCGCCTTTTCCTGCCATTTGGGATAGTAATGCGTATCCTGTGCCATTACATGTTAAAAATATATGATCTGCTTTTTGATTTCACAGGGGGTTACAGTTAAGAGATCGCCACGAGTCTCAGAAGAGAGTTTGGACTTTTAAACATGCCTGAGACTGTTACAGGCTACAGCAACTTTTGAAATTGGACTAAATGCATTTCTGCATTCTAATGTGGCTACAAGCCTATGGGGGCCAGGGAGTGGATGTGGTAGTTTGAATAACCCCATAAGCTCATAAGGAATGGCACTATTAGGAGGTGTGGCCTTGCTGGAGGAGGTGTGGCACTGGGGATGGCCTTTGAGGTTTCATTAGTTTAAGCCAGGCCCAGTGGCTGGCTCTCTTCCTGCTGATCCAGATGTAGAACTCTGAGTTACTTCTCCAGCACCGTGTCTGCCACCATGCTTCCCACCATGACAATGGACTAAACCTCTGAACTATAAGCCAACCCCAGGGAAATGCTTTTCTTTGTGTGTCTTTACAGCAGCAGAACACTAAGACGAGGGCTTTGCCAGAACTCTCTACGGCAATCCCGGTTTCAACAACCACACGGTTACAGGTGTGTGCTGGAAAGGTCTTTCTCTCTCCCTGCTTTCCTCCTCCTGCTTGAACCCACCGGAGTCTTAGAGCCTGTGAGGTCTGTCTGTCTGTAGACTCCTCTGTGGTGAGACTTGCTGTCACAGAGTTTTAGGTCTTTCTAACTCTTCTTCAGCACACTGTATTTTTAAATGACTTTTTAAATGATGTGTATGTATATATTTGTATGTGCTATCTGCATACAGGTGTCTGCAGAAGTGAGAAGCACGTTACTCTGAAGCTTGAGTTTCAGGCAGTTGGAAGACTCCCCAGGTAAACCCCAGAAGAGCAGGAAACCCCACCACACCACTTGAGGCTTCCTTGGCATTCTTTTGACTGTGCTTCTGAAGGGGGCCATCGTTACAGAAAACCCATTCCTGTGCCCATACCTGCCGCTGCCAATGGACGGGAAGGCGATGGATTTCAGCTTTCTGTCATCAGCTAAGGCCAAGCAGTTTTTCACCGTCTTCTCCAGAAGCTCTTCACACTTGTCTGTACCCCAGACTGGACTATTACAGTGAATCACAAACTTGGCAGGCAGGCCATGGCCTGCACTAACAGCAGCTGGAAGGGACAGAAAGCGACACATGTCACAGGAGGCCAAACCCACACCTCTCTCCCACTCTAGAGTGACCCCTTAGCTGCCTCTGTGGTCCTGTGTCCAAGGAAGACTGCAGCTGTGCCCATGCTATGACTCCAACATCAGCCTGACCTGGGACCCACACTTCAGGCATCTCCCCACATGAGCAGTGGCATTCAACTCGCTGCTCCAGGAGCTGCAGAGGAATGTCTGCAGTCCCTGTCTCAGAAGCATGGCGTGGGGCTTTCACATCAGTTCCACTGAATGTTCGTGAGTAACTATGTCTTACTTCCTATGCATGGGTCAAGACGGCCTTGGGCGTGAGGCTTTGCAGAAGCGGCAGCCTGGTTGTGTGACCTGCTCCTGTCCACGATGACAGAACAAGACTGGCTCTTTAGGGAGCCCTGCTTCCCTTTCTGAAGGAGGGACTGGTTTCCAGACGCACAGCTCCATGACTGTCTCCTCTCCTACGTGAAATCTAAGGGCACAGCCTCAGTTCTGTCCTTTGCATGAGCTGGAACCAGTCTCTGTGTCTCCTGGAGCAGTGCTGGAGCCTCTACAGGAAGGCACTCTTGTTGAATAATCAGCATTGCCCCAGGGGCATCGTAAGACACTTAAGGGTCTTGTGGTGCCAATAACAATTATAAGGCTGTGCTCCATAGGCTCCCACGCTCTGGGCTAAAGGGTGACATGAGTCCTAAGGAGCATTTGAAGCTAGGGCTAAATTGGGTGGGAGAGGGCTAGAATAAAAACACATTAACGGATTAGCTCCTATACTTTTCAAAACAGTTTAAGTCAGGTATAATCTCAGTAAGAACATCACCTGAGTCCTCAAGTTTGAGAACAGCTTGGGTAACTACAAAATCCTAATAGCTTAGAATCAAGACCTTAGAAAGCTTAGAAGACAGACCCTCCCTTCCTCATTTCAAGCTCTTGTTCCTTTGTTTGTTTTTTGAGACAGGGTTTCTCTATGGAACTAGCTGTCCTGGAACTTACTTTGTAGTCCAGGCTGGCCTCAAACTCAGAGATCTACCTGTTTCTGCCTTTTAATAATAAAAATTCTATTAAAATAATCTGAACCATTCTAAATCTAACATCCTTCCTTCAGTCACAGCTCTGGTTGTGCCAGGCTTGCCTCCCATCAGAGCATAGCAGGTGCCAAGAGTCTCTCGTGGGCTTGCAATGGGTGCATGGGTAGGAGTGGCCAGTAGCCCCTGCTGTAGTCAGCTGTCTGTGTCCACCCTCCCTACCCTCGTACAAGGTTGGCCTTAGGTGGGATTGTCTAGAAGAGCCTTTTCATTGGTGCTCTGCCCATCGTGCCCCACGGCACAGATCAAAGTTCATATTCCCATGCCACAGGATGCTGATACTAGTAAGGATGCAGGTGGTATTTCATTGCTGGGCAAGGCCAGCTGTTTCTCCTGAAAGGACCTCTGTAGACATTATATATAATTACTAATGTCTACGTGTAGTCAAGATTTACTTTTTTAAAAAAGGGCCTTGACAAAATGGGCATCCAGGACTGTAGAGTAAGAAAGGAAAAAGCTGGTTGGTGGTGGTACACGCCTTTAATCCCAGCATTTGGGAGGCAGAAACAGGTAGATCTCTGAGTTTGAGGCCAGCCTGGACTATAAAGTAAGTTCCAGGACAGCTAGTTCCATAGAGAAACCCTGTCTCAAAAAACAAACAAAGGAACAAGAGCTTGAAATGAGGGAGGGAGGGTCTGTCTTCATGCAGAGCAGGTACCCCCTCCCCTTGAATGGACACAGGAAGCCTTGTTCTTCACACCTAACTCCCCAAGGTTCCCAAACTTGAGCCCTACTTCTGGATTTCAGCCCATCCCCCATGGACGTCCCCAGTCTTTTTCTTCCCTCTCCAGCCAAGAATGGTGGTTATGGCACATGAGAAATGGGTGTTTGTTTCCCATTAAAAGCACAGCTGAGGAAGGCTGAGGAAGGTGGCTCACCAGCAGACTTGCAGGTGGCTCAGTCTCACCCTCGATTGTTCCCAGCTCTCAGATCTGTCAGCCTTGGCTTCTATAATTCCTTTTCCTTTGAGATAGACACACCAGACAGGAGCTACTAAAATTTTTTTGCACATGAAGGAGGTTTTCATGAGCCTTCACCTGCTGACTATGCACGGGCTACGTTCTAAGGGGTCAAGACCGTCTTCCTCACAGACAAGTGGCACTGCTATGTGCCCTCTGCTCTCAGCTCCTCCCGAGCACTGTGCAAGCCACACCGGATGAGCACAGGGCCCACCCACCTTACCTCCAGCTATTTCCAAGGGTCCATTCTTTTTCCGAAGTTCAAGAACAGCTTCTACAAACTCCTTGCCACCCTTCTTCTCCAGTGTGTTTCCTAGGCAAGGGCAGGGCAGGGTCAGAGTGCCACCTCCTGTCTGTGGCATACAGACACTCAACAGGTCACTTGATTACATACTTTAAGTGGTCTGAGAAGCTACACTTTCACAAGGCTGCAAAACAGAACCTATGCCCTGGCTGGCCAGAGAGTGAAAACCCAGAAAAGATATGCCCTCAGCCAGTGGCCACTAGGCACTACAGTTCGCTCTGGCTCCTTCTGCTGCCCCTCTCTCAGGGTAACAGGGGTAGCAACACTGGAGATACAAAGGAGACATCTGTTCTTGGCAAACATGCCTGATTTCCAGTGTGTGACAAACCAGGTGGCACTGGCTTCCAATGAGTGTGCTGAGGGGCTTATCTCGGGGAGAAGCCCCAAATAAGGAGGTCTGTGAAGCTGAGGCACAAGCTCCTCCTATCCAGCAGCCAGCGCTCCTGGAATGAGGCCAAGGAGAAAGTGTTCCCATAGCCACCCTGGGCCAGCACTGCGTGCTTAGTTCCTATGTTGCAGCCTTGGTGTCATATGTGAATTAAATAAATAGAGAAAAGAAAGAAAAAAATGGTCTCAAGACAATATTTTCTTAATTACATTAATGATTCAGAATTGCTTTAGGAAAAGATGAAAACATCAGAAGCAGAGCTTAAAGACAAACTGGAATTGCACAACACTTGGAAAAGGCTGGCTGCTTAGGACCCAACTTTTAAAAGGCCTTTCTGAAACCAGGATGCTTGCTATGAAAGCCAAGATGACCAGCACTGTCAGAACTCAGGGCTCCCCAGTTCAGGTGGGCCACGAGCAGCAATCTCAGCCGTGGTGACAGCAGCTTGTCCTGTTTGTCCTGCCCACAGTTCTCTTCTTCCTTAAGCTCTGGTTCCTCAGTTTGTGCATCTTAAAGTCCTTGTCCTTGAAGAGGATGAAATACTCCCCCCTTAAGATTCCCATTTATCTTGGAAAGTCTAAGCGTACCTGGGTTGGCCAAGGTCTACTGGAAAGTACCAGCCAGACCAGAATTACTGTTTCGTGTACATGCATGTTCCTAGGGTGTGAACTAACCCAGGAAGTGTCTGGAAGCAAGAGGAAGACCCTGAACATGTCACAGGGAAGGCAGAGCAAGGCTACCGGCAGGGACTGACCCATCACCGTCACTGCAGCAGCCCAAGGGGCGTGGACGAGAGTGGTCAGGAGTCCTGAGCTAAGACAGGACCGGGCTCAGGAGTCTTGTGGTGGGATCCTGTGTCAACAGCTCAGAATGCTCTTTTGCCTTTACCTCCCTGAAAGCACCCTGAACTTTATGTGGCTCAAAGTCATTTCCAAAGATTTTCACCTGCTGCTACTCCATGTTCATAGCAAACTTCAGCACCAGAGTGGTAACTGAATGTGCCATGTGTCTCAGGGGACCACTCTGGGCCTCATGCCCCCACACTCAAAAGTTGGTACGGCCCAGATATGAGACCATGATAGCACCATCTGAAATGTCCATGCAGCTGAAAGCGTGGGGTCCAAATAATTTAGTCCATAGTCTAGTCTTCTGTTTAGCCTGTCTCAAGTGTGAAGGGGGCGCTACTCTGTTGGCTACTGTCTAAGACTCTGTGACATCTACTCTTAGGTGAGAACTGAGCAATTTGGAAAACAGTCAGGTTCTTCACTTGTGAAGATCACTGATTCCCTTCTAAGATATAAAACATTTCCTAAGAAAATAGGCTGCTTTATAATTAAAGGTGTTTTATCTTAGGAAGAGTGTGTGTACTTGAAATTTTTTACTCATAATGAAATATTGCTTTAATTACAAGTGAAATTGCAAGCTAAAAATACACTTAATGCATTTCTCAAACTTAAAAACTGAACCCTAGGTCACAGGCAATCAACCCAGTCAGGACTTGACTCCTACACACACACATGTATGCACATGTTCATGTAGACACACGTGTACTTTTTAACAAGAAACAGGCCCATTTTCAACCATATTGTCAACACTCTTAATGTAAGGCTCTTGCTTTTTAGGTTCAACTTCAGGGTTAATCATAAAGCAATCGGCTGATTTGCCCCCAAGCATAAACATGTGTTACTCCCAGGAGAACAAGAACATTATTTCATGCTTAGAAAGCAGGCATAAGTATCAGTGTTCAAAACAGCCTAGGCAAAAATTTAGGCTTGGACAAATGTCAGGCTCAGCCTGTGGTCTATTTCACTGTTAGAAAGAACTTTTGATGGGTAAAGTTAATCACTGGGCTAAGCATTCCTGCACTCGAATCCCTTCTTCCAGCAGTCTCAGGACTCAGGAATTCACACCAAAAACACAAAGTGCAGCCATTTCCTCCTAGCTTCCTCTTTCCCTTCTCTCACATCAAGTGGGAGCTGGAGCCAATTGAGGCCATGCATGAATCTGGATTATTGTTGTTTTGAGATTGTACGAGGTATGTGAGGTCAGTACTAGTTTGGACTGGATCTCGGCAGAGAGCACAGAGGTGGGCTCTGGAAGACTGGGTTCCCATCTGCTACTCTTTCCTCCTCCTGAGGTTTTGCTAGCTGTGACAGCGATGGTACCAGTCCCAGCTTGGGGACGCCACCTTTGCTTCTCATGTCACTCACTAATGGGCTGCAACCCTGTCTCAAACTTATACTTCTTCCCCTCTGTTCAGTTCTTCTGACCAGGAGCCGTTCACGGAGCCAGCGAGACACTCTGCCTGGGGCCTTCAGGGTCCCCACTGCATCTTACACCCTGGAGGACAGGATGAGCAGGCCTTAGGCATTCCCAGCTCACAAGACCAGACCTGTGCCACTCATTTATTACTTTTCTCCAAATAAGTACTTCCTTCCCATCAAGTTTTTATTGACTTGAGAAAGGAAACATCTTTCTTTTAGCTGCCTTCCTAGGAGGGGATTTAACTGCCTGCAGCCGGGTTTCATTTTGGCATGGCACACTTGCCATCTGCTCACTTTCCATCCGTGTCTGAGGTATAAAATGCCCAGGAGAATCACCAGCCCAATTCGCATGTCTGAACCAAGTGCAAGCATAGGCTCTGCTGGTGACACTGAGCCAAGCTGGGCAGTGCGGGCCCAGCCTATCTGTGCCCAGTGCCCAGGACTCCTTGTCTCATCTCTCAAGGTGACAGGGCTTGGTAATGACTTGGAATGTCACCATTCTCTCTGGGTCCACATTGAGAACACTGATGAGGCCCAGCACCCCTATGTCAGGTCACAGATGCACGGAACACTGAGGGCACCAGGAAGCACAATCCAAGAGCCACCATGTAGGTGCTGTCTGGTCTTCACAGACCCTCATTACCAAGGAGAGAAAAGGAGGTGTGGGGGCTCACATGACTTGGCCAGGTCTTATAATGGGTCGACAATGAAGCTAGGATTCAGGCTCTTCCTAGGTGGGGAATCTCACGACATACCCTCAGGGCCATGCTGAGTCCTGACCCACATCCCTCAAGTTGTCACCTCAGCTACACTGAGCAATGAGCACACTGGACCCACAGGTGCCAGCTGCCAGGGGGGAGCCAAGTGCTTCCTGTGTCTAGGAGGACACTTCTCTAAGTGGTGTCCAAGGACAGCTCATTAAATCCACCTTGAATCTCGCTGAAACCCTGCATGTAGGAACACATTTAGAAAGAGTGACTGACCCCTTTGTGTGTCTAGTCTGTGAGACCATTCGCAAGAACAAACATCTTCTGACATATGACAGTGGCGTGGGCACTGAGCCCTGTGCATGGGAGTTTGCATGTCTGTTCCGATGAGGGCACACCAGTGGCCCTGCCTGCCTGTCACTGAGGCCTGTGGGAATCCAGTCTCCAACAGAGCGGTACCTCGTGAGGTGGAGAAAGAAATGCCGCTGAGCCAGCTTCCAAACCAGAAGTGCCCACGGGGCAGCTGCACGCTGCACTGGCTGACGGCCAGCTGTACTTCTCCAGTTCACAACCCAGGGACGAAGGCCCCAGGAAGGTCGGGACGGCTGGAAGTGTGAAATGAATGCAGCCTGCGTAGCTGTCAGAGGATCAAGCTGTCTGCGCGGCCGACTGACCATGCACACACACACTCGGCAGCACCCAGCTCGGCATTACCTACTTCACCACCGGTGTAGAAGTCAGTGTTTGTCGGGTGAACGACAGCATCACTGTCGATCGAGGCAATGTCAGCCTGAACAACTTGCAACTATAACAGGTAAACAAATGTAGATCAACTGTGTTGGACCGAGACCCACGCACAGGCACATTTACTAACGCCCCAATGGCAGGGCTGGCCTACCTGGTCGATTCCAACATATGAGCCCAAGGGGCAATCAGTCCACGCAGTGTGCGCACATGTGGATGGGAGTGAGGACAGGAGGAGGAATATCAAATGTGACATGTTTAAATTAAACATTTGAATGACAAGTCAAAAAAAAAAGAGAAACACACATATATCATTTCCAAAGATTAAAAGAAATAGAACAACGATGCCCCACTTTACCCTGCAGAAGCCTGTACAATGCTGGCACCCCACTGAGAAGGCTACAAAAACATGGCATCTGCTTTGAAAAAAATGTGGACTGTCAGGCCAACCACAACAATGAGTTTCTCCATTGGTCTGCAGCAATCAACCTGGAGGCTTGACTTTTCCTCGGGATTTACTATTTCTGCCTCCCCTGAAATAAGAGCTCAGGACAGCCCAGATCATGTCCAGAGTTGCCCGTAGTTTTTCACTGAACGGGCAGAAATATTTTTCCAGGCCGTTCTCTTTTCCCAGCGAATCTTTTCAATGTATTTTGGACAGAACGGATACCATTTATAGCTTCTGCCCTTCTGTTTTACAGACGGCATCTGGATAAGGCAGGTGGAAGGCATATCTCAATTGGGGTACTTCTGATTGGGTGTTCGGCAAAGGCCAGTTTGTGTAGGTGGGAGTGGCCCCTTGATGAGAAACCCACCAGGTTAGGACAAAAGCAGCTGCAGCTGAGAGCAGAAGGCACAGAGACTATCCTGTGGTTGGTGCTGTGTGGCACTGCCCAAGAGGCATCTGAAAAGCCTGTAAGCCCCAGCAAGGCTGTACCCAGACGGGTACTTATCATGCTTTGAGCTACAGTTCCTCTCATGAATGAAACCACAGAGGTGGGATACCTTATGCTGAATGTCTGCTCTCCTTGAATGGAACAAACTCAGAAAGAATCTGCCCTTCTGATTAACACCCCCCCTCCACCAGCCACAGTGCCTGCAGGAGGCACCCAGACACACACTGCACGGGAGCAAAGGCTGAGGACAGGGCTGGTAAATCTGCTTCTGAGTGAGGACAGTCCACGACATAAACGCTAGCTCGCTTTCTGCCGCACCCTGAGTGCCATTCTAAGCAAGCTCAAATGGAGAAACTATTGTTCTGTTGTTACCTGAGATTTCTCAGCTTAAAAAAACAAAAATAAAAAGGAAAGAAAAAGAACAACAACAAACCAAAAAAACACGTTTTAAAATCCCTCCCAAGAAACCAGCAGCCAGTCTGATCATTATGGAAGAGAATTTAGATGGTGATGTATTTGCAATCCAGGAGAAGTAGCCAATCACAATCGAGACTTAAGAGACCGTCTCTGTTCAGAGTGGCCTAGAGCGAATCAATATTTAGGGTCTACAACCATATGCCAATCAAGGATTGGGGATTTGCCTTGACCATACTTAAGTCTAGGCAAATGAAAAGTCTAAATTCTGGGTTCCAAAAATTCTCATCTGACAGCTGGTGGTGCCAAACCCCATCCCCAATTACCTAGGTCATCTTTAAGGTCAATGTCAGCATTGGTAGGATTGATTATGGCCTCCACCTCAAAGCCGGCTAAATTACTGATCTCACTGTGAATAAGGTTCAGCTGAAAAGAGAAGCACGAGGTGGGAAATAACAGGAGAGCCGGCAAGGTGCAGAGAGATGACCCCTGGACATGGGTGAAGCGGCAATGCCCACAGTGTACTGGGCACAGAGAGAAACAGGAGCCGCTGGTAATGCGGATCTACTTCAAACAGAAGAGTCCAGTGCCACAGGCTGCTAGGGGAAGCAAGCTAGGCGGGGCATTCAGAACCTGCAGGTGTTGCTTAGGGTGAAAGGGAAGCACAAGCCACACTGGCCTGGGAAAAAAGCTGGTAGTTTTCCTGTAGAGGAACTTGTAACCATGAGGAGGACCCAGAACCAGGATGCTCGGTGAGGGGGGAGGCAGGGTCCTTGTCCTTGGGCACTAAGGTGGTAGAGAAACCCTACCTGGCTGTGTATACAGCTACAAAGTGCCACTGTCTTGTATGTGTTCGCAAGTCTCTAAGGCTCTCTTCACCACTGTAGCTGCTGGCTGTCTCTCCTTCCTTCCATCTTACTCAGGGACAGCAAAGAGCCCAAGAATAGTTTGTTGCTTGGGAACATTTAACTCTATGTGTTCATTAGTCACATAATAGAGCTCTGGAGACACCGGGAAAGAAACCCAGTCATTCTCCAGAAAGACAATGTATCTTTTTAAAAATAATTTCACCTCACAGGTCAGGTAGCACTGAGGCTGGTGGGTGGCTCACATATACCTTGTGTTGTGTCTGCCCCATCACTGGGTCTTTCTGAAGGGCCACTGACCTTTCTCCCAGTGTTGCTCTGCTGCCATGGCAACCCTTGGTCATTAACTAAGAGCAGTGGGTGCTGGATTCTGCTGCCCTGTCTTTTCTGTAGGTTCAGGTGTGGCTACGCTTGCACATTCACAGTCTTTGTCTTGTCATTGAATTGCTCCTTCTTCAGTGGTATCAACTGTAGCAGAAGCAGTACACATGCACCAAGGCCTAGGCTTGGGGAGTGCCTGAGCCTGCATGGGACAGCAGGACTGAATCCCTGTCCTGATGCTCACTATGGAGGGGAGTAGATGGAGTACAAGCCAGTATGGCTCCTGCTACTGAGCCCCCAGGTGTTGAACTTCTAAGGCCAAACATTTTGTTTTTAAAGAAAAAAAAATTGGTAAGCTATATGCAAGAGAAATACTCCCCCAAATTTCTGATCCTTAAAAGCTGCTAGACTCTCAAAGTCCTTTGGGAGAAAGCAATGGTAAAAACGAATGTGGTTGTTTGGCCAAAGAAAGATTCAAAGACAGAGGAAAGGCCCGGTTTCCTCACTAGGGCTTCCTCTTCCTAGCACCTCGTGGTGATTTGGGGCTAGTCACATCCCTAAGGCAGCAGAAGAAAGCCACCAGGTTTCCTCATGAAGCTGCGTATCAGGAGCTCTGGACCAGGGACAGATGCATTCAACCCTGTGGGCCTGGCTGTTCCTTCCTGCTGGGAAGAAGGGAGGATGAGCACAGACTCCAAGGAAACACTATTTGGAAAAAAAACAAACTAAGCCAATACTCCATGCCCTCACCAAACAACCAACCTGCACTGTGAAAAGGCAAGAGACTGGTGAGAGAAGTAAGGGGAGCCACATCAGGCCACTCCTGTCTTCACATCTGTGTTGTCCCTATGTCTCCCATGTTTCTAGCCTAAAGCCTCCCAGAGCCTTGGGCCTAGGGGTACCATATGGTGACCAAGCAGTGCCCCAGAAAGACGTGAACATCCAGAAAGTGCCAGAGGCCAGGGTGGGGCCGTGCTGCACAACCCCATCATAATGCCCTGTCCTCCTTCAGAGGCTGTCCAGTGATCTGCACAGAAGGACAGGATTGAGAGCTCCCCGTCTCTTGCCAAACTTCCCACCCTCAGAAGAAGTGGCATGGAACAAAGGGAATGCCCAGTACCTGACACCTGGGCCTCTAGCACTGTACCAAGATCCTGAACTATGCCCTCCCTAACTTGATTTCCCAGCTGCTTCAAAGACAGCTTCTCCACAAAACAAAGCACCACTGCTGACAGAGACACGGATGCATGCACTGCAAGTGGTTTTGTTGTTGTTGTTGCTGCTGCTGCTTTAAATAAACCGCGAAGTTTTTAAAGGGTGAAGGAGAAGTCAAGTCTCGGTGGGACCACAAGGCGAATATTTGTGGATTTGGGCTCACAACACTGTTTTCTTAAAAAGGGGGAAAAAAAAATTCAACCATGTGTGAGCACGGCCATCACGGAGTAATGAGGGCAACTGCTCCTGAGGCTGCAGTCTATGAAATGCATCATTACCAACAACTAGAGCCCAGGCTTCTAAGCCCCTGACTGGCTCCTCCTGTGAGTAGCTTAGCAACCAGGCTCACAGGGCTGGAGGGTCAGTGTTGCCTTTCTCCACCTGCTTGCTTGCTACATTCAAGTGCTGCTCTCACTGTCACAGAGCAGGGGATCACAACCATGATCCTACAGAACACTTTCGGAAACATTTTACCAAACCCAAACTAATGCCCGACCCAGGTGTCCAGGGTGCTTTGTGTGACTCCGCGGTCCGTTTTATGACTCCTGCCCCACAGGACTACACACTAAACTTGTTGCCTGACAGTCAAAGCCAGCAAAGGGCCTGGAAGTGCTGCTGCAGAGTAATGTCCTAGATGGCACTTACTCTGCCTCAGGCTACCGGAGGGGAGGGTTCTTGAAAAGACAGAAGCACCCTAATTTCCACTGTGGGTGCCCAGGCTGACTGAGGTAATGCAAATTCTGTTTGCAGTGAGTAATTCTGGGGACCTCATCTGGGGATCGGGGGGGTCAGCACATCCTTCTGGACACGCATTCAGCAAGAAGGGGAGTTTCATGACCTCCAAAGTCTGAAGTGTTTAAATGTCTAGGAAAACAGGCTGGCACTCAGTGCCTTGTTCAGGGCTGACCATTTGTACTCTAGGTTCTAGTCCAGTAAGTCTTTATCAAAAGGCAGGCCCATCAGGCAGACTAGCTTTGTGGTCTAGCCTGATGCCTTCGTTCTACTTATCAGACCATCTGCAAATTATTGGAGCATCAACACCTTTCTCTGGCTTTCTGGACCCTGCCAGGCCCAAAAGGGACAGTCAGTATTAAAGAGATTTACAGTGTTTTCCCTGAGGTACCCAATCTGCACTCAGACCAGGAGGAAGAACTGCAGAGAGCTGCCATGCCCAGCTCTGCAGACAAAGGCAAGGTATCTTCAGCGGGGCTCCAGACAACAGCCCATGATCCCATGTCTTTCTGAACTGCCAGAGCCCACAGGACATCTGTGTTGACACACTGGCCTGACATAGCTTGGTGCTTTCCCTCTGTCTGTAACTGTGTCTTTTCCGGGGAGGCAAATGTGAATTCTAGCTGAGGTGGCAGTGGAATGGAGTAGAATCGGGAAAGGCCAGGGTGGAGGTGACAGAGGACAGGGCAGCTGAGGAAGAAGGTAGGTGTCCCCAGAGACTGAGCAGGGCTACCTGTTCACTAGGTCTCCTGGCTCTGGCTAATCATTCCCTTAGGGAAGGAGAGTAGTCTTAAACAACAGGGATTTCACACATCAGTGGCACCTGAGGCACTGTGCTTGGACCTGTTAAAGGAGTGGAAGGAGACCCAGGTGTTTGCCTTCAGTGCTGAGCAGAAGCTCAACTTTCAAAGTCCCAGACCTTAAGATGACAACTAGAGCTGCTGCCTTAGAAAAATGCACGCAAAATACAGATGATGGTTATAAAACGTAAAGAGGACGGTTAGATTCCGGAACAGTCACCGCAGGAATTGCATCATGAGAGCCTGAGTGCAATTAGTGACAGAGAGGGAAGGGCTGGGGACAACTGGCAATGAGCGAGCAAGAAAATGGTGGCACTGTGATGCAAAATAAAACTGACAGTGAGGACCTAAAAATGATGCAGCTTCTAAACCAATTTACACCACCTTTAAGCAAACCAACCTGCAAGGTCGAATTCAGTCCTTAAAGATTTTTTATCTTTTTTTTTTTTTTTAAATTGAGACAATCCCCACCCCTCTTTTAACCAACTCTCATTTTCAGGTCTTAAAAGCCTTTGCATCATTTTTATTTTCAATAAAAGTGAATCAACTTTTACAAAACCATGGCGTCCTGGCAAAGCTGCATCACTGGGGCGGCTGAAAACATATTGCCCATGGTTAAAACAAACGACTGGCTAGAGGGGTCGCCTGGTGGGTCAGTGAAGAAGTCCCTGTCCACCTGTCAGTTTGTCTAAGATCAACCCAGCTCCCTGCATCAGATCAGAGCCCACCAGAACTGCTGGATAAGGTCTCTCCCCTGCACATGCCCCCTGATGACCAGCCTACTCCAGGGAAGTGGCGCCTACTCTGGGCTGAGCCCCAGGTCCTGTCCCCCACCTCCCCTCCCTGGAACCTGCCAGAATCCCGACCCAGCTTGGTGATTCTATCAGCATTCACCCCCTCCCTGGGACTACTTCCAAAGTCAACCCCCCACACCCGGCCAAGTTGGTCTGCCCACCCTCTGAGCTGAGTGGTACTCAGGAATCTCAGCCTGTGCCCTCTCTCCCAGGGCCCTGGAGCAGACTGAGCGGTGTCTGCCTACCTTCTGGCCGAGGAAGAGGCTCTTGGTGGAGAGGACAGTAAAGCCATCCGCAGGCGTGCCCTCCGTTGTACTGTCTGCGCTGGCTGCCTTGCTGACTTCTCCCTGCTTCTTCTTGTACAAAGCACAGAGTTAGAACATGAACCATTGGGCAGGGGCCATACAGCTGTCTTTCCTAATGAGATGACCCCAGGCCTCACCCATTACCAATTAAGAGAACACAGGAAACAAAAAACATTGGCAGGTCCCACAGTGGAGGCTATGACTTATTTTGAGAGCCCAGAGGTTTATGAAAAAAAATTTAAATTGTATATTTATAACTTATAGTCCTGAAAAAAATTCTTAAAAGCAAACCTAAATTTCCAATAACTTAGAATAGAATCACTTCATAAATTCAGAATAATATCTCTTTGCTAATAGTTTTTAAAGATCTCCCCGTTTTAGATACTTGCACATGACTTACTGCAATCCAGTGCTCAGAAGGCTGAGGCAGGAGGACTGCCACTAGTTTAGGGCAACCTGGGCTACACAGCTGAGTTCTTAGAGAGCAGACAGTAGCCGAAGTCCTTTTCCATTTCCTCCCTAGAGCTCAGCTCATTGGGAGAGTGCCATGGAGGCACCATGGGGCCATACTTTAACGCTCTCCCCAGCATCCTGCAGACTGAAATGGGTGTGCCCTAGAGCTCCTGAGGAACTCCCCAGAAGAGCAGGGGCTCTGTTCTCAGCTCCCCAGTGTGTTTCCTCTGCCCTGGCTCCCTCACCTCTCACCACCCAAGTAAGTGTTGAAAGCGCACGTGGCTCTGGGGACACACAGATGGAAACGAAGAGGAATGGATTTCACTTATTTGTGGGTTGTCTAATTCAGCTATCAGATGAGGACAGTGGGAATGGTGGGACTTCTAGTTAGACAGTTCAGCTTCTTTCCTTTCCCTTTCCCCAGATCATCCACGGATCCCGAGAAAGGTCCAGTGGGAGAAGATCAAGAAGATGCGGCTGAGGCTTAGCTGGGTGGCAAACACCTGCCTAGATGATGGGGAAGGGGCATCACAGAGGGCTCTGCTCTCCAGAATGGTGGTTTCGGACAGTGAGCTCAGGACAAGGCCCGTGTCCTGGCCATGTACCTGCTTACGATTCAAATCCATAAGCACTGTTTCACTGCAGTGAAAAAAGCATCTAATTTTGTCGATTGCTTTAGCAGTGACGACTGCTTTGGTAATAATAATAGCTAGCCTTCCATAAACTAAATAAACTGGGCCCACAGCTCCAGGGTTTGGGGATCAGACAAAAGCACTGTATCAAGGAGGAGAGCCAGAAGATGTATGTGTAGGTTCTCGCTGGTTCATTTTCCTACTGGCTTGAATTTGTCTGAGAGCCAGGTAGACAAGAACGGCATGGGAGCCACAGCCTTTGGAGATACCCTGTCTGAGTGAGGAAAGCAGAGGCTGGCAAAGCCATTCACACGGCTGCTGCTTTCAACAAAACTAAAGAGCCATCATAGTTGACAGCTGGAGATCACCAAAAAGCACACTGGGGGGAGCGGTTAATGGTGACGTTCCCACGTCAGCTGCTATCAGCGGTGAGCATGGTGTACTAACAACAGCGAAATCTCCATGCTGTCTCTGAAACTCACTTGTAAATCTGAGTCCATTAGCTGATGGGAGACTGCTAGCCTGACCTTTGTACCAGGACAGAGGAGGACAGAGCGCTGCTGAAACAGACCTCTCTATCATCATTTCATCGTTCCAGGAAGCAAGGTTTGCAAGGACTGCAGCTTGTGCTAAAGAACAAGATGCTGACCTTTGTCTCATCTTAGCAATCCATACAACTTAGGGTCCTTGAACGAACTGGAGAGGAAATCATTCTACTACTGATGGAGGAAGGTCATTGGCTAATAAAGGAACTGCCTTGGCCCATTTTATTGGTTAGAGGATAGGTGGGAGGAGTAGACAGAACAGAACGCTGGGAGGAAGAGGAAGTGAGGTCAGACTCGAAAGCTCTCCTCTCAGGAGCAGACGCCTGAGAGAGACGCCATGCCCCGCTCCCGGGATGAAGCTCCGACCCAGGATGGACATAGGCTAGAATCTTCCTGGTAAGCGCACCTTGGGGTGCTACACACAGATGATTAGAAATGGGCTAAATTAATATGTGAGAATTAGCCTAGAAGAGAATGGGCCAAGCAGTGATTAAATGAATACAGTTTGTGTGTTGTTATTTTGGGGCATAAGCTAGCTGAGCAGGCGGCCAGGGTGCTGGGAACGCAGCCCCGCCGCCCATATTACTACATACTACAAAGTGTTTTCCAATAAATTTTAATTTTTTCTCTAAAACCTGGCATGCATTTGTTGGTTTAATTAAATGTATACTATTAAGTGTGTTAACTTGGAAAACGTGCATTGTTTAGTATAAGATCACAAGAACGATTTCAAATGAACTGAAACATGCAATGCTCTGCTACAAACATGGCTAAAACACTAGGCATAAAGATACAGTATACGAGGTCAGTGAAATGACTCAGCAGGTAAAGGCACAAACCACATAAGCCTGGTGACCTCAGCTTGGTCCCCAAGACCTATAAAAAAGGTGTGAAAAGAGAACAATCAAAGAGATTGTCTTCTGATTTCCATACTCGAATGGTGGCACATGCACACACAGCACAGGCACACGTGAGCACATGCATACACATATACACTTTAATAAAATATTATATTAGAACTAAATTCTGTAGGGGAAGTGAAAGGACGGTAAGTAAAATAGTACAAATTTTTCAATGTTAGTAAATTGCTTTGCTGTGAATTTGTACTGGATAGCTGACTCTCCTGAATGCATACAAACAATTGACTATATGTGTGTGTGTGTATATATAAATATATGTATATACACACACATACAGCAAGAGAAAGAGCATACCAAGAAACAGCCTTAAATTTCTTATGAAGAGTCTGTCAAGGTTTTAAATGCATATCTACAAAGCTTTCGAAAGCTCTCTTAGGAGGTATTTAAGCAAAAATCTTGAACACCACTATTCTAGTCAGCACAGTGTTGCAGGTGTCTCCCCAAGGTTAAAGCAGATTAGGGAGAGCACACTGCCTTGTAAGCAGTGAGAAGACCTCACAGACAGGTGTCAGACACCCCTGTCGGAGAGTGTTCTGTGGACAGGTGTCAAGCATCCATTGTTAGAGCACATGCCCGGGGACATGTGTCAGGCATCCATTGTCAGAGACTGTTGCCATGGTCAGGTGTCAGGCATCTACTTGTCACTGACTTTATAGAAATGCAAAAGTGCTGTATATGGACCATGTACAAGGCTGTTTTCTGGAGTCACATTTAAGACCTTGTTGAAAAAGATGGAGATAATAAACCAAGTTCACCTAAGCCTCATCTTCTCTTCATCAGTCAAAGGGCAGTGAACTGCCAGAGTAGCAATTACTCATGAGAACCAACTCCTTTCTTTGACATCCCTTAACAGTGTTCTCAGTGCTGTGACCCTTTTAACACAGTTCCTCATGTTCTGGTGACCTGGAACCATAAAACTTATTTCGTTCCTACTTCAAACTACAATGCTGCTAGTTATGAATTATAAGGTAAATATCTGATAAGCAACTCCCCACGGAGTATTGACCCACGTGTCAGAACCACGGCTGCAGCTTAGTTTGCCCGATAGTCCTCAGAAAAGGGGCACTCACCAAAATCAGCCTGGCCTTCTGCCAGGCACGAGCAGTAAGCACACCTCCATCACCAGGTGTGTGTGTGGGGGGGGGGGGGTCTTTACATAGACTTTACATAGAAAAAGGGTGGATTTGAGATGTAAGAGGATGGGAGAACTACCCAGGTCAGGGCAGCTGCAGCTCCTGCCACAACACGGACAAGTTAAGTGCTTTGTGTGAATTCTAAGCCTTCCAAGGTCCCGTGCTGTAGCTTCAGTTCACAGATGGGGAAACTGAGTACCATAAGGAACTCGCCAAGAACACACACATGGTATAATGAAAACACAGGTCACAGACCCTAGGCCTTTCACTTCTGACACTACGCTACGTTGCCAAAACAGTGGTTATGTGATTTAATGCTTTAAACATCTAGGATAGAAGGGATTCCCATAAATAAATCATATATATATATACTTTCTGAAAAGTCTGTTAATAATTCATTACAGACTGACGGGAGCAAGATCTTTTTGTTGTTGTTGTTGTTTCTGCCTCCAAACTTACACACATTACCTATACAAAAATATATTATGCAATATCCCCAGAGTCACTGGCTTGTAGGGCTGGAACAGACCCTATCATTTTATGGGCTAGGGCAGACCAAGGCAGAGAGGGAGCAGACTTGCCCGAGGCCACCCAAGTAGGAAGAGCCTAGGGCACAGCAGAGCTCTGCACTTGGGCTGCAGGGTTTTCTGTGCCCTCCGTTCCCACTGTTGCTGACCCAACTGTCACACTGGAGATTTTCAAAACCTTCAAATTATATAGAGTTGAGGGAGAAAATTACGATTTGAACTTCAAGTGTTGACACTTGAAAACTACCAACCACCTTTCAATGCAAGTGTTTTAGCACTGTCCCGGGGGGGGGGGGGGCTCTGCACAGGCCCCTGGAAAGGGGATTCTCAGGATATTCCATGGCAACGTGGAGATGCCAGGTCCTCCACACTGCTGCTGGGCGTTGATACAATTTACATTAAACAAATGTTTTGAAAATTAGCTGTTCACAGTTCCAATTTCAGCTTCCCCTAGGGTTTAATGTTAGCCAAATACTGGTACAGTAAGCAGACAATGTGTTTTATTGTGTGGAAGAAAAACAGACCACCACCACAGACTCTCTGCTTTAGTAATCAAGGGAAAAGCTGAGTGTTCAAGTGATTATTGACATATGGTTATTAGGAACATAGCTACTAGGGACTAGAAAACACACACACACACACCCTCCACAAATATACACAATACTACACACATATACACACACAACACACACACACCACATACACATGCAAATACACACATCCACACAAATACACTCACACCATACACACAAATACACTCACACATACCACACACACATATATACAAATACACACATCCACACAAATACTCACACGCACACACACCACATATACACATAAATACACATGCCACACACTTCACACATACAACTACAAACATCCACACAAATACACACCACGCACACTCATACATACAGGTCCATTCACTCGCACACTCCACAAAGAACAAATTCCTGGTGTTTAGTGAGCTGGAAAGTTTAGAAAATCACTGGGCAAAACCTACAACAGGAAGACTAGGGTCAAAACCTACAACAGGAAGACTAGGGTCAAAACCTACAACAAGAAGACTAGGGTCAAAAGGACCAGGACTCAGTCAGGTCTGCTGTAGGCACTGGTATCTCAAGATGTGTTCAGATGGCACTACTTGAGTACATGAAAGAGAGTAAGGGCCAAGTTCAATACATGGTTCTACCCTGCTGGTGCCAGCACCTAGTTCCAGGGCCTTGCTGTAGGCCGCCAGGCCCCAGGGGTCTATTTTCAAGGGAAAAGAGGTTTGGCTTCTCTGCATTTCTTCTAACATTCCAAAGGGCCAGGCCACCTGGCACTTGTCCTGCTTCCTCTGCCCGTCCCTTCCTCCCAACTGCAAACAGAAGAAGGGGGAGAGAACCTTCCAATCTGCTTACTTCACAGTTAGGAATGAATGGGGAACATTCTGTAAAGCCCCTCCCTGCCTGCCCTGCCTCCTCCAGGACTCCTCCTGTGCCAGGTGGGACACAAGTCTCTGGAGAGGACGCCTGGCTGCTCTTCAAGGTCAGGATTCTCTTTCCAGGAATGCGAACGATTCAGGGCCTTGGAAAGGGGTTTCTTTAGATTTAGATCTAAGGCACACTCACAGCACCTTCTCCCCAGCTAACACACGCTTCAAAACACGGGAAGAGATGGGGATTTTTTTTGCCCTTTCATGAAAATAGCTTAGGTCATGCTGCCGAGAGGGCTTTCCTCCCACAGATCACGGCCTGGACATCACACACCAGGGAAGAACTGAGGAACTGCCCCAATCCTGTACTGCTGACAGCTGTCTGCAGTGTTCCTGCTCAAGCACACCCAAAGGAGGACACATTGCCATGGAAACACAATGACACTGTACAACTCAGCACCAAAGCAAGTGGGCAGAAGGTCCCTCTGAGGACGGTATGGCGGCCAAGCTCTGGCAGAAGGAAACCGTTCCATAGGCCCTCACATCTATGTGGGAGACCAGGTCAGAAGGTGTGGGGCTGGGCTGCCACCCATCTCCAACTGCTCCTGGATACCCACTACTCATCCCCAAGTCACAAGGGCTCAGTCCTCCAACTGTGGCCAGGTCCCAGGAGGCACTCTAGACTACGCAGGGAGCTGGACTCCCACATGTTCCTGTCTCAGCCAGTTTCCCAAACAGGGATGGGGATTAGCTCTGAAGAGGGCTCGCGAGTTCCCCTGTGACCTTATTTACCCCATCCCACACATCCCTGCCAGATCCCATACCTTAGACTTCCGGGCCCCCTTCTTGGCTCCTGTTTTCTTAGCCACTGGCTTCTTCTGGGATGGAGACTTGGCCTTTTTGGCCGGTGGAGGCGTGATGATGGCTTCCAACTTTCCCTTGGATCCTCGCTTCTTCGCCAGCAGCTCAGGGTGGATATTGGGCAACACTCCCCCGCTGGCTATGGTGACTCCTTTGAGCAACTTGCAGGAAAAGCAAAGTCACAGGGGGTGAGCCAGACCACCTGCTCCAGGAGTGCCCTGCCTGACTCAAGTGGTCGGCCCTGTTCATACATACCCTGCCTCTGTGGCAGCTACAAGGACGGGACAGGACTCAGACGACACAGGGCCAGAGTCCTTCACTCATCACTTGGTTTCAGTTTACACTATCATCTCTCCCAGGAGAGGTGGGCACCCTTGCCAACCCCCTACCCCACTCCCAGTGAAGTCCCAACAAAAAAAGAAGCTGCTCCAGGTCTTGACAGCCACCACAGGCTCTCCTGGGCCGCCTGAGTGTATTACTAGCATGCGGGGGGAGGGGGGGCAGGCTGGAGAGCCCCATACCTGGTTCAGCTCCTCATCATTGGCCACAGCTAACAGGATGTGCCGGGGAGTGACCCGTCCCTTCTTGTTGTCTCTTGCTGCATTGCCAGCCAGCTCCAGGATCTCAGCTGTAGGCAAAGAGGAACATGTGGTCATTTCAAGGTATTAGAGAACTCACTTGCCTCTGTACCTCATGCAGGACGGGGCACAAGAAAGAGCTAACCAGAAGTGGGAAACTACAGGTATGTTTTCTAGGCAGAACTTCTGGAGAAACCAGGGAGAGTTTAACAGAAAAGATGGGCAGGATTAAAGGTTCCACCTTTCGTTTTGGAAATGGAAAGTTGGGAGGAATGGGGACCAGTGGAAGGCCACTGACTAAGTCCGCGGTAGGACTAAAATAGAAATCCAGCCCTGCTTCCATCTCCCAGAGCTGCCTGGGAAGGGTGTTTGGAGTGGATGTGGCCAGAAGGACACAATACCTGCACTTCCGGTAATACATCACCCACCTGTAGAATATAGGGGAGGGGGCTTGATACAGACAGTGCTTGAGAAATCTTTGGTGCCTGAATCAAGAAAGAACACCTGCACATTTGGATTTGAAGTCAGAAAGCTGTGAGTAGACTTATAAAGTCAATGTCATGGTCATATAAAACAAAGGGGTGGGGATAATACAGGCTGAGGAGAGCTAGGAACAGAGCCAGCTACGGTGTGTTCCTTTGACGGGATCCTCCCAAGTCATTCTGAAGACAAGTGAAGAGGGCTGAACATGGGAGTCACATCCGAGGAATGGTCTTGATGATGTGGATGTTCTTCTGTGCATGTGTTGCTTTACTGGTTGATGAAAAAAGCTTTTTTGGCCAATGGCTTAGCAGAGTGGTGCCAGGCAGGAAATCCGAACAGAGAAAGAGTGGACAGAGTCAGGGAGACGCCATGTAGCTGCCAAAGGAGGACACACTGGAACCTTAGGAACCTTACCGGTAGGCCACAGCCTCATGGCCATTCACAGATTGATAGAAATGGGTTAACTTACGATGTAAGAGCTAGTTAGGAATACACGGGAGTCATTGGCCAAACAGTGTTGTATTAATATAGTTTCTGTGTGATTGTCTGGGTCTAGGCAGCCAGGAACAAAGGAATAGTCTCCTACTACAATCTTTCCTAAATTGGACAGTAGCATGGTCAACTTGAAGGGGGCATTCTTGTTCTTAAGGAATTTATGCTGTGGCTAGATAGCTCAGGAATTAAGAGCACTGACTATTCTTTCAGAGGACCTGGGATCAGTTTCCAGCACCCACATGGCAGCTCACAACTACATCTAAGTCCAGTTCCTGGCAACTGACGTCATCTTCTGGCCTCTGCTTGTACTGAATGTGCATACGCACACGTGTGCACACACGCACACACGCGCGCACACACACAGGAAAACATTCACACACATAACGTGAAAGTAAATAAAAATAAAACAGAAAGTTCACGCTCAAGTATTTAGGAATGGAGCGTCCTGACGTTGTTGCGAGAACAAACTGTGGCAACTGCTGTTTAATCTGCTAGGGTCAGAGTCCCTCTTCCCAACCCTGTCTTTTGTAACATGTACAGACCTGAACTTTACAGACAAGTGATATGTCTAAATGAAATAAGCCAGGCACAGGAAGATAAATACTGTAAGAGCCTACTAAGATACCAGATCTACCTAAGCTTAATTTAGAAGTTGGGGCTAGGGTGGGGGTGTGGTGATGGGAAATGAGGGTCAAAGGGTAAAGGTTGAGTTATATTTTAGGGAGAGTTCTAATGGTGTGTCCAGGATGGTGACTGTAGTTTGTAATACTATGTATCTCCTAATCACTAACACGTATTTTAAATGTTCTCCAAACCTAAACACAGGAATATGAAGGACAAGTATGCTAACCAGATTAACATACTAAGTACACACATACAAAGCAGCACTGTACCCTGAGTATAAAGATTGGTATTTATCCATTAGGAATAATACAATCCTTTTTTCCAGCATTTTGTATGTCTAAAATGTCTTCAAAACAAAAATCACGAGGGGGAATAAAACAAGACTGGGAGGCGGGGTCTAACATATAGCTGATGCTTACAAAGTCAATCTTCCTGCCCTTCAAGGCAGTCTCGTGGGGCAAACACAGATCGTCCCCATTACCAATGGCACTGGGGAGTGCCCTGGCAAGAGATCCCTCCAGGCTCCCTGCTCGGCAATACAGTTCCCTTGGTAACCCTCACTGTCTTCATGGGATGTGCAGACTGTTCCTGACTGTGTCATCTGTTGTCCACGCTGTGGGTCTGCCCATGCCACCTGTGATGCCCTTCTATACCACCCTCCGGGCCAACTCAGGTCTGGCCTTCTGCTAGCACTGACCAAGGCCTAATAATTCCAGCTTCGCTGCATGTTCTAGATTACCCCCACAAAGTCTGTGCTTGGACACACCCTGGGACAAATAGAGATATACTGGCAGCTGTGTGAAAACCAAGCCTCAAACTTACAATACTCGGGCCGTCTATTGTGCTTGCTTTGAGACACAGTTTTACTTTGGTCTTAGACTTACTAGGTAATCAGGCTAGCCTCAAACCTGACTCTCCTGCCTCAATCTCCTGAGAGCTAGCTTAGTGCAGGCATCACCACACTTGAGATAGTATGTATATTTTTGAGATTAGCAACTAAGCCCCATGCCAAACTTGTTACATTTGTATAAAGACAAGAGTGTATGTGGTTACTCATGAGCACTGTCGTAATGACAGCAGGCAGAAGGGGAATCAGTCACACTTGGCACAGCAGGTCACTGTCCCTAAATCCAGGAAATCATTTTGCTCAGTCGTCACCCAGAGACAAATAGCCTGCATCTGAGAAGGGATGCAAAGGCACTGAGGTCTCCGTCTTACCAGCAGGAAGGGAGACCGAACAAGACTGCACAGGAGGCCAGAGCTCTAGGGAGTACCAAACTGGGCTTCATGTACAACAGTCACAGTGTGAGGCAGGAGACTGGCCAACCCCTGCAGGCACTAACTGGAGACAGGTTTACCTTTCCACCCTAGCCTCACAAGGTGATTCTACAACCTCAGTACGCACGGTTTCTCAGTACTGAGGGAACTGTTCTCTCATGGGCTCTCATGGTAAATGAAGAGGTTAGCTGTAGTGCCTCAGGATGCAGAAATGCCTGCTTGTGGTCCAGTGGTGCCTCAGGTTCCTGGCCTTGTGGTGAAGGAGGAAATCCACAAGGCTACTGTTCTACCTTCAGCTCTAAAGTTAGCAAAGTAGGTACCACATGCTCCACAAGAGCAGATTCTGGCAGTAAAGGGCAGAGAGAAGAGCCCACCAGAGCAGTTCCAGGGCTAGAACTCGGCAGTTAGGAAGGCTTTAGGGTGGTCTCTGGCATCACGGAGCTCTGGAGCCCACTCTTGGATGTTTCCTAGTGTTGTAAACTAAAAAGCGGTGCTAGAGAGAAAGATACCATGCACAGAGCTTATGTGGAGGGGATGTTTATTAGGGAAAGATAACATAAAACAGGAGAAAGGAAGGGGGAGACTGGCCTCTGGGGATAGGAGCAGCAGGAGAAAAGAGAAAAATGGACAGAGAAAGAGAGAGGGGGAGAGAGAGAGACAGGCAGAGAAGCAGAGTGGGGGGGGGGACAGAGAAAAAGAAAGAGAGGTGAGGTGGGCAGGGCACTTTTAAAAAGAAACAGTGAATGTGCACAGGAGGTGCTCTGAGTGGCTGCGGGCTGAAGACATATCCTGTCAGGACCCCAAGGACAGGCCAGTACAGACACCAGAACACTAACATCAAGCCTCTAGCCTCTAGCATACTCCCCTCTTAAGCCTTTCCTCCTTCCCTGAAGCTTTAGGGAAGGAGGAGCCAGAGTGTGCAGAGGGTGCCTGATAGGTTACAGTCTGCTGACCCTCCTGCCTAAAATGCCTTGCCTGCTCCTTTTGGAACAGAGGGAGCATACAGGAGCCTACAGCGCCACTCTGAGCCCACCACATGACAAGCAAACATGGGAGCAGTTTCTTGGAGAAGCAGCCTCTTTTCTCTTCTCACAGGAGTGCTAACAGAAGGCTTCCCCAGTCAGAGGTGGGGTGAAGGAGAGGTGGGGTCTCTCTGGGGTTTCTGACTTTTTGTGGGTTTTGTTTTGTTTCCAAAACTGTCCTCAATTCTCTGTGCAGGGAAATAGCAGATATGAAGACAGAAGACCCTGAGTGGTGCGAGCAGCTGATGGGGGGGGGGGGGGGGGAGACGGGACGGAGATAGACTGTGAGAAATGGATAGAAAGCAACCGAATGCTTCAGAAGCAGCACCAGAGGTCAAGGGGTGCACTAACCCCCACAGACCTGAGGACACCCAGCTTTCACTAGCCTGCCCCTGATTTGTGGCTCCAGCTTCAATGGATTAGTTTTCCCTTGGAAAACTTTAAGGACACCTTGTATGTTGCCAGTTTAGCTTGGATTCAGAGAGGCCAGCTGGAGTCCCATGGGAATGGTGATGTGAAGAGAGGAGGGTGGACAGTTGTAGGAACGGGGGCTCCTGGAAAAGAGCATGGGAATGATGTCACTCCCTTGCCTTCTGGACCAAGGAACTGAAGTCCAAAGCTTCCTTTCTGCAAAACCCAGCAATGTGCACAGGCCAAGATAATGTCCAGCACTAGGTTCCTAGCACCAAAGAGTGGGCCCTGGACTCTGCAGGGAGGAGCAGGAGCTGTCCACATTACAACAGTACAACAGTAGGTGCGGCTTGGACAGACTCCAGCTGACTGAGCCAGTACTGTGGTTTGTTTACTCGCATGTGTTTCTAGATGGATAGTAACCACAGTAACACTATCACGAGGGGACACACAAGACAGAGCACCTCAAAGACACACCTTTGACAAGAAATGTGCTCCACACCCAAGCTGCCTCTACACTGCATTTTACAACAGGTGAGAAAGAAGAAGGGCAAATCCTGACTGCAGCTGTGAGCGCTCGCTCCTTGCTGAGCAACAGGTACCCTCTGCCCTTTTAGAAACAGCAATAAAGTAACAGATTTCCTGGCCAGGATAGGGCCGCCTGCTGCATGGAGAAGGCGAGATACAAACTGCCAGGCATTCAGCAGAACAGGGTGGTTCCTGGTTGCTCTTCAGGGTACACTGGTCTTTACACAAAGGGAGAGGAAGGTTGCTATGAGACTGTGGCCGGGTGTGGGTGTGAACACCAGAGGGAGGAGGGCCTGAGCTCAGCTCTTCTGAATGTGACCCTCTCATTGGTGAGTTACATGGAGGGCAAGATCATGGGGGGCTCTGAGCTGTAGGGCAATTAATTCCTGCGACCGCATCTCCATGGCTTCCAGGGCTCAGTGCCTAGACCCTTCCTCAGAGGGCTGTTTAGGAGCCGGTGACAAGCCATGGAAGGCTGGGATGGGAGCATTAGGAGACAAGAACCAGAAGCCCGTGCCAGGCCCTTCACCCGTGGAACATTCTTCCTGGCCAGAGACAGGCTAACTGTTATGGCTAATGACCAACACTGGCCTGGTTTGGGGCCCGGAGCACACGAGGTCAGCTCCAGAGGGGATTGTAAATACGGTAAAAGCTCCCCAGGCAGAAAGGCTGCATGAGGCGCACTAATGGGTACTTTGGTAGCTGTTCTTTTAATACTGTTTAAAGATCTGACTAGAAAGACACCCAAGCACCCCACTCTTGGCCAGGTCTCCTGGCTTGTGGTGACCAGGACTGGTGATATGGTCTTGTCTCCTCAGAGTGCACAGCTCTCGAGCCTCATTGAACATGATGGTTTTAGGGCAACATGACAAGATTCCCATGGCCCTGGACAAGGCCATGATTTAGCAGCCCTTTCATCTCTGGGACAGCTGGCTGAGCAAGAATACTTCTGACAGCCCTGCTTCTCAATTTTACCCCAAGCCCAAAGGTTTAGAATCTCCCCTCCCCCTCCCCCACACAACATCTCCAACTATAGCGCTCTGCTGTATGGAAGCATTCCGTCTACCTTCCTTAAGGGAGATGAAGTCATGGCTTGCAGAATTAGACTCTAACAGCTAACAGGTGATGTGGTGAGGCTGAGCCAAAGTCCAAACACAGACCTTGCAATAGGAAAGAATCTGGGGCTTTTAAAGAGCTGTTTGAAGCATCTCGTCTAACAAAAGAAAGATCGAAAGTAACAATCAGAAATCAAAGAAAGCAAATACTCGCGTAATCCCAGGGAGAACACAGATATCTGCTGCAGAGCCAACAGCATGACAAGGAATCTGTTCATTGTGTTTCTTTTGATTGCTCACCCCTCCATGGACTTCACGAGGTTCAGAACTGGGACACCATTCCAGAAGGCCTTAATCCAGTCAACCCCAACTGGAGGATGACCGCTAAGAGTTTCCTGTGTCATGGTGACAACACCATGATCCTCTCTAATTCCCTCAGTGACCCTAGTGTCTGCTGCCATGTTCACCACAGAATCCACCCCACCTTCCAGGTGGGGAATCGCAGAGACTAAGGCTGGCAGAGTTGTCCCCTTGGTGGGGCTCCCTGCTGTTGGCCTGTCCCAGAATCCACCCTCACCCAACCCTGGGCTTTCAGAGGAACCGGGTATTCCATAAAGTAAAGGCTACGCAGGCACTGTAGACAGTCTTTCTATGCTGAATACAGAGACTTTTCACGAGTGAACTGCTCCACTGCTTCCCACGAGGCCCATGCAGCTCATCCCTGCTGTCAGCTCTATGAACCAGGTGGCATCTGGTCCAGTCCCACAAGGACTACCAACAAGGCAGAACTGCAGCCTAACGTGGAGTCTCTGAAGTATGCTCCACTGGACACGTGTTTTTCACATGTCAGAGTCATATGCGGGTTTGAAGAGGCATGCATGCTAACAGAAGAAACACTTGAACTTTGCTGCCAAGCCCAGTGCTTGAGCAGCTCCAATGCAGGGACCTGTCCTTCACCTCTGCAGGTATGAGCTTCACTTACACCACCTCCAGGGGCCTGCGGCAAAGGGCAGCAGCCATGAATGTGCCATGGGTGACACCAGGTCAGGTCTGATGTCAGGTACAGAGATTTGAATCTTAGCTTCTGTAATTTGCTGTCAGACATGGCTAAGACAACACCCTTCCACATTCTATGAAATATGACTGAGGTTAGCTCTGAGGTTTGTAAGGGCTGTTGCTAAGTAAAAATGCTTAGCAGACTTAGTAACCACAAGCTACTATGTACTAAGGCTACACTATCCTTATGAAGAAGAGGGAGGAGAGGGAGGAAGGGGCAGAAGGGAAAGGTGGTGGGGATGGAGGAAGGGGAGGCGATAGCAGCAGCCCAGCCTTAATTACCAGGGCAAGAAACTAGACTTTCTTTCCCTTGTTTCCTCATCTAAGCACCGGGTGGACAGAGGTGTGTGAGGAGCAGCAGAAACCCTGGTGTTTCCTCCCCAGCAGTTCACCCTTTGCTGTTACACTTAACAGTTTACATATGTTTGAAAAATGCACTTGAACTCTATTAACCTCTGTCCTGCCAGACCTGCCTTGATAGAACACAGCACCCCAGGCAGCTGCACAGGCAGACCCCCAGGCAGCAAGCGGGCTCTGTCTTGGGATGGGGTCAGGGACTTTTATCTGACCCCAGCAGGGGGCGCCATGGCCGGGCAGAACCAGAGCCAGGTGCGGAGACTACAGAACTCTTGCAGCAGAAGAGGGAAAGGGAAGGTGGCCTAAGTAAAGGTGCTCTACCCCAGCCCTGGCTGGTGCTGCACCACCAATCACTTACTTTCAAGGTCTCTAAATTAATTTACAAGGAAATGGTTAATGTGTATGCTTGTTTTAATACGGAAAACCACAGCTATTTGTTCTTCGTTCAGCCAGGAAGGAGTGAACAATCAGATGGCTGCGGAAATGAAATGATTTAGAGCATAATGTAAAGAGGAAGTTCATTTAAAGAGCCCCTACTTGGTACCATTTTCCAGATGGGCTTCTAAAGGGAAACCCAGGCACACAGCAACAAACTGCTGCGGTACACTCTCACATAGGCAGCATGGCCATGGGGAACCAGAATCAGAGAGAAGTAAAGGAAACAGAAAGAAATCAAAACAATAGTGAATGCCAAGTGGTGCAGCTCCATGCTGTCCCACAGGCTTTGGCTACTACAAGTCACAAGTACCTCGGACACTGCCTCCCAGCCTGCACTGTCTTCTCAGAGCAAGGCTGCGAGCACAGGGAACGTCAGGTTGCTCTCCATGGCTGAGTGTTTCTAGAAGAGTAGCCAAAGTAGCAGAGTGTCACAAAAGGAAGGACCCCAAGAGGGACTGCAGCTCCTGGGGCCACCCTCATTAGTCCTACCTTTGTACTATCTGTGGATTCCTGAGGCTGAGGGTCAGTGTCTAGGCACACGTGCATAAGCTCAGTATACACCCTGCACTCCATTCTCCCTCCTTTGAGGGGCCAAAGAAGAGACATTGGTCCAGAAGCCTCTTGCCCTCCACTGCATCCCCAGCACTCCTGAGCAACACAACCTTGCACACTGATTGCACAGGCCTTCCATTTGAGGCCTGTGGGGTTCTCCTGAGGCTCCTGGCTATGCAGATGCTCCCTAGAAACTTGCTATTCTGTGGCTGCCAGCATGGGCCAGATCCTTCCTGAAACCCCAGCCCAGGTCACTCGAAGAACCATGCCCTCCTGGCTTCTACCATTTCCAACTCATGCTCTGGAGTCCCCTCACCCTTGGCCTTGTACCTGTCATCCCCTGGTCTCTGTTGCAGGACCTCTGTTTCCCTGGTCCACCAGGCCACAGAAGGGTCTCTGGCCCCTGCACACTCCGGTAGTAACATGTGTCTGTCTGCTCTGGAGCTGCCCCCTCAGGCTTAGCCTTCACTAAGAACTAAGACTGGATGTACACCAGTCCTCCTGGGGGTCACCAGGGGCTACCTGAAACAAGCAAGCACAAAGTGGACTAGTGGTCCCTGGAGACCAGTGGGGCCTGAGGTAGGGTCAGGAGGTCAAGGAAAACGGTACTGCCTCAGGCAAGTTGTCCTTGTTTTCTCAATGAATGAAGACACTGACTCTCAGCAGTCAGCATCCGGATTTATAAAGACAACAGATAAACGTTGCCAAAGTCTACCTCAGCTACTAATCACGACAAGTAACATCAGTTGGGATATAAGGACGATCATAGCTATCTGCAGAGCGTCTAGTTTCCAAACGACCCTGCCAGCTGAAATGGGAGCCATAGGAGTAGGCTTCTAAAAGATGCAAAACAGCTCCCTTCAGACAGACAGACATGTGTAATCATATAATGAGAGGACATCGGGCAGTCCCATAAGTTACAGAAGGGGGCAGCTCTGAAGACCCGAGACCACACACGCTCCAGCCACTAAATGGAAGATGCAATTTCCTAATAAAGAAGCAGCCAGGGTCTCAAGAGAAGGTAGAAAAGGAGGGATGGAAGGTACCCAGAGCAGCAGGCAAAAGGTGCACCTGGCAAATCCAAGGAGGGTTTATGTCACCTCCTTGGCAAGCAAACCTGCTCATGGTATAGATGACAGACCTTGGGGACTTTAGGAGCAACAGGAAAAGGCAGTCTGTGTGAGTCTTCTAAATCCCTCCTGCTTGCCAGTAACAGCTGCCCCATCAAGTGCCCCTCCTTCCACAGGTGTGGCCATTGCTCAAGTTCATCCCAATTCTGCTTCATTTAAAACTCCAGGCTCCAGCGCAGCTCCAGTTTCCCTGCATCACGACCCATCAGTGCCCTGCTCCCTCCCAAAGCCTACCATCTTGACTAGTGTCCTCCTTCAGGAAAGAACTGTTCCTGCCATGCTGTGGGACTTCAGGCCCCATGCGAGGAGCTCGGCTACCACCAGAGAGATGGGAGAGAAAGGCTCAGTCCCTGTGCTGGATCAAGGCGACAGCCTCTGATATGGTTGACACATGGGACAATGGATACAAATCCTTTGACTCCTACACCCAGCTTGTGTACTTGTTCAGGGCTCGGTGAATCTTTCACAAGTGGGTCATTCCGGATGAATTACTGACTGAGAGGCCCGATCACTGGTGTGGTCGGGAGGTGTGGAAGGCGGTGCATGGGCTGTTCTCCAAGGCCCTGGCCTGGTTTCATCTATGAGAACACAGGCTCTGGATACAGTGCGGGCGAGGACCATGGGGACAAAGTGCCATCCCAGAGGAAAGCAGGCAAGGCTGGGCTCGGGGTGTGGCAAGCCCTGTCTCACAGCCCCAAGTGAAGACTGGGCTGGGGAAAGGGGTAGAGGCGGGCTAGGTCCACCCCACTCAATCCACCTGTGCATACCATGTGAGCCCATTACCCTCTTGGTGCACTGAGTTGTTGTTTTTTTTTTTTTATTTCATTTTCTAGATTTATTCTGGAAAATTTATTCAAAGGAAAAGACTATTTTCACAAAGTACATATATAAAAAACAAGGGAGAAACAGGTAGTCAAAGCACAGAGAGAGATCCTAGGCCTCACTGAATATCCTTTGTCAGGTGAATTTTACCAGGGGAACTTTTACCTACTAAAAAAATAAACTGGACAAAAGGCAAGGCAATGCATACCATTGGGTATAAGAAACTGCTACGAGGGGGAAGTATGCAACAATTCAGACCAATAAAACAGAAAAGGGGTCCAGAAGGAATCCCCATTATCCTGTGTGATCCAGGCAGCAGCTAGATCAGGGAAAAGATAAGGTCTTCAGTTAACCGTGTTGGAGTAACCAGTTTACCACATCAGGATAAATTCCAAATGCTTTAAAGTAAGAATATAAAAAATAAACCACTACAAACAGACCATTTTTTCCCGTGGTGTCAATACCTACTCTCTGCCCTTCACACAGGTCACTCTTGCGAGGAGGAGGGAAACCTGCTGGAGTCGAGAAGTGGGAGGGCAGTGAGAAAGGGCAACAGCGTAAGAACATACGGCTGGGGATGGCTCAGCAGGAATGGCTCCTGCCACCAGACCTGATAAAATCTGAGCTCAGTCTCAGGAGCCTAGCTCCCAAAAGTTGTCTTCTGACCACCACACACGTGCCATGGAAGCAATCTCCTGTACACACATATACACATACAAAATCAATAAGCATGAAGTGTGTGTCCGTGTGTGTCCCCTTCTGAACAGTGACTCAGAGTCCAACAGAAACGCACTAAGGAAGACATTGCATTGGGGTGGAGAGATGGCTCAGCAGTTAGAATACTGCCTGCTCTTGTCCAGGGCCCAGGTTCAGTGCCCAGCTCACAACAGTGTGTAATTTCAGATCTAACGGATCTGTCCTCCACTGTACACACATAGTATGCTTACATTCATACAGGCAAAACACCCATACAGATAAAATTAAAACAAATCTTTTGTAAAGATTTTATACCATTATTTAAAGAACATACAATTGTAAAATTTAAATATGATAACAGAAAATTATGTAAAATCAAGAAATTATATTAAAATAAATACAGACTAGCTGACATTTTTTAAGAGCTCCAACAGAACTTAGAGAAACTGGGGTATCGCTGCAGCCTGGCCTGGGGACGACTCAAGTGGCAGAAGCACTTTCCAGTCTGATGACCCATGTTCGATCCAGAAACCACAGAGAGCCCAAAGTGATGTGCACTCCTAGGAAAGATAGGAGCAGAGACCCAAGAACCATCCAGAAGCTCATGGGCCAGCATGACAGACCCTGCCTCAAAAAGAGGGTGAAGACAGACCCCAGAAACTGTCCTCTGACCCCCACGTGCCCCGTGGCACTGCACACCAGCCACAGATGTTGTCCTCTGACCCCACGTGCCCCGTGGCACTGCACACCAGCCACAGATGTTGTCCTCTGACCCCCACGTGCCCCGTGGCACTGCACACCAGCCACAGATGTTGTCCTCTGACCCCCACGTGCCCCGTGGCACTGCACACCAGCCACAGATGTTGTCCTCTGACCCCCACGTGCCCCGTGGCACTGCACACCAGCCACAGATGTTGTCCTCTGACCCCCACGTGTCCCGTGGCACTGCACACCAGCCACAGATGTTGTCCTCTGACCCCCACGTGTCCCATGGCACTGCACACCAGCCACAGATGTTGTCCTCTGACCCCCACGTGCCCCGTGGCACTGCACACCAGCCACAGATGTCCTATGACCCCCACATGCCCCGTGACACTGCACACCAGCCACAGATGTTGTCCTCTGACCCCACGTGCCCCATGGCACTGCACACCAGCCACAGATGTTGTCCTCTGACCCCCACGTGCCCCGTGGCACTGCACACCAGCCACAGATGTTGTCCTCTGACCCCCATGTGCCCCGTGGCACTGCACACCAGCACACAACATAACATTTTCTGACTGAACCACAGATTATGCATCATTGAAGAGAGAGTCAATAAACTGGGAAAACCCAGAGGGCTTTTACCCAGATCAGAAGAGCTTATCTAGAATGTTCAGAAAGAGATGGGGAAAAAAATAAGATTAACAGAGGAAGGTGGAATGAAACACTATCACATGTTAAATCTGTCATCTATAAAGAAAGACCGAGATACCGTCAAGTTCACAAACAACCCGAGAGTATTTACCATGAACAGACATACATCCCAGAAGGAAGAAAGCACATTAAGGTTGTGGCATGTGAAGCCTGCATTTCAAGATGCTATAAGCTTCTCTTGGCCCAAGAAAAACAGGCCCTTAATGTAGAAGTTGTCTGTTCTTCTGCAGATACTGGTGGCAAAAATAAAAATGCCAGATTGCTTCATCAAGAGATATCATGGGGGTGGGGGGAGAGCTGAAAGAAATGAGTGGAAAGAGGATCATTTCAGGGTTAGGTAGAAACCTGGTACAAGGGAAAGTCCCAGGAATCTCCATGGATGACCCCAGCTAAGACTCCTAGAAATAGTGAATACACGGCCTGAATTGGCTGGCCATCTCCTGTGACCAGGCAAGATCTCCAGTGGACACCAAACCAGCTTCAGAATCCTTGATCTACAGCCTGCCCTGCCTATGAGCTGTGCTGGGATAAGGGTGGCACAGAGACTGTGGGAGTGGCCAACCAATGCCTGGTCCAGCTGAGACCCATGCCAGGAGAGTGAGCCCACTCCTGGAGTGTCAAAGACCTAGGATAGAACCAAAAATGATGACAGAAATACAAAGTCAATGTAATGATGCCTAATGATACTCTGCTATTCTCATAAGAATAGTGACTACCCCAATTGTCATCAGACAGGCTTCGTACAGCAACTGGTGTAGACAGCTGCAGAGGCCCACAGTCAAACATTAGGCCTAGTTTAGTGAATCCTACTGAAGAGAAGGAGGAAGAATTGTGGTAGCCAGAGGACATCACAGTAAAACCCACAGAATCCACTAATCTGAGCTCAGACGCTCCCAGGCTTAACTGACAACCAGGGAGCCTGCATGGGACTGACCTAGGCCCTCTGCATATATTTGTGACAACTGTAGAGCTTGGTCTTCTTGTGGGGCTCCTAACAGTGGAAGCAGGGGCTGTCTGATTCTTTTACTGGTTTTGGAGACCCTCATACTGGGCTAGATTCCTCATTCTGGGTTGCCCTACCCAGTCTCAATACAAGGCCAGGTGCTTAGTTTTACTACAGCTTGATATGTTGTTGCTATCCATGGGAGGCCTGACTTTTTCTGAATAGAAATGGAAGAGACGTGAATGGAGATAGGGAGCAGAGGGAAGGTGGGAGGAGGGATTGGTAGGAGAGGAGGGAGGGGAAACTCTGGTTGGGATGTAAAATAAATGCATTTTTTTTAGAGAGAGAGAAAGAGACCATGAAAGCACAGTGAGCCTCCACACTCTACAGTTCTTAGGTGCTGTGGTTTATCTTCACAATGGCAGAGATTTTCAATAAGTATAGTATAATGTGTGAACAGGTATGTAAACAGTCTCAATATGGATGTTATACTTGGCAACAAAAAAAAATTAAGTCAAAATAGACCACAGATCTAACTGTATAGAACAAGAACCATAAAATTCATAGAAGGTAATGGGGAAAAAACCTTGATGTCTTTGGGTCTGATGAAAACACTACAGTCCCATCTGTGAAAGAACGAACTGACAGGTTAGCCTTTGTTGAAATTAATTTGTTCTGTTTTATGAAAGACACTGTCAAGGGCTGGAGATGAAATTCAATGACAAAGCATTTCCCAGCACTTGTGAAGTCCTAGGGTCAATCCCCAGTGCCACATTAACAACAACCTCCCCAAAAAAGAAAGAGAGAGAAAGAATAAAAGAAAGGAAGGAAAGAAGGAAGGAAGGAAAAAAGGATGAAAGGAAGAAAAACAATGAGTTGAGTGTGGTGATATCGCCCTACAACCTCAGAACTGAGGATGTTGAGGCAGGAGGATTCTGAGCTTAAGGTCACCCTAGTCCTCGCCAACATAGATACACAGTGATTTCTAGACCAGCCTGGATTACAGACTTCAAAATGGGGGCGTGGTAGTGCTGACGTGGTGACACAGGCCTTCAATCCCAGCACCTGAAAGACAGATCTTTGCGAGTTCGAGGCCAGACTCATTTACACAACGAGTTCCAGGCAAGCCAGGGCTACACAATAAGACCCTGTCTCAAAACAACAAAATAAACATACAAAGAAGCCTAAGCACTAAATGATAACATAAATTAAGTCTGATATAAATATGTGATCCAGCCCTGGGAGAGAATGGGGATCCGGGACAACTATTTCAGAGTATCCAGGACCCATCTGCTCCATGGACATTTTAGGAAAGCCAGATTAGTCAGTGTAAGCCCTAACAATAATATATACACGTCTTTACACCCACAGGTAAGTGTAATCTTCACCCCTAACCAAAGAAATTTCGCTTTGCAACAGAGAAACCACAGCCAATGAGATGCAGAGCTATGGATCCCAGTGTGAAAGGCTACACGTACAAAGTAGTCCTGCACCTAAGGCTCAGGAACACTGCAGAAAGAGGGCAAAAAAAAAAAAAAAATCATAAGAGCCAGAGGCTCAGGGAATTTGCTAGTAATGTCAGAAGCTACGCCCATAAAGTCTCACCACATCTGCTCAAACGTGAGCTGAATAGGGATGGTATCAATGGACACGCCGAGGTGGAGCGGGAAAAACCCACAAGGCCTGGGAGCAGGAGAGGTAGTCTTCTCCAGGGAAGAACACATCAACTGTTTGATGAAAACATACATGCAAGTAACACATGGACTAAGCAGGTTATATTTAGGAATATTTATGTAATATATATATTTATGTAAGTAACATATACATATATGCATGTAGTAACAATGAAAGAAGAGGCCATGAATTTGAAGCAAAGTGGAGAAAGTTTGGCGAGGGGGGAAGGGAAGGGAGAAACATATTACCTCAAAAATCAAAAGTAAAAAAGAAAGGAAGAAATAAGAAAGAAACAAACTAAATCCAGATCAAGGACTCTTTAAGAACTCAGCCTGGAGCTCTACAGAGCCTGTGCAGCAGTGCAGCAGAGGAGGCCAGTCCTCCAGCCCTCCTGCTCCTCCACATCTGCAGGAAGGCGACCCTTGGCTTCCAGGCTCTTCCCTTTAGCCCTAAAGTATACCCCAAGGGAAGCCATTACTACTGACACCATTCAGTTAGGGAAGTAGTGCTGAACTGATTCTTGTTCAAGGGCTCCCTGGAGTCATCTGCCCCTCAAGAGATGAAAGACTGAGGTTGCAGGTGGACACAGCTCCTGAATCTCCTTAGTCACTCGACAGTTTAGTGCAAGACTCAGCATTAACTCCATAGTCTGTTTCCAATAAAAAACACTGATAGTTCATGTTAGTGACAGCCAGACTAACGCTGCTCATCCTGCACACAGGGCTGCACAGCCAGCTGCTCCCTCTGGTTGGTGGGATTGTAAGTATGTTTCAGTTTCCTAAACTTTCCAACACAAAGTACTCACAAAGCCAGAAAAGGAAACGGATCCAAAATGGCCTCTGCACAGTTAACTTTAAATTTCAGTAGCCTCCACCTTTCTTCTTGTTGCAATCCTGTCTCCTTAAAATTTTTGGCTTCTCAGTTCTGTGTTTTATTTTAATTTAAGGAAAATGAGGTTGGTGCTGTCATAGTGTCAAAGCAGTCATGCAGACAAGGCACGCAGGCATTCCAAGGCTGTACAGCATCACAGAGCTCAGCCTGAATATATTCCACTTTCTGCTCTATTTTTAGCTGTGTTAGTTCAGGACACACTGGGGTGTCCCAGAAAGGAAAGCAGCAAAGAGATTTGGGATTCATTTTCAAAGAAAGTGACAGATTAAACGCAGGCCCTAACTGCAGGCCCTGCCAAAGCCAATCTTCAGTTTGGAGGATCCTGTCTTTTTCTCCACAGAAGTGGCAAGTGTGGGCTGGGCGGTGGTGGAGCACGTCTTTAATCCCAGCCCTTGGGGGAAGAGGCAGGCGGACCTCTGTGGGTTCGAGGCTAGCCTGCTCTACAGAGCAAGTTCCAGGTCAGGTTCCAAAGATACAGAAAAACCCTGTCTCGAAAACAAACAAACAAAGCAAGGACAGCTGCGAGTTGCAAGGCACATCTGTGTAGCAAGGTTGTTGTTGCCAGGAGAGTTCTCTCTTCCCTTTCCCTAAGAGATGGGATAGGAATGGTCTGTGGCATATGCAACATTTAGCCCAAGTTAGAGACCAGAAGCCCCATGGTGCATGGGTGAGGACGACCATTTTGTTGGCCAAACCCAGTTGGCAGGAAAATGTCGAGCAGTCATGCCTTGTTCTTGGGGTTTAGTGCAGGCAGTCCCAAGCCCTGAACCTCATTCAGGCTGAATAGTGACCATCAGGTCACCCTGGGGGTGGAGGAGTGGGGGAACATCTGCTTCTCCAAGTCAGGAGTTAGCCCTGAAACTTTACAACCATCAGTCAAGTATCTGACCTGTAGCACTGACCACGAGAGGTCATGGAAAGGCTCTAGCCAGGGACGAGACGCAAGACGGAAGACCAAGGTTAGAAACATGGGGGATGGGGTGGGGTTTTGGAAATGGAATGAAAGAGTAGGGGATGATCAATATGCAAGTACTGATGTCTTCATTATATTATACGTTTTATAGATTTGACCCAAGCAAGGCAGAAAAGCCACAGGCCACCACCTCATCCTACAAGATTCACATACCAATATGAAACTAGGTTTTTAAACATCCTAGCTTCAACTCAAATCAATGGTCCTGTAGGGATATCCTATCCTGGGAGTTGGTAGCCAACATTTCCCATTCTGCTCATCTGCATGACACCCTTTGCTGGTGGATTTCATTTGGGCACACAGGCTTCAGTCACTAGAATGTTAAATACAGAATAAAAGGTATGTGGCAAGATTACATAACAAGGGATGGGACAAAAACAGGAAAATTATCTGATCATGGAAGAACCAGGCCTGTTCCCGCAGGGCTTTGGTTGAGAGGCCGTGAAGGCTCTTCCTTCCAGGGCAAGCTTCTTGAAGGCCGAGCTCTTGTTTCCAGCCCCAGTGTGTAGCACTAGGTCCCTTCAGTAGCTTAGCGCAAGCATATATAGCATGAGCATAAAACTTCCCAAGGTGACTGTCTAACTTAGATATTTCAGCTGTCTACATTACAGTTCTCTATGGAGGAGACCTGGGTATTCCTAGGTCCAGCTTGGAGAATCAACGCCAAGCCAGACTACAGTTCATTCTTTAAGGTGAAGCTTTGTGTCTCCTAACTTAGCCCTCCTCAGATGCCACCACTTTGGGTCCCGTGCTCCTAACTATCATAGCAAAGTATTCATATAGGTATTTCTTCTTTATTTCTTATGTGAGATGTCCTTCTGTATATATGTTGCTCTTATTGGTTAATGAATAAAGTTGCTTTGGCCTATGGCAGGGTAGACTATAGCCAGGCTGGAAGAGATCTAGAGAGAGCAGGTGGAATCGAGACACCATGACGCTGCTGAAGGAGAAGGACATATTGGAACTTACTGGTAGGCCACAGCCTCAAGGTGATACACAGATTAATAGAAATGGTTTAAGATGTAAGAGCTAGCCGATAAGAAGCCTGAGCTAACAGGCTGACACGTGTTATAATTAATATAGTTTCTTTGTGATTATTCTGATCTGGGCGGCTAGGAAACCTAAGAGCAGTCTCCAGTTACAAAAAGACACCCACTGTCTGGAGCATGGATCCACATAAAACCTAAAAAGACTTAAAAAAAGAAGAAGAAGGCTTCTAGACCCACAAAGAGAGAGGGGGGGGGAGAGGGAGAGAGAGAGAGCGCGCGCCAAACACAGCTTCTTGGTGCATTTTTTTCTCCAGATAGGCTCTGTTTGCTGGTGGCAAGCAGAGGTGTGACTCCTTTAAGGGATGGCTTCCTGGCTCACCATTAGCAACAACAACAACAAAACAAACAAACAGACAAAACCAAAAAAAACCTTGCATTTTCCAGGTTTGTGCTGGCAGCACGAACTCTGGCTATTTGAGAGGTCCTGTGCTTAAATGGGGTTTGTGAGCAGTATGCTACTAGTTCCTTAATGGCGACAAAGACCCACTGCATCCCTGGAGCTGGAGCCATGAGCATGGCTAGCAGAGGCAGTAAACATACCTTTGTCATGTTGGATGGGGTGGAGCCAACAGACAAGGCCATGGAGTTGGTCCTAGCCACACCCACTTAGCATTTAGGAAGAAAAAGGTGCTCCTGGTCAGAAAATGATTACAGATATGCAATAAAGACAGAGTCAAACAAAAAAAGACCTCTGAATGGGTCACAATGTTGGATATATGTATATGGGCTTACGAGAGAGAAGAAAGAGTACAGAAAGTCATAAATTAAAGAAGTAAAGACAGTATTAAAAGGAGTAAAAAAATTAAGCCACATAAAGATGGGACATGCATAGAGAGTCTGGATTATGTATATTATTGTGTTTTCTTTAAATTTTTTGATTAAAGAGACACATTTGATTCTGGATGCTGCTACACTAAACCAACATATATATATTACAGGTATTTTGACTTTAAAATTTGAAACTAAGGATATGTTACTTTGAAAAAAAGGTTCTGCTTTTGTTTCCACAGAAGGTAAGAATCTGTGGATTCCTTCCAGGCTGCTGTGGTTTGAAGAACCAACAGCCCCCAAAAGGTGTCTATGTACCCTAAAAATAATTCACCCAACAAACAGCAGAAAAGTGACTGCTGAACTTTCCAAAAGATGGGATGGTTCTTCAGGGTTCCTGCTTTACAGAAGAAACTGCCAGAAATTATGCAGGACACAGAAGAAAGCAACTGATGAACTTTGCCATTACAAGACAAAATAGATCTTTAAATTTTCTGCTTCATAGAAAAGTCTGATGGATACTATGGCCTGTAGGCTGAAGATGGATGCCCCAGCATTGCAGAGAAACTTTGGGTGACAGTCCAGGCAGTAATATGTATCTGTCAATTCCAGAGTTTTAGACATTGCTTGCAATGCATTTCCTGTTTACTTGGGTAATTTTGTATCTTTCTGGAGTCTTTGAAGAGTTGAAGACAGATAGTTACAGTTATAGTTTGGCTTACTAATGATAAAAAGATAAATTAGATATGAAACTTTCCAGATACAAATAGACTAAATATTTTAAGTATAATTCTTATTTGATAACTTGTTTTACATATGTAATTTTGCTATGTTAAAGTTAAAATCTTCCTTTTTACTTAGAAAAGGGGAGATGATGTGGGATGTCCTTCTGTGTTATGTGTTGCTCTTACTTGAATAAAGCTGCTTTGGTCTGTGGGACAATAGTTTGTACCCTGTCAATTGTATTTTAATAAAACACTAATTGGCCAGTAGCCAGGCAGGAAGTATAGGCAGGACAACCAGGCAGGAAGTAGAGGCGGGACAATGAGAATGCTGGGAAGAGGGAAGTGCAATCTACAGTCCTGACCCAGCCACAGAAGAAGATGTGACTGCCTCAGCAAATAAGGTACCGAGTCATGTGGCTAACATAGACAAGTATAATGGGCTAACATAAGTTGTAAGAGTAATAAGAAGCCTGAGCTAATGGACCAATCAGTTTAAAACTAATGTAGACCTCTGTGTGATTCTTTGGGACTTAATGGCTGTGGGACCTGGTGGGACAGGAAGCCTCAGCTCGGTGTAATAGGCCAAAAGCTGGGCCATCTCAGCTCCTCCATAACCTGAGAAATCTTTCAGATTTCCTTCAGCGAATGACTGGGCTCCTCCCACAGGAACCAATGCCAGCTTCAAGTTCCAGAGCAAGATGCACTACCACCTCCTCACATCCCTCCATCCTTAAGAGGAATAAAAGACAAGTTGCATGGCTGACCCTGAAAATACAACCTCCACAATGTGAAACCATGCTCCGAACCTCTGGTTCACAGGGTACCACCAGCTCAACACCTTCCCAGGCTAGTTTGGCCTCAGCTAGGTGTAATAGGCCAAAAGCTGGGCCCTCTCAGGTCCTCCATAACCTGAGAAATCCTTCAGATTTCCAAGAATGTTTTAGAACTCAAGACACAGAACCTTCAGCACCAGAAAAGAGTTTGCCAAGGATGCACCTTGAAATGTCCAATGATGAAGGCTTTTGGAACAGAATCCAGCAACTCTAAGACATCCTGTGGGTACTGGGGAGACCAGGCAAGGGGGTCAGTTGGAGAGACAAGTCACAGTGGACAAGGACAGCTTCCCTTATCATCCTCAATGGAAGTGGCAACCCGGACACCTCAGAATAGAGCTTGTGGAGACTTCCTACCTCTCTTATGTTCTATTTTGGCACACAGGGTACACAGTCAAGAAGACTCTGCAGCTGCCTCTTCCTCCACTTCAGAGCTCACTGGGACAAGGACTGAGATGTCCACCTTACAATCAATACTGTCAGATCAGAAGGATGTAGAAACCCCCAGGGGGCACACCTCTGGGCATGTGTATAAGGGAGTTTCTAAATTGGGTTAATTAAGGTAGGAAAGCCTACCCTAAATACGGGCAGTACCATCCTGTGGGCTGAACATAAGCATCCATGTTTCCTGCCTGGACACAGTGTAAGCAGCTGCCATCTCCTGCCACCGCCTCCTGTGATGAGAGGGAGACTCTGCCTTCCCACAGGGAAGGAGGAACAAGTGCTTTCTTCCTCAGTCATTCTGTCAGGGTTCTTGTCCCAGAGACAACAAAACTAACAGAGCTGGCCACCCATGGACATCCTCCCTTCTCCAGAAGGCTCAGCATGTCCACAGGCCCCTCTTGTGTCTCCAGCAGCCTTTTCAAAGGTAAGAGGCAAGTTCATCTTTCAAATGGAAATCCCCAATGCCATGCCTGCCTCTGAGTCTGGGCCATGCAGAGAAGAAAGCAATCTCTCTGCAGGGTGCAGGGAGAACAAAATATACAGAGATGGTTTTAACAACATCCTCCAGGAGAGTTTCTGATACCTGCTCACAGTCCCACTTCTCCCTCACAATATGGGTGGTCCTGCCTCCTCACTGCCTGGCACTTACCTGTACCTGTTCTGGAACGAAGTTCTCTGGAGTAGGATGGGTCTGGTGTTTGTGCCAGATTTATCATAGCCCACTGTGAGGACCAGCTAGGTGAACGAGCCTTCCCGCCGACACTCGCCTGGTGTCACAGCACAGAACTGAATGTTCATCTTGACTACTTGACTAGACTCCAAGCTGAAGGATCTCCATGCTGAACTCTGCTCCCTCCTCCTTCTATACCTTGCTTGTGCTTGAGTGTGGGGCGAGCATCCAGCAGATGTGGAGCACAGGGAGTTGACTGAAGAAACTTTCCAGCTTCTGCAGTGTGACTGACACTCCTCAGGCCAATGCTGACATCTCCTTCTGACCCCTGAAACTTTCCCTGACAGTCATTCTCCAGGTCAGGGGTGATCAGGCAGGCACCCCTTTGCTTTGCTTGTGCCTACTCTGCACACGGTACTTAACTGGATAGAGCTCTACAGAGCAAAGCCCATTCTGCCCAATCACTCTGTGGTCTCATGCACAGCACAGCACAGCACAGCATCTGACAAATAGTAGGTACTCAATAAATGTGCAAGATGAACAAGAAAAGGTCTTTGGTAAAACAAAAGCAAAGAGCAGAACAGAAAGGGGATTTGGTCTACCTCTCCTTTCACTAATGATCTCAAAGCAAGATTGATGTTGTGGGACAATGGTCTTGCACTGGTTTAATAAAATGCTGACTTGCCAGCAATCAGGCAGGAAGTACAGGTGGGGTGACCAGAACAGGAGAATTCTGGGAAGAGGAAAGGCTCAGTCTGCAGTCATCACCCGGGCACAGAGGAAGCAAGACGAGAACGCCTCACTGATAAAGGTACCAAGCCACGTGGCTAACACAGACAAGAATTATGGGTTACTATAAGATGTAAGAATTAGTTAATAAGAAGCCTGAGCTAATAGGCCAAACAGTTTATAATTTATGTAGGTCTCTGTGTGTTTCTCTGTGACTGAACAGCTGTAGGACTGGGCAGGACAGAAACCTCTGTCAAACCCCAGGTATCCCTGCACGTCACATTCTGATCCACAACCTTCTGAGAGCAGTCCCCATGCACGCAGCGCTGCTCTGAGGACTCCCGCTGGACATAGCCCCTGTGCTCATCTGACTTGTCTCCATCAGGACACAGGATACCGTGGCCTCACAGGTAACAGTACAGCACCAACAACTGGACATTCTCCTGAGTTACATGGGCTGGGTGTGTGATGGGCAGTGTCAGGGGTTGTTCACACTAAGGACTAAAGATGCCTGCAGGAAGACACAGTGTGTATGCAGTCAGCAGCAGCCCTACCTGAAGAACTGCTTCTCCAGCGATGCCCTCTCCATTGTGAGCACCACCACCATGCCCATAGCAGGAGGGGCCATGGCAGGGCACCAGGGTCAAAAATCTCCAAACCCATGCAAAAGGATCTCCACCTAGGTCCCCTAAGTCGTGGGCTCAGAGTCAAAAGGAGACAGAAAGACAAGAGACTCACATAGACACGTGTGGGGCAACAGGTGGCAGTCGCCTGAGATGACAATGGTATTTTCCCCTCACACTTCACTACCAAAACAGAAGCAGATATAGGGAAAAAATAAAACTCCCAAGACAAAAGCTTTCCCATCTTACTCTAAAGAAGTTGCTCTGGCTCTCAAAGAGCCTGGATTTAGTGGAGCAGGGACAGTTGACTCCATTTGAGCTGTAAGGAAAGTGACTCACCGTAGGTGACCATGTCTGTAACTGCCTATGTAAAACTACAGTCTTCTGCTCTCTATCTAGTCACCCACCCCTTCTCCGGCTGACTGCCAATGCTATGTGTCATTTCCCTGTCACAGTCAGCCTCAGTTACTACCTGACAGACCTGGAAAGAGGGAGCCTCAGCTAAGGAATTGAGCCAACAGACTGGCCTGTGGGTACATCTGGGGGGCATTTTCTTGATTGCTAACTGATGGAGGAGGACCTAGTCCACCATGGGCAGTGCTATCCATGGGCAGGTGGGCCTGGACTGTGTAAAAACCGTATCTGAATACAAAACTGGAAGCAAGACAGCAGGCAGTACTCCCCCATGGGCTCTATTTTCAGTCCCTACCCCAATTTCTGCCTTGGCTTCACCCGATGAAGGATTATAACCTGTAAGCTAAACTAACTCTCTCCTTCCACCAAGCTTCTTTTATTGGTCAATGTTTTTCCACAGGACAGAGAAACACACCAGAACACTGGGTACTCTGTTTCCTCATCTATAGAGTGAGACTCGTGCCCAGTTCACACCACCAGGTCTGTCACCTATGTGCACACTTCCCAAGCAGAAAATCAAAAGCCCCAAAATATGTGCAAATACCTCATGACTCGAACAAAATGACTACTTTTCGAGGCTTGATGATCAAGAGAATGTCATCTCCCTCACGACTGTGTCTGCTCCAGGGAGGCCTGAGACTTGCCATGCGGAAAGATGTGGACAATCCAGGAGCAGTCCAGCAACTCTGCTACTAGCTGTGCCGGTTTAGAAGAGGTGCCCTGTCTTGTTAAACCTCTTCTTTCTTAAGACGGGAGGCAGCCACAAGCATCAGGGAGCTTCTTTTTAGCACCCAGGAAGCTCATCCAATTAAATGCCATTCTGAAAGACAGCAGTATCTGGGGTCTTCGGAGCCCCTTAAAGGATGCATGCAGACCAAGCAGCATCTGGGGCCTACAGAGTCTCTTAACAGGCATATGCAGACCAAGCAGTATCTGGGACCTTCAGAGCCCCTTAAAGGGTGTGTGCAGACCAAGCAGCATCTGGGGCCTTCGGAGCCCCTTAAAGGGTTTGTGTTGACCAGGCAGCATCTGGAGCCTGCGAAGCCCCTTAAAGGGTGTGTGCAGACCAGGCAGGTCCTTTCCTGCTCCGAGGCCTCATTTTCTCCTTACTGAAAACAGGGACAGAATCTTTCCCTGCTCAGCTGGCCTCCCACAATGGAGCCACAATCAAAGACTAGACCTGTGCAAAGGAACACAGGCTGCTGAGAAGTGGATATCTCCAAGACCAGGACCAGAGATGTGCAAGGTGAGACTAAGGCACTGAGCTCCACATCAAGAAAACATACAGAAAGCAATGAGGACATGGAAGAGGAGCATAAGAACCAGCCTTTCCTTCTACCTTGGGCCAGCTGAGCATTAAAATGAGCCATGACATGAGTGGAGAATCACACAGCAAGTCACTCAGTCCTCAGCCAATACTGATAGCACAAAAATAAGGGAAGGGCAACGAAGTGGAGAACATCCCACTGATAGAAGAAAGCCACCTAGGATATGCAGAATGAAAGAAATGGAAAAAAAGCTCTATTTTATAACTACCGTATTTCAAGGTCATTCTTATCTCTGTAGAGTTGGGGGAGAACCTGGGCTACATGAGATTTTTATCTCTAAATAAATAAATAGCCCAAGTCCCAAATCCTTGCTCAACCACAGCATGACCTATGGGCCCTAAGATCATCCCGGGAGACTAAAGACCAAGAACAACAGACTGCTGAGTGAGAGTGAGCTGAGCTGGTAGCGGCCACTCCAGCAGAATGAGGAACAGGACACGCCCACAGCCGCTGCAGAGTAAGAGTGAACACCCTGCTTCGCCCGCAAGTCAGGGCCTCAATCTCGCATTAGGAGAGCAGCTCAGAGCAAAGGACATCCGGCAAGGTGAGTGGCATAGGAGCCTTAAGATGCCGAGGCGATGGGAGGCTCGGAAACAACCAAAGCCTGGAGCCAGTTAACCTGAGGGACACGCGCAATCCCACATACTGAAACAAATCCTGAATCCAGAAAGAAATCCAAAGGTAACGCTAGAAATTAGGGTAACTCTGAAAACTTAAAAATGAGGTACCTAACATCTAAAAATAAACACAGAAGAATCTGCACACAAAACCGTAAAGGAGGGGGCAGGTAAGTGAGGTAAAATGTTAGTGACTGGCAGATCTAGGTAAAAACAATTCTTCTATTGTGACTTTTCCAGAAATTGGAAGAAGCTTCCCCAAGTCCTTAGAAAGCTCACAGACCCAGCACATCCACCCCATGGTGCCACAGCTGGCTTGGGCACACCTACCTGTCAGGTATTCCAGGACAGCAGCCATGTACACAGGTGCCCCCACGCCGATCCGATATTTAGGGTGGCCTTTCTTGATGTACCGCAGCATCCGTCCCACGGGGAAGATGACTCCTGCCTTGGCTGACCGGGAGGTCTTGGTAGATTTCTTCTTCCCACCACGGCTCGACATGGCGGTGGCCCCAGAAGCAGATCAGCAAGTTCACTGTGAAGGCAAGAAGCACAGTCAGGGCCACTGGGGATGGCTCACTACCCATTTTCCAGGGCTGCTGTGGTCTCGACAGGAACAGAGGGCAGGCACAGCAGGCAGCCTGCCGAGGCATTTATGTGCTTGAAAGGCCTTATCCGAGCCTTGCACAGAGAATGCACAGTTCTGTACATTTCATCCTGTGAATCAGTCTTACCGGTCACTTCCATTTAAATGCTATACTGACGACTGCTCCTAAGTGTCTTGCCTTTATGCCTCATGTGTAAAAATAATAAAAATAATGGGATTTTCTATTATGTTCTACACCTCTTCAATAATTGTATTTTTACGCACTTGAGACTGGAATAATAAATCTACAACATAAAGGAAAGTCCACAGTCTTCACCTAGAATAAGGACGTAAAGCCAAGAGGCTGGATTCTGTAGTGAGAATTGTGTTCTCTCCCCTAGGACCCTGATCTATGACAGGCAAAAGCAGTGAGGAAACGCCAGATGCCAGAGGTGGCAGCTGAACAAGGCCTTCCGAGTGCACGCAGTCCACTGGGGCTGCCTCGGCCCCACTTTCGTTTACTCTCTACTCCCACCCACACGGCCCTTAGCCCAGAGGATGTTCCTCGGCACCTGCCACGACAGGACCCAGCTCACCCAATGTTAACCACGTAGACGCCTGCCATGACTGGACCCAGCTCATCCAATGTCAACCACGTAGTCGCCTGCCATGACTGGACCCGGCTCACCCAATGTTAACCACGTGGTCACCTGCCATGACTGGACCCAGCTCACCCAATGTTAACCACATGGTCACCTGCCATGACTGGACCCAGCTCACCCAATGTTAACCACGTGGCCACCTGCCATGAATGGACCCAGCTCACCCAATGTTAACCATGTGGTCACCTGCCATGACCGGACCCAGCTCACCCAATGTTAACCATGTGGTCACCTGCCATGACTGGACCCAGCTCACCCAATGCTAACCACGTGGTCCCAGGCATCTGCAAAGTCCTTCACTTGCCTGCTCTCTTACTCTACCCTGCAGGCTGGTCAGTCTTATCACACACACACCTGAATGTGTCCTCACCCTGATTCAAGCTTACCAGGACCACCACAAACCCCAAGATAAAAATCATGATCCTTGGGCACCACTATGCGAGGCCCTAGAAATCTGAGCCTGCCACAGAAGTCTAATTTGGCATCGCTTCACTATGAGCTCAGCTCTGATGGAGATCCACGGGGCACCCCACGAAGGTCCTCTGGCTTGGCTTCTTCATGCCTCTACGCTGATTCTCCCCTTGTCAGGACCTCCTTTAGCTGCATTCTCCTTGCTCTGCTAATTATCTCTGATCTAGCATAATCTCAACTCTGCCAGCTTCAGGCCACAGCAATGATGGGCCCTGATTCCAGCTTCTTCTACAGACTGCACGTGGGAGGAGGGCTGAACTGGCTGCACTTGTAGGGTGGAGAACGCTCACACTCAGAGTGCATTACAGGAGCTTACACTACCCAGCAAAGCTCCCTGCCCTCCCAAGGTGGTGGGGAGTGTTGATTAAGAATCCTGTAGTCAGCCAGGCAGTGGCGGCGCACGCCTTTAATCCCAGCACTCAAGAAGCAGAGGCAGGCGGATCTCTGTGAGTTTGAGGCCAGCATGGTCTACAGAGTGAGTTCCAGGACAGGCACCAAACTACACAGAGAAACCCTGTCTCAAAAAACAAATTGAAACAAAAAAGCCAAAGGGGAAAAAAAGAACCCTATAGTCACTTAATTTATAATGGTAACAAATGTAAAATTTGCATGTGAAGTCAGTGTGGGGTGGGTGCTGATGAAGATGGGTTCTGAGGGATACCGGGTGATTCTGGAGTCTCCCTGAGGCACTCTTAACGCTCACTGAACCAAATGGACAGGTCTCCCATGTGCTAAGGCACTGAGGTCAGGCTCTATATGTGGGCCTTCCAGTGCTAAAGGCTATGCCTGTGAGCATGGAGACCCCAAGGCTAGGAGCTCTTGTTATTAGCTGTGAGGGCCACAGACAACAAAATTCCTGGGTGTGCAGAGGCAGCCACACCACAGCCGACGTAAGGTAGCTCCAGCCCTGCCAGGAGCCCTGCACTGCGCCAGATCCAAGATACAAAGTCTTAAGGTCTTGGAATGCTGGGAGACGGTCAGAGCTTTTCTGAAGCAATGCACTCTCTGTGGCCACAGCATTCCAGGGCACACCACGTGCACAGGCATCCAGGCTCGCCGAGCACACAGTGGGGGTGGCACACTGTTTTCAGGGGAGTTGGCACTGGTTCCTACAATCTTTGCCAACAACCCAAGACTTTCAGAGCATTTACTGTGAGGGTCTCTCCTCTGTCTGCAGGAGCAGCCTGTGGTCAAGGATAACGCCAGCAGCTCAACCCCTTCATGATGCATGCACAGACCAGCAGCTCCCCCAGAAAGCCTACAGATGTGACTGTGCTGCCTCTGTGGACAGCTGTGTTCAGTGGAGGCCATAGGTAGCAGGACGGGACAAGTGTTACACATATTCACTTTTAGGTATTAAAAGTATTCACTTTAGGTATTCACTATTAGTATTAAATATTCATATTTAGGAGTGATATTCCTTCTGTTTCCTTCTGACAGCAGCCAAGAGTCTTTATGCCACAAACTAGAGACACTCGGTCCCTATGTCAGTATCTATCCGGCTACCAGACCTCTATGACAAAGGCCTACTTATCAGTTCTACAGGCACCTTAAAGTTCTCTGGGTCTCTAGTCCCATCTGTGGCAATATTCTGTGAGCTCTGAGAATGTATCTTTACCTATTTCCATAGCACCGTTTCCTAGTGTCCTTGCTGGCTCAGGAACCCCAGGCCCCTCTGACATCCCAAGCCCACCATGCTGTGTCAAGAATATCTTTAAATACGCTGTTTCTCCCACCTGGAATGCCCTTTGTTCTGTCAACCCACTGAACGAAGGTTCACACACACACCCTCTTGGCCCTGGCCATAGCCAGAATGACCACTGTTCCCTACCAAAGCCTGTGTCAGCACATGTATGTCAGCACGTGTATGTGTCTGACCAATTCAACTGCTGTGCAAGCGACTGCATGCCAACTGCTGCAGGTGGCTCATCATGGACCCCAAAGCCACCATGCTGGTGAGGAGCATCCCCGTATCTCCTCCCCGTGTCAGCATCTTCACTAACATGGGAGCTGTGCTGCAGTTGTGTTACATGCTTGTGCTCTCTGCACTTCTACAGTTCCCCAGCTGTGCTGCAGTGGTGTTACACACCTAGGTCCGTTCTGCACTTCCTCTACAGTTCCCCAGCTGTGCTGCAGTTGTTACACACCTGGGTCCGTTCTGCACTTCCTCTACAGTTCCCCAGCTGTGCTGTAGTAGTGTTACACACCTAGGTCCGTTCTGCACTTACACACCTAGGTCCGTTCTGCACTTCCTCTACAGTTCCCCAGCTGTGCTGTAGTGGTGTTACACACCTAGGTCCGTTCTGCACTTCCTCTACAGTTCCCCAGCTGTGCTGTAGTGGTGTTACACACCTAGGTCCGTTCTGCACTTCCTCTACAGTTCCCCAGCTGTGCTGTAGTGGTGTTACACACCTAGGTCCGTTCTGCACTTCCTCTACAGTTCCCCAGCTGTGCTGTAGTGGTGTTACACACCTAGGTCCGTTCTGCACTTCCTCTACAGTTCCCCAGCTGTGCTGTAGTGGTGTTACACACCTAGGTCCGTTCTGCACTTCCTCTACAGTTCCCCAGCTGTGCTGTAGTGGTGTTACACACCTAGGTCCGTTCTGCACTTCCTCTACAGTTCCCCAGCTGTGCTGTAGTGGTGTTACACACCTGGGTCCTTTCTGCACTTCCTCTACTGTTCCCCAGCTGTGCTGTAGTGGTGTTACACACCTAGGTCCGTTCTGCACTTACACACCTAGGTCCGTTCTGCACTTCCTCTACAGTTCCCCAGCTGTGCTGCAGTGGTGTTACACACCTGGGTCCGTTCTGCACTTCCTCTACAGTTCCCCAAGTCATGGAAGAACGCTGTGTGCCCTCAGCCTCCTCACCTCAAGCAGTGTGTGTTGGTTTTTAAGCATTCTCTGCCCAATCACTTCCTACCTGCAGTCTCCAGAGAAGCCTGTGCATGTGCCAGGTCCTGCCTGCTCCGAGACCTCTGGGGTGAGAGCAGCTCCAGCTTAGCTCCAGTGTGAGAAGAGCGGCCGTGGGAGAGGAGGCTACTGGGCAGCATGATCTATAGTGAGAAGTTCCACCAACCTCACCTGCTTCTAATATGGCTCTACTACCAGTAGGCATATGGCCTTGGTCAAGTGACTTAATCCCTCTGAACCTTATCTTTTCCTCTGTCTGTTAGAGGTGATGGTAAAAAGGACCATAAAGAACTGATAGGAAAACTGGTTGAGTGTGTGAGGAAGTGGGCTGACACTCCGAGTCACTGCTCAACTGTGAGCCAAGACACAGGACACCTAAGAAAAGGCAACTCTTTAGTGAGACGCTTGTTCTGGACAGGGCACCACTGCCAAACTGCCATTAGGTAATTCCCTACAACTTATTTCTCACTCATAAAAATTCCTGCTATGGTTTAGACGTGACACCGCCTAGACTCAAGTGTTAAAGTAGACTCCATTTTGGTGATAAGGGACATTGACTTTATGATGTGGAGCTAGTGGGGACTCTAGTACTGGCTCCTCCAGACTCCTCTGCCTTCCTCTCTAACCAGAGAGGATCATGCTTACCGACCCCTTCCTCAAAGCACTGTAATATGCATCAGGAGGGACTCATCCAAGCTAGGCTGAGGCTGGCACCATACCCACAAACCTTCGAAACTGTGAGCTAAGTCAATTTCTTTGTGAAGTTACCTAGTCTCAGATAGTTCAAGATGGCAGCAGAAAAGCAAATACAAAAAGGTTCAGAAATGGTTTCCATGACTGGTAGTCGCATCTCCATGACACATAGATCCCGACCCCTCCCATCTGTGGTTCTGTCATCTTTCATGCCTGTCTCCCACTGTTGCTATGGAGGATAACATATAGTCTGAGGGGCCATGCCTGAAAATGGGCACACCACTACTGACTGTGAGCTATCAGTCAGAACCTAGTTACACATCTCTATGGAACCACAAGAGGGGCTGTGATGGACCATGACAAGCCAGTCTAAAAGCTGACTCTGAAGCCACGGTCTGAGCGGCAAGTCCAATATAACCTGTGTCCTACTGCAGTCTGATCTGAGGGAAGGACAGTCCAACATCGTGGACAAGAGTTTCCAAGCACTCAGTCTCTTCTCAGGACACCACTGCTATTCTTCTGGGCATCGAAGAATCTCTCTCCTTGCTGTGCTAACCATCCAGGAGGATCCATCCAGAAGAATCCAGAGGGTCCCAAACACTCTGAAGACACTGAAAATGCACCCGGATATACTGCATGCTAGCCATCCCTGAGCTGTCACCAGTCTAGGACATGAAGCTCCTGCCACTCATCCTAGGGGATCTCTGGGTCACATCCCTATACTCTGGGATACTTCCTACAGCTTTGGGTGGTCAGAGGATAGACACTTAATCTGGCAGTACGTTTAGAGGTGATGCCTTCAGGAAATGATTAGGATTGAGTAAGGTCACTAGACAAGAATCCGCATGAGTCAATCTTGGTGCCTTTAAAGGAAGAAGAGAGTTTAAGACACAGACAGACACACACACACACACACACACACACACAATCCCTGTCCCACACCATTTGATACTCTACACAACCTCAGGACCGTAACAGGATGAAGGCTTACCTCCAAAACCCCTTTCTTTTATAAAATAGCCCACCTCTGAAAGCTCATCATAGTACCAAGACAGAGGAGCTCACTCTGTAGCTCCTTCATCTCCAGGCTAATCACAGCAAGCATGCACCTCGTTTGCAGAAACCCAAAACTTACCCAAAGAAAAACTTGTGGAGAAACAGCACATGAGTGAAAAGGCAATTTCTACTCGCAAGCTGCTTGACAAGGAAGGTGTACTGGGATAGTACAGTCTGTCCTCAGAGCACAGATGGAGCAGAAAGCTGGTGTGAGGACTCCATGGGAGGGGAGGACACGACAAGAAGCCCTCTTTCTCCAGGAGGGACAGGAAGGGAAGTGCTGTAGAGATCTGCCACCTGCCCGGCACACCTTCCTACAGCAACCTCCTTCACTCCCATCCACCCTCCCCACACCCGCTGTCCTCCCTAGAGGGGCCTGTGTCTTCTACGGATGATGCAAGTCCATCAAGGGGCTCACCATGCTATTGTGGCCATGCTTTCTGTCCCTGCTGACATCCTGGCGAGGTCAGTTCTGAGGCACAAAGTTTTGAGCATCTTTTCTTTCCCCAATCTTTTATTTCTAGCAACTAAAGCATCCCCAGTCCAACTTACTCAGTTATTCTTGCTATAGCTCCTGGGGACCCAGCAATAAATAAATAAATCCTTATATGATAATTTCCCTCTGCCAATTCCTTCTAATATATTCAGTGATTCTTTTCAATGTCATGTTCTCTTCAAATGCTTTTTCAATCCTCCCTTCCACCCTGTTCACCATTCTGATCCGACCTCAATCCTCACTACACTGTATCATCGGCTCACCTCGACCCTCGCTACACTGTATCATCGGCATACCACAACACTCGCTACACTGTATCATTGGCACACCTCAACACTCGCTACACTGTATCATCGGCACACCTCAACACTCACTACACTGTATCATCAGGACACCTCAACACTCGCTACACTGTATCATCGGCACACCTCAACCCTCGCTACACTGTATCATCGGCACACTTCAACACTCACTACACTGTATCATCGGCACACCTCAACACTCGCTACACTGTATCATCGGCACACCTCAACACTCGCTACACTGTATCATCGGCACACCTCAATACTCACTACACTGTATCATCGGCACACCTCAACACTCGCTACACTGTATCATCGGCACACTTCAACACTCACTACACTGTATCATCGGTACACCTCAACACTCGCTACACTGTATCATCGGCACACTTCAACACTCACTACACTGTATCATCGGCACACTTCAACACTCACTACACTGTATCATCGGCATACCACAACACTCGCTACACTGTATCATCGGCACATTTCAACACTCACTACACTGTATCATCGGCATACCACAACACTCGCTACACTGTATCATCGGCATACCACAACACTCACTACACTGTATCATCAGGACACCTCAACACTCGCTACACTGTATCATCGGCACACCTCAACCCTCGCTACACTGTATCATCAGGACACCTCAACACTCGCTACACTGTATCATCGGCACACCTCAACCCTCGCTACACTGTATCATCGGCACACCTCAACACTCGCTACACTGTATCATCGGCACACCTCAACACTCGCTACACTGTATCATCGGCACACTTCAACACTCACTACACTGTATCATCGGAACGCCTCAACACTTGCTACAATGTATCATCAGCACCTGTTTTCTTAGCCATCTTGGTATCCCAAGCCAATTTCCTCTGGTTGCCACTATATCCCTGCTTGCTATCTTGTCTGGCTGTTTAGTTACAGTGAATAACTGGTTTAGTTACACCAAAGAGAACAGGGCAGCATGTCCAAAGGCTACAGACTCAGCCATGGCTAGTGGGACATCAGTAATCTTTGGATTATTCCATATACCATTTGTCAAGACCCATCTGTCAAGTAGCTGTGAAAGTTGAGAACTTCAAAAGTCAGGGGAGTTTGTGCCACCTTGGGAGTTCCCAGGAAGTTAACATGTCCTGATGGATGAGACACAAGTCCCACAAAGGGTTATGGCTGTAACAATCTTTGACCCTGTCTGCCTTTCTTCTCAGCACTATTCTGACGAATACTGGCCAGAGGAAATGTTAATCTTCACACTTACAAGACACCGACCCACTGATGCTATAGCAGAGACAGCCTTTACCAGGGGTGACCAACGCTTTTAACAGAACAACATGAAGTTAGCATCTACAAAGTGCTGGACCACATTCATGCTACCCTAGGACGCATACAGCTTGCAGGTTGTTGGCTGTATATGTAACCAATCAGGGCACCCAAATCGCAGGAATGATCCATTTCATTTTCTAAGCTTCAAATATATGTGTATTGACTGCGAATGAAGTTATTGGTTAGAACCACTGGGGAGTTGTGTCAGAGAACCTGAGTCCTAGACCTAGGCATGGAGGACTCTGAAATGAAGTGTTTAAGGCACTTTCAATGAGGGCCACCTGCTCCATTCCCTGCAGTTGAGCAGATGCTTGTATCCAGTAGAGATCACCTGTCAGCGCTGATCACGAAGGCAAAGCAGAGGGGCTCCACTCTGATGGCAATCCTGTCTGCAACGCTCTCCTGCATATTCCTTTCCTGCCAGACTATTAACAGCGGCACTGTTGTCCTGTCCCCAGAGGCACATGGCTGCTACACGACCCAAGCTGCATTCTGATTGGTTCAGAACAGAGACTGGTCTTTGTACTCTAGTCAATCAGGAAAAATCTCTCTGTGTTCATCAAACACTAAGTCACATAATGAATCATTGGCAACCAAAGGCGGGACTACAAACAGAAGCAGTCCCAGTACACATGTGTTGCTCTGTGTCCAGCTTCCAGCAGTGGGGAAAAAGCACACCCCGAACCCAAGGGTCAATCACAAGCAGGAGATGGCTTGTAGCTGGGCCTGAAACTTCACCCTTGAATATGCCCTACAGTGTGCTTCCTGAGTGGCACAAGGAGAAGGCAGTCCTGCATTGTGAGGGCAACACTGCCACTTGCTTCCTCTCCCTTCTAAAGGTTGTGCTAAATTCCAAGACAGCTCCTCCAAAAAGCCATTAGAAGAAAATGTGACCTTAAGAGGGCAGGAACCCAGTCAGCGGATGTCTGGAAGCTTCTGGCTGTTTGCTAAACAGGCATCCCAACCAAACAAGACTATCTCTGGCCACTGCTCTCCTCCCTTGCTCAGAGCTCCTTGGTGGCTCCGGACTGCTCTTAGGATCAACTGTGGTTCTGATGAGGATTCCTTGTGATTTTGCCTGCCTGTCCCCTGTCCCTAGAGTGCCATCCTAAACCTCTGGCTGTACCTCCAGGTCCTCCACTGTTGTCTTCTACAATCGGCACACGTGGTTCCTCAGTCCTCAGACACTGGCCCCCATCTGTCCTTCTTTGTGCAGCAAACTTCCCCTTGATCTTTTCAGGCCACTAGAGCTCAGTCCCACTAACCCAACTGTCCCTCCCCCACTGGTCTCCTCAGAGCCACTCACCTGCTTGCATCTCCTACAGTCAGTACAAGGGCTGGACATTTCTTGCTCATGAAATTACCTAACCCAGAACAGATTCCTGGGACATACTAGTGACTGCAAGACCAACCAGGTGGGGTTGCTCTCAGCAAACAAGCCACAGGCCTCTCTGGAATGAAGAGTTGATCTACTCAGATGCACTCAGAAGACCTGAGGCACGAGCCACTAACCATAAGCATACTGGCTGGGGGAGGGGCTCAGGATGGGTAGGCTTCCCTCCTACTCCCACCACCCCTTCCCATCCCGTGTTCCAAGAACAGGCTCAGAGCCCATCAAGAACCAAATGCTACTGTACATCTCTGAACATCACAGAGAAATTATCTGGGTTTTCCAGTTTATTCTTTCAAGTAAGTCTTTAATCAACTTGGGGTATCATCAGCTCCAAGCCTGTCACTGGGGGAGGAAAAAACTGGCTCTTCCTAGGAGTCAAGCACATGGCACATGGTACCAGTGACGCTGGCCCATTTGGTAAAAATCAAGCCAATGTGGAGGCATCACGCATGACTGTGCTGACAGTTCTCAGTTACTACAATGTGAGCTCTCCCTGCCTCATCATATGTAAACTATCAGTGTCCACCTCCCCCTCCCCCACACCTTACCTAGGGATCAGCACTAACAGCAACACGTGAAAACTATGGCCCTCATTCACAGCAAAACGAGAAAGGGAGAAAGTCTAAAGTCTCAGGAGTTTCATTATCCTTGAGGGGAAACCCCCACAAATCGAAAAAGGTGATCTAGTCAGAGGGTGTGTGTGAGCCGAGTTGCTGCTGCCCGACTGTGGACAGTAGCAGGCACCAACTGTCCATTTCGGTGCTAATGGCATCTGTGCCTGCAGAGCAGGAACTGAAGGTGGCAGGGGGGTTAGTAGAGATGCCCAAGTTTGCTCCCGAGTCTTGCACTACAGCATAAAACTGCCCCAAACTGGGACTCCCTGCAGCAGAGACTGGAAACAAAACACTTCCTCTCTTTTAACAGTAAAACCTCAAACCACAGAGGTGTCAGCAAGGAGGAAAGCGAGCAGGAGAACCCTTCTAATTGTCTATTCTTCTAAGCAGTTTATTGGATCATTAAAATCTTACAAAGACTTCGTAATGATTGTAATTGTTGCAGCCAAGGTCTGTCTCAACTGCTCGTTCAAAAGTCACTTTCAAACTCTGAAAAACACGTCCCCTAAAACTCTTTCAAGCGATCTTCTGCTCGGCTCAGCAACGTGAGTTATCAGCGGTCACTGCAGGTGTGTATGGGGGGGGGGGACAGGGCTCATCATCTTGCACACCTGTTGTCAGGTGACCCTGCCAGCAGCATCCCGCACCTTCCATCTCCACCCGCCCCACCCCCAGAGACTTCTCAGTTGTCCCTCTGCCCGCGGGGAGCCTACGGCCTTCCGGAATCACCTTAAAATAACACCTCCCCACCACAAAGCAAACAAAAGGCGAGCGAGAGCAGCGGGGCTTCCGTGGCTCCTCTCCGGCCCGCCCCGGCCTGGGATTCGGTCCTCGAGTGGTCCCCGGGCCTCCCCTGCTCAGGCCTCGCGGCGGGTCCCCTCCAGCCGGCCACACAACGGCCCAAGGCTCGCGCCTCACTTATTGTGCCCGGGAGGACACGCGCGGGCCGGCGGCGCGCGACCAAGTACAACTCCGAGCACAGCAGCTCCGAGCCCGGGGCGGACGGGCCAGTCAGGGCCTCCGGGCCTCGGTGTCCTCGGGCCCGCATCAGCTCTGGTTCTACCGCCCGAGGAGGAAACCCAAACGGCCCCTTTCCCACAAAGCGCCCCGGCGGGGACAGGGGTGCGTCTCCAAGAGAAGTTGGTTTCCGGGTTTGCTTTCCGAACAAAACCAGCCGGACCCGCGCACTACTCGGACAGGGCCTTGGCGGGCTCCGTGCAGCCCACTGACCGGGGGCACCCGCCCGAGCTCTCCCGGACACCAAGCAGGGCCGCTGCGCACGGCGGCGGCGGGAGGGCGCGCGGGGCCCAGACGGTGCGGACCGGCAGCCTGCGGCTCCGAGGCCCGCGCGGCACTTACCGGGCGGCTGCAAGGTGTGGGGCCCGAGCCCTGTCGGCCGCTCGCGCTGCTCCGCTCCGCACTCCTGCCGGCCCGCCCACGCCTCCTCGCTTCCCGCCCGCGCGTCCCGCGCTCGCGCCCTCCGCCCGGCTCCGCTGGAACCAGTGAACTGGAACCACTCGCGGCCGCCCCGGGATTCCCACAATGCACAGCGCGCCGCTCGTCACATCCCTTCCCGGCCTCGCGCGTCCGGCCACCCCTCCCCGCGCTGCCCAGCGCCCCGGCCTTGACCCCGGGCCTGCGCCGGGGTCCTGGACGTCAACGGTTCTAGCCTGGGCTGCACCCAGGCCTGCCGGCCCGCCCTGTCCCCAGGCGTGGGTCCGCGCGCGCCAGCTGCGGGAGTCAGGTCTTAGGAAGATGTTCGTCCAGGGCGCATCGCAGCCTGTGTCTTCAGTGAGCACCTACTGTGTGGCTTGCACAGCCCCAAGCCCAGGAGCGTCTTCTACAAAGACAAAGACGGGGAAAGCATATTTGTTGTTACCAGGGATCTTTTTCTCCCCAGTCAGTGCAAACCCCCGGCGCCACAAGCCAACCCGATGCGTGCTCCCGGATCCGCCGCTGCATCTCAACTCCCTGGATCAGTGGGGTTTCTTCACAGATGGCCTCAAAGTCCGATCTTGCTTTGTTCATGGAATCGGTCAGCTACCTCCACTAAGCAAACGTTTGTTGGCTCTTGGCTCTAAGTGGAGATTTACTGGTATAAGCAATGACACTTTTCTTACACATGTATTAAGGAGGGGAGAGCAGTCAGAAAAAGACATCCAAGTCCATCTACAGAACTAAAGACAGCCCCCCCCCCCCAGCTCGGGCTGCGCTAGAATAGCAGTAGGTATTTGGATTATGACCCTTAGTCTTTAACATTTGAGCCAGCTCTCCACCCCTTACGTATAATTTTCAAGCGACACAAAGCACTGATACCTGTCATCCAGGCTTTCATTTTTCAGGTAAATACCTAGGACATACTTTGCACCATGCATAAGTTTAAGTGTTAGGTACGAAGTGACGAACAAAATAGGCAAAAGTCCCTGACGTCCTAGAGTTGCAGTCTGGTGGGGAAAGAAAAGCAAGAGACAAAGAAATCATGTATTACAGAATATAAATCCTGGGAGGAAAGGGGGTAGGAAATTAATAGGAAAGATGAGACAGGGTGTGTTTAAGAGGCGGTCTTGGGGCTGGAGAGAGGGCCCGGTATTTAACTGCACTTCATGCTCTTACAGAGGACCCGGGTTCTGTTCCCAGCACTCGTGTGGTCCTGATAACTGCAGTCTGGGGGGATACAATGTTCTCTTCTGACATCCATGGGTACCAGGCACCATGTGGAGCACCTACACACGTGCAGGCAAAACACTCATGCACAGAGAATTAAAATAAGTAAATTTGTTTTCAAGAGATGGCCCAGCCAGGCAGTGGTGGAGCACACTTTTCATCTAGCACTCAGGAGGCAGAGGCAGATGGATCTCTGTGAGTTTGAGACCAGCCTGGTCTACAAGAGCTAGTTCCAGGACAGGCTCCAAAGCTACAGAGAAACCCTGTCTCAAAACAAAAGGCTCAGTATGAAAGAAACATTCAAGGAAAGGCCTGAAGGAATAAAGGGGGCAAGCAAACCATGTGGTTGTTGGAGAGGAGTGTTCCAAGCATGAGGCTCTGAGGCAGGAGCATGTCTAAAACTATTATGGAGCAGAGTATGAAAATGGAGTCCAGAAAATGAAGGGAAAACACATTAGTCAGACTCTCTGTCACTGTAACAGATATTTGAGAGGAACAATTTAAAGAAGAAAGGGTTTTTGTTTTTTGTTTTGTTTTACTAAATGTCAGAGGTTTCAACCCATAGTCCACAGCCCTAATGATTAGGGCATATTGTGAAATAGAACATCAAAGTGGCAGAGCACATGGCCGAGGCTACTCATCCCATGGCAAACAGGAAGCAAAGAGAGAGAGGGAGCCAGGACAGTAATGAGCCCTTTGTAACCTAATTCCTCCCACGAGGACTCATACCCTAAAACTTCTCAGAATTCCTCAAGCAACATCACCAACTAAAGACCATACTTTCAACAGTGGACATGTCAGGGCGGGCGTCATATTTAAGCCATATTGTTTGCCTCTGGGGGCTAAAGGGCCAGTGTCATCTCATAATGCAAAAGACACAAGTGGCCATGGTCTTAATATCCCAATGTTGTTCAAAAGTTCAAGTCCAAAATTTTGACACTTGAGGCAAACTCTTTAACTGTGAGCCCCTACGGCAGTGTTTCTCAACTTTCTGAGTGCCCAGGCAGCTGAAAACAACCAAACACTTCTCCAGGTGCCCTTGTGTGAGCTGGGAACTGCTAAGCACACTCCTATCAAGGGGAAGTCTGGCTGATCTTCGAGATGCCTTCAAGGTATCCTTTCTGTTGTCCTAATACAAAGCTCTTGGCTTCTCCTTAGTAGCTCTGGTTTCCTTAGAAACCATGTCTTTATCAGCTTTTGACGCTGACTTTTCTGACCAAGGTGCAAGTTTCTCAAATCTTTCCTGTTCGGGATTTTCTTCCAATTCTCACTGTAAACCTGGCTAAAAGCATCGAGCAACACCCATGCCACACTTCAGTGCTGCCTTGAGTCCTCCGCCATCAGATTAATTGATCGTTCAAACCCAGTCTTCTATGTCTCAGGACACAGACAAAATGTAGACACAACTACGTGCCAAAATGTGATAAACACGGACTCAGTTTCCGATGAAGTCCTTGTCATTTGAAAGTTCACAAACACTGTTTTTCTTGTCCACATTAATATCCATTATGGTCTTGTGAGCTTCGACCAGAATTTGTCTGTTAAATGCTGCTTACAGGGTGTGACTAGCCTACATCTTCAAGCTGTATATCTCCTCCCATGATCTAGTTCTAAAGGTATCTGCACTACGCAGTCAGATTAACTTCTCATATATCATATTTCCATGTTGGTCATGTTGTGACTGAATTAAAAGAAGCAAATTAGGGAAGATTTATCCCAACTCACAGTTTCAGAACATCAAGGCAGGGAGTGCTTGCTGGAGCCACTCATCACCTTGTATACCTAGGATGCAGAGAGACTGCCTGCCTCCCTGGTGCTCTCCTCCCTCTTCTATTCCGTCTGGGCTGCCAGCCCATGGTACGATGCCACCCAGATTCATGGCAGATCTTCCTTCTTTCTTATTCCTCCCAAAGATACACTTTACTAATTTAGATACTTCTTAATCTGTTCCAATTGGCAATTAAGATATAATCAAGACTCGCCGTGACAGGAGAAAAGCTGAGGAAATGAAGACACTTCGAATCCCAAACAAAGCATTCAGGGTGCCTAGGGAGCAGAAATGGGGAAGCCAGAGGGCTGACCTTCTTTGTCGCTAGATCCCCCTCTGAATCATTGGGCAAGCACCTTAGTTCTGTGGTGGCCACCAGGTAAAGTCAGAGCCTGCCCCCCTCAAGAGGCCATCTTGTGTCACCTTCACCCCTGGAACCCCAGCATGCTCTTGACACAGACTACATAAGAATACAGTAAGACTCTTGTACTGTCCAGTGCAGCAAGCCTTTACCTGCCTCTCTCCCCCCACCGTGTGCCCCACCCTCTCTCTCAGTGATCTGCCCTCTTCCCAGTCTGGCTCAGGGAGACACACAGATGCTCCTCTTAATTTTTAAAGACTTTACCCCCCCCCCACACACACACACTGCAAGATAAATGTGTGTTCATCATGGAAACTACAAAAATAAAAACGTTGTAAAGATAAGTATCACTCTAAGCACTCACTGGGAAAGAATGTTTCCCTTAAAGTCTGCTGAGTTACACGGGTTCCCTAAATCTGATTCATATTAAATGTGAACGGTTTCCACTCCGGTGCTCAGCACCTGCTTTTAAACTTAATGGTTCTACTTGAGTATTTTCCCAGAGAGTTTTCCTATAGCTACAGCTCTCAAACTGTGTGCATTCAGAACCCCTTGACACTCTTAAAAACTACCGAAGACCCTGAAGAGACCTGGTTATATGAAAATGTGTGTGTGTGTGTAGTCTCTGCTAAGGTTTAAGGATGTAGCCCAGTGATAGAGACCTTAATTAGCAAGTGCATGGCCCTACATTCAAGTCCTTTCTGCCAAAAAAGTACCATAAAACTAAACTAAAACTGAGAAAAAATAAATATTCAGCAAAATGTTCATTTAAAAATGTTAGCATATGTATAACACAATAATGAAACAGTTATAAAAAATACTTGTATTAACTAAAAAGCTAGCAAGAAGAGTGACATTGTGCCATGATTTTGAACTCCTCTTGAATGCCTGATTTAATAGAGCTACATTCTAGCATCTTCTGTGTTCAATCAGCTGCTATATGCACTTTTGATGAATCAGCTTTGTGGATATAGATGTGTATTTGGAATAGAGGGTTTAAATAGCCTTTGCAAATACTTTCTTGATACTGTATTCAAGTTCAATAATATTTTGAGGAGTTCTTTATTATTTTATATGTATGCATGTGCCCGAGTGTATGTGTATATACCACATGCATGCAGGTGCCCATGGAAGTCAGAAGCAGGCATCAGGCTCCTGGAACTTGAGTTACAAGTAGTTGTGAACTATCTAATGTGGGTGCTGGAAATCAAACCTCGGGTTCTTTGGAAGAGAGCAAGTGCTCTTAATCAGTGAGCCATCTCTAGCCCTAAAAAGTAATAGTTTCTTGAAGATTATTGCAATGTAGAATCTGAAACCAGTTTTGATGGCATGTACATTACAAAGCATTGGTCTTATGTCTGGAAGGGACCTTTTAGCTGCACAGGATTGGGTCATTTGGACGAAGCAAACTCCCTGAATTACTTAGGATGGATTTCTGGTAAACAGTTCATGGCGCACACAGGTACTGTACCTGTTCATGGCCTGCTCATGGCAGGGACTGAAGCCCGCTCCCACTCAGTAACCTTTTTATACTACTGGCCCGCTTTGCCCAAGGTGCCACTGGGGCCCCTCTTGTCATTTAGCAGTTAAGAAAGCACTCCACAGACATGCCCCAAACTGACAGAGGCAATTCCTCAACTGAGGTTTCTTCTTCCCAGGGGACCCTTCGGATTAAGTTGACAGAAACTAAGCAGCAGAGGCCCCGTGAGGGTTTTTTTCAGACCGGGGAAAGTTGTCAGGTTCATGGTGGTAAACAAATTTGTATTTTTTTGCTCAAAAGCTCAACCAGATTGTTGGAAACAGTAATGTCACATGGGTTTTCCTTGAAATAACTGCTTTGTTCACCCACCCACCCCCACCCCCGCAAATTCCACTCAGGAGACAGAAGCAGGTAGATCTCTGTTAGTTGGAGGCCAGCCTGGTCTTCACAGGAAGTTCCAAGCTAGCTAAGGGTTCATGGTGAGATCCGGTCTCAAAACAAAAACAACCTGCATTGGTAAAAAGACGGATACATTGTTACAGCCTATGAACACTTCCTCTTAGGGAATCGTGCCTGTAGAACGAGGTGTCTCAAAGCTGCTCAGCCCATCCTAAGGAGTTACAGCAAAGCCTGTGGGTCTTTGGGGGTCTACAAAAACATCATTTCTTTCAAAATCAGAAGAAAATGAAGGTTAGGTCCTTTCTTAATGGAAGAAAACAACAGATAATAGTAATAATTTGCCTTCATGACAGCAAGATCTCAAAATGAAGTTTTCCCTTCCTTTTCCCAAAGGATGGGGCTCACAAAGCATGAGTGTCCGTGACCCACAAAAGCACGACAGAGCCCTGCATCACGGTGCCAGTTTGAAACGTGTCCCTCAGGAAAGGAATGTAGTGAGCGCTCTTCCTCCAGGTGACCGTCCACGTTTGTCAGACAACGAAGCACCTCATACATGTTTCTCATTCAGTCACATAGAATATTTTTTAAAATTTGTCCCGAAGGCTCAACAGTTATTCACCTGTTTGCTGTGACATCAAGAGCACATCAGGGCTGGCTGTTCCCCTTGCGAGACTGGGAAGTAGTGAATTGAATCATATTTGCTCACTAGATAGACTGCTGACTTGTGTTTATACCATGGTTGCGCTACTTTGTGCAAAAATCAATAGTGAAAAGTCAAGTCATGTCTCAGTGCTCTTGTGAGAGCTGTGTTGACTCACCAGAACTCAGGAAGGTGCCGGGTGCAGCCAGGGGTGGGAGCCATTGTGTACTTAACAGATGGTGGCTGTGCTCTTCCCCCCTTTCCCCTTCCAGGTCTGCCTCAGTTTGACCCTCAGATCCACAAAGGTTGGATCATTTTGAGGGGGCGAGAAGTGTTGAGGACACGGAGGGCACTTAACCCCACCCACTGGCTACACACCTTGATGTCTCCCCTGAGCCATCTGACCACTTTGGCTAGAAGTCCTTTATACGAGGGATCTCTGACCTTTTGACACTGCCTCTAAGACTGTATCCCCAATGCTCAGATGTGAGCAAAACAAATCTTTGAGATTATCTCCCATGTCTTTGCAGTAAACAACCTATTTCCCTTGGGTGCTGTGCAGAAGGCAAGAGTGGGTCTCCAGGATACCAGAAAGGTGTGTGTGCTCAGGGAAAGTGGGTGGGGCAAGCAGGAGAGGGTGGCAGACCTCTCCACTGTGTTCTGTCTGCTCTCACCTCCTCCTAGCAAGCCAGTGTTCCATTCCACACGGGGAGCACTTAGCTCCTCCTTTGGTCTCTTACTTTGACCCACCAACAATTTCCTTTTCCAACCTACACCTTCCCAGGTTTTCTAAGACTCAGACTCCTAAATTTGTTAAGCAATGAATGCCCGGCTTTAGGGGAAGAGAGACTGACTGCTTACCTTTCCTGAAGAATAACAAAGAAGCCAGGGAGGCCGCCTGGGGTGGTTATGGGAAGGAGGAGAAACTGTGTTACCAACTCTTTTGTTGCTTACAGACCTTTCTAGACTGAAGTGGGAATTTGCCCCCGAGGTTAGAGCAGGGCAGTAAACAGTTTGAAAGATTCTGCAGTTCAGCAGCTGTAGTTAGAATGTGGTCCTCCGAGGACTCTGGGATCCTTTCATGAAGTTTGTATCTCAAAATTGTTTTTATATTGATAACAAAGTGTCATTTGCCATTTTTTTTTTTAAAAAACGCCTGCTTTGCTGTTTATGATGAGATGCAAAGGCTTCCGTGAATAAACCTGACGCCCAGCAGCACACAGGAGACTGAGCTTCTTCACTTCCTATCCTCCTCGCTCTCTGCCTTTTACACGCACGCTTTTACATAAGAGTTAAAAAGTTTGTAATCATAAAAATTTAGAAAAGTTTAAAACTTTTGCCTTCTAACATGAACTCTGTGTGTCTTCCCAAAGCGTAAAATTGTTCGGACGTGACAGGTAACAGCTGATGTATTATTCTGTGTCAGTTTCCTCCTAGATAAAGCCTTCCCCCTTGGAGGACAGTCCTTTAAGACACAGGATGTTCTAAAGCAGTGGTTCTCAACCCTCCTAATGCAGTGACCCTTTAATACAGTTCCTCAAGTTGTGGTGACCCCTAACCATGAGATTATTTTCATTGCTACTTCATAACCATAATTTTGCTGTCTCATGGATCATAAAGTAAATACCTGAAGGTCTGAGGTGACCCCCGTGAAAGAGTCTTGCAATCCCAAAGGGGCCACACCCCACAGGCGGTCGGTCCTAAAGGAAGGTGAGACATTTCCATCCTGCAGGTTAGCTCTTCCATGTGGCTAGATTTTTTTGTTGGACTTTCTTGGACTACCCACCCCCAAATAATGACACGGAGACTTACTATTAATTAAGAAAGTTGGCCTTTAGCTTAGGCTTGTTTCCAGCTAGCTCTTATAACCTCAGTTAACCTGGTTCTATTAATCAACGTTCTGCCTTGTGGCTTTTACCTTTCTCCCCACTCTGTATGCCCAACTTATTCTGGTCTCTTATTTCCTCTCTCCCTGGAAGTCCCGCCTATTCTCTGCTGCCTGACTATTGGCCATTTAGCTTTTTATTAAACAAATCACAAAGACACATCTTCACACAGTGTAAACAAATGCCCTTCAACACTGCCACTCAACAAGAAAACAACTCAAAAGGTTTAGAAAGGCCCTGAAATGAACCAGATGTACTAGGCCCCTCCCTCTCCAAGCATGTATAAGCAGTAAGGCCTACTGAGAGATACTTTCCGGCAAGCTGAACAGCTGAAAGAGACACTCTCCAACCTGTTGAGCTTCCTATAAGTTGTACAGTGAGATTCAAGTGTCTAGCGTTCATGGACTGTTACCCATGGTAGGCACTGGGGAAGGGGCTTTGGTGATGCAGCTGCCCAGAGTCATTTCTGCTCCTCTGAGTAATCCCTTGCCCAGACTCCTGTAAGTAACCCGAATAAAACTCATTGGTTCACCAAGTTGGACTTGGGTCTGACATTGGTTCCCTGTTTGGAGTGAGTAGACATTTGTTTGTTTCCCAAAAACAGTGTCACAAAATAGTATGACTTCTTGATGGCATACATTGTGTATAGTATAGAATAAGGTCAACTAACATTTTAAATATCTGCGTAACTTTTCCAAATTATGAATGTATGCTGTCACAAGATTATATGTAAATGAGAAGATCCATTCAAAGTACAAGATAGTCCAGTGGCCTTAATATCAGTATGTGAAGTTAGTGACATGGCTTTAGATTCTGTGGGATCTAAGAATTCAACATTTTCCAGTGTTAAGAACTGGCCACTTGTCAAATTTGGGTACAGAATCGGACAATGTGCACAGTTATCTGAAAAGGTTATCCTAATGCCCCTGCCTTGACCTTATTAAAAGCCAAAGGCTTTAAATGAAAAAGCGAAGTCAAAAATCAAGCAAATGTACTGCTGGCTGAGGTAGTGAATGAGAAACTGCCTTCAGCTGACCTGGTACAGGAAAAATCAAAACTACAAAATGCCAACTCTTCCAAAGAGAGAGGAAAGGGACTTCTGGAATTCTGAATGAACAATGACAGTTCACCAGAAAGACGCAACAAAAAGAGAACACACAGAAAAGCAAGCCTAGTGGAATTCAGTCACAGCCCTGTGCCCTGGTCTGGAAAAGGAAGCAGAAGCCTAACCCAGAAGGTTAGCCAGATACCCTGGTGAAAACAGACTTGCGGTCCTGGCCCGACGCCATGTCCTCAGTCTCACAGGCTTCAAATGCAAGTTCAGGGTTCAGTGAGACAGTGGTCTCTGTAGGAACCTGTCACTGAGAGAGTCCCCTTTCTTTGTTCCCTGTGACTCAGAGTGTGTTTGCCAGAACCACCTCTGGAGTGAATCCACGGATTCCAACCGAGATAGCGTGAGAACAAGGAGCCACCACAATTCAGAGAGCCTGAACTTAACCGGCCACACCCCCAAGATGAGAGACAGCATTTGGGGCAGCCATGAAGAGGAGGAGGAACAGACAGATGCTTGAAAACCAAAGGGCACAAGTGGCAGGAGGTTTGGCTCAGGCCAAGACACATTTAGTAAAGACTAACTCATGCCCAATGCAACCTTCTACCAGGGTAGTTTATACTTAGGAGGATTTGAGTATGAAGGCAGGACCTCCACTGGCTCAGATCTCAGTGCCATTTGCTGCCAACACTCTGGACACACTTGGGGCTTTAGCCTCTCCAGGAGGTGTGGAGAGAAGTCTCAGGAGGGTGAGAGAGCCAAGTCCACAGACTGCAAAGCTAAGCATGGCCAGCAGAGGCCCCTGGTACACAAAGAAGGGAAGCCACTAGGCTGAAGAAAGGCAAGACTCCAGCAGGGCAGCTCTTCCTCCTTCACAGCACATAGCGAGCAGGCTCTAACTTTCTAGAAAACAGACACATCCACTGTTTTCTTTCTAGGCTCTTACTCTCCCCTACCCCCATTTCCCCTGCACATTGACTGTATTTTTTTAACTTTATCATGTTTTTAATTATGTTTTTTATTTTTTAATTCTCCATATACTCACATAATTATTTTTACTTACATAAAATTTTCCTTACTGAGAAATACCTTCCTTCTCCTTTCTCTTCTTCTTTCTTTTTTTCTGCAGGAGTTTTCATTTCATTCTGTGGGCAGGCGAGCACACGTGCAATGGCACACATGTGGAGGTCAGAGGTCAACTTTGTGACATCAGCCCTCTACTTCTACTTTCAAATGAATCCTGGGCATGTGGGCTGTCCGGCTCGTGCAAGAGCTTCGTCCACAGAATCATCTTGTTGGTCCTCTTTGCTTTGTCCCTTCCCGTGTTCCTTCCCGCTTTTCTCTCCACTGTACTTTTTAGTAATATTTTAACTTACTTTATTTTTAATTATTATGTTTTGAATTTTTAGCCCAATCTTACACTTAACCAATTTGCATGTGCATGAACATGCATGTGAGTGTGTGTGTGTGTGTGTGTGTGTGTGTGTGTGTGCGTGCGGAGGCCAGAGGTCAGTGCAGGCTGTCTTCCCCAGTCAGCGTCTGCCTTGATTTTTAAGACAGTGTTTCCCACTGAACCAGACCTCACTGATTCAGCTAGATTGGCTCACCAGTGAGCTCCAGGGACCTGCCCTTCTTCACATACCCCTAGAGCTGGGATAGATGTGTGTTGTCCCTCCTGGCTTTTACGTGAGTGCTGGGGATTTGAACTTAGATCCTCATACTTTTGCTGCAAGTACTTTACTGACAGAGCCATCCCCTCAGCCCCTGGGTTTGTCTGGTATTTTTCTCAGATAATCAGTAAATTATCTTTAACTTCTCCTTTCTTTCTTTTTATATTTGTGTCTTTTCATCTCTTGCTCTTTTCTCTCCCCCTCCATAACTTCTTCCCTTAGTCCCTTTCTTCTCTTCCTCTCCTTCCCCTGTTGCACCATTTGTTTACTGTTTCCACACTTACCTTAAGTTAACTTCCTAGGCTCTTCTAGATCAGTTCTGCACTTTGGAGTTTTGTGGTTATTTATTAGTGCTTTGATACTTTGTATTCCTGTAGCTCATACGGTTTGGTGATGTTTCTATTACAGCTTTCCCACTCTCAGCCCTCACCAAAGCCATCCTTAGTTACAAATAGAAAGTCAGTCTGACAAGCCATGGTCACACAAAGACCATGGTTTACAATAGTTTACAGTCGGTGTTACATAGTGCAAGGGTTTGTACAAAGGTCTCGTGGAGGGTATGTGGCTTCTGCTGTTGTTTCATGCAAGTGATTTTACTGCCTGAATGTCTTCCCTCTACCTATTTACCCTTCCCACTTCTACTCTCCAATAACTGGCAACCACTGATTTTGTTTTTAACTCTCTGTGAGGGGTTCACTTTTCTGGAAAGTTGTCCACTGAATTCAGACGAAAGATAACCTTTTTAACTTTTTAAGATTTTAAAATGTTATGTGCACGAGTGTTTTGCCTGCAAGGATGTATATGCACTGTGTACGAGCAGTAACTAAGGAGAGCATCGGGTCTTCTGGAGCTGGAGTTACAGATGCTTGTGAGCTAGTGTGGGTGCTGGGAACTGAACCTGGGTCCTTTAGCAAGTGCTCACAACCCCTGAGCCATCCCTCCAGCCCCTAGGTAAATTTATTTTAATGAAGTATATCTTATAAATTATTTCTTTCATAGATCGTGCTTCCAGTGTTGTATTTAGGATCATCACCAAGCCCAGGTCACCAAGGTTTTCTTCTATAGTATCATGAAGGGATGTTATAGTTTTGTGTTTTACATTTCAATTCTGTGACCCATTTCATTTAGTGTAAAGAGTCCAAGGTCTGTGTGTACATCACTAGGTTATTGTACCTACTGTTATATATATGTGTGTGTGTCTGTCTGTCTGTCTGTCTGTGTGTCCAGTTGCTCCAACACTATGTTGAAAACCTTCTCTGTATTGAATACTGTAGGCCTGTACCAAAGACCACTAAAGAAACCTGCATTCATGTGGACCTATTCCTGGCTGTCTGTTTCCCCCAGCCATGTGGGAGGCCCTTCTGCCTCTCACACCAGCTGTCTCAGGGCGGCAGCTTTGCAGGAAGTCTTGAACGTGCATCAGGGCTCCTCTTCTGTTCTCCCTCATCCTGTGCTGGTCATTCTGGGTCTTTTGCTTCCCTCACAAGCTTTAGAATCAGCTTATTGACACCCTCAAGATTACTTGCCCAAAATAGAATTTGGATGACTGTTCTCCTTCCTTTTTAAGTTTTCTGGGAGATTTTATATTGGATCAGTAGTACTGGATTCATTTCCTATATATAAACTTGGTGGAAATTAGTAGAGCCGTCTGGAGTTTCACTTGGTGGGAAGGTTTGAATTGCAGGATTTATTTCTTAGGTATTATTTAAATTATCTATTCTTGTGTCAGTTTGGTCACTTGCTTGTCCCAGAATTAATTCACTTCAATTGAATTTTCAGTTACCCCAATTAAATTGCTAAGATTGCATGCTTTCCTATTTTGTTCTAGTGTCTTTTCCAGTTCTGTTTCCGTTTTCTTTTTTCTTTCTGGAAATGGATTTTCTGTAGCCTAGGCTACCCTCGAACTGGAGTTACAGTTGATTGTGAGCAGCCGCGAGGGCGCTGGAGATCGAACCTGGATCTTCTGCAAGAGCAACGAGTGCTTTTAATTGCTCTCCAGCCCCCAAGTCTAGGTGACTTGTAAAGCTGACGTTTGGGCTCATCAGGATTCTGATGCTTACTCCTGGCTTACTTCCATTATACGCAGACACTATTCAACAGATCACATGAGCATTGAAAATGGTTGAGAGTCTTTCTGGTTCAGCATATGGCTTTCTTCTATTAAAATTTCATATGCACTTGGCAATAGTTTGCATTTTACTATCACTGGGGATTATATTTTATATATCAATTAAGTCAAGTTTATTAATTATATTTTTCAAATTTTCAATGTCCTTATTTCTTGTCTTTTTTTAAATCAGGTATTGAGTGGGGTGTGTGAGAGTCTTCCGTTTTGTCTGTTGATTTGCCAATCTCTTTTAGTTCTGGCAGTTATGATTGTGGCTTTAGATACATTAGCATTATATATATGTACATATACGCATGCTTTTATGTATAACATGCTTTGCACATGAATGTGTTAACACTATATATGTCTTAGCTATGGACAGATCGGGACTGTGATGTCATAATGAACTGTGCCGCACCGTTAGAAACCTTCACCCTTCTTCTTGATAACACATCTTGGAATCTATTTGGTCTAATATTAGAATTTTTACATCTTCCTTGTCTAAACTCTGTTGCCTCTTCTCTTCCTTGTCTTGCTTGTCTCCTTTTTCTGTGATGTTCCCTTAAGATCCTGTCTCCTGCACGCATGTCAAACCCTTTACCTCGGGCTACCTGCCCCCAAATCCCCTTGTTCTGGAGCCAAACTCAGAGATCCCAATTGAAAATCCGAGCTGCTCATTGATGCACTTCTGTTTGGGGTATCTTGGGCCGTGAGCCAGTGAGGGCTTGTCAAAGGCTCTGCTTAACCCTGAACTCTGAATTCCCCATCTGAAAGGACCAGTATTGGCACAAGGCACCTCAAGACCAAGGTCTCAGCACTAAGGAGGTTTGTTTGCCCCATAGGGACAGAGTGCAGGGATAAGGAACAGAGACAGAAGATAGAGGACCAGGAAGATGGGGAAAGGAACAAGGGGAGGGCGAAGGGATATTTGCCCCAGAGAGACAAATGACTGCCTCTGGATAGAGAAGAAACAGGTGTGGCCCATAGGCAAATGCTGGTTTATAAAGATAAAAAGGGGAAGCCCGTGTTAAAATGAGGGGTTTAATTTTGTTGTTAGTTAGGGTGGTCAAAATGGGGCTTTGATTTCTGGACTTTAATACTTTGATAGCTACACCTTGGTAGCCAGCCAGAAGTGGCCAAATAAGGGAATAGACTTGGTGGCTAGCTTTAGCAAAGACGAGGGAAAGGCAAGGCCCTCCAGAGCCATGTTTGCCAGCGCTGGGACCAGCTAGAGCTCCTTCACCGTTTCTCCTCCATCTTGCTCTACAAACCTTCAGCTGCTCTTTGCAGCTGTTAAACAGGCTGAACTTTCTCAAAGTATTTTTAGCGAGGGCTCGTTATGGGGGTTAGGGGAAGTAAGCTCCCATTCCAGGAAGCAGAACTCACAGCCCTCGGTTTTACTAGGAAACCACAGGGTAATGTGGAAGAAACTGTTGTCTCGCAGGCCCGTAGTTCTGCCCTCCGTATTTTCGTTTTCCAACAGCTATGTGTTAGATGTCTCCGCGGCAGGTGGCTTCAGCGCGGTTGTTCCTTGCCTCATGCAGCTGGACCTTCCTGCTGTGGAGTTTTCATATGTGCAGAAAACGTACAGGCAGGGGCAGCTCTGGGAAGAATGGCAGAGGAGGTAGAAGTGGGAGCCGGAGGTCGAGGAAGCCTTCTTAGCTATCCCTTTCCCATTTCCCAAGGACCACATTGCCGGAGTCCCTGCCGGAGGATTCCCTCCATTTCTCTCTGACAACACTGACGATCTGCGTTTGCTTGTTATATAGTATTGCCCCCTGGTGGTGCAGGACCGTCAGGCCCTGCATTAAGTGAATCCAGAATGCCGTTGGTCTGAGTTCTCAGTCAGCGATGGGGAAGACAGGAGAAATTTTATTTATTTATTTATTTATTTATTTATTTATTAAGGATTTCTGCCTCCTCCCCGCAACCGCTTCCCATTTCCCTCCTCCTCCCCCGATCAAGTCCCCCTCCCTCATCTGCTCGAAGAGCAATCAGGGTTCCCTGACCTGTGGGAAGCCCAAGGACCACCCACCTCTATCCAGGTCTCGTAAGGTGAGCATCCAAACTGCCTAGGCTCCCCCAAAGCCCTGGCTTTGGAGGAGAAATTTTTTTAAAGATACAAAGAAAGGACAGAATATCCAGCTCTTACCATGTACGACAGTGAATTTCTCCCTCTGGATTCGCGCTCTGGTGACCTGAGAGCCAGACAGTGACTCGCTGTTGTTAAATTCTTTTTTTCATTGTTGTTCTCGTTGTTTGGTTTGGTTTGGTTTTGCTTTAAAAGTCTGGGGCAGAGAAATGGCTCAGTTAAGAGCACGTGCTGCTTTTGAAGAAGGCTTGGGTTAGGCTCCCATCCACCCCAATGGCAGCTCACACCTTCCACAGCCCCAGATTCAGGCTATATAAAGCCACCCTCTAGCCTCTGAGGATACCAAGCTCGCATGCGGTAAAAGTACACACATACAGGCGAAACCTGCATGCACACAGGAAATCAAGATAAATAAATCGTTTTTAAAAGTCACAGGTTAAGAGGTCACCATGTTTTCTTGAAACTTAAAAATGTTTTGGGGGTTGCCTCTAAACAGAAGCGATGCAAATGGCTCAGAGAATAGATGTGCCCTATGAGGGAGTAGTCCTCGCGTGAGTCAGGAGGCTTTACCACTGTGTGCCTCAGCCTTTGTTTCTTGTTTGTGCAAGTGCCCCACTGTAGGTCTACCGGGTCAGGTTAATTTCCTGTGTGGCTCTGCTCCTTGTGGTCTCTTGGGAGCCCAGGCCTTTTCCATTTTATGTCCTATGCTCCTCCAGCACCTTGAGAACTTTCCCAGCAGCTTAGAAGCGGTAACTGAGGTTGTACAAGACAATGACATGAGCCAGACTTGGAATTCACGTTCACTACTTGTGCCCACTTTGAGTGTTCTATTGGCCAGGATCCATTGCATGGCTGCACTGCCTGCAAGGGAGGCTGAGACATGTATTTAGTTGATTGCTCTGGAAGAGAGGTGAATGGTTTGTGTAGATCTCTCTCTCTCTCTCTCTCTCTCTCTCTCTCTCTCTCTCTCTGTCTGTCTTTCTCTCTCTCACACACACATATGCACACACAGAGAGAGACAAAGAGGAATAGAGAGGGACGGAGATAGATAGGGAAACCCTGCATTCTAAAAGCATGAGAAGTAATGTCATGGCTTCTGCCACGGTTTCCCAGACCGCCTTGCCTTTCACTGTGCTTACTCAAGCTGAGTTGGTGGTTGTAATTGGGCAGGGATGTTTTTCAACTTCTTCGTCTAGAAAGAAGAGAGTTTTCAAACACAATGTGGATGAGTTTCCTGGTCCTGGGATCAGTCCAGCAGACACTATGTCTTCTAAGTAAATTTTCAATTGGAAACTTGAGATAATATAAAGATGTAGAAATGGAAGTATTGAGTTCAGAGAATTTTCATTGTGTCAATATGGCCAGGTCAACACTGCCCAGCTCAAGAAATAGACCATTATCCAGTTTCACAAGCTGGCCACAGATGTGGAGGAATTCCTGTGTGTGTGTGTGTGTGTGTGTGTGTGTGTGTGTGTGTGTACTGTTGGCACATCATTTGGGCTATGGGACCTCTCTCTGTCTCTCATCAAAATTTTTCATGCAACATTTTTGTCATGTTTTCCCCTCCCCCAACTCCTCTCTGACCCTTCCCATTTTCCTATATACCCAACTTTATGATTTCTCCTCTCAAAAAAAAAAAAACCGTAAAACCAAAAACAAACAAAACCAATAAACCAAAATGAAACAAACAGCACAGAAAAACCATGGAGTTCACTTTGTGTTGGCTAACTACTCCTGGGCGTGGGTCTGCTCTGGAGTGTTGCGGATACACACACTGAGAGTCCACTGGGGAAAGCCAGTTTTCCCTTTGCTGGTGGGTATCAACCACAGAGAGCTTCTTGGGAAGGGGTGGGGCTTCCTGCTCATGGGCCACTCTCAGTGCTGGAACCTGTGCAGGTCACGTGTGTGCTGCCACGGTTCCTGAGTTCACGTGCGCAGCAGTCCTGCGGCTTCCGGAGTCACTGTGTCCTGGGGTCACCTTCACCTCTGGCTCTTATAGTCTTCCTGTCTCTTCTGCATAGAGCCGTGAGCCCTGAGGGAGGGCCTTGAGGAAGACATCCCGCTTCTGAGTGTCCAGAAGTCCCTTGTGCTCAGTGCCTTGTCCAGCTGTGGCTGTGTGTTAATGCCCGTTCACGGTAAGAAGCAGCTTCCTTGGCAAGACTGGGTTTGTCCATGTTAGTGCCAAAGCTGACGAGGCTGGCAGGGCCTGGGCTCGGCCCTCCTGCTACCATTGTCTGTGCAGGGCTGGGCTAGCAAAGATTCTTTATCTGGAACAGTGTGGTTCTAGGAGTTGTCCCGGGCCTAGCGGGATGGGTTTGAAGGGTGGGGTTTTATGACGGAGCTGGCAGGAGTCACTGGCTTGAGAGATGCCTTGGTCTCATGCGGCTCCCGATCTCCTGGCACCAGCTTGCTCAAGTGCTCCAGAGCCATCACCACGGCCTTGCTGCAGTCATTGCCATCCCTCCACGGATCTAACTCCTCAGGGCCGTGAGAAGCTTCTAGAACCTAAGTGGTCAGGAAGGTATGCACACGGCCCGGGGTTAAAAAGTTCAGAATGTAATCTGAGATAGACTTGGATACCAGCTCTGCTTTCCCATGGGCAGGCAGTGTGACCTTGGGCATCTCCTTTGACCTGAGACTCAATATCATTGCTTATGAAATTCAAAGGAGAGCACTGCCTCTTTAACTCATTGAGTAAATGACATTAACTCATCTGTGTGACGCACTAGGCACAGGACCTAGCTCCCAAGTGTCAGTGAGGCTTAGTTATGTGTATCACGCCATGGTCACCCCTGGAGAATGGCTTGGGGACACCTAGGTGAAAACAGATTTGATCTGAAGCTTGATCCATGCCAGTCACATTGATTTTTATTCCTCTCACTGTGTCTGTCTTTATCCTATCTCTACTAATATGAAAACAATCAGTTTCTCACAACCAAGATGCATTGTCTGTGTGAAATTCAGGGTGATCCTGTGGCAGTTTATAAAGCAACACCTGCTCTGTGCTATGGTGCTGTAGCACCTGTACTACGTGTACTATGGTTCTACACCTGTAGGTAAGACAGACGGTTCACAAGCCGGGCAAAGGCCTTGAGAGTGACACACGCACACACACACACACACACACACACACACACACACACACACACAGAGACAGAGGCATGGGTCATCCTCGGATTTCCCAAGAATGCCAGCTTGAATCAAGAACGCCCACTTTATTGTGTTCCAGGGCAGCTTATATAAAGTCTCCTTGACCAATGGCCATGCCCTAGCTCTCTGGAGTTTCAGCTGCAACCCACCAGAATCCGCTCCCCTGCTATCAGGACCTGATGAGGGCCTTGTGCTCAGAGCAGCTGCAAGCATAGGAAAAACAAGCTGTTTACTTTGGCACAGGAAATTCAGGTTCTGGGAGTCCACAGCCCCCAACAGCAGTTTAATTTGAGTTCTGATAAGAACCTAATTGATGTAATTGTAGATAATTAAATGCTTAAAATACAAAGTGCTTTTTTTCTTAATTCCCCAGAAAGCAGAGGATAAGGTCAGACTTCAGAATCCCTTAATTTAGGCTCAGGTAATGGCTTGTGTACTTGATTGTGTTTGTTTGTCTGTTTTTTGTTTTGTTTTCCCCAAGACAAGGTTTCTCTGTGTATCTCTGCTTGTCCTGGAACTCGCTCTGTAGACCAGGCTGGCCTTGAACTCACAGAGATCTGCCTGCCTTTGCCTCTCAAGTGCTAGAATTAAAGGCATGAACCACCATTGCCAGGCTTTTACCTACTTAATTTAACCTCAACTGAGAAGCCTAGATGGAAGACAGTCTTATTCTCAATCCATGCTGCTTGCCTGAAAAGTTTCCTGGACTCCCTTGCAGCTAGGGTTCTCAGGTAGAAATAAATTCCTCTTAGTGATCTTTCTTGTGAGATTTTTGGAAGGTAGAACACAGTAAGTCTTCTTTCAAAAGAGTTTGACAGTAATGAAGCCAATCCAAGAGGGCCACCAGCTTCAAGAGTGACAGAATTGGTTGTGCTAATAGTTATGGTGCCAGTTATAGCAACTGCTTGCTGTCCTCAGTTGAGATATATAGTCTACATGTCTCGAATGTAAGGATTGTGACATTTCCTCATATTCCAATGATAGTTGTCACCACTATTCATAGTCTTCTCTAGCCCTTACTACAACTTATTAGCCTTTGATTCCCTATATGAAAACCTTTTGTAGGAAATACTCAAGTGTCTACTGGGTTTTTGTATAGGATATGAATGGCATCGGATGATATACTACTAGTACCTTAGGAGCACAAAGCTTTGTCAAGCAATTAAATATAAAACTCTCTTTTGCAGAAGAGCATTCAGTCAGTGGCTGTCACTAGTAGCTACAAGGCTATTTGTGCATCTCGCTGCCCACTAGTATCAGCAGGACTTTTCCCCTTTTGGTTTCTGCAGGCAGTCAAGAGGTATCTAAAACAAGAAGAAAATTAGCCTTTGGCTAATGCTGTTTTTTCCTTATGCTCTTGCCAACAGTTCGTGTTGCTTTAAGAGATTAGGCCATTTTATGGCTTGCCTCATAGCCCCGCTGTCTGCAGGGAAGTTATGTCCTGACTGGCTTGGCACGTCCTGCTTGATGGAGACCAGGCCTGCTGTAGGGCCGAGAGTAAGCGGGTTATTTGATCTCTTGACTGTGGCTCTTACAAGTCTCATGGAGAGAGTTCTTACCCACAGAGCTCTGCTAGGCTACTTGTCCCAGTGCAGCCAAACACCAGAAATTATGCCACCAGCACTGCCAGCTCACGTAAGATGCAAGCATGCCTGTGCAGATGGCTCATGTCAAAGTTTTAAGTGTCACATGCTCTTGAGGCACCACCGAGCTCAGCACCAGAAACCAGTGTTTTGTTTTATTTGAGAGTAGAAAACTCATTATTTGAGGACTATCGAAAAATCCCCTCCCCTAAACTGGAATCCAATCCTTTTGACTCAGCACAAAAATCAACCCCAAATGGATCAAAGACCTGAGGATCTGAAACTGACATTTCAAGAAGAAGGGACGCACTCCGAGACTTTGGCACAGGCAGGATTCTCTGGAGAGGATCCAGACAGCACAGGAAAAGGCTGCCACTGCAAGGTGGGGTCCCAAGAAGACAATGGACAGTCGTGAGATGACTACAGAATGGAGGAGGTATTTGCCAGCGCTTCAGCTGACAGACAACAGACACCCATAATACATAAAGAACTCTATTATTATTATTATTATTATTATTATTTATTATGACAGGGTATCAACTTGTTCCAGTTAAAATGGCTATTACAAAAAAGAAAGAACGAACAATAAAATCCCGGAGAGGATGTGGAGGAAAAGAAACTTGTGAATACATTTGGTGAGAATCATTCAGGGCAGTCACGATGTCGAGCAAGTATGGAGGTTTCTGCCACATGACGCACAGGGACACACCAGCTCATGGCCCAAGGAAATGGAATCCGCATGCCTGTGCATACACAGGCCTCATCGATAGCCAAGATGCGGATGCAGCCTACAGAGCCAGAAGCCGATGGATAGGGAAGCGAATGTGGGCTTGCGTCTAGACAATGGAGTGTCACTGACCAGAAAGAGGAATGGAATCCTGAACCCAGTCATTAGCAAGAGCAGGAGCAGACGTGTACTAGCCATGGACTGTTTTCTAAAGTGCATGTAATGTTTACATATGAGACTATTACTAAAGCTAAAAACACACACAGCATCATGCACTAGAAAAAAGTGAGAAGGACTGGCTGGGGAGATGGCTCAGGGGCTCAGAGCCCTTACTGCTCCTGCAGAAGACCTGAGTTCAGTTCTTGGCACACGCAGCAGGCAGCTCACAACCACCTCTAATTCCAGATCCAGGACACCCAGTACCCTCTCTGGCCTCTACAGGCACCTGCATACATGTACCTGTGCACAAACATGTACATAAATATTAAAAAAGAATTTTTAAGAATGGGACGGAAATCCACTAAAACATTTAAGGAATTAACTCCAGATGGTGAGATGAATGACGTATTCCTAGATTTCTGCTTTAAAACCAAGTAAGACCCACATTTTCTCAACTAGGATGACTGTTACATATTTATTTATTTGCATATACAGTGTTTTGGACCTGACAACTTTTTAATGAAAATGGTATTTAATATGGCATGCATAGGGAAAGCAAACAAATTGAGTGTAGGGCTGAGTGGATTTTCATTAAGTGAACATAGCCAGCACTGAGGTCAAAATAAGTCAGTCATTACTGCACTCCTATCTCCAATAGCAACCCCTACTCGATACTTGTGGCAAGGAGGACCCTTTCCTGATTTATTGTGTTTTCTTATTTTTAAAGCTTTGTTGACTTTTATGTGTGTGCAAGCCTTCATGAGAATATTGCCCCACATGCTTGTAGGAACTCCCAGAGGCTAGAAGAGGATGTTGGGCCTCCTGGACCAGGTGCTCCAGGCAGTAATGAGCATAATTCAGGTGCTGAGAACCAAAACCAGGTCCTCTCTCTGCAAGAGTAGTTCTGCACCACTGAGCCATCTCTCCAGTCCCCCTTCTTCTGATTAAATGTAACAAACTCCGTTTGTCCCATTTTACTCTTCATAGGAACTGTTTTGTCTGTAAGCTTGTGCTTGGTATTTCCTGTGGAAGCCACCTGCATTACCACTGTCTGTAGTGGGAGTGTGTGGGGGTGGGGTGGGGTGGGGGAAGATGGCTCAGGAGCCAAGGGCTTGCTGTGCTTTCCCTGGAGTTCATTCGGATGGTTCTCACCCTAAAAGGTGCAAACAGTAGGATCCTGGGGCCTCATTGGTTAGCCAGTTTAGCCAAATCAGGGAGAGGGGAGGGAGGGAGGGAGGGAGGGAGGGAGGGAGAGAGAGAGAGAGAGAGAGAGAGAGAGAGAGAGAGAACCATTATTTCTGTTCTGTTCAAAATCAGCCTATGCAATGGCCCAAGATAGGCATTGAGCTCACAATCAAATCACCTCAGGCCCGAGTCCTTAGTCGGGATGTGGTCTCTCAGGGCCCTGTCCATCCCACAACTGCGTCCCCTGTGATTTCCTCAGCCTGGTGCCTTGCTCTCCATCTGTGCAATCAGCCAGGTCGTTCTTCAGACAAAGTTTGTTTGATCATAAAGTGGGCAGCACCACACTTCTTCCTCCCCATTCCAAGCCCCACCCCCACTAGCCTTCAGGGATCTCTGGGAAAATGGTCTGGAAAAGACAGAGGCATTTTTATGACTCTCTCCTCACCTAAACCTGCTGGGCTAGGACAGAGCACAGACCCTCAGGCTCTGACCATTATCCTCCAGTTTGGACCCCGGCTTTGATGTTGTCTACTAAATGTCCCCAGGTCACCCTTGAGCTCTGATCTCTCCAGCACCTAATAATTCAAACAGCCTAAAGTCAAGAGCAGCTAATCAGGCAACAGCCCTTACAGCTGCAGGATAGAGCTGACAAGAAAGGGTGTCGTTCTCAGGGGTTTGCCCTACTGCCTGATGACCAAGCCTGACGAGGCAGTGCGGTTGTTTCCAGCAAGGACAGGGTGGAGAGCTCCCTGGCTATGACCACTGGTTACAAGGTTGGAAACATGGTTGTCCTGGCTGGGCCATCAGGTGAGAATTAAATTTTAATTTAGAAAGTCCTTTCCCTGCAGCCCTGGTGGCCATCGTCTGGGTGATTGACTGGCTGGTTTCTTTCACCTTTGCTTGCCTTGGGGTTTTACTGGCAGCGGAAATGAAGGCTGAACCAGGGCAGGAAATTCCATGTACACAGGTGTTTCTGATTAGCCCTGTGCACCTCAGCCAGGGGCACAACCAGGGGCCAGGGATCTTTCTGGGAACCTGGAGCTCAGCTCTAGCCTGGCAGCTCTGGCGGCTTTGTATTTGGGGAAGGCTGGGCAGGACACTTGGGCTGCAGCGGGCATAGGTGCCCACTAATAGTGTCCTGCCTGACCCTAGGAACCCGGAGACCACCTGTCATTGGTACAGGATCACACAGCCTTTGCTCCTGCAGTGGGCAGCCAGGCCCCAGAAGCTGACCTGGGAGATTAGCATCCCCAAGGTGAGTTTACACGTTGTAGCCCGCTCTTCATGTGACTGACCTGCCCCCATTTTCACATCTTCCAAGAGGCTTAGAAATCCTAATGCACCCCACTCACTTAAAAGGGCATCTTCAGAGGGGTCAGGAAGGGCAGCCTTGGGCTTGGTCTGAGACGGCCATCTGCAGAGGCAGCTTCAGAGGCCAAAGCAGCAGCTTTCTCCTCCCCTCGTGCCTCTGTGCTGCTGCGGGACTAATTCCACTGTTAGTCTTTTGCTACCATGAACAATGGCTCTCACAGCTCCAGTACAATCCAGACTACACCTCAAGAGCAGAGGAACCCGAGAAATGATACACACAGACATGGGGCACCACTGAGCCAGCACCCCCACCCCACCCCACCTCGCTGTTTTCCCATCATAAGAGCACTCCGAGTCAGACTGGCATGTGGGCTAACGAAATAACCTTTGTCAACTCTCAGGTACATGCCTGGGTTTAGAGTGAGAAAATCCAATACAGAGCTCTCACCTGGGCACGTAGCCCTGGAATGGCCCCAAGGGAATTGCTCCAAAGGCACATTTTATGGATGCATTGGATTATAACTTCAAACACAGCCCGAGATACGGCAAACATTTCAAAGGTCTATCAGATGATTAGACAAAGTAACCGGTTAGACGGATAAAACAAGCATGGACCCAGACCCAGAGCCCAGGAAACAAAAGCCTGTCTGCCATGAGGAACACTGAATGACGGTGTAGTAATTGCTTATTTACTGGGCTTAAGCCACCTAATAGGTTATTGCGCCCAGCAACAGAGACAACACGAATGTGTATAAGATGCTGAATTCCAATCAGCCTAAGCCCCATGGCATCAGCAGAGGACGAGACCAGTGTGAGCTCAGATGTGGCAGGGACTGAGAAGGCCCTTGCCCCGCCGGGGATGTGGAAGCAGGCCGTCAGTGTGAATATGGGTGGCTGCAGATTGAAGGTTTCAGCCTGAGGCGTATGCTGGGGGTGTGTGAGACTGAGTCAGCACCACAGTCAGCCACGCGCCCACACGTGTGTGTGTGTGTGTGTGTGTGTGTCTGTGTGTGTATGTCTGTGTCTGTGTGTGTGTCTCTGTGTGTTTGTGTCTGTGTCTGTGTCTGTCTGTGTGTCTTTCTGTGTGTGTAGGTGTGCTCACCTGTGCTTGTGCAGGTTGATATGTGTCTTTCTCTAACACTCTTTATCGCCTATTCTATTCTATTCTATTCTATTCTATTCTATTCTATTCTATTCTATCCTATCCCATCCCATTCTATTCTGTTTGAGACAGGCTTTCTCACCGAACGTGGATCTTGCCATTTCAGTTAGACTGGCCAGCCTACAAGCTATGGGGACCTGCCTGTCTCCACACCTCCAGCATTGGGTATATAGCTGTATATATACACCTATATAGATATATAGGTATAGCTGCCATGTCAACTTTTTACAGGAACACTGGGGATCCAAAGTCGGGTCCTCACGCTTGAGTGGCAAGTACTTTGACTACTGAACCATCCCCCCCCATCCCATGGTTGGTCTTTCATAACTTAGGATCTCATACCCCTACACTCTGTAGGGATGGAGGGGGCAGGGAGAGCCCTACCTAATACTGGGTCTAAGAGAGAAGAGCCCCTTTCTCTGTGGCTGCACCTCAGGATATCTGACCTCTTTAGCTCTAGTGGCAGAGGATTTGTGCTGAGGTGTAGGCATGCTTTCTGCCAAGATCCAGAGGGCCTTCAGATCCCCTGAAGTCCACTGCATTCTACCAGAAGAGGGTTCCAGGTCATTCTGTGTGCAGAGCCCGTCAGCGGTAAGCTATTCCATGGCTATTCCACGGCTGGGCCTTAAGCCGCCCTTTCTGAGGATCTCTTGCCCTCAGTGAAGTCCCAGCTAGCGGCTGCGGGCGGAGCTCTGCAGGTTGGGCAGTGACTGAGATCTCCAAGAGCTGGCTGCCTATCCTGGTGAACAGCAAGAGAGAACACTCTCCTCCTCCACCCCGTCTTAGTCCACTGCCCATCATCCAAGCACAGCTTCTTCTAGAAACCTTTTCTCACCAGCCTTAGTCTGAGCTGAGAGTCCTGCTAGAAACCAGATAGGGTTGCTCCTCCCTATAGGGCAGGATCTTTGCTTTCCACGCTCTCAACAACCCACCATCTCACTCCGCCACCACAGGCTCTCAGAGGCCGGCCTTGGGTCATTCTTACTGAGCATGCTGTGGACGCAGGACCTTTGGAACAACAGGGGTTCACAACTCTTAGTTCCTTATCTGTAGCTTCTTGATATTTCTTTAGGTTTTCCACCCACCCCACTCACCCCACCCACCCCACCCTGGCTCTTCCTTCCCTGGGACATAACTAAAACTAGTTCACCACCCTTCTTTGTGTCTGCCATTCCTCCTGAGGTCATCAGTGCGGTTCCTTCTGGGAGAAACTTGGCTCTGACCCAACATCCAGCTTCCCAGACCTTAGAAAGTTCTATCAGATGGGGGTGCCTGTTACCTGAAGGTGGGGTGAATAACTGCCTACCACTAGTGCTAAAGTACTGGTCTTCCGCTGTGCTGAGCCCTCCTCCACATGTCACCCCATCTTCCTTGGCATCCATGAGGTGAGAGATGCTTGTGTTACACACACAAAACAAACACGGGTGGGGGAAGCTAGAGAAATGTCTCAGTAATTATTAAGAGCACTTACTGCTCTTTTGGAGGATCCCAGGGTTTGATTCTGACCGCCCACGTGGTGGCTCACAACATACTGTAACTTCCTGCCTCTGTGGGCACTGCAAGCACACAGCATAGAGACATACATGCAGGCCAAACACTCACACACAAAATTACACACACACACACACAAAAACAAAAACAAACAAACAAACAAACAAAAAAACAAACAAGGAAGACTGGGTGAGGTTGATTGTTGCTAAGGTCACAGAACTAGGAAGGGGTAGAACCTCGGTCTTGATTTCGGCTACCTAAAGCCAACATCTAGGCTTTTCTTTCTTTAAATTCCTTTGCTTGCCTGGTCTGTTTTCTGCAGAATTTTGGGAAGTGCTGGCTCTGTTTCATCAGCAGGGCCTGATGTAAGGTCCCTGGGTCTTCCCTTGTTGTCCCTGAGGCAAACCTTGGGTGTGCAGAACATTGTATTAATATCCAAAATGTCTAGAACAAGCTGGCCCCGCGCCCTGGATGTGGAAATGCCATTTGCAGTCGGCACAGCGGTTGGAGTGGTGTCTTTGGTGTACTGAGTCAAGGGACCACATGGAAACACTTTAGCCTCGCTGGGCCCTGGAGAGGTCCTGGCTGGAAGCCATGAATGGCGGCAGGTCCAATAATTTGGAGAGGCATGTACGGCTGTGCCAAGAACTGAGGGGAGTTGTTTGGAGCCTGACCAGCCATTCCTGCTCATGGGGAAAGCCATCAAGAGATGGGCCCCAGCCCTGTGAGTGGAGCACTTCAGGACGAGCCGCTCTATGCTGTAAGGTTCTGCTGGGCAGTGAGCTTAGCCACTGAGGTTGGGGGCGAGCTGTTCTATGCTGGGTGGTAAGCATAGCCACCGAGGTCATGGACAAGTCTATTTCTGATCTTGTCTGCAAAGAGGAGGTGTGTCTTTTTCTTCTTCCTCCAATGGCCAGCCAATGGCCAGAGATCCCCCATTCAGGAGATTGTAACAGAGACCCAAAGGCGTTTGGTGTGTCTAGGAAGACAATTCAGGCTGTAACAGCTGACCGCGGGAGAAGCCATGGGGTACCAGCCTGTGAAGATGGGACATTCTGCACAGGTTCAGCTGGCTCTTTGAGCACATGGATGACCCATCCTGCGTCCCTACTCAGCCTGACCACACAGGCTGCAAAGCGCAGGCCCTCCCTGGGGCCTCGAGGGAAGATGGCCTCCCCCATCATCTGCAAACCTCATCTCCAGGCTCAGCACTTCCTCCCAGGTGGGGCTGCCCCTTCTCGAAGCTCAATTTCCCCATCAGCCCCAGGCCATATATCTTGCCTTGCTTTCTCCTGATGCTTTATAGCTTGCTGGAAACACGGTTCCCTAGCACTTCGGAAGGTACCACTTGAAAGCACCTCAAGCTAACCAATGCGATTCTTTTTTAATTTGAGGGGGCTTATTTCTCTGAATGGCTTTCCTGACCTTAGCAGGGCATGCCCCCCGATATTAAACATTTTTTTCTTTAAAAAGAGTGCAAAAATGACTCACATCTGTTTGATATTTAATTCAAATTGAATGGCAGGATAGGAACAAAATTGCACTGCAAACGACCATAAAGCGTGATTTTTAAGAGAGCCAAGCACGCCAAACCTACAGAAAACAGAGAGATACAAAGACAGAAGGGATGGAGCCTGGGCAACGGGTGTCTCCTGCCCGGAAGCTGAAGCAACAGTGGCACTGAGAGAGAAGGAGGTGGGAGAAGGGGACAGTGTACACTGGAGGCTGTGTGGGGCTGCTTTCCAGACCCAGCAGGGTCCAGGAGCCCAGCGCTGGCAGCTGCAGGGTGAGGTGTCATGGGGCCCTGCAAGGGCTGCTGGGTAGCTCTGCACAGATAACATGGGTGACCAACCATGCACTGCCCTGTTCTTAGCGACCAGGAGACCAACTCAGAGAACCTAGGCTAAAACCCTTTGCTCCTGCTTCCTGCTGATCCATTTTCCAGAAGCATTAGCATCCTGTATCCCAGAGGGCAGAAGATGAAGTTTAGAGAACCCTGTTCTTCCAACCTTGTGAGAAGGAAGGGGGTCTCTAGGTGCCTATGTGTGACCCTCAATCTGTCACTGACTCTGGAAAGACGAGATTATGGCCGTTTATCTGCTACTCCCTACCAGGCTGCATTTTAAGGGCTGCCTGATTCCAGTTCTTGCATAGGCTCTCCAGTTATAAAATACGACAGGCCACCCTTGCTAGGCAGACCTCAGCAATGAGGCTCCACCAGGCAAGCTCAGAGCTAGCCATGGGCTGCCCTTTATCTGTGGATGGAGGAATGGGAGGTAAGCAAAGCCCGAGGGCCACCACTGACCGCCTGAGAAGGCCGGGCTCCCTTCTGCTCTCTGACCCTGCATTTCCTCATCTAGAACATGCTACAACTAAGCCTTCTCCTGAAGTTACTTCTGACCTCTGTGGTGCTTTAAAAAAGAAAATTGTTCCTGCGTGGTAAAATCATTTCATGTTTTAAAGGCATTTTTACTTTGCTTATTTTCTTGTCCCAACCAGCACCCGAGTACTGGAGACAAGAATGCTCTCCATGCAGCAGGGGACTGAGGCTTTGTCATAAGCATTGGTTGTTAAAGACTACGAAATGTCAGATTAGCGAGACGGCTCAGCCATTAGGAGCACTTGCTATTCTCACAGAGGATCCAAATCCAGTCTCAGCACCCACACAGTGGCTCAAAACCATTCATAATGTCAGTTTCAGAGGATCATAAGGCATACCCTTCAAGCACAGACACACATGCAAACCACACATTCATATATATATATATATATATATATATAGATAGATAGATAGATAGATATAGATATAATCTTTAAAAAGATCATGAGATGTGAGACATCTAAGTAGAACCAAACCATTTAATTTAATAATAAGATATATTTGGGGGCTGGAGAGATGGCTCAGTGGTTAAGAGCACTGGTTGCTCTTCCAGAGGTCCTGAGTTCAATTCCCAGCAACCATATCATGGCTCACAATCAAGTGTAGTGAGATCTGGCGCCCTCTTCTGGCGCACAGGCATACATGCATCCATAACAAAATAAGCCTTAAAAATGTTAAATAAGCAGTGTGATGATGGCACCATTGGGGCGTGGTCTCTCAGCGGCTATTGGCTGAAGAAGCCGAAGTAGCTCCCGCAACAGAGCAAAACCGTTTTCATCTTCTCAGTTGAGCACCCGGATGTTCAAAGTCCATTTGGTTGGCTCCCGCAACAGCTTTACCAAGGCTTCATCAAGGGTCAGCTCAGCCTTGTCCTTAGAAGCCTGCTCTTGCCCCACCAAAATTATTCTTCACAGCTGACCCTCCTGCCTACCGGGAGCCAGGCAGCTGCCAGTCTATAGGCATGTCTGAGAGTTTCTGCCACATACAGGGTTTTTTCTGGTAGCAAGTAGACATCTAAAATGAACCCCTGCGGAGATGGGGACTTTTGTGCCACAGATAACTGCTTTCAGTGCCCCAGCATTGGTGTGGAGCTGGGTGGTAGAGGGCTCTTATCAGCAGAAGCAGCCAGGGATCTTTCTGTAAGGATCCAGTGGCTAATGTGTCTGCTGGTGCTTGGTGCATGGTCCATGTAGTAATAAGTTGTTTTCACATGTTGGGTTATTCCACCGTCACAGAGGGGAGGAAGGTGCTAACAGTATTCTCATTTTAGACAAGGAAATGGTGGCATGTGTGATGATGAGGTTGTTAGAATCAGTGGAGAACATTTAGGATTTGGGGATTGGTCTTCTCTGGACACCTCTGCTCTATGCCCTGACTCCTGAGAAGGGGAAGAAAAGCAGGGCATTATGACATCCTGGTAATGGCTTAGGCGAGCCCAAAAAGGCTATGTCTGTGTGTCACTATGCTGTACCCATCCTCTTTTCTACAGATGCTTAGGTTAGAGAGACCGGGGACAGAGCTCCTGGGCAGTGGTGTCCTCTGTACGGTGAGAGACTGGGGACAGAGCTCCTGGGCAGTGGTGTCCTCTGTACGGTGACTCTCCCTCCCAGCACTGCATTGTACATGGTGGACACTGACAGGGAGCACACGGAGCTTGCTTTGGAGTTTGGTCCACCACACTCTTCTCGCCTCCGTTCTGTCCTGCAGGGATCCAGGCCCTTCAGGCCAATAGTCAGTCTCAGAATCCTTCGTCAACTGTTCCTGCCAATGGGAGGTCTATTGGGAGATGGGGGCTCACGAAGAGGGGAGCCACCCCACCGTCTCTGCCTCTTCCTACCAACTCACGAGCCACTTGTGATCCCAGCTGGCCATGGCAGTTCAGGATCGGGGCCACCCTAGTGTCTCTTACACCACCCCCAGTTGCAGGGGTGCAGCCAGCCAGCAGTGGTTATAATGTCTTCGCATGCCCATCTCTGAGTTCTACTTCCTCTTTAGCAGCTCAGCAGTTCTCTCACTTGTGTCTCCAATTCCCCAAATTACATTTTTTAATTTTTCAATACTTGTGTTTGTCTTTGTTTGCCTGAATTGACCCCGGATGACTAAAACTCTCTAATCAGGGATACTTGATAGTGTTCCTGTACCTAACCCATCTGAGACAGGCTCTCCGGGAGAATAGCATCATGACATCTGACCCTGCAGAGAAGCAACCCCAGAAATGTCAGGTCTGTCTGCCTGGCTGAGTCCTGGTTTCTCGGGCCAGCTTCTGCTTCCCTGAAGACACTCTCAGCCCCTGACTCCATAGCTTTAAAAGAAAGCAGACACCTTAGCCAGGCTTCCTTCCAGGAGTTAGGAAGCCAGACTCCAAGCCTGGAGCTGGGGGCTTCTCTGTGTTGATAGTATACAGAGGGATTAGGGGAGAAGAATCCCATTTCTCTAGAGCCAGGTCCACATGGTGACTCCTTCATTCCTGCATGGATATGATCATGACTTCGCGCTGCTTTTTTTCTGGCTCCTTCTTGTTCCTGAATGTCTAGAGCTGTGCCCTTCCCAGCAAGCACCCCCTCTAAGATGCAGATGTTGTCATGGGGATGGAGGCCATTTTTCTCCTGGAAATAAATACTAGAAAATCCGGGGCGAGGCTGGGGTGAGGACGGGTGAGTTGCGTGCTCTCCGGAGGACGGAACAAGCTCCCTCGCCAAATGGCACTTTAATGCCCTTGCAGTTCCCATGCCTAAAGAAGAAGGTAATCACACTCCGCTGCTGGGGCTCACCTGGCCCTCCATTGCTCACTTGGGATGCTCCATTCCCTCTGGAGCATGTGATTGGGGAACAAAGGTAAGTGGGAACAATCTTTTCCTCCATCACCCACCCCAGCAGGATTAATGCCTTGGCCATAAAGCGTTTACAAACTCTAAAGGGAGACAATAACTTTCCTTCTCACGGCCCCGTCACGAGGAGGTAGTGCATGTTTCCAATAAGCTGAAAATGTAGCTCAAATGGTAGGTTTTATTTCACTTTAATCCGCCTGTGAGTTCACATTAAAGGTAAGAGGAATCAGAGTCCCGCAATGTGAACCAAGTTCACTGAAATCAATGGCTTAACCCCCTCCCCCAGATCTTGGCCAGATGGAGGGGCTGAGGCAACAGATAGTGACTGCGACCCAGAGGCCGATGGAGTAGGAGGCAGTTGTCCCAGCTCGCGCTGGTTTCTGGGCAGCAGAGGTAGTGTGGAGCCGTGCACACTCAGTGAAGCTTGCTTGTTTCTGACACCTCGTGGCTGATGGCAGCCTGGTGGTGCAGTGGGTTGTTATAGAAATGATCCTCTGTCCAGGTCCTCAGCTCTACCAGTCAATCAGTCACTGGGAGGGCTGAAACCAGACCCCTCAACTAAAGCTTCCTTTACACATTAATGGAGCAACTGTTCCCTAGATGTCATACTGCTGTTCCCTCGGTGCCCTGCTGGTGCTCCCTCGGTGTCCTGCTGGTGCTTCCTCGGTGACCCATTGTTGCTCCCTCAGTAACCTGCTGGTGCTCCCTCGGTGACCCTCTGGTGCTCCCTTGGTGTCCCGCTGGCAGAACTGACTGCTGCTCCTTTGCCTACCAACAAGTATTCTTTCAGGTTAAGAACTGTCCTGTCCAGGCCTCTAGCAGGGTGGCCTCATGGTTCCCTATGGCTTCAAGCAGAACTGGTGTGTGTACATGGCAGGCTGGCACAGCAAGGTGGGTATTGCTGGTGTGTGCCTGGGATGGGAAGCAGAGAAAGATTTGGTAGGTGACTGGCCTGGACTCAGTCTAGCCAGAGACCCCTGACTGGCATTGCTCAGGGCCGTTCTCAGGGTCTCCTGGAGGAGCCTGCCCTCTTGCACCTCTATCGGAGACGAGAAGTGCTGGCAAGAGGACATCGTCTCTCCTTCACCATGACAGCCACCAGTGCTGGTGACAGCACTGTCTCCTTCACCATGACAGCCACCAGTGCTGGTGACAGGGCATCGTCTCTCCTTCACCATGACAGCCACCAGTGCTGGTGACAGCACTGTCTCCTTCACCATGACAGCCACCAGTGCTGGTGACAGGGCATTGTCTCTCCTTCACCATGACATCACCAGTGCTGGTGACAGGTCACTGTCTCCTTCACCATGACAGCCACCAGTGCTGGTAACAGGTCACTGTCTCCTTCACCATGACAGCCACCAGTGCTGGCGAGAGGGCACTGTCTCCTTCACCATGACAGTCACCAGTCACCATGCAAAATCGCAAAGCCCAGATTCCAGTTGAGTTGGGGTCCAGAGGCTTGAGGAGGAAGAGAAAGGAAACACTGCTGTGTTCTGTTTGAGGCAAGGAAGGGACCGACAGCTCTGTCTCATCCTCCCAGGCTCTCTGGTCTTCTTGACCTTGCTGGCTACTTAGCTTTTTCCACTGTGGGCCTCTGAGTGCTGGTGTCTGTGGGTTTACCTCAGACCTTTGTCACTGTTGGCCTCACATCCTCTGTCCAGCTCCATCCCAGCCACTGGGAGAGCAGCATCCCACAGTCCTGAGCAGACAGTGTCGGTTTGGGAAGGTGTGCATTATCAGTACCTGTGAGGATTAAATAGCTTCAACAGGCAGGGCAGGGAATGACCTTGGAATTTCCAGACGTCTTCTCTGGGATTGCAGTGGTCTGCGGTCCATCTGATCATAAGAGATTCTCCACATATGGCAGGTGCGTTTGCAACATATGTGTACACGTAACTGAGCCCACAGGATCACATATGCTTAGCTTGTTCCATTGCACTGGCCATCACTAACCGACCCTCCTGAACACTTACTGTGTGCCACAGACAACTGTACAGCCAGTGCCTCATTTTCCTTCTACAGTGACTCTATTGTAGGAGTCACAGGTCCAAAGATCATGGGATGGTAAGTGAGCAGCATGAATTGCCCAGAGAGCTCGAAACAACCTGTGTTTTGTGCATATAGGTGTTTGCATGTCTGCATGTTCGTATGCTTCCATGTGCTTACCCCCGTGGCCATACATGTTGCCCTGCTGGAAGGGGGGGGGGAGGCTTAGAACATTCTTAAGAGATGGTTAGATAAGAGCCTGTGTAGGCAAGAGAAGTGGTGGTGATGTCAAATCCACAAACCAGGGTCTTAAAGTCAACCTTGAAATCTCAAGTGATAGAGGGGGATGGGGGCATGAATCTGATGGCTTGAGTTTGTGTTTTGCCAGAGGAGGGAGGTCTAGCAGAGTTTGCTGTCTTGAATACTTAGCACAAGCCAGGTGTACGCTTGTGACTGACGCCTTGGGAGACAGATGCGAGGTAGCGAGCGCAAGGCTACTCTGAGACTCACAGTGAGACTTTGTCTACAAAAATACTAAAACTCAAGGAAAAAAAAGAATAAGAAGAGAACGAGGAGGAGGAAGGAACGTTTCCGAGGAGACTTTGTGAAAGGAGCCAGATGTTTCCTGGCGTTTCCCCTTCCTGTGTCTGGCCTGTCATCCTCTACCCACTTTTCCGCGTGAGAACCTCACAGACACTTCGCCCACGGAGGAAATGTGCTACGCTATCTCATGGACGGTTAGCAGGGATGGGCTCATGCCTTCCTGGATGGAGAGAGGTGCTCAGGCACTGTAGCCTGTTCTGAAAGTTCTTCAGAGGTACAAGGGGCTGCACCCAGAGACCCAGGTGCCTTCAGCCTTGGGTGGCCAGCAGTCTCTAAGTGTGGCTTCTCAAGCTTTGTCTGTGGGCAGCTGCTCTGTAATACACAGACTGGGCAGTGCTAGAATCTTCCAGGGATCTGTGCCTCCTTTAGAATTAGGGGCACATCAAAGCAATCCTGAGCAGAGGACTGCATCAGCTGAAACTACAGGCAGGGCCTCCTCCCCACTGCCAATAGTGTCTCTCCTTCTACAAACCTAGATCTTCTGATACGAAAGTAGCTTAAAGCCCCCTCCTCCCTCCAGGAGCCGCTCTGAAACAAAACCGGCAGAGTCAGAGAACACTGGAAGCCCTTGAGCTCTGGAGCCACATCACCGAGGTTCAAGTTCTCCAAGTTCCATGTTTGTGATGAGCCTCAGGATTTGTATATTTTGGCTTCCCTGTCTTTGGTCTCAGAATGGCTGGCCTTTCTTGAGTGCATTCTGTGTGGCAGGTATGGCACTAAGCATTTTCCATGTCCCGCCTCCTAAGAGCCTCTCAACTGTCCTGGCAGGTAGGTATGCTTGTCTTCCTGGCTTTCCAGAGGGGGAAATGGAGAGCAAGACAGGCTAAGTCACTTGCCCAAGGTCACCTGGGTCACAAATGACAAGGCCCTGGCTAGATAGTTAGCCTTCTGGGTCTTACGTTCCTTCTCTGCGAACTGCACTCGAGATTATCCGTGTCTATCTGGGGAACTATGAGGACTGAAAGGTAGTAACAGCTGGCTGCAGATTTCAAGGACTTAGACACTGTGACTTGCTTAGCAGAGGTATGGACATACAGTAAGTATCAAGTTCAAATCCACTTAATGATAGGGTAGATCTCAAACCCAATCAGAGGAGAGAGAAGATCCAATCCAACAGCTGAGATAAAATAATTAGGTCATTTGTTCCCATTGCTTATCTCTCCGGAGGAAGAGCAAGCTGCTGGAAGGCGTATTTCTAGGGCAAAGTGTGGGCTTATGGTGGTTACCCGAGTCTGAGGGACTCTCCTGCTCTCAAGAGTCAACGTGTTTCTAAGTGACAAGCAGCTGCTAGCCCTCTGCTCCCTTTTCACTAAGAAAATTCTCCAACCCTTGCCTGCTCCTGAACGATCCCATCCCCAACCCACAGGGAAGATAAGCCCAGCAGGCATCTGGTTTACTCTGAGTGGGATAACTTGGTTGACTTCAGACACAGCCTTGCCTTCCAACCATGAAATTAGTTCTGAAAGAGCCTACTTCTCTGGGAAACCATCTTTCCCTGAGGATCTTTGCCCTCTGGTGAGCAAAGGCCTTGGTCCAAAAGTGACAGAGAATGGGAGAAGAGAAGGAAGAAGAAGAAGAAGAAGAAGAAGAAGAAGAAGAAGAAGAAGAGAAGGAGGAGGAGAAGGAGGAGAGGGAGGAGGAGGAGGGAGGATGGGGAGGGGGAGAAGGGGAAGAAATAGTCAAGCAGTCCTGGCTCCTAGCTCCCCTCCTGGAAGCTCTGAGCACTGCTTACAGCCTTCCCAGAAACTCCTACCTACCTTCCCAATTTCCTCTCACACCTCTTCCAGGTCCCCCCCCCCCACACACACACACAGCTCCATACGACAACATGGCGTACATGTGGCCCATCTGGGGCTCAGGGAATCCTACTGAGTATGCCAGCTTAATGAAATACTTTCAGTTTATTAAATACAGGCTTTCCTAAGCCCCGAGTGCCTGTGGATATTTGAAAGCTGAAGGCAACCCCGAGCTACCCCAAATGTCATCTCTCTACGTGTCCTTGCATTCCTGTTGCGACCCTATGCTTCTGTTCTTCAGCAGCCAGTAAAATGAGCAACATAAAGTAACTGCAGACAGACAGGGGAGGAAATGGTGTGTGTATGGGTGGGGGTGTTGGGAGAGACTCCCAGAACCCCTCAGGGCCTCTTAAAGTATATGAAGTTCCCATTACCCAGAGCCATGAAGGGCACTTTTCCACCCATGGGCTGCTCAAAGTTTACAGAATCAGTTTGCTATGAAGGGGCGACCAGCAGGCCTTGCATGTCAGCTTCGTGTGTCAATCTCGTGTGCCGTAGCTCAAATATTTCAAACCCTGTTTTAGCAAGGCTTGCTCTCAGCCAGCAGGGCTGGCAGGGTGCTGTGTCTGGGGGTTCCCTCTGCAGTTTTATTTCTGTTGCTCCTCTGGGGCTTGGCTGGAAACTGCTGTCTGAGTCCAGGAGGAGCCATGGGGAGACCCCAAGAGACCATGAGTTGCCTCCCTCCGAACAGGAGGAGTCTCTTCCTTTACGTTTTCCCATTCGTCAGTCTCCTGGGCCTGGGGTCTGTAAATCAGGGGTGAGGAGCTGAACCGGAAGTAGCAGACAAAGGCATCAAGGGAGTCACCCCCCTCTCTGCGGACTACCATCTGGATGCCGGAGAAGGAGATTCTGTTAACAGCGCTGAGGGGCACCTGCTCCAGGTACCTCAGTGGCAGCCCATTGACCCACACACAGCTCTTCCGGGACAGTACCTTGAGGCAGAAGGCCAGCAGAGTGCTGCCTTTCTCCAGGTAGGGCTCCAAGGACAGATGGTGTCGAGACAGCTGGGGCAGCTGCAGTTGGATGTGGGTGTCCTTCCCTCGTCCCACCAACAGCCGACTGGTATCGTGCTGCAGCTGTAGTGGGACTTTGGCAAAGGCAACCTGGCTTGGTGTGGAGTGGTACAGGCTCACTTGCAGGATGGTGAGGGTCCTCTCCATGGATGAGATCCTGGACAAAGACACACACACCTTTGTGTCACCTTGGGGGTCCTGGGGCCATGTCTTGCCAATGAGGACCATGGCTAAATGGATACAGTTATTCTGCCCAAGCAAGGATGGAGTGGAGGTTGACATTAGTGTTGGAACTCTGTTTCTTCACAGCAGAACAGGACACATTGCCCGTCTTCCCTGGGTTTTACTATTTTGTAATAAAGGCATGCCTATCCTTCTAGGCATGGGATAAACCTTACCAGCTTACAGGTTGGAGTCTGAGAGTCTGCAGGTCACCAGAGACAGTTTGTCTCTGCGTTAGAGGAACAAGAAAGCAGACGCATGAGGCTTCCTTGTATCTGGCAGGCACGAACAAACAAAGCCTCGCAGAGCCCTTCTTTGAGCCAGGTGTCAGCCTGGGTGCTGTGGTGAGGCAGAAGGAGACAGGCCTTCACTCTTGGGGGCACCCCTCTTGAGGGGAAGATATGGTGCTTCCAGATATGGAGGTACAGAGCAACAGAAAGGGGTCCTGAACATAGCAAGCACCTTCTTGGTGCTTCCAACGGGCCAGCCACCATGTCTCCTGAACATCCGGGCAGAAGGCAGATCCTGGTGGAGACTGGGCAGAGGGAAGCTGGCTCACCGGAGACCCCTCAGGGCCTCCGGGAAATGCACATAAGGTCCCAAAACTCCACCTCCAGGAACTCGTCCTTCAGTGTCTGATGGGCACACGTGGGAAGGACCATCCTATATTCAGCTTTGTTCCTGCCTGGTTTTGAAGGACAGATTCTGTCACATCTACACACTTCACATAACCCCAGATTTGCCACTAATTTCAGCAGGAACCAAGGGCTGAGTGGGGCTCAATAGCATTATATACCTTTTCTAGTGCCTGGCTTTGGTCTGCAGTATATTTTTTTTCTGCTAAGAATGTTTGTACCATCCTAGATTGTGTGGGAAAACATTGCTCATCTCTCACGAACCAGTGCAAATACTTTCTTCTCTAGAGAAGGTGACCTTGTCTGTGTCCTCTAACATCAGCCACAAGGGCACTCAGCCAACCCCTACTCCCTCACACACATCTGTATTGCCACCCCCAGAGTTCTGCAGGCTCTTGTCTTCCTCAATCTTCTCTCTTGTCTCCCTAATGTCTCCCAATGGCAGAGTGTGACCCGCCATATAGTTCAGAGAGCGCTTGGCCACAACAAATGTCTGGGGGTACATCTGCCAGGAACAAGGTAAGGCGACATCACATATATTGGATGATATTCAACCAACTATAGATGGCAGCTTGGTTCTTACAGTCTGTGGGATTGGGAGCCTTGCTAGATTACCACCCTTTGCCCTGGTGCTTTTCGGATGTCATATGTCAGTGGGAATCTAACCGACAACGGGGCCGAGTCCCCTGAGGACATTCACTCCCTAGCAGGCAGACACACACCTCTGGCCACTGCCTTCTGACCCCGAAGAACACTTCTTCCTGAGGCAGGGCCCAGGATTGAGGGCTGGGTACCAGAGCTCTCAAGCCTGAGAGCATAGCATAGCATAGCATAGCATAGCGTTCATCCTTTAGAAACCAGCACCGTGACCCATGGATACTATAAATAAACATGGCCCTGTGAGATCTCTCTCTGCGCTGTTGAGCAGTCAGAGCTGGTGGGAGCCTGTTCTCTGCCCAGCAGCACGTCTGCAGAGGCTGATCTGTTTGTCTTGGATCCCAGTGGATCTGGGAGAACAGAAACCCAGACCTCTTACTGCCCACCATGACTGACAAACAGGAACGCTGGTTCTGGCCGCGAGTCCTCCCCTTAGTCCCACAAGGCCTCCCTGGTGGTCCCAGTTCCTCTGACCTCCACCTACCTTACTGCTGGGGTATGTCTCTGCAGCTGTGTGCTCTCTCTGCAGGGAGGGGACTGGGCTGTGGCAAGGCCTGGGCGGGCTCTTCTGTAGTTCAGGAATGCATTGTCAGAGCATCCGTCCTACGGCTCTTCCGTTTTCCCTCTAGGAAAGAAATGAAAGTGCCATTTTCCATGGCAGAAGGGGAACCCACTGCCAGAGTTGCGAAACTGGTACCCTCTAGGAGAGTCCTCTTGACAGTGGGGTGTCCTGGGCCTCAGAGCTCCCAGGCTCTACTATTCCCTCCTCTTGATATTGGGGTGTCCTGGGCCTCAGAGCTCCCAGCCTTTACTATTCCCTCCTCTTGATATTGGGGTGTCTCGGGCCTCAGAGCTCCCAGGCTCTACTACTCCAGCCCCAGAGACCACAGAGTATTGACGACCTTCCTCTCCCATCTGACGGCAGAGGGTTGCTGGGCAGAGAGCTCCCAGATTACACGGTTCCTTTCTGCTGTCAGGGGTTGGTTAAGGAAGTCTTAAGAAATGGCAGCTCTCCAGGGTATCTCAGGAGAGACCCAGAGGACAGAGAGTATGACCACTCATAGGAATAGGCCCCTTTCGGCACACAGAGAAGGCCTTCTGATAATTTTGTTCCGTTTCTCCCCTTAAAATCAGACAGAAGATGCTGTAGTTGTTCATAAACTTGCTTGGCATGAGACCCATCTTGTGCAAGACCGCCTGAGCCCACTTTCCTGTCTTCTTTGTTTTCTGATCCCCTGGTCCTTTCTCTCAGGACCATCCCTGAAGAATGACCTGCTGGTTCAGGTCAATGAAACAATAAGGATGACATTCTAAAATGGGCTTCATTATATATGTTATATATGTTTAAAATATCTACATATTTATGTATGTATTATTAAAGTCCGGGTAGGTGGGAGGGTTACATATAGTTAGTGTTTCAAATTCCTCTCAATTGTCCAGGATGCAGGGACATGAACTGAAGGTAGACTTAATAATCTAAAGGTGCCCTGGGCGGTGGTGGCGCACGTCTTTAATCCCAGCACTCAGGAGGCAGTCGGAACTCTGTGAGTTTGAGACCAGCCTGGTCTACAAGAGCTAGTTCCAGGACAGGCTCCAAAGCTACAGAGAAACCCTGCCTTGAAAAACCAAATAATAATAATAATAATAACAATACAATAATAATAATCTAAAGGCGCATGATCTGATTTTTCTATGTAATCAGGAGATTATGTCTCCAAGACAAGCTAATAGCTGGAGAATGGAATAAAAAATTACAGTGAGGGCTTCATGTGCTTAAAACGGGCAGTAGGAAAAGCGGACATCTAAGGAGGTGGGACAAGGACAGTTCAGTCCTGGCTTGCAGTTGGGCTGGGTAGAACGGGAGAGGGGCTGGCATGCAATACTTTCCTGAGCAGAGACTCACTCATTCCAGAGGCTTCTGCTGCTTTCTTATAAGAAGGCATGGTTTGAACCCTCTGATACAGTGTCTTAGAGGCTGTACTTGCTCAAGGGAGCTCTGGGGCGCCATGGCTACCCCTGGGCCATTCCTTTCCTTTCCACCCCAGAGCTGGTGCTGAAATAACCAACTCCAAGGCTCAGAGGTGACTTGCCAGGGTCACATAGTGAATCTGCAGCACAGCCAGGTAAGGGCCCAGGAGAACTCATCCCTGGGCTCCATGGCCTGGCTGTAGTGCAATACCTTGCTTGCTGGGCCACGGAATCCTCTAGGCCATGTTTTGGGGACAGTCTTTGGGGTCTGGAAAAAGTATGGCTCTGCCATTGGTGATTCAGGACAGGTGGGAAGGAGCCAGGCTGCCTCTGGGAGCCACTGATGGCAGGAAGCAGGGTGTTTCGACTGGTGTTATCATGGATGTGGCTTTAGTGCCTTCGACAGCCCTTTCTTCAGTTTCCCCCAACTCCCCATGCCCTAGGCCTCCTGGCTTTGAAAAAGAAGGAGTAGAACACCCATGCACTGTGAAAATTCTATCCTGGCAATTCTTGGTGACCGGCTGGCTGTCTCTTCAGGGAACTTAGGGGGGCAACAGTAACCCAAGGAGTGGCCTGGAGGATGTGACAGACATGCTAATTGCCTGGGGAGGGTGAGAAGCCATACATAGGATGGGAAGCTAGACTGGACCTCAGCCATATTACCAGGGCTGTGTCCCATTCTGTGAAAACAGTACAGTCTCTGACGGGTGGATGGATGACCAGAAGTCCAGTAGCCACAAGAAGGAGCCTCATGGACTGCATACACACAGACGGATGTGTCTACTGTACCTCGGAGCTCGCATGCTGCAGTCTTTGCCTACATAGGTCTCTCAAGCTAAGCCCCTCTTTCTGCATGAAAGAGCCTCCTCAGTGTTCCCCGCGTCTGCTGGCCTTCTAGTTTACATGATACCTCAATGACGCTCAGATGTTACGCCTCTCAATCTGCAGATTAGGGCATGGCACGGGCCTTTGCCCACTCCTGAGTCTCTCCTCTCGGGAGGGGACCCTCCCTGCAACAGTCACGCCTCCACAAGGGTGTGGGTATGAGACAGTTTTCAGTCCCTGCAGGGTAGAAGTTGTGGCCTAGAACACTTCCCATTACGAAAGGGAAGTGAAACTCTGGTGAGAGGAAGTTCTGTCCCAGGTTCTGGACGTAATAGGAACTCTCTGGATTTCTGGGGTTGGTGTGTAGAGACTACACTTCGTGCCAGCTTTTTATGTAAAAGGTTGGAGGCAAAGTGACTGGGAAAATAAAGCCAGGAAATAGAGGCACAGCCTCCCGGCCTCACTAGGAAGGTTTCCTCTGACTGACTTTGTGTTACCCACACCACCACTGACTGACTGTTGGCATCCAGCATAGGACTCTGGGGTGTTGTTTCAGGGAAATGTGCCCCCATCACGAGCCAGCTAGAAAGCCCAGAAACAAAACAACCACTTCCCCAGGTCTTCCCCCTCAGGCTCTCATGCCCAGGCACGCTTGTGTCTGAGGCTTGCTCATTCAAGCAACAGTTGTATGACCTCGAGTCAGGCATCCTGTCTGGACCTCAGTTTTCTGCTCTGTAACTGGCTGCAGTTGGGAGGGCTAAAAGCGTGGAAAGTGCCAGGCACGGCAAGATCTGCTAACTCAGCCTCAGCAGAAGCCTTAGCTGAAGACCCAGAACGTACCCCGGAAGAGGGGCTCTCAGGAGACACCGACACACTTAAAGCTTACATTCCCAAAAAGCTCCAGTAGGGATCAAAACAGGAGAGTTTAGGAGTGAAATACCCACCATGTGGGAGCATCACCTGAGTTCCATTGTAATCAAAATGAGCTAAATACAGCATGCCAGAAAGTCTCTGACTCTTTGCTGCAGAATGGGTCCCTGCTACCCATCTTACAGATGCGGAAGCTGAGGCTGAAGCAGTCAGGTGGCTCGTTCAAGGTCATATGCCTGGACAGCAGCAGACCACTCTAGAGCTTGGTCTGTGAGGCTCCTGGACCACATCAAGCTGCTACTTGCATCCAGGTGTTCTCTAGAATTTAGCTGCCTGGCCAGCTAGCCGCTCAGCTAAGGATGCCTGCTTCCGGCTCCCCAACTGACTTGGATGCCTTTGACGTGTCTTGCCTTGAGGATCTGCGGCCGCACCCTTGACCAGTGACCTGCTTTTCAAAGCTGAAGAGGGAGAAGAGACAAAAATCCTAGGAGAACCACCCCTCTGATGGGAAATGCCCTAATCTGGCTTTGGTTGCTTCGATGAGACCCCTACAAAACCAGGTTGGGGAAGGGTTTGTTTTTTTTTGGGGGGGGGAAGGGTTTGTTTCAGCTTATTTTTCCAAGTGTCAGTCCGTCACCCAGGGAAGTCAGGGCGGGAACTCAAGACAGGAATTGAAGCATGGGCAATGAGGAATGCCACTGCCGGGCTTGCTCTCCACGGCTTACTCAGCTACAACCTAGGACCACCTGCCCAGAGATGGCACTGTAGGGTTGGGCTGGGCAGCCCTCCCACACCAATTATTAGCCAAGAAAATGCTCCCACATATTCTGGAATATGTGTACACCGTGTGTACACTGTTGTGATTGGTGTAATAAAAAGCTGAGTGGCCAATAGCGGGGCAGGAGGTGTAGGTGGGACTTCCGGACAGAGAGAGAACTCTGAGAAGAAGAAAGGCAGAGTCACCAGAGAGACACAGAGGGGGAGCAGAACAGGCAGTATTGGGGTGAGATAATGAGCTACGTGACAGAATGTAGATTTTAAAAATATGAGTTAATTTAAGTTTTAAGAAGTAGTTAGGAAAGAGCCTAAGCTAAGGCCAAGCGTTCATAATTAATAATAAGCTCATGTTGTTATCTATGTTTTATTTTTTATTTTTTTTTTTTTTTGGTTTTTCGAGACAGGGTTTCTCTGTGGTTTTGGAGCCTGTCCTGGAACTAGCTCTTGTAGACCAGGCTGGTCTCGAACTCACAGAGATCCGCCTGCCTCTGCCTCCCGAGTGCGTTGTTATCTATGAACTGGCGATCCGAAAAGAAAGTTAAATTACACCCTACAGGCCTGCCTACAGGCCAATCTTATCAGAGGCAATTCTTCATTTGAGGGCCCTTCTTTCCAGCTGACTCTAGTTCAGTGTTGAGTTGACAATCAACACAGTGAGAGAGCCTGGTTTCTTTGACCCCACTCAGACTGCAGAGAGTACAGAGTTAAGACAGGCTACATGGGGCAGTGGGCAGAGACACAGGAGGGAGGACACAGGGAACAGTTGTCTTGTAAGATGGGGTGAGATGACCTGCCCATTGAGGGGAACCTGGGAGAAGATATAACCAAGCTTGGCCCTGACTCCCCTCCCGGGGGAGCTGAGTGTGGCTCTCTATGATTGAGACAACACTTCCTGCCCCTGCCAACTCTCAGGAAGGGTGAGTGTTTGTGACTCACTGTGACTGTGACCCCAAGGCGGGGGAGCCTTCTGCTTCTGTCATCAAATACATGAAAGAAACAAAACAAAACAAAACAGGAAGGCCTGTTTTGGTAGTTTCGTTACATTTCAACCTGTGGTAACCTGCCTCCATTGCTTTAGGTCTGGGGCAAGGCGGAATGGCCAGGACCATGATGGAAGGGTGTGGTAGAAGAAAGGGAGTTGGGGGAGGGAGAGGGAGATCTAAGGGTAAGATATCTCTTCAGAGGCATGCCCACTTCCTACTGCTTCCTCCAACTGGGCCCCACTGCCTGATAACCCAGTTGGATATGAACTCATCCATAGATTAACCCATTGATGAGGTCACACCCTTGTTGGTCAATCACCTGTCACTGCTGTAGTCATCTAGGGATTGATCAAGATGATGAGCTGTGGGAGACTCGTCATATTCAAACAAGCAGCCACGAGGAAGATCTCCTGGAGATGTGCCTGTGTCTGTGTGATTATGAGGAGTTGGTGCCTTGCTGGACGGGGGGTGAGGCCTGGTGGGAAGATGGTTGTAGGGGTGGGTTCCTGTTCTGTAGCCGACTCTGCCTTGCCCTGAACAGTAATCATGGAATATTTAAATTTCAAAACACTAAAACATGTAATTCCTTCCTAAATATTATGTCTTGGTTCAATCCTCCCAGTAGAGACAGGGCCCACTATTTATTTATCTTTGTTACAAGTGAGAAACTGAGGCAGAGCTAAGGAGGCCTCTTGCTCTGGTTCGTCTACACATACTGTCTCTCAAACCCAGATCTGATCTCCAAATCTTTACCCCTAACTCCTGGACTCCGTGTCAACCCAAGGGGTAAGCTCTCATGGACTGGGTGGGGCTCACACAGGTTGGAACAGCTCTGCTGTCCCTTGGCCTACATCCTGCTGGGGGAAGTGGAGCATGACCAGGATGGCCCTTCCTGCTTCCAGATGCAAACACTGGGCCTCCTTGCAGAGACTGGCTGGTCTCCACCTGAGGAGTCAGAGCTGGTGGGAAGAGGAAGCTGCTGTTATTCTGGTCCATACTTCTTCCCCTATTCCAGGATTCATTACTAAAACAATTTCATTGCCCTTCCTATTTTTAATTTACAAAATTCTACTTAATGCTAAATTCAACAATGACTGGAACCATGACCTGGGGGAGAGACCAGATCATATAGAGCTGGTTCCCTTAAGGCCCCATTAATTCACATGTTTTGACTCCCTGTGTCCACAGGATGCACTGGTTGTCTCTTAGGCTGCCTGAGAGCAGGGACATGGAGGAGGAGGCTTCCCAATGCCCTGGGTTCCATGCCATCTCCTCTTCCTTTAGCTACAGCATCCTGATGACCAAGGGACCATAGAGCAAAAAAGGAACCTACACAGCGGTATTGTGCACTGAGCAATGTATAATGAATGGGAAAGTATTTGGCTCACAGTTCAGAAGATTTGAAGTCTAGTAGCCTGATGTTGAATCAGGTGAGCATGCCAGACCCAGGATGAGGGCCACACTTCATTATCCTTTTATCAAAAATTACTCCTGAGATACCTGTCCCATGCTCTGGTAACCATTAGTCCATTCAGGATGACAGGCCCCTCATAATCTTATTTCTCTTTTTTACATATATACATGTGTAGGGTGTGCACACATATGTATTTGCACATCCATGTGTGTAGATACACATGTGTGTCTCCATGTACATTCTTTGGGGATCAAAGGTTGATGTGAGATGCCTTCCTTAATTGTCTTCTACCTTGAATATTGAGTCAGGCCTGTCACTTGAACACAGAACTTGCCAAATCATCTAATCTAGCTAGTCACTTCCCTGGGCACCCTCCATCTCTGCTTCTGAGTACTGGAATTGCAGGTGGCCCATTCGCCCACCTAGTATCGACACGGATGCTAAGAACTCAAACTCAGGTCTTCAGTTCCTTACACCTGCATCACAAGTGCCTTCCTCACCAAGCCATCTGCTCAGCCTCTCGTCACCTCTCACAGGTCCCTAACATCATAGTGGTGGTTGCATTTCACACACGGCTGCCTGGGAAGCCAGGCTCCGCTCTGCCATCGCTGCATGGCCTTCCCTGTCAAGGTGTGAGTGAACAGCTCCTTACCCTGGATAGGGCACCCACGGCAGACCGAAGAACAGCTCCAGCTAAATCCAGGTTGGTTGGCCAATGGACTTATTAGATCTACTTACTTACAGGGGTAAGGATGATCCCCAAATTTCCCACTCACTATGGGTGATGACATCCCAAAATCTGGGCAGAAGCATTCCTCTCTGGCTAACCTTCCATTTCCTGTATACTCTTAGTGCCTCCAAAACCTTGCAGCTGGGTCCATTGGGTTAGACTGAGGGGGTTGGAGGTCTAGCAGAGGGAGAGGGACCACAATCTCAGACACAAGAAAAGTTTGACAGGCCTCATCCTGTGAGGATCTCTTGGGGGTAAGTACAGCTGCTCTGCTTTCAGGGTGGTGAGGACCAAGCCTGCAGGACAGAGAGCCACAACCACCATGGACTTGGCCTGATGCACAATTAATAAAAACTCAGGGTCAGAAATTGGGGTTCGACCTGAAGATCTGAAAAGCAAAACAGCTAGCCACTGGCTCTTACCTCTACCTTAGTCTGAAACAGCAATCCTGTGTCCTGGAATCTCAGAATGAGACTGTCCGAGGGCTGTCTCCCTTCATCTTATTTTCCTCTCTAGGGCTGGGATTAAAGGCATGCACTACCCAATTTCTATGGCAACTAGGGTAGCTACTGGGATTAAGGGTGTGTGTCATTGTGGCTACTGGGATTAAAGGTATGTGTTACCATAATCTGGTCTGTAAGGCTAAGCAGTGGGACTGTTTTACTCTCAGATCTTCAGGCAGTCTTAATTTATTAAAATACACTTGAAATGTCACAACATTGGCCCCTCTGGGTCTTAGTTTCCTCAACTTTAGAGTAGAAATAAATTGCTTCTGCATAGCCTTCCTTACCTCCATCCCCAACATCTTCGTTAGTTCTGTTGGCCTAAAGGAGTAGGAAGGGGTCTCTCTCTCTCTTTTTTTCCGGTTAATAATTCCATATCAAAATGTTAGGGAGATAACTCAGTTGACAAAGTGCTTGTTACAAAAGTCTGTGGTCCTGAGTTCAATCCCCAGCAGCCACATAAAATAAACTGGGCCTACTGGCACATACTTATAATCCCAGCACTGGAGAGGTTGAGACAGTTGGATTCCTGGGGCTTTCTTGCAGCCTACTTGGTGAGATTCAGGCCAATGAGAGAACCTGTTTCAAAAAAAATATAACAAAAACCAAAAAAGAGAGCTGCACCTGGGAAGTGACAGCTGAGGTTGCGCGCGTGCGTGCACACACACGCGTGCACACACACACACACATGCAATACACCTCTCTTAAAAGCATGCATCTCTGACCTCACAATGTGATACGTGATCACACATGAGCTTTCTGTTTTCAGACAAGATGAAAGCTAGGCATAAATATCATAATTTATGATAAACCATATTTATGTGGGAATAAAGAGTATCTAAAAATTGTGTAACTTCAAAGGCAAATTTTAAATGTGCCATAAAAAATATCCTTTCTATGGAAATGTAGTTTAATGTTCCTTAAAGCGTTGTATTGATCTAAAAGCAGGAAGACGGAAGAGACAGCCTCTTGTAAATATCGTAATTATCTACACATGGTCATTTTAGGTCATTTTAACCATTTGTGGTTCTGTCCTACTTTTATTTTGGTTGTGGGATAAACCCCTACAAAAGCAGTTTGGGGGGCGGGGTCTTTTTTGGCTCACAGTGTTAAGGTGCCATCCTTCATGAAAATGAAGCCAAGGCAGCAACTCAAAGCAACCATTCACAGCACCTCTAGAGACCAGAAGAGAGAAAAATGCAAGCATGCATAAAACATTTTTTCCACGCCTATACAGTCTAGGACCCAAGCTCAGGGATGGTGCTGCACACAGTGGGCTGGATCTTCTCCCAGCAATGAACATAAACTAGACAATCCCTCACTGAGACTAGCTCCCCTGGTGATTCTACATTGTGTCAAGATGACAATTAAAAACCAACCAGTTTACCAAGCATGTTTAAACTGGTGCCTTTACCATCTCCAGAATGTTTTCCAAACGCATTAAACACAGCTTCCCATTTCCTTCTCCTCCAGCCCTTGGTCACACCTTCTTGCTTTTTATCTCCACAAGTTTGACTACTCTAGATGAACTTCAAAGAATTGGAATCATACAGATTCATCTTTCTGTGACTGGCTTAGTTCACTTGGCATAGTGTCCTTAATGTGTATCCGTTCTGTAGCCTGTATCGGAATTTCATTCCTTTTACAGTTGAATAACATGCCCTTGCATGCAGTTACCGATTTTGCTCATCCATTTTTTTTTTGTCTTTTACATGACGAGTTTAATGTTTGAAGAGTTTACTTCTTTGTCTCTTTTTTTTCTTTTTTTTATTGAAAAAAAAATTTCCGCCTCCTCCCAGCCTCCCATTTCCCTCCCCCTCCTCCCGCTCCTCTCCCCCTCCCCCCACTCCTCTCCCCCTCTCTCTCCAGTCTGAAGAGCAGTCAGGGTTCCCTGCCCTGTGGAAAGTCCAAAGTCTTCCCCACTCCATCCTGGTCTAGGAAGGTGAACATCCAAACTGGCTAGGCTCCCACAAAGCCAGAACATGAAGTAGGATCAAAACCCAGTGCCATTGCCCTTGGCTTCTCAGCAGCCCTCATTGTCCACCATATTCAGAGAGTCCGGTTTTATCCCATGCTTTTTCAGTCACAGTCCAGCTGGGCCTGGTGAGCTCCCAATAGATCAGCCCCACTGTCTCCGTGGGTGGGTGCACCCCTTGTGGTCCTGACTTCTTTGCTCATGTTCTCCCTCCTTCTGCTCCTCATTGGGACATTGGGAGCTCAGTCCGGTGCTCCAGTGTGGTTCTCTGTCTCTATCTCCATCCATCGCCAGATGAAGGTTCTAAGGTGATATGCAAAATATTCATCAGTATGGCTATAGGATAGGGTCATTTCAGGTTCCCTATCCTCAGCTGCCCCAGGAACTAACTGGGGATATCACCCTAGGCACCTGGGAGCCCCTCTAGGTCCATGTCTCTTGCCAACCCTAAGATGGCTCCCTTAATTAAGATATGTGCTTCCCTGATCCCCTATCCAACCTTCCTTTATCCTAATCATCCCGTTTCCCCAAGTTCCCCCCATCCTCCCCTTCTCACTTTTCTCTCCCCATCTCCCCTTACCCCCCTCCAACCCCACCCCCAAGATCCCAATTTTTTGCCCGGCAATCTTGTCTACTTCCCATAACCAGGAGGATAGCTATATGTTTTTCTTTGGGTTCACCTTCTTAGGTTTAGCTTCTTTAGGATATCAAATTATAGACTCACTGACCTTTATTTATGGCTAGAAACCAATTATGAGTGAGTACATCCCATATTCATCTTTTTGGGTCTGGGTTACCTCACTCAGAATAGTGTTTTCTATTTCCATCCATTTGCATGCAAAATTCGAGAAGTCATTGTTTTTTACCGCTGAGTAGTACTCTAATGTGTATATATTCCACACTTTCTTCATCCATTCTTCCATTGAAGGACATCTAGGTTGTTTCCAGGTTCTGGCTATTACAAATAATGCTGCTATGAACATAGTTGAACAAGTGCCCTTGTCATATGATCGGGCATCTCTTGGGTATATTCCCAAGAGTGGCATTGCTGGGTCCAGGGGTAGGTTGATCCCAAATTTCCTGAGAAACCGCCACACTGCTTTCCAAAGTGGTTGCACAAGTTTGCATTCCCACCAGCAATGGATGAGGGTACCCCTTCCTCCACAACCTCTCCAGCAAAGGCTATCATTGGTGTTTTTGATTTTAGCCATTCTGACAGGTGTAAGATGATATCTCAAAGTTGTTTTGATTTGTATTTCCCTGATCGCTAAGAAGGTTGAGCATGACCTTAAGTGTCTTTTGGCCATTTGAACTTCTTCTGTTGAGAATTCTCTGTTCAGATCAGTGCCCCATTTTTTAATTGGGTTAATTAGCATTTTAAAGTCTAGTTTCTTGAGTTCTTTATATATTTTGGAGACCTTTGTCTGTTGCGGGGTTGGTGAAGATCTTCTCCCAGTCAGTGGGTTGCCTTTTTGTCTTTTTGCTCATCCATTTATCTGCCAGTGAATGCTTGGGTTGCTCCCATCTTGGATACTGTGGTTCCATGTTGATATGTACATGGTGGGGCAGGGAAATGCATATATGTCTGAGTCCTTGCCTTTAATGGCTTGGGTATGCATCTGTTAATGCTTGACAATGAAGTGTTGTCCCCACTGGCTCATGGTTTGTTGTTTTTTTAACCCCCAGCCTCCAGATGACTAGAAGGAGGTAGGTCACTGGAGGCATCTTGACCTGGCTCTTTGCTGTTATCCTCTCCGCCACATGTTTCCACTAGTATGATGCTCCACTGGAGCTCACAGGTCAAGCCACCATGAACTGATCCTTCAGAAACCACAGCCACCACATATCGTAAGCTCGGAGTTGTTCTCCCAGGTTGGTCGGTCACTGTAACACTGAAAGCGACACATGCATATTAAGAAGCAGAATTCATGGCTCACATGTTGTTCCTCAATTTCTTAAGAGTTATCACACTGTTCTCCACAGTCACGCAACTAATTCACATTCTCATCCCCAGACCACGTCATTAGACTGTGGTCCCTCTACATCCTCAGAGATAACTGGCACTTCCTATTTTTCATGGCTAAGGGGTGATTGTGTTTTTGATTTGCATTTCTCTAGCAATGGGTGATGCTCTACATCTTTTCACGTGTGTTAGCCACTTTCGTAAACATCTCTGGAGAAACAACAACTCAAAGTCCTTTGCTATTTTTTGGTTTTTGCTTCTATCACGGTGGTTGGCTTGCAGGAGCTCTTAACACATCCTTTGGGTCCTGGCCCTTTGTCAGAGCTATGCTTTGCAAATGTGTTCTCTGTTCTGCAGCTTGCCTTCTCATTGTTATGATGTCCTTCGTAGACCGAATATGACTATATTGTTATGTCCTTCCCTTGTGTGCAACTACCAACTTTGTTCCTCCATTCTTCTTCATGGAAAATGAGTTTTAATTTCCTTGTGAGTGGTAAGTGTGTCTGTGTTCTGCTGGGCATACATATATTTGTGTGGTTAGAAGTCAGAGATTGATCACTCTCCACTGTATTTTTTGAGACAGGGTCTCTTGTTGAACTGGTTAGCACAGATGTTCACCTTCATCACTCAATTGCATTTTTTCCCCCTGCTGTCTTGCTAGGGATCTTCCATCTTAAGGTGTACCAGGACCCACCAGCAAGAATGTGCTAATATATAAACCTGGGGTATGCAGAAGCACACACATTCAGTCCTTTTTTTAAAAAAAGATCTTTCTTTTACGAGTATGGGTGTTTTGCCGGTATACATGTCTGTGGACCCCATGTATGCATCGCCAAGGGAAGCCATAGAGGGCATCTGATCCTTGGAAACTGGAGTTAAATATGGTTGTCAGCGGCCATGTGGATGTTGGGACTTGAACCCAGATCCTCTGGAAGAGTAGCCAGTGCTCTTAATAGCTGAGCTGCCTCTTCAGCGCCACATAGTTCACAGTGTCTGAGAACAAAACCAAGAGAGACTAGCCTCCCTCATACCGCTGGCTGCAGGCATTCTGTCATGTGCAGCCATCCGGGGACTCAGTCACAGCCAAGCAGACCTGGCTCCGTTCTGGTGACTCCTCAGCCCTCACCGTGGGGTCAGTGTCCTTAAGAGCAGCGGCTCTCATTTCCCAGCTGGGCTCTCATCCTTAATGTGCTGCTTTCTTTCAGCTGTGTATGTCAGAAGACTAGCTCACGCGTGACAGCAAATGCCTCCCAGCCTTCAGGATGATGCTCTTCACGTGTGCTTTACGAATGTGTAACTTCGCTCTGAACCCAGTGTTATGGCAAATATGTCTTTTCCACATGGCCACGAACATAATATAAAAAGTGTTTTCCTCCTCCCTCGGCCCCAGGGGGAGCTAGATCACTGAAACGAGGACCTGATGCGAAGATGAGAAATCCTGCCTGCTGAGCTAACTCTCCAAGCGCTTTTCCAGAAGCTCCCAGGGACCACAGACCTCCTGAGCTATAAATCACCCAGCCAGCCTGGCAAAGCTGTCCCCCGGGTGGCTCACCCAGGGACGTGGCTGATTTCTTTAGGTTGCTATTGACCCCAAGCGCCCCTACTGTGTCAGTACCGAAGGCTTACTTCAAAACCATCAACAGCTGCTGGCCTTTCGCTGCCTGCGTCTCACCTGCTATTGGCCACGTGGGGTGGGGGGCAGAGCATAGTAAACACAAACTCCACCGTGGGTCTCTGCCGTGCAGACTCATTGGAAAGCATCAGTGACTCTCGGCACGGCTCAGAGCATCGGGTGGCTCAACCTCCTGGAAGAAACTTCCTGTTGGCATGTTTGCCCAGACCATGGAATACTTCCAACACCTCTAAATGCAGTTCCTAGGCTGTCTGTTCTTGGTGGGCCTCTCCATACATTTAGTGCAATCCCTGGAAATGTGGAGACCCTAGCTAAAACACCAACCAAGACTTGACAAACGTTACCCTTAATTTGACCTTCCTTCTTGTAGCCTATGTGCCTCTCTCTCACCCCAACACAGCCATACACATTGGCCACCAGGTATTGTGACTTCATTTATTGTTTTAATAAAAAATAAAACTTGGGAGTTAAATGTTAGGTAATAAACCCAAGAGATCCATGGAACGACAGAGACATGATCACCTGCTCTCTCCTCCACCTTCCCTTACCAAAAAGGCCTGCACCTCCTTACTCCTCCTGTGTGTCCCTCTGGGTCCTCCAGAAAACCCTATGATCCACTCCAGCCAGCTGAAGGCGGCCACTTCCAAACTGCCAATGGAGTCGGACTTTGGTTTGGAGGGCAGATCGAGTACAACGCAAACACATCTCCCACAGCAGAAATCAAGGCAGGAACCTGGAGGCAGAACCTGAAGCAGAAGCTGTGGAGGAATGCTGCTTGCTGGCTCGCTCGGTCCACTTTCCAATACTGCCCAGAATCACTTGCCCTGGAGTGGCATCACCCACAGTGGGCTGTGCCCTTCCACATCAATCGCTAATAAAGAAAATGCATAGCAGGCTTGCCTACAGGTTGATCTTGTGAAGGTGTTTTCTCAGTTGTGATCCCTCCGCCCTCTTGGCTCCAGCTTATGTCAAGTTGACAATAAATAAATAAATAAATAAATAAATAAATAAATAAATAGAACCAGGACATCTGTATTCTAGAGCCAGGACAGTGGAGAAGAAACGAGAATATGAACCAGTAGCTGGGGCCAGAAAAGCCATGCATCAAATGCCCCCGGGGAGAATCTGCTGGTGTGGTAGCTGAATGACATGTGGCTGCAAGAGCATATGCCTGTAAGCACAAATACCCAAGCAGCAGTCCCAGTGCTTCAGGGGACTACCTACCAGCCAAGGGACAGCAGTAACCCAAGGCTAGGAAGCCTAGTGAAGCCTGAAAAGCCTTGTTTGCTCATGTAGGCTACGCTGGAGCATTAGGGTCCTACCTGCTGGGGCTCTGGAGGGTTGGAGTGGAGCTGCGGAGGGCTAATAGAAGTAATAAAATTCCTTTACTCAGAATCCTCTTGGAGAAGTCAGTGTGACACCAAGAAGGAGCCTCCTCTTGCACCATAGCCTCGAAACTGGCCTTGCTGGCCCTGTTTGTCCCTTAAGTGGAACGCCTCCCATTCTACAGCCATGCTACTGAGAACATGATAGCCACGTTGTGGCTGTTGCCTTTGGATCTTAGTAACAGGAAGATTCTGGGACAGTGCTCCTACTCTGAGTTTTAAGGAGTCAGGTACCAGGGTTCAAATCTATATGCAGATATCTGCTATGTAGATTCGGTGGGGGAGGTCCTGTGACTTTCCTAATTTTTCCCTTTTCTAGACAGTGCTGTTATTGTGAACAGCCATAGGTTTAAAATGGGAAAAGGGCTTAGAGAAAGATCCCAGACAAGAAGCAATGGAGAATACTGTCATTTGATTGTAGTTTCTGTTGGAAACATCTTTGAGAGCAGGACTGGCCTCTGATCTTTGAAAAGGGGGAAATAACTGTTGGGGCAATTTGACTTTACCTGGAAAAAGCCAAGCTGTCTGGTTTCCCACCATACCTAGTTGGCAGGACACCATAGCTGAAAATATCGCTAACTGTAGAGTCAGAATAAAGAGAAAGAAACCGTGACTGCTCCGGAAAGTGGTGTCAGAGGGTGCCATCCAGGCTGCCGTGATAGCCTGCATGCTACAATACTGACCTCTGACCAGATGTGCCCACTGGGGCAGTAGTGGCAACACAGATAGGAGGTTAACCAAGCACTTTGTTGTTTGGTTCAAGGCCTGCTCCGCAGTAGGGATGTCATGACTCATACTGTAATCTTGGTCAAATATTAATGGCTCAGGACGTCATGGGCTCTAGGTGGGAACTTATTACTCTTGTCTTGACAAATGGACTTGACAAACTTCCTTCTAAATATTTGTTTATGCAATAGATTACTGCTGCCTTGAAGCGTGTTCAGAGAAGCTTCTCCCTGCATTGTTCAGCAGATAACGGGCATCCTAGGACCGTGAACTCTGGTTGTGCCCGGAAGCTGATCTGGGGGCCCATCAGGCTCTGCCCTCCCCCCTCTTATTTCAATCAGGTCTGGTCCTCTGTGCGTGTTTGGGGTGTTAATGTTGCCCACATTTGAAGTGAGCAGGTCTAGAAGCAGGGCACCTGAGGAATCTTGTTAGAGGTGGCAAGAGGGATCAGTCGAGAAAAGGTGAGGGAACCATGAGCCAAGAGTCGGTAGGAGAAGACAGCAGGTTTGGAGAGCTGGGGTAACAGCTGGCAGACTGGGGCATTCTGGAGTGGGGCTGGAGAAAAGGAGCTGAGCCCAGGTGGATAGGAGGGAGCTGGCTCCCATGCTGTGTGAGCACCAAAAAACAGTGGTTGTATTTTCAGTTTTGTAGGTTAGGTACTATTATTGGCTTGCCTTACGGATTGGGGAAGTCAAAGCTAAAAGATGGGGAAACGTGTGTCCTGGGTCACACAGCAGTGAATGGCAGGGCTGTGATGGGCACCAGGTCTGTCTTCTGCCAATGCCTGCTTGTCATAGTGCTGCAGTAACTGCTGGGGTCTAAGAATCCTGCCTCCGCTCTCCCGAGAGCAAAAGAATCCTTTTCCTGCATATCCTTGATACATCGTATCTCTTTTCCCAAGGGGTCAGCAACATTTGTTGGTGGTTTCTAGGCAGTGGGTGGGGTGTCTGGGGTGTGGATTTCCGTGGAGAATCTAACTCAGTGGTTTTCAAGCTTCCTAATACTGTGACCTTTTAATACAGTTCCTCTTGTTGTAACCCCAAACCATAAAATTATTTTCATTGCTACTCCCTAGCTGTAATTGTGCTACTGTTAAGAATCATAATGTTAATAACTGATATGCTCTTTCCTGGGATGGCGACCCACACTTTGAGAAGCACTGATCTAAGGATTGACGTCTGATGACTTCCAGCAGCTATAGTCCTTTCCTGCTGGTCCACAAAGCTGCCAGTAGATGGCAAGCTGGCCTCATCCCCCTGACTGATGCTCCTTCTGCTCTTGCCCTCAGTTCTGACTCACAAAAGTCTCTCTCATTGAACAGCCTCTGACTCAGTGCTGAGTTCCAGGGCTAGGTGTGAGTGTCTCTTCAGCATCCCCAGGCCAGTGCAGAAGACAGGCAGGACCATTGGTGTTCAATGCCAGGGTTAGGAGGACAGAAGGACCAGGGATTGGGGCTGGAGGAGCCCTGGTCAAGCGGCCTTCTCCCTAGAGAATTAGGAACCAGTCACCACCAAGTGCTCAGGTGGTGCTCAGGAACCTAATGAGGGCCCGGTGTGGTGTCCACGCTTATGATCTTACACTCAGGAGGCAGAAGCAGGTTCTATGAGTTCGAGGCCAGCCTGTTCTGCATACTGAGTTCCAGGTCGGCCAAGACTACACAGGGAGATCCAGTTACACTGTATCAAAAAATAACAACAAAGAAGCGAATGGGGGCTTCCTGGCGAGCAAATGCCATTGGTCATTGTTAGGGTCCTGAGCAGGTAATGGCGGAACTTGGACTGACAGAGGCAAAGGAACAGGTATCCTTGGCTGCAGTGCCAGTCAGCCGACTGGCACTTTATTGGGCGGGCACTGTGTGTGTGTCTAGCTCACCCTTACCTCAGTTCTCTCAGGAGATGGAATTTTCCCCACTAGAAAGAGAGGAGATGAGGGTTCAGTCACAATGGAGTGACAGGCTCAGAGAAGCTGTGCTGTTGGTACAAGAGCTTCAGAGCTTAAGGGAGGCCAGGGCCAGACCCTGTGTTGTAGAAGGAACATGCCATGGTTTTGTTGGAAATGTTTAATCAGAGAAGACTTCTATAGTGAATCTAGACAGCTCCTGGCTGTAGGCCCCTCCATTCCCAAGGCCATGAGTTTGAATTTAAATCACCCTGTAGGGCCTGCAACCTACTCCAAGGCAATCAATCCCTCATAAAACTAGCTCCGAGTTGGATGCAGTGCCTCATGCCTGTCATTCCTGCATTTGGGAACTTGAGACAAGAGAAATACCATAAGTTCAGGGCTATCTTGGGCTACACATATTGCGGTCCAGGCCAGGCTAGTTACAGAGTGAGACACTGTCTTAAATGTTTTAAACAAACAAACAAAAAATACACAAAACAAAACAAAAATAACCATCCCCTCAAAAACTCTTCTAGCCTTGCCTGACCATATCCTCCCTTTCCTCCCCTCCCTTCTTCCCTCTCCCTTCCTTCAAATAGTTCATTATTTGCCACAGAGACCTTGCCTTTCTTTGACTTTTTCCCTATATAACCTATAAAGGGCTCCCATTATTTCAGAATATATTCTGGGCCCTATTCTGTGCTCAATTACACACCTTCTATAGTTGATTTTCATGAAATTTAAATAACAAAGAAGGGCGCTTATGTCATTTCTTCCTTATAAAAATACAGCCTTCAAGTCCATTCTTGTTGGAAAGCCGCAGCAGTTCGCAGTGCGGTAGCTTGTGTGTGTCGTGTCCTCACTGCCTCATTAGGAGTGCGTGAAGAGTGAGGTGTGTCCTGGAAACAAGAGCTACACTTGCACACACTGTTCCCAAGTGAACACAGCCCGCCCTGAACGCCAAACTGTCCATCAAGACTCCATAGCATCTGCTTGTCCCTGGAAATGTGGCAGGAGGGAGGGCCAACAGGGGCAGGGTCGTGGGGGGGGGGTGGCAGGGAAGTCAGGGCTCTGCCCGGTGGACCCTGGATCTCAGGAGGGCAGATCCTGGCATATACCCAGAGAGGGAGGCTACAAATGCCCTGGCCACAAGGCATTCAGCACATGCTGGCCTTGCCCCTCCTGAGCCCTTGATAGCAGTTAGCAACCTGGAGACCGCTTACCTTACAGTCCAGACTAAGAGAGAGTTGGTGTCCAAAGTCCTGGGAGCCAGGACAGTGCAATAAATAAAGAAATAAAAGCAAGGTGCTTCATCAAGCCCTGTGATGGGCTGTTCTTTGAATTTTAAGGCAATGATACATGACACCCAACTTTAAAATTTCCCCACTAGAGCCAGGCATGGACACTTATAATTACAAAACTTGGAAGTGGGAGACAGGAGAATCAGGAGTCCAAGGTTATCCTCAGCTATATAGTGAGTTTGGGGGTGAGCCTGGGCTACGTTAGACCCTCTCTTAAAAACAAACAAACAAACAAACAAAACCAACCTTTGGATAGTATTCTCCATGTGGAGTCCAACCGAGAGGAATCAGATTATTTCTTGGATGGGGGCTATTCATTTCTGGCAGAAGTTTCTGGACCTGAGGAGGTTACCCCAGACCCAAGTCTTCCGATTCCCACATTTCAATGCCCACTACTTTTCACCCTCCAGGATAGCTTCCTTGAGGCAAACTGAAGTTGGTAGATCTTTACCATGACCCCAAGAATCTCCTGAGTCTTGTCCCTCAGCAGTTACTTGCCTAGAAGAGTCAGCTCCATGCAGGATCCATAAGAGCCACTGGGATCTAGGTCTCCCCTTAAACAGAAGTGAAGACACCCTCAGTCGCAGAAGTTCAGAGATGCTGGTCAGGGAAAATACTACCAAGGACAAGATTGGGCCAGCTAGAGAAATCCAGCTATGTACTGGACACCAATGGCGTTAAATTTCCCCATTTTAATCTTTGTGCTTGAGTTATACTAGAGACTGTCGTCTTAGGGATGCACACTAGAGTGTTTAGGGCTGAGGATCAGGCAATCTGCAACTTACTCCCAATGCTGAGCATAGTAAATAAAGATGGTGCCTAAGTAAATTAGGTTGGGAGAAAATGCCTGGCATTTTGTTACATGTTGGTAAGGGGAATGGATTCTGATTTATCATGTCTATTCTGGTTTTTAGCTACTTACAAGGAAGGGGCAATTCTCTCTTTTCCCTGCTTTTGGCACCAGGGGCCCTTGGTGACTCTGAAGGGTACCAGGCCCAATGCACACCTCTCAGCTCCTTCCAAAGGCTTCAGGCCTGAAGCTCAGATGTCTTTGCACAGGCTTCAGTCTCCATGCTTTCTCCTCTGCAGACACTCTGGACTGACCAGAGGGTGACCACCTTTTGAGTCAGGCCTCAGAAACCAATAGGTGTATGGTATAATGGATTAAAGGTGACAGTTACCCTACATGTCTAAGTGAACAGGGCAGACAACTGGTGTCAGAACTATCTATCAATCAGGAGATAGTTAGTTTCATCTTGATACAGCCAACTGCCTACGGGCTACCATGGAAAAGTCATTATTTTTGCTTGTCTGTTTTTGTTTTATTTCAGGGAGTTTAAATTAATTTGTACTCTCTCATGTATATGAGTGTTTGGCCTGCATGTATGTCTATGTATCAAGTCCATACCCGATGCCCACAGAGGCCAGAAAAGGTCACTAGGCCACCTAGAACCAGAGCTGCAGATAATTGTAAGCTGCCCAGTGAGTGCTGGGGAATCAAATCCAGGTCCTCTGGAAGAGCAGCCTGGATCCTTAACCCCCAAGTCCTCTTTCCAGCCCTGTCTTTATTTTTTTTAAGTATTTTATGTGTCTAGGTGTTTTGTGTGTGTGTATGTTTGCACTGTATTCACACAGTGTTCAAGGAGGCCATGAGAGGGCATCAGATCCTCTGGGACCTGACTTACCAGCAGCTGTGAAGAGCTCTGCATGTGCTGGGAATTGAACCCAGGTCCTCTGGAAGAGCAACCAGTGCTCTTAGCCACTAAGCCAACTCTCCAAACTCATCATCACTATTGTTTAAAAGATAGGAATGTTTTTCTTTTGGCTTTTAAAAAGGCAAATATTGATTAAGCTAAGCCACATATAGAACTTTCCAGGTTCTCAATAACTTGTAAGAGAACAAAACATTTGAAAGCCTTTGACGAGCCTCTTAGCATGCATTCATACACATGAGCTGTCCGCATGATGGGGGGGGCTTTTTTTAAGACAAAATTTCATTATGTTAGTCTCATTAAGCATTCTAGAACTCACTGTGCAAACCAGGCTGGCCTCAAACTCAGAGATCTGCCTCTGCCTTCAGAGTGCTGGGATTAAAGGTGCGTGCCACTATAGCTAATTTTACCTACAAAGAAAAATGAAATCTTGATGTTGGCAGAATGTATTATGTGAAATAAGCCAGACTCAGAAAGAATCTCATGTGTGAAGTTTAAATTCTATCTGTATGTCTGTCTGCCTGCCTGCCTGTATCTGTTCATCCCTGTCTATATATGAGGTCATGGAGGCAGAGAGAAGTCTCCTGAGCATGAGAGCTGAGAGAGAGAGATCACAAGGGCGGGGAGGGAGTCATGAAATACGTGCGCCATGAGAGAGAAGGGGAGGATCCCTTGAGGGAAGAGAGAAGCCATCCAAAGGGAAGCAAGGAGACAGAACAGGAGAGAAGTAAGTACATGGTTCGATGACAAATGGAAGTGAAAATGCTGTAATAAAATCAGTTACTTTGTGTGCTGGCTTTTAAAACATAGTAACCAAGATGGGTGGGCTCAACAGCTGTAAGAACCTCAACTGCTGGTGCCATTTTCTTGCTCCTGGGGTTGGAGGAGACCTGAGATTGCTGCTCCTGCTCCCCACCCCCAGGAGCCGGGCTGAATGATGAGCCAATCTTCTGAGCATTGTAGGTCACCACGAAAGGAGAGAAGGGGTGGCTAGCGGGGCTCAGACCAGCAATGAAATGGATGAGATGAGTAGACCACTTCATCTCACAGTCCATTGGCCTCTATTGGTTCCTGAGCTGTGCCTATCTCAGGGAGCCGAGAAACATGCCTCTCAGGTCCCTGGGTCTATTTACACGGACAGTGGAAGTGCCGAGGACCAGGAGTCTCCCGCTCACTGCTTTCTCCTTCCTCCTTTCTTGGCATCAGTGCCTGAGCCACATGAGGTATTGTTTTCTGACTGAGAATGCTATGAAAGCAAGTGGCCTGGCCTGACCTGCTTGTCTGGCCTTGTCTGGCCTTGTCTGGCCTCCATTCTTGACTAGAACCAAGCATGGCTCACAGCATGAACTCAATAATGTAAGCATGTTTGCCGGGCACGGTGCTGCACTTCTTTAAGCCCAGCACTCTGAAGGCAGAGGCAGGTGACTCTATGTGTTCAAGGGCAGACTGATCTACATAGTAAATGTAAGTTGCAGGATAGCCAGGGATACATAGGGAGACTGGGGGTGGGGGAAGCATGGGTGCAGGCAAGGCTGTTGACTGTCCTTCTGGTCTGGCTAGGTGCCTAAATTTTCAAATTAAGGGCTATACTTTAAAGTGGTCCCCAAGCCCTAAGCTACAGATTATATGTTGGCCAAACCTGCTTATGGGGTTATTCTCTACAAGTACCATTTTTTTTCTTCAAGAAACATTCCCAATTGTTGGTGATGGGCAAGGGTGAGTCTCTTATGCTGCTTGTAACTAGGGGTGGACCCTGGGTCTAGCCAGGCGGGAAAGGACTCCCACAATGAGAACACGAGATGTTGTGGAATATTAGTTTAAGATGCGTTGCATTCATTTATACTGTGGAATATTTAATGATTCAAAGACGTGTTGCATTCTTTTATGTTGCATTTGTTTAACTCTGTGAGGCTGTGTTACTTTGCCTGCCTAAATCATCTGATTGGTCTAATAAAGAGCTGAGCAGCCAATAGCTAGGCAGGAGAGGGATAGGCAGGGCTGGCGGGCAGAGAATAAATAGGAAGAAAAATTTATGCTTGAGATGAGAAAAGTGAGGAGTGAGAAAAGGAGAAGGAGAAGGAGAAGCAGAGGAGCATGTCAGGGGCCAGCCGCCCAGCCACAAAGCCAGTCATAGAGCAGGAATAAAGAAAGACATATAGACCAAAGAAAGGTTAAAAGCCCAGAGGCAAAACATAATTAAAGAGAAATAGGATAATTTAAGTTAGAAAAGCAATCTAGTAACAAGTCAAGCTAAGGCCAGGCATTCATCAGTAAGAATAAGTCTCGTGTATTTATTTGGGAGCTGGGTGGCAGGACCCCAGTGGGGGCGTGGGGGGACTGCAGTGCTCTGCATCCCATTTATAGAGGGTGGGAGCAATGGGTAGGTCACAGTCCATTTTCCTTAGCCGGTCCCAGATGTTGGCAAAGACCGGCTGCTGCTTCTGTGTGGTTTAATTAGAACAAATCCTAGAGGTTTTTGTAGCACTGGGTTCACAGGCGTGGCCTTGTGTAAGGCCTGCTGGCCTCTAGCATGTTAGTCTCATCAGCCATTACCATTGGATCAGGATGTCTGATAATGGTCAGGTTGGGCACATCGCAGCTCAGAGAGAACTTAGCAGTGGGTGAGGTTGGTAAGTAGGAGATGGGGTGACTGTCTGCTCACAGCAGAGGCCTAGACGTGGCTTGCTCAACCGATGCCAAGAAGCTCAGAAGTAGTATTTATCTGTGGGGTTTTCACGATCTTCCTCCGAGGCACTGGCTTAGACTTGGGGAAGATCCCAATAGGAAGCAGGGCTTTCGCCTCCCTTGGGCTCCCAACATTCCTTAGCTCATGAGGTGCCTACAGCTTTCTCTTCTCTACCCCAATGCCTGTTCCTGACTCCAAAGTTTTATTCCACTCCCAGGGCCAGAAAGGTAGTTGGGATGAGGCAATGGAATCTCAGAGAGATGACACAGCCTGATGCATTGCTGGGAATCTGATCAGGTCAAGATTTGGGGTGGGAGAATTGTAGCAAGTCTTTCTCTGTCGTGCCAGCCAACACGTAAATCACAACTGGGAGACTTATTATTAGTTATGCTCAGACGATAGTTTAGGCTTGTTTTTAGCCAGCTCTTACAACTTAAATTAGCCCATTTCTATCAATCTACGTGCTGCCCCGAGGCTTGCTTACCTTATCTACTACTGCCTATCCTGCTTTCCTGTTTCCTCCATGTCTGGCCAGTGACTCCGCCCTTCCTCTTCCCAGCATCCTCTGTGCCTGGAAATCCTGCCTAGTTATTGGTTGCTCAGCTTTTTATTAAACCAACCCAAATGACACATCTTTATAGTATACAAAAAGATCATTTCACAACCACTTTTGAAAGGGCCTCTGTCATCACAGGTTCCAAGCACAGACAATCCATTTTGACTTTGATTGATAAAGTGGCACCAGGTGCTGACTAATTAAGACACTCGCAAACCTTGGAACATTTGACCAACGAGACTTGAAAAACTTAAGTCCAAGTGTCTTCTGCTTTGTCTAAACACAAACTAATAATCTAGAAAACACTAGCAATAATAAAAGCAGCTTGGGCCAGACAGTGGTGGTGCACACCTTTAATCCCAGCACTCAGGAGGCAGAGACAGATGGATCTCAGAGTTCAAGGCCAGCCTGGTCTACAGAGCGAGTACTAGGACAAAGCTACAGAGAAACGTCAGAGCCCTCTTAAACAGACTGTGGGAGAGAAAGTGAGGAGAGAGCAAGCCTCAAGGCAGATATAACCCAGCCAAATGGAATGTGAACCACAAACTAGCTCAGTAACTACCCAGGTTCATGGAAGACCCAGGTTCAGAACATGCTCAATCAGCAGCAATCAAAACACCAGCTGAGTCCAAGAGAAAAAAACAAGCATCCATTTTCTAGGGCTGGTAGACAGTATCATCAATATTGTGTTTAAAAGCCACCTGCCTGGAACTGAATTGATGCTTCATTCAGAAAAGAAAAAAAGAAGGAAGGGAGGGAGGGAGGAAGGGAGGGAAGGAGGGAGGGAGGGCAGGAAAGATCCTTAGTAGTTAGGCTGCTCTTCCAGAGGACCCATGTTTGGGTCCCAGAACCCATGTGGTGGCTCAAAACCATCTGTAACTCTAGTTCCAGGGGATACAAGGGTCTCTATTGGCCTCTGCAGGAACTGTACTCATGTAGTATATTTAAATGCAGGCAAAACTCTCAGATATACACATAAAAATAAATGCATTTAAATATATCAAAAGTAAGTACAGAATTATACTATCTAGCAAGTCACTTTTGAGTATATTAAAACAAAAACCTAAAAGCAGAAGCTGGAAGAGGTATGTGTATATCCATGTTCATGACACAGCAGCCTTCTTCAAGGGACACACAACTCAATTGTCCATCAACAGGTACATGGATACAAAATGTGGCTCACATATACAAATAAATGTTATTTGGCCTTACAAGGGAAGGAACTTCTGGTTTATGCTACAACATGGATGTGTCTTGAGGACATTGTACTAAGGAAAACAAACCAGTCACAGAATTTAATAATTGAAAATAAAACTAAAAGCCACTCACAGATGTCTGTGACTCCAGCTCCAGGGGCTCCAGTGTCCTCTTCTGGCTTCATGCACAGATTGCAGTTATACCCGGGCAGGAAAAACACTCATACACATAAGACAAAAATGAATACTTTTTAAAATTTATATTTAAAAGTTATCATGGCAAATGTTATGCTGTATATATTTCTTTCATGCTAAAATAAACAATGGGCCAGTGCCCCTTGGTTCTTAACTGACAGATTCTTCCTGAAGAAGGCCCTGGGCCAGAGAATCACATCCTTGGAGTGACCTCTGTGACACAGACCAGGGAACTTTGGGGCCATCTGATGGCCCTGACAGGACATGAGCAGCTGAAACTCTAGAAGAGTGGCCAGGACACAGGCTTCGTTTATCTCCCAAATCAGACCGTCAGCTTGGGGGGGGGGGGGGGGGGGGAAGATACACAAAGCCAGGTGGCAATTTAAAGGTGCGCTGGCCTCTGGTGGACAGTCCGTGCTATTCTGCAGGGTCGCCTCCTAGATCTGCTAGATCTGGTCCTAAGTATGTGTGGGGTCACGACAGCAGAACTTTGGACCCAGGTCCTTGAAGACATCGGGCAGGTCTCCCACTTCCAACTGCGGGAGGCTGGTGTCTTCATTCATTATTTTCCAAACAGGACAGTAGAAAATGGAGGTTTTCTGAACCATTTGCAGATTAAGAACTACTGGAGAGGTGGGGCCACAGCGCCTCATCAAGAGGGAAAGAAAAAAATCAGATACTCCTGCTCTCCTTGCCTTCCCAAAGAACTTAGGGTGAGTACTCGCAGAAGGAAACCGTGAAAACGCAGAAATCAAGTCCCCTTCCCTTACCACCTAGCAACCCACTCGCAGCCCCACCGCCCAGCAACTCCTGGATTAATCTTTCTTTCTTTTCTTTTCTTTTCTTTTTTCCTTTTTCTGCTCAATGGATTGTGGTCAAGGCCATTGTAACGTGAGCAGTGCCTCGGAGGGGATTGGCCGAGGGGGCTGCGAGGGGCCCCTTTCACAGAGGGCTAATTGCGTTTCAGACCACCAGTATTCGGGAGCTACAGATGTCTTCCTTCATTTGCCTAGGCAGTACAATTGGGCCCATCTGTTGCATTTATTCCACCCGCCCCGCCCCCGCCCTCGCCCCCGCCCCTCCCCTCCCTTGTCTGTGGAGCCTAAATTGAAAACTCATCAAAATGTAATCCAAGAGCAGTTTGGCCGGCCGAGCTGCTGAGAAGGGGCTCGGTGGGAATAAAGGCCCCCCGCCACTTTTACACCCGGGCCAGAGCCTGGGGAGCCGGGTCACAGGCAGCCTTAGGGGGGAAAGTGAGAAGTGAACCGGCAGATGGGCTACTCCACGCGGCCCTATAACCTAATGCCTCCGAAGAGGGGCCCTAGCAACCGGCCGGAGGACGCCGCTGCCCTGGAGGTGGCGACCCCACCTCGAAGGCCTCGCCCCTGGCCCAGGATTTCAAACGGTGCTGGGGCCAGAGCTCATCACTCTCTGACCCCCATGTGCCCTCTCCAGCTCAAAGGGATTTCCAAGACAGAGGGCAGGGATGGCTCGGCTTGCAAGGCTTAGGGAATTTGGCACCGAAGAAGGCAGCCCTTTGGCTGCCCCACCCTGCCTTGTGCTCTACCTCCTGCTGGCTAAGGCCCATCCTGGACCCACTCCCCTTTCTTCCCAGCAGGCCCTGAGTCCTAGGAAGGTGTGTGGTATTGACTACTTTTTGTTCCCAGGCTCTGACGCGCCGGTTGGGGGATAGCTTGGAGGCTCGACCGGTGCAAAAGTCACAACTGGTCTCTTGAATTCCCTCTTCCCAAATGTACCCCCACTTAGGCCAGGAATGGCCTGTCACTCTACAAGCCTCACCCCACACCCTTTAACCTGTCTGTGATGGGCTTGGGGGACACAGACTTCCAGTTTGTAGGGCTTTAGAGTCATGACTAGGAGTAACAGCTACAGGGCTATGGCTGGGCACATCTGCCTATGCAGCTCTGTGGCAGACAGCCGCATCTCTTTGTTCTGAAGAGTGGTCAGTGGGGAGGGGGAGGGCTTATCTTAAACTTTTTTAATTGAGACCTTCAGTAAACAAACAAACCAACACACAAATGTGTGTGCACTCATGTACACACACACCCATGCGCACACACGCTCGTACACACACACACACACACACACACACTTCAACCCAGTATGCACACACATAATTAAAACAAAAGATTCAAAGTCCTATTCCCTTTATCCTCTGAGATGCCCTCCCGTAATTCCTATCTTGACATCATTGTTTGAGCACTGGTCAGTTTCACCCCTGCATTTGCTGGCTCCACCCCTGCATTGTTTTCATAGCCTACCAAGCGGTTGTGCTCAACACTCTTCGGCATCAGACCCAGTCTCAGAATGTGTGAAAGGGCAGAGTCTGAGCCTGAGACAGGTATGGTGATGCTGCACACCTATAACCCCTTGACGGTAGAGACAGGGAAATCCGAAGTCTAAGGCCAGCCTTAGCTACATAGTGAGCTGGAGACCAACCTAGGCTACATAAGATTCTGTGGTCTTGAGTTCCAGACTGAGCTGGAAACACTAGGTTGACCACAGTGGTCAGTTCAAGGCGGGACCTCCCAAGGTCACCTTCTCCCCCTCCATTTCCTCCTGTCTTAATTAACTCTCTGGGTGGAGGAGTATGGATATCAGGTCTGGGTTGCCTGTCTTTTAATTGAAGTGTGAATTTGCTGCTGCAGAGAGTGAGAGCCTTGCCCTTCTGGAGCCTTCCTAAGCTGATTAGCACTGGATTGGGGAGGGGGGTGAGGGTGTCATAGGCAGCACCAGCATGTGACAGGCAGGTGGGCCAGGGCCCAAGCTTCTCCACTTGCCTCCCCCGCCCACCAGCCACCAGACAACACCTGCTCCAGTGGTCTTGCAAGACACTGACCCGGTCTCTGGACCCTTCTGCTTCATCCAGACGATCAAGAGCCACCTACTTTTTGTGACACTTCTGCTCACACACCATACCTGTGGAGTGACCGTTCAGCCCCTCGGTTTGATGCCAGGCCACCCAGGAGCTGGCCCCAAGCACTGCCTGGTCCTCCCTTCCCTGCCTCTGGTCAGGTGCCAGGGCAGAGTTGGACAACCAGAACTTGAAAAGGATGATAAGAGGCGTCTCTGAAGCAATCCTGTCTTCAGTTCCAACCCCTTGTCCTATCTGCCTCTCACAGCTACTTAGTAGGACCAAGTAGGCTTGGTGACACTCTGGAAATGAGCATAGAGGCTCATGGCCTGGTCTCATCACTCACTAAGTGACTTTCAGTAAATGACTTCCTCTTCCTGGCCTCATTTTCCTTGTTTGTTAAGTGGGGATAGTCCCCTATTCTGTCTGCTCATGCATTGAGACCCCCATTCTATCTGTCCATTCTTTGAGACTCCATATTCTATCAGGCCATGTATTGAGACCCCATATTCTGTCAGCCCATGCACTGAGACCCCCATTCTGTCTGTCCATTCTTTGAGACTCCATATTCTATCAGGCCATGTATTGAGACTCCATATTCTGTCAGCCCATGCACTGAGACCCCCATTCTATCTGTCCATGCATTGAGACTCCATATTCTATCAGCACATGCATTGAGGGCTCCTGTTCTGTCTGCCCATGCTTTGAGGGCCCTGTTCCATCTGTCCATACATTGAGGCACCTGTGAAGCACTGGCATTTTCCCCAGAACCACCCTTGACCAGAGGCCCAGGGTGCACCCACAATCCTCCTCCAAGACTCCCCCCACCCCCGCCTTCCCTTCCTGTGGGTCATGGTCTTTGGCCTGGATCTCCATTCCCTGGGTTGGCTGTTCCTTGTCCTTGCTAGGGCAGCACCCCACACTTGAGTCACAGGCTGGCACAGCAGCTGTGTCTAGAAACTGCTCTGCTGGGCCATGGCGTTAGAAGCTCCCTTCCCCGGACAGGCTTTCAGTCCCCAACTATGACTTCAGCAAGCTCCTTTCCTCTCTTCCTCCATCCTCCTTTCTTAGCTCTTTGTTCTCTCTGTCCTTATCTACAAATGCAGAATGTGTGTAGATGACAATCCCCATTCACAGCCTCTCTACTAAACAACCCAGCAGAGAGACAGTATAGATATCTCCCTGATTACCCCAAAGATGGAAAGGAATCAAAGGCGGTGAGTGAGTGTGTGTGTGTGTTCACAGGAGGGCACACCTTAGGCTATTTTCTCAGAAGCTATATGGTGGACTAAAGGACTGATCATTTTTTAGCATATTCAATTATCTACCAACACCTGTGTACCATGGAAGCCTGTGGGGTTCTTCTGCCACCTGTCAGGCACATTCCTTGGGTGGTTAGAGTAACTCTGGGACCATCTCCCCATCGAGGTTGCCAGAGGTGTGCAACTGGCCTTGTGTCCTTGTGACAATTTACGCAACTTCTTTCTTGGTTTATTGAAGTGGAGGAATTGCTGACCACAGGGAGTTCAGAGATGACACAGAGAGCATGCAGCAAAAGGTGCGCTGGCTTTCCTCCCTGGATGCTTTCGCACAGTGACAACAACGAACACTGATGGACCCTGCTTTGTGCCTTGCTCGAGGTGACCACATGCGAGCCACACTGGGGAAATAGGCACAGGGAGACCAAGCCACTTGCCTGGCTCACCCATCTGAAGAGCCAGGGAGAACTGACTCCCAGTTCTCGGTGTGAGGTGGCCATACTATGTCAAATGGAAACAACAGTAGTTGTGCAACTCCAACTGTTTCTGGCTTCTGAGTTGATGTGAAAACTAGTGCCATTTCAAAATACTCGGGATTTGGTCGTGTGGCTTTTATGTTCCTCTTGGTACCCGAATGACTTCAAAGGGAAGTGTACTGTTTAGTTTCCTTTTCGTTGCTCTGATGAACCACCATGACCAAAGGCAACTGGAAGGAAGGGGTTTATCTGAGTTTACAGTTTTTCAGGGGATCTGGTCTATCATGCAGGAGAAAGTATGACAGCCGGAGAGTGAGGCTGCCCTGGAGTAGAAAAGCAGAGAGGTTTCATCTGAACACAGGAAGCAACGAGAGAGAGAGAAGGAAGTGAGGTCAGGCTGCAAACACTCAAAATCTACCCAAGTGACACACTTCCTCCAGAATGGCTTCACCTCTCAAAGACTCCATAACCTTCCCAAACCGAATCACTGACCAGGGACAAAGCGTTCAAACACAAGAGCCTATGCAGGTGTGGGGTGGGGGTGGCTTTTTGTACCACATGCATGGTCTGCCTCCTGGACCCTGCCGTGACTGACATGACCAGCCTTGCCTTGCATCGCTCCCCTGTGCCCTGACCACAGGAGACTGCTCACCTACCAAGCAAGATAAACTTGGTGTCGCCTTAGAAAAGAGAGGCACAGAGGTGCAGGTGCTAATAGTGTTTAATCCCAGGAAGGCAGGAGCAAGGGGAAAGGGGGGAGACCGGTGAGGAGGGGAGATGGAGGTCAGGAGGGCATTAGACATGTCCTGTGTGGTCACCAGCTCAGCTGGCTGCTAACTCTGCAAGACCAGCAGAGGTTGCCAGAGCGTTGCAGTCCAGAGGAGGAAAGGAGAAGAATGCATTGTCCGGCTCTGTCTTACCTTGGTTGAAGGTCACCCCACACAGCTTTGATTTTCTTCTCCTTCTTAGTAGTTCCTCTTGGCCTTCAGATGTCACCAGGAAGCAGTTTCCAAGCCTTCACTAGCAGCATCTGCAGCCAAGGCATGGTATCCTGGGAGAATCAACGTGCCCTGAGAGTGTCCCAGACCTCACAGTCCTGACGGAGTGAGCGAGGTCGTGTGCATGCGTCTGGTGGTCTTGTGCAGGGAATGCTATTTGTGCCTGAAGGTACCAGAAATAGTGTCTGCATGCCAGAAAGCATGTGTGGGACCTGGCTGGTCTAAGAACAGTCTAAGAACTGTATGCAAAATTCCCATCCATACATCAATCTTCTGTGCCTGTTAAAATCACCGTATTTTCATCATTCCTCCACCCATTATGAAATGCCAGGCTCTTTGGATACAGGGATGACTTAGACAGTCCCTTGGGTAGCTCTCAGTCACCCAGAGAAGCGGACCCACTAAAAGTAACATGACACAGTGTGATAGGCTCGGTTAAAAAATTATACCTAGGGTACAGAGAGAGTACCAGGGAGTGACACTATTTGGAGCAACAACGGCAACAAAAACCCCCAAACAAGCCTGGTTTGGGGTACAGTTTGATTGTTTTCTGAAGAATTTCTTAACATATGAAACATAACCTGTCTTTTCCATGAGACTCACAGGAGCCAGGTTTCATCCATTCCTAGTCTGTGGCTTTTTCCTTGTCATCTAAACTGGCGATGCTGCTGCACATGACAGGGTGAAAGAGGGGTGGGGACGAGACAGCAGACATGCCATGGTCCTCTGAAGGAGCTTTCTGGAAGCTGCCATCAGTAGATCCTTTTATTTGTACTGCATTAGTCAGACAGGAACTGCAGGGTAGTTCTTCTCTTGGCCATTTACCCAACAGGCAGTTCTGTCACCTTGAGAGAAGAGACTGTCAGCAGCCTCTGCCACAGACACACAGTACACTAACACAAGGTGGAGGTGGTGATTGGGGAAGTTTCCTGGATGATATGGCTACCTATGGCTGGCCTTGAGACTCACAAGGTGGTGGTAGTGGTGATGATGGTGGTGGTGATGGTGGTGGTGATGGTTGTGGTGGTATGGTGGGGGTAGTAGTAGTAGTATTGGTGGTGGTGGTTGTGGTGTTGGGAGTGGTGGTATTGGTGGAGGTGGTGGTAATGGTAGGTGATGGTGATGGTATTGGTGGAGGTGGTGGTGATGGTAGAGGTGGTGGTTTTATGGAGATTTTGTTGTTGTTGTTGTTTATTTTGAGACAAGGTCTCACTGTGTAGCCCTGGCTAGCCTTGGGACTCACAACGCAAACCAGGCTGTACTCAAACTCACAAAGATCTGCATACATTTGCCTCCTGAGTGCTGAGATTAAAGGCATGTGTCACAACATCCAGCTACCCTAATTGTCTTTAAAGACGCATGGGTGAGGCTGGACAGATGATTCACTTTGTTCTTGCGGAGAACTTGGGTTCGACTTCCATCACCCACACAGTGGTTCACAGGCATACTTAACTCCAGTTCCAAGGATCCCAGTGTCTGACTTCCAAAGGCACCCCATGCATGTTGTATACATACATACATATCAACAGGCAAAATATTCACACATAAAATAAAATTAGTAATTATCAAATAAGAATAAAATGATAAGAAGATGGATAGGGGCCTTGAGGGATCACTCAGAAGTTAAGAGTACTTGTTGCTCTTGCAGAGGACCCAGGTTCAATTCCTAGCACCCACAGGGTGGCTCACAATTATCCATAACTCCAGTTCCAGGGTATTTGATATCCTTTTTTGGCCTTCTTGGGGATACCAGGTACACACATGGTACACATACATACATGTAGGCAAAACACCCATACACATAAAATAGATTAAATAAATGTAAAAATATTTTTAAAATTCATAGAGGAGGGAAAAGCTAGACTGAGGGGCTGTTAGCAGAACAAAGGGCCGCAGTACAGAAGCATGCCTGCATGCATATGCATGCGTGTGAGCACATTATGTGTGTGTGGAGTACTGCTGAGAGCTGACTCATGGAGGAGGGTAAGTCGTAGCTCTTAGCCTGGTACATTTCAGGAAAGAATTCTGCTTTATCCCCAGGGAGGGGGTGGTGGGGAGCCCTTGGCTTATTAGGAAGTTAAAGCTGAAGCTACAGTGGGGAAGGGAAGGAAACCTCTTGGATTGCTGGGCTGAGGACACACGTGGGGAGAGAGGTGGGGTGAAGGGATTTGGGGGAGTTGGTCAGGGGTGGAGAGAGCAATGGGAACAGAGAGGGAACCAAAGAACTGGGCCGGTTATAAGGTTGGGGCCTAAGCTTAGATGCACGCATAAGTATTGGTGTGTCTGTGAGGTTTTGGAAGTGGGGCCTTAGTGGATGACAGCTGGATCTGGAGTGTGACTCTGAGCAGGACAGCTGGAGGTAGTGACAGGTGGGGTGCAGTCACTTGGAGCCTGAAGGGGTGGCCAGCTCTTCAGGTGTTGGCCTGGTTCTGCCAGCAGATCCCCGGATCTCTAGATGGGGAGGAAAGCCCATGCTGCTCCGGAACAGACAGTTGTAATACTGTGCCTGTCTGTGGTGACTGCCGTGGCAGCTGCCATCCTCATAGTCATCCCTGGTCTAGTCCCTGGCCTGGGTGGGAGGCACATCTCCCAGCAGGGGGAGAGCACAGGCCTCTTAGGCCACAGTGAAGAACTGTGGGTCAGTTGCCAGTATCTGTGGTCCCTGGGCATGTGGGTCACTAGGAAACCAGGGAGGCCTGTGCCTGGAGGAAAGCTCTCTACACGGTGGGCCAGGCACTGGGGCTGCTCTCCGGTGCCCCCAGGGGATAATAAGGATTCAGAAAGGACTCCAGCCTGAAAGAGGCTTTAGTTCCTTGTTTGGCGGCTTAGAAGAGGCAAACAGAGGCCTTTCTCCTGTGGGGATCAGTGTGAATCCCAGAAAATCCCATTATTCCCCTTTGAGATCAGTGGCCTGCTCTTGAGAGTTTTCTCTTCCCCAAGGCAACAGCCATCTCTTTGCTCTGTGTGAGCATCCTGCCCCCGTGTAGCCCCAAAGGTAAGGGGTGGGAGTGGAGCCACAGGTGAACACCAGCTGACATGTTTCCTCTCAGCTTTCTCATTGAGTAGAGTTATTAAGGGAGGAACCATTATCACCCCATACTCCTGTGAGAAGACAATGGTGGGGTTAGGGGTGGGAAGGTAGGGAAGAGGTGGGGAAAATACTAGGGGGGAACAACAGGTTCTCAATGTTCTTCTCTTCTAGGATGCCAGGGAGGTTCTAATTCTCTAGTTCTTGTTTGGGGTCTGCACCAGGAGGGTCACTTCGCACCAGGGTTCTCAGCAGGTGGACAAACAGCAGTAGAAAAGGATGGCCGTGCAGGTGATAGTTGGCATTGACTGAGCCTTCACTGTGGCTGGCGCTGGGTTAAGCTTCCCAATGGTGTATGTGTAGCCACCATGAAAAAGGCTGCTATGTCCATTTGACAGATGAGACAGAAGCCACAGAGAAGCCTAGTCACAGAAGGACCTGTGACAAGAGGAAGAGAGACAAGAGGGGTCAGGCCAAGGCCTCCAACAAGCTGCAATTGTGGGGCCTTGACTCAGGTGGAGAACCCCAGGATTGACTAATCAAAGAAGGCAGTCTAGTTAGGCACCTATCCTTAAAAAGACCACCAACAGCGGGGTTTGCATTCAGTGGCTACCCAGAGGCCTCTGTGATAAGCTCACCCACCCTGCCTGTGCTGAGGGCTGAGCAGCTTGGGCACAGAAGTCCCTTGCTATGTGGCAGGCTCTGTCCCACGTGCTTTTCACGATGGCCGATGGCCTCCCTAGTTCTTCATTGGAGAAATGAGTGAGGTTGGTGTCTCATGTCTGACTTGAGGGACTTGTTTTATTCACCAAGGTCCGACCAAGATGCCACTCCACTGACAGTCCTGTAAAGTGGGGACAATTTTCTGCCCGGCTGGCAGCCCTCTCCTCTAAATCAGCGAGAGCCAGCCACACGTCGCTCTTTCCCCAACGAGTCTCGTGTCGCTCTTTCCCCAATGAGTCTCATTCAGAATGCGTGTCCTGTCGGAAGACCAGCAGCCAGGGGCTTCTGTTTCTAGGAGCCCTGTTGACCTGCACACACTGGCACACACAGACGTGAGGACCTTACACACCCGCATGCCTAGACGTGAGGAGGACTCTGTGGTGACAAGGGGGTCTTTTTGAGCTCTGCCTGGTGCAGAAGAGACTCTTTCATTAGCATAACAAGGGGTCCATTGACAGGGCGGCTTTCGCTCTGCACTTGAGAGCTGTTGTTCTTTCAAGTGGGGAAGTCCCCAGCTCTGAGAGCCGGCTTGCTGGCTTTGAGCTGCTGCCGCAGGAGGTTTTCTCTTCCCGCTGCGCAGGAGGATGCTGGCCCTGTAGGACTCTGCTGTGCTGTTGTGGGCGACGTCTCTTGGTTTGGGGAATGTTTGCACTGTTTAGCGCACAATGGCTCGGGTCTAGTGACTGTGGACGCCCGAACCTGCCCCAGCTTTTCCCTCCTGCAGCAGATATCCTACTTGAGGTGACTGTGTCTCTCCTCTGGGGTTCCTTTCACTGGGGCAAGACCGATCACTGTGGGGAGGCTCTACTGGGCCTCTCAGCCCAGGTGGCTTCTGGGCAGAATGAGACAGGATTTGTACACTTTCTTTGCCTAGAGAAGAAGCCAAGAGAGGAGCAGTGGTAAGAGGCCAGAGGTTAAGAGGGGTTAAGCTTTCACCTCTGAAGGTCTCCTGCCAGCTCCAAGACAAGTATCTCATAAGCTCCGTTCTGCAAGCTAGGGCAGCGGTTCACCTGCATGCTGTTCAGCCGTTTACTGAGGACACACTGTCCTTGTGTAGAGGAGGGTCATATCCCTGCTTCTCGCTTTAAGGACTGGCTCTGGTTTGGAGCGCTCACTGCCTCTCAGGGCTGCAGTTTCCCCTTATTTCCAACAACACTCTCGGGCCTGACAGCTAGGGGCAGATAGGCGTTCTTGTTTTATGCTCTTGGGCTCGAGGGATAGATAGGCTAGACAAGACAGAGACAGGTCTCCTCCCATGCCCATTGCCAGGATGCCTGAGGGGTCACACCTTTTCTCCTGGGAGGTTCTAGTGATCAAGATAGATCCTGCTGGTTTGTGATGGACTATTGTGTGTGTGGGGGGGCATTCTCCCCAAGCTGATCCTGCTGGTCTGTGATGGAGCATTGGGGGGGCCATTCTCCTCAAGCTGATCCTGCTGGTCTGTGATGGACTATTGGGGGGACATTCTCCTCAAGCTGATCCTGCTGGCCTGTTATGGACTATTGCGGGGGCCTTTCTCCCCAAGCTTAGGCTTCACCTTGTTTTCCTCCTCACTTCCAGAGAGGCTAGGGTGTTGGAAGGTACCTGGTTCATTATGTCTGACCAAGGTTAACAGATAGAGTTCCTCCTTCCCCAGTGGGAGCAGGAGCATATGCTGCTCCATTTTTTTTTTTCAACTTGACAGAGGCTAGAGTCATCAGGGATGAAGGAATCTCAACTGAGAAAATGTCATCGGATTGGCCGGGAGACAGTCTGTTGGAGCATTTTCTTAAGGATTGATGTGGAAGGGCCTGGCCCCCTAAGCAGGTGGTCTTGGGTTATGTAAAAAAGCAAGCCAGTAAGCCATAAAAGCAAGTCAGTAAAAAGCAGCATTCCTCTGCAGTCTCTGCTTCAGTTCCTGCCTTGAGTTCCTGCTCTGACCTCCATCAGTGAAGGACTGTGACCTGTCAGATGCTATAACCCTTTCCCCATCTTTAAGTTGCTTTGGGCCATGGTCTTTATCACAGCAGTAGGAAGCAAAGCAATACAGAGGGATTCTTCTATTAGCCCGGTGTGCCGCTTACACAGAACGGATACATGGAACCTGTGGGTGACTGACTGCTCTTTGATGAGCACTGTAGGAACGAGGTCTGGTGGAGAAGGAATTGAGATGACAAATTGTGTAAATCATCCTCTCTCCATCTTCAGGGGACTCTGCTCCCAGGCAAAGGGACACTCACCCCTCCTCTCCATGGTATCTGGGTTGAGGCCACAGACTCCTTAAGATTGCCTTCTCTATTTAAGTAAGTGAGAGGGGGTCAGCTGGCCCGAGGAAAGGACATCAGGTATCCACACTGCTATAACCGAGGACTCCCTGGATCTTTGAAACATGGTTCAGGGATAAGGAACAATGCCAGGCTCTGCTGCAGGCTGTGAGCACAGACTTATGCAGATCGCTTGGCTTTCCTGCACCTGTCTGCTGGCCCTCCTTCTGTACACTGGACTTACACGGATGTGCTGATGAGGAGAAGCCCGTGATGATGAAGCATCAAGGAGACATGCCTACTCAGGAGAGCATCTGAAACATGGCAGTCACTTAACAAGCAGGTTATGGGGGCACATGTCTGTCATCTCATGCTATCTCATGAATTCCAGCCCAGCCTGGACAATAATAGTAACATCCTGTCTCAAAAATGAAAATCTTGACAGAGACTGTTCAAAGAGCAAGAGGAAACATTGATGTCTTAGAAGTCTCGGCTACAGTCTCCCAGCCTGGGGGGATGAGAGTTCTGCTAATGAACTGTAATAATCACTGATATCTTTTGAGAAGTTTCTCAAAGGCAAGGGTCATATGTTTGGTGGCCTCTGATCCTATCAATACTCTCACAAAGCAAGGGTGTTCCTACCCCAGTTTTACAAATGAACCCTACCCAGGCTTGCAGACAGGTCTGGTCCTGCATCAAATCTTGGAAGAAGAGGCTTGAAATCACCTTGATCTTGGGCCTGGGCCTAATACCCACAAGAGCGCAGAAGACCAGGCCCTTGTTTTGTGAGGGAGAAAGAACTGGAGGGAAGCGAAAATGAAGACCTTGGAAGCTGAAGGAACTGTTGCTTTGCCTGTCCACCAACGGGCACTGGGAGGCCTAGGACTCGGCGTGGTGGGCAGTCTCCTTCCTGAGGACTGGAGACCAACTGGAGGGAGGCACAGAGCGGTCACCTCTCACTGCAGGGATGGATGTGCCAAGGGCAGTCCCCTAAGAGGCAAAGGGGAAGAGAAGTCAGGAACAAAGCTCACCAAGGGATGATCCCTTAGTGGGGGTGCTGTCCTTGAGGATCTTTCCTGTTTCCCCTAGGTCAGCCTGGAGCCCCCAGGGATGATACCATTGTTGTAACAGAGCTGCCTTATCCTGGGTGACCCTAGAGTGAGTCTGTCTCTTTCTCTCTCTCTCTCTCTCTCTCTCTCTCTCTCTCTCTCTGTCAGCATCTTAACTGGGAAATAAAGTTGATGTCAGTGCCTGATTCAGGCATATTCAGGTCCAGGTCAGGCCAGTAGTGGGGGTTCCTTGCCCAGGTCTCCCCTCTATTTTGTCCTCTCTGAGCTTTTCAGGCATGCCTTAATAGCACTCAAGGTTGCCGAGGCTCAGATAGGGAACAAATTAACTAATGTTCTTTAATTTAAAAGATTTATGTGTATGCATGTTTGACCTGCATATATGAATGTGTACCACAAACAGGTATGTGTCACCGTGTGCGTACTGGAACCAAACCAGGGTCCTCTGCAAGAACAACAACAGCTCTTAACTGCTGAGCCACTCTCCAGCCCTTCCGTCTGTTTGTTATTCTTGACCATGGGAATAGCTGAGGGCTCTAGACTCTGAGGCCTTAGAACCTCCTCCTCCTCCTCCTCCTCCTCCTCCTCCTCCTCCTCCTCCTCCTCCTCCTTCTCTTCCTCCTCCTTGGTTTCTCTGTAGCTTTGGAGCCTGTGCTGGAACTAACTAGCTCTTGTAGACCAGGCTGGCCTCATATTCAAAGAGATCCACCTACCTCTACCTCCCAAGTGCTGGGATTAAAGGCATGCACCACCACTGCCTGGCTTTAAGTTTAGTATTCTTTTGTGTGTGTGTGTGGGGGGGATTTCAAGACAGGGTTTCTCTGCATAGTCCTGGCTGTTCTGGAACTAGCTCTGTAGACAAGGCTGGCCTTGAACTCAGAGATCTTCCTGCCTCTGCCTCCTGGGTGCTAGAATTAAAGATTAAAGATGCCACCATACTTAGCAAGGGCTCTAGACTCTAATTTAGGAAGTTTCAGAGAGAGAGAGAGAGAGAGAGAGAGAGAGAGAGAGAGAGAGCGAGCTTTTGAGATGGAGAGTAACAATAAGAAAAAGAATGGCTCGGATAATGTCCAACTTGGATTTGGTTAATTCTGGATACTGGTTAATTCTGGTTGCCCTGTGAATTGGTGAGGCTGTCCCCAGACGCAGGGACCAAAAGCCAGTAGTCTCCTCCATGCTTGCTAGAGCCTCCTCTGACTTCAGCATACACCTTCAACTCTCTACTTCCTCTTTTTCCCCCTTTTTTCTTTCTTTTGGTTGTTCGAGACAGGATTTTTCTGTGTAGCTCTGCCTGTCCTGGAACATGCTGTGTAGACCAGGTTAGCTTTGAACTAACAGAGATCTGCCTGCCTCTACTATTCCCTAGTTCTGGGGTTAAAGGCAGCCACCACTACCTGTCTGCTCCTCCTTGTACTGCGCATCCTCTCCGGAGGTAGAAACTAAGGGAAGAACTGCCAGCCGGATGCAGGCCCTTCGTTGTCTGTAGGCAAACAACTCCTTGACTGCTCCCATAAGTCTCCAGCTCCAGCAGACAGGAACAGGGACCGAGGGGGCCCTGCCAGTCTTCCTCAGAGGGCTCTGAAAGGGCAAATGCAAGGAAGGCCAGGAGCCCAAAAGAATAAACCCACCATAGTCGGACCCAGGCCCCTGAATGCCAGGGAAAGGTTTTAAAGGAAATCTCTTAAGGTAATTTAAGTCTTTAAGTTTCACATCGTATTAAATATGTGTATACATATATATTCTAGACCCCAGATTAAATTGAATTTATATAGCACTCTAGAAGTGGGTAGGTTTGCATCTGTCTAGTACAATTATATTGCAATTATTTCCTTAAACGTTGATTAATTTGAAGTATGTGGATTCTTTTTTTTTTAAGTTTGCAGAGTGAGAAATTTTCTTTCAAGTTTCAAAATACTTTCCTAAGGCCCCCAAGAAAAATCCTGGGGCTTTGTGTTTCTTTTTTGTGGTGTTGTGGCTGTAGGTGGGGCTGGGTAGGAGACAGCCTGATCCCCCCCCCGCCCCCCCGCCGACCTCCAGCAGTCCTTCAGGAGGTGCCAGATTGTGTGGGCGGCGTCGCCTGGGGATGGTGGGCTGGGGCTCCCACCGGACTGAAGGCAGCAGCGCCTTCTCGGGCTGGCTGGGGAAACTCCACCAGCGCGGCCCTCCCCCTCCCCCTGGCCCGAGAACAGGCAATGAAGGGCTCTCCAATTGGAGAGCTTTTCAAGTCTTTGTTTTTGCAGTGATTAACCCGTCCAAGCGCGCCCCGAGCGTGGCTCCGGGCAGCGCCGGGTGGAGGTGGGGGGTAGGGAGGGGAGCGAGGGCAGGGCCTGGGAAGGGGTGGGGGCGACTCCGGGCTTTGTCGCTTTCAGGGGAACTTTGCTACCATAGCAATGGAGCTTTCTAAGGCCTGACTTTGATTTCGATCCCATTAAAAGAGCCTGTCTGCTCAGTCTCGCGAGTGGAGAGGGCGTTCCGTCTTCACTAGCCTTCCCTTGTACCCTCCCCACTTAGGGTGGGCAGGATGCGGCAGCATCAGGAGAGCTGGACCTGCAGCTCTAGCGAGCCAAGCGCGTCACCTCCGAAAGCCGATAAGATGGGCTCCCAGCTTCACACGCCTTCTCCCTAGGGTGCTGCTCCCGGTCTGCGGCCTTAAGACTAGGGCAAGGCGAGCTGTCCAGCCTGATCCTGCCGGCCGGAGGTCTGACACCTGCCGGTCCCTCCACCTCTGCATGCATTTCACACTTTCTATCCTGTTAGGCATCGCACTCCTCCGTCGACTCCGACTCCTGCAAACCCCTCTCCCCTTTTATGCCATGTGGGTTTAATCTAGTTAGACGATTTTCTGCTTAAAATTGCATTGTTAAAGGCAATTGTTTAAAAGTGGGCCGAGAGCGAGGGCACCCAATCTTTGAACCGGACGGGTTTGGCAGGCCTCGCTCAGCGCCGGTGGCGCGCCGCACAGAGCAGCCAGCGCCAGAGGGGGAGGGAGACACCCAACAATCTTCTGGCTTTCCGCGGCCCGCAGAGCTTTCAGCGCCGTTTACCCAAGCGCAAACAGATGCAAATGTCTACGAAAACACCGCACAAAGCTCTGCAGACAGAGGCGGCCTCTTGGGCCTCAATAGCACTTTATTTCCAGCCCAAAGTCCTCCGAGTGAAGGGAAAGAGTCCGCACGCATTTTTTCACGTTGGCTGGGGGGGTGGGGGGGTGGGGTGGGGGAGATAGACAGAGCCTGAGGGTGCAAGGACTGGGGGCTGCACACGTTCAATGGCTTGGGCAGAACCAGCCGGAGGGTGCAAAGGCTCAGGGGATGCCACACCTCGGATCAGGCAAAGACCACAGCGCAACTCAAACTGGTGCAGTGAGAAAGCGCGTCCCGAGAGGCCCCGGATCCTTTCAGGCCCTCTAAAGCCGAGCTAGTATCACGATGCCAACAGCACCGAAAGGGCGAGCTCCGGTCATACCAGAGCAAAGTGGGATCACACTTCTGCAAAAAAGCGGAGTAGTAAACTTTCAATTGGGGAGCGCAAGGGGTGTCTTTGCATTCCTCTTGCTAGAGGAAGAGAGCAAGCCAGCGTGCTCCCTTCTGTGTCCCCTGGGAGATGGAAACTGGGTTAAAGTCCTCCGTAGATCTAGGGGTAGCTGCTGCTGAGGGTCAGGCATCATCTAACCTCACCTGCAGAGAATCCTGGGGCCTGTTGCCACAGCCTCCAATGCACCAGAGACTCACGTGGGACTCCTGGTCCTATGGAAAGACGATGTGGGAACCTCTGAACTCCGGAGCAGAGGAGAAAGCCAGCCATGCCAGTTAAAAGGAAGGGGGGTGGTGAGTACAGATGGAAATTCAGCTGGTGTGTCCCCAGCGTGCCTCAGCGGCCAGCACAGAGTCAGGTCCTTCCTTCCAGTCTGCCTCATGCAAGAAAACTTCCGGCCTCAGGAATAGGAATCTCACTGCACCATAGACACAGCCCGAGACCCATCAACTCTTCATACTTAAGCAAAAGTCCGTTCAGTTCAGTGGGCCTAGGGAAAACGCCATAGTTTCACCAAGGAAGGGGTTTTTAGGATTCAGGGAGAGTTTCGGGTTCTGCAAACTTTACTGAGCGTTTTTCCCCCTAGCTAAGAAGTGTTTCTCAATGTCGAGGGAATGAAGGAATGAGTCTGGGGAGGGATGTTCTGAGCAGGGAAGAACTCTCAGCCCACACTTTCTGCCTCCCTCTCTCAAAAGGGTCTCACTTTACGGTATCATCAATACTTTGTCAGCCTGAGCCTGTTGGTTTGAGTGACCACGACAGTGTGAGGAGCCCTCCACCTTAAATTGCTGTCACCTGGCCAACTGTGACAACTGGCCAACTGCAGAGTCAGGATTTGAACCTTGGTAATTCATGTCAAAGCCCCTGTGCTGTCCACTGAGTTCGTTACAAACCGAACTTCTTTCTATTCTAACCCCAACTCCACCCGCAGGGCTAGAGACCCTTTCTCTGAGGTTAGAGGGACGCAGCCTGCCTCCCTAGAGGCTCATCCTTGTCGCCTGGGGCAGGTGCATGGCTCCTGGCTCCTGGGGCGGGGTGGGGGCGTTATCTCCTGAGCCTTGGCGCCCTGCACATCTGTTTATCTTTGAAGCGGTGCTGGATTGGATTTCCCGATGATGTTTATCTCCTTTGGAGGAGCAGTTTGCAGCGGCTACGCAGAGCGCAGCTGCTGGGCAGTGATTGACAGGTGGGAAGCTGGGCCTCCCGCCTCTCCTTTTGGGGGCTGCTCCGCTGTCCACCGCCCACCCAGATCCTAGAGCGCCGCAGGTGAGCGTGCCGGAGGCCAGGTGCCTCCCAGGTCTTTGGTTGTGGCAATTAGGGACCACTTAGCTGAGGCTGAGAGACATTACAGTTAGGGTCACCGGCAGGAAGAGGGGGCAGGTGACAAAGCAGCGAAAGATGGATAGAACCCTAACAAGTCATTTCCTAACTTGTGGGGGAAGCACGCTAGGGAAACCCAAGGAAGGCCCTTGGAAGTGCCCTCTGGAGCCTAGCAAGGACAAACAGTAGTGAAGGAAGGGTGCTGTGACGCCACCAGTAGGGTCACTTCAGGAGGCTGTGGAGCTAAGAGAAAACAGGGAGGCGGCTTCTCCTTTCTCTTTTCTGGCCCTGCAGTTATCACCTGATGTGGCAGGAATCCCATGGGTGCTAGGTGCACAACACGGAGTGGGGGCTCAGGAAACACTCGAGTGGGACCAATTGCCCTTCGGGGAGGAAAGGAATTACGTGTCTGAAGTGTGTTTCAAAGGCAACTGACACCACGAGAAAAGTCATTTTGATGTCGTTCTTTCTAGGTCACCCCTTTCTCTATCCTTGGCGCTTGTTTTTGCCTTGTTTATTTATTACCTTGGGTGTTCGCGCTTGATGGTACTTTTCCCTTGCAAATGTGACATGTCCCTCCAAAGCCTCCTTCCTAGACATTCACTTCACCTTCCACATGGTTCTCCATTCTCCCTTCCCGGTCCACTTCCGAGAGGGATGATTGGGTGTCCTCTCTGCTGCTGATGTTGAGGGCTGTTGAGTACCCACCCCAGTCGGTGCCTATCCCTTGCAGTGGTGATCTGGAGTCTGGAGTCGTAGGCCACTAGACAGTGTATACCCTGCTCACATCACTTGCTAAAGTGGCTTGTCTTGTGTACAAGTTGACCTGGTTGTGGATAGATGGCACTGAATCTTCACCAAGGATACTGACACTAAGACTTCTTTACCACAAGGTAACTGGCTAGTAGTAATTATGCTAAGTAAATTAAAGGGCTGTTTTGATGACTAAATTGTTCACATAGCACACATGGACACCAAGTGCACTGAAGGACCAGTGGATTGTCACAGAGAGCTAAGAAGTGTGGGCTCTGGAGTGGAGATAGGGCTGGTTCAGGGGCTCTGGAGGCTGTGCCTCTATGCAGGTCTCCGTGCTGTCAGATGGCCACAAAGGCTATCCTGCTAGGGTCTTTGCTTTATCAAAACAGAAGTCACAACTTCCAAGGCCAGGTATACACATCAGGAAAACTAGCATAGTGGAGATAGGGGGATTGTGAGTTGGAAGCTACCCTGGACTTCATAGTGAGAGCCTGTCTCAAAACAAACAAACAAAGGAGCTGGGCCTGGTGACCCAAGCCTGGGAGCGCAGCACTTGGGAGGTGGAGTCAAGCATCCTCTGTGCTCCTGCTGTTCAGGACTGGAGAGAACACTTGTGACAGTCAATGGCTGTCATTGCAGTGGTGGTCTGGAGTCTGGAGAGGCAGGAGGCGCAGACCAACCTGAGATCCTTAAGAAGTTCTAGACCAGCCAGGGCTCCAGGAGACCTTGTCAAAAAAAAAAAAAAAGGTTTAAGACCAAGCAAAACAAACAAAAAGATCAGACAACAAACAGAATTTGGGCAGCCTAAGGGTGTTTTCCCCTATAGGACCTTTGCTTCCTGGAGAACCTAAGAGAGGTGTGAGGGGTAGGGGACCTCCTTAGCACTCCTGTTTCTTGCTGAGGAGTGGAAACCAGGCTGTTAAAAATCAGAGTTTGCTCCTAGCAGTGGTGGTGCACGCCTTTAATCCCAGCACTGGGCAGGCAGAGGCAGGCAGATCTCTGAACTCAAGGCAGCCTGGTCTACAAAGAGAGTACACAGAGGAACCATGTCTCAGAAATCCAACTCCCCAAAAAAGATTTATTTATTTTTATTTTTATGTATATGGGTATTTTGCCTGCACATAGGTACGTGTACCGTGTACTATGTGTTTGCCAGGTGCCCAAGGAGACTGGAAGAAGATGTCAAATCCCCTAGAACTGGACCTACAGATAGTTGTGAGCCACCACATGGACTCTGGGGCCTGAACCCCAGATCCTCTGCAAGAACAACCAATGCTCTTAACGACTGAACTATCTCCCCATCACTCCCCTTTTGTTTTTCAGAGCTGGGACCTTGGTCCCTCGAGCCTCCCAAACAGCACCTGTATGTCTCTGAAGAGTTCATAATGGTCTCCTACCGAGAGAGCTTAAGAGGTAGGACCAGATCTGGATGGTCTGAGCTGCACTCCGGAGTGAGAAGAGTTGGGGGCCCACATTGAGCAAAGGGTCCTGCAGCTCTTTTGGGAAACAGACTAGGAGAGAGACAAGCAGGCTTGAGAGAGGGGGCTGGGAAAAAACTGGGGCGTGCGCACAGAGCCCTCTCTGTCCTCCAGAGCCTGGGGGATATTTGCTTTTAGAAATAAAGGCATGGAAATTGTTCGGGCACAATTCCCAGCCCTGCCTGAGAGCCGAACTAAGGACTTCACATGCCATGTACAAGGGCCCCTTGCATGGGGTGCCTCATTCTGGCTGTGGGTCCAGCCCTCCACAATACTGGGTCACCGCCATCGTTTAGGCCTCTGTTGGTCTGTGGCTGCTTCCTGTTCTCCATCCCACTGTGATAGCCCTCCTCTAGACCATCTTTTAGTGGGGATAAGAAGACAAAGGCCGGCCCTCTGTGGACGGACTTCTCTTTCTAAATGTTTACCCTACAGCCCTGGGGATTAAGCAGAGAAACCCCCTTTGTGTGGGGCGGCAGAGGCACAAGTCACTGACCTCCGGCTCACTGTGCTTGACCTGGGCACTAGCTCAGGCCTCTCATCCTCCGCCCCAAAGGAGGCAGGACTGGACAGCTGCTCTGTCCTGTATGGGTACCTAGGAGGCCTGCTTCAGATCTGCTGGTTGAGAGCTGGGGCTGCAGCAGGCTTTTTCCTTGGCTGACCTGAGCTGCTGGGGAGCTCTCCCTGCAGGCCCTTGGCTAGAAATCCACAAAAGGCAGCTCTGGCAGGCTTCAGGCTAAAGTCTCCTGTTACCCAAGAGGTGGAACAGATGGCAGTGATAGGCCAGAGAGGGAAGGCAGACTCTGGAATCTTATCTGGTAGGAATTTTATTCTCAAGCCAGTGGAAAGGTTTAAGTACTAAAGATGAACATTTTAATAGCTATGTGTTTGGAGGACAAATTAGCAAGTGAGACCTGAGGCAGGGGATTGGAATGAGAGAAACTATTATAGGGACCTGATGGGCTTCGAGGTTTCATTTGGAATGACCCAGGCCCTGCCAGCCTTACCCAAGAGGAGTGTGAAACCCTTCCTTGGGTCAGCCTGTTACTCCATGGGAGAGAGGTCTTGGGGACAACTCTTCCATGCAACAGGAGCTAACAAAGGGAGTAGAGACTTGGTCCAACGATATATGTCGTGGCTATACTCCTGCTGAAAGGGAGAAGACAGGTTCGAGAAGAGAATTCCACCATGCTCTTCAGGTATGTCCACCCTTGGGATAGTGCAACACGACCTTGTCCTCTGCACAGTTCCCATTGATGGCTGATACAACGAAACTGCAAAATCAAAATCTCCAAAGCATAATGTTTTTCATAAGTTTCTGATTTTACTTTGGGCAGCATTTGTAGCTGTCCCAGTGTGATTGCAGCTCATGGGTCACAGGCTGGGCTTGCATGCAAGCTTCTTCCAGGGTTATCCTTATTTCTGGCTTACCCGGGATAACGACAGTGACTGACTGTATGATTGGTTCCCCTAGTGACCAGCATTTAAGACAAACCGGCTCTACATATATTACAACTAGCTCTTTAAACTGGGCCCAGTGAGGAAATAGCACTGGCAAGTCGATTCAAGCACTACACTCAAAGTCTTTCTGCAAAAAAGGTACACACACACACACACACACACGTGTACACACATTCACACACATGCACACATGCACACACAGGCATACACACACATGGATATATATACATGTACACGTGCAAGCACATGCATACACATACAAATGCACGCACACAGGCATACACACAAATACATACACATGCACACATGCAAACACATGTACACACAAACACACACACGTACACATAGGCGTACACACATACACACACACTGACTTTTAGATTATTTTCCACTCTGTTCCTCATCCCCCTCCTGCATTTATAACCAGAGAAGCTAAAGATGAGCCCTCAACTTTTCTTTTAAACCAAGTGACTCAGATCATATCTGACATGCTTACACCGAGGACACCGGGGACAGGACTTGGACTAACCTCTAAGTGTCTTTTCTTTCTCCAGCTGACCATGCAGGGAGCAAGCAGGCCCTCTGGCTGCTGGTCCCCTTCGTGGTACTGGGCTCTGTTCTTTGGGGGTCTCACCTTTCACGCTGGGTGTGTAGCGGCAGTAGAGGAGACTATCAGGTTTTGGTGGTGGAGAACATCTGGCAGCCCTAGAATTATTCCCAAACCAGTCATCTCCTGAGGGTGTTTTCTAGGCTCACAGAGTGTTGTTTTCAGGAGGAAGTGGGAGAGTGGGATGAAGATGCTACCTTTGGGTGATGCTCCTGGGCTCATCAGAGGGGGACTTGGCATCATAAGGTGGTATACGGCCTGGAGCTAGGCCCAGATTTGAGTAGGGTTCTGCTACTCTCTCTGCTCTGTCTTTCAATCTGTGTCTATCAGAAAGTAATGTCCATGCTGTTTACCTGAGCACTCAGCAAACACTGCATCTAAACAGGAGGCTCCATAAGCTGCCACGTGAGGTGCACCTGCCATTTATCAATGGTAGTGAAGTAAGACCAGAAGAGAGCCAGCAGTAGATTAAGACACGTCATCCTGATGCTGTGGGTTTGTATAAAACGTCATGAGATTGCAGGAAGTCGCCCCTCAATCACTCACCTATTCCCATATGAGGCCACTTTCTTCCTTTTAGATTTATGTCACAAGGATGGGTGGCAGGGAAGCTGAGACGCAGCTTTGGAAGCTGACCTCTGGTTCTCAATTAATTTCAAGCCACTGATTGTGAAGGGGGTGGGAGAGGAAAGGAAGGAAGCCAGCACCTGCCACAGTGAGATGAACATGGCCCCGCCTCCAAGCCCAGCATTCTGGCTTGGCCTCAGGGTCTGACAAATGTCTTTTCTCATAGGAGAAAAGGGGTGGGGAGGAAACATGGCTTCAAGCTGAGTCCCAGAAAGAAGACAAACACAAAGTTGAATCAAATGTCCGGCCTTCTCTTTCCCACCTCTTTGTAAGCACGTCTGAACAACAAGAAGAGGAGACTCCCCAATGGGTAACTAGACCTGGTTCCTTAGGACCTAGGGGACTCTTGGGATGGAACCTCCAGGTTACCCACAGGGTTGGTTCCTTTTGACTTAATTGCTCCAATATGCCCTTCATTTATTGCAGGAACCCCATCTCTGATCTAACCATCCCAGACAAAGAAGCTTTCTTCCTGTTAAGTTTCGGTGTTGTCAGCGCTGTGGTTTGTATCAAGGAGTTAGCTGAAGGTCATTTACACTGGTCATGATGAAATGAATTGGAAGACTTGAGGCCTAGTTAATGCATCATTCATATGAAAACGGCAAACTTCAATGTTTATGAAGCTGTGAAAGGGAACCTAACATACCAGGTGAGCAGGTGTGAGCTTACTGTGTTGTAGACACTGTCACTGGTGACATGTGGCATTTGAGATTAACAAGGTTGAGGTAACCAGATGTGACCTGGGGTCTCTGTTATGGTGGGAACAGTTTGGGTTTTGCACATTGGTGCTCATCCCACCCCTTGCTTTCCCGCATATTTGCTATGGCGCCCCAGGCAAACATTTCGACATCCTTCACCTCGGTTCCCTATAGGGATAATATCACACTCTGAATAGCATGCTTGGCATGACCGCTGGACACCAGAGCGACTCAGCACCATGGAATTCCTCTGCGTTCAGGACCTTAAATAGGCTTAGGAAACCTTGCTCTTAAATGTGTTTTAGAGCTGTAATTCTTTTCTTATGTTTTGTGATATTTTCTTTTTTTTTTTTTGTGATATTTTCTTGAGAGGAGTGACTGAGGGAAGAGTTGGCGAGCACGGATGGCGAGCACACCATCTGGCCCGGCACTGTGAGGAAACATGGCAGCTAGAATCTGGCCTGTCTGGGCTGATGACACGTGCCGCAGGGCTTCCTTCCTCACTACTCTGCAGATCGGAGAGTGGAGAGACTCAGGCTGCAAGCTGGGCTGGCTCGGTCCTGGGCCTTTTTGTCTGTCAGCTAGGACCCACATCCAAAGGACCCGGAGTACCCCCCAAGACATCATCACCAGCTGGGGACCAAGTATTTAAACACCCAAATCTATGAGGTATACTTCATGTGCAACTATAACAGAGTAATAGAACACATGCAGAGTATATGTAAGTTTGACATCAAATGAGCACTCAAAATTGGATCACTTAGCTGGGCCTGGTGGTGCATGCCTTTAAATCGCAGCACTTGGGAGGCAGAGGCAGGTGGATCTCTGAGGGTTCTAGGCCAGCTTGGTCTACATAGTGAGTCCTAGGACAGCCAGGGCTACGCAGAGGAATTCTGTATCAAGCAAGCAAACAATGAGTGCTTCATTTATCCTAAGACCCAGACCATTTGCTTCCTAGGGCTACCACGAGAGGTTGCCACACGCTGGGCAGCCTACATTCCATTCCCTCTCTGGTACTTCTGGAGGCTGAAAGCTCAGAATCCAGGTGTAAGCAATACTGAGCTTCCTCCAAAAGCCTTATGAGAGATTTTCTCCTCGCTTCTCCCTGCTGCTAGTCGCCCCTGGGATTCTTTGGCAAGTGGTAGCATCACTCCACGACCTGCCTCAGTTTCCATATGGCCTCCACCTGTGTCTCAAACCACCACCCATCATTAGACCTAGACTCACCCTCCATCCAGGATGATCTCAGCCTCAGATCCTTGATTTAGCTCTCAAAGACCCCATTTCCTAACAAGGTCACATTTACAGTGCTGGGGTAAAGGACTCAGATGTCACCTAATGAGGGTCACTATAAAACAAAACCGTGATGACCACCATTTCCTGGCCTGTCTCCCCACAGTCTTCCCTTAGGCTCCCATTCTTACCGCCCTCCCCTTAATTCCGATTTGCAGTGTCTCTAATTCTTTCTCACCCTCCTTGCCTTGTTCTCTTCCTTCATTCCTTCTCCAGCTCTACCCCGTCCCTCTTTTTTCCCATCCTCCTCCAGAGTCAAGGTCGCACTGTGCAGGTCCTCACACCTCTGGAGCATACAGCCTTCCTGTATTTGCTTCTCCAGTGCTGGGATTACACCCAGCTCAAAACTACATTTCTAAGGCCATCCGTGTTGGTGTCAATCACTGTAGGTGGCTTAATGCCACCATTGTGTGCTGGTAACATGATGTATTTATAGTCCTGAAAATGAACATGACAGGCATTTCTACTTTGAGGACATTATTTTCTCCTTAGACTGATTTATTTTGTGTGTTTGCATGTTTTGTTGCATATGTGTATGTACATTATGTGCGTGCCTGGTGCTCTTGAAAGTCAGAAGAAGGTCTTCCGAAGCTGGAGTTACAGATGGTCATAGGCACCATGTGGGTGCTGGGAGTCAAATCTGGGTCCTCTGCAAGAGCAACAAGTGCTCTTAACCACCGAGGCGTCTCTCTAGCCTTGCTTCCTATACCCATTTCCTGGTGCACTCAGCTGTACTGTCTAAGATAAATGCCTAGATGTTCATTTGCCAGGACCGAGCTAATAAGCGAACATGAGTTTACAAGATAATGCCAGATGGTTTGCCGTGATTTACCCAAGTCCATGGTGTTCTCTGTTCTCACAATGATTTTCTTCTTAGTCCAGAAAAGGTAAACATTTCAGGATGAATCTTCGCTGTGGTGATGGCGCTCTGTGATAAGATCTCATCTTCCTCGATGATTTTTCTCTATGGTAGATTATTTCTAGTGGGTCTCTGCCCCTTGGAGAGAGAGCCCTGGAGCCCTCGGTCTCACCTGCTTCTAGCTGTATCGTCTACCTGCTCTACAAATCCATCTTAATGGGTCATTAGAGGTGCCTAGAAACTGTAATTATGGTATAGCATTTCATGGGCTTACAATTGAAGGCTGTGTTTTCTAGATGCCCAAATGAAGCCCATTGTGGCGTGATGCATCGAGGAGGTTTCCCTCTGTATATCAACCCTAAGTATAGCAAGCTGCTTACCCTGAGCACAGGGGACTACTCTCCCTAAGAGGACTGGCGCAGACATTCCCCCTTATTGGTTGATGTAACACATATCAAGCTAACAGAACAGAAGGCATACCATGCCCCCACAAAAAGCCAGTGTGTAAGGTGTGTTCTGCAGGAGGTGGGGCAAGGCATTATCTGTCAAAGTTAGATCATAGAGTCCTCACTGCAGGTGAGGAAATGTGAGTCCATTCAAGAATCCCGATAACCCCCCTTGATTGATTGGGATGCTGAGGCCAGACAGGAGCCAGGACGGATGCTGCTGCTCCTGATGCAGCCCTGCTGTAGAAGCCGCCTGAGTCGCCAGTCCTGAAAGCAGATCCTGGATTCTTGAGCAAGTCGTATAGGCTGAAACTTTTTGAACTTTGTCCACTTTGGAATCCTTACCACCAGGGAAGTTTTTATGCTAATCCAGGTGCACAGATCTATAAGATAACTACAAGAATCAAACATTCACTGACAGCAAAAAGGAAATTTATTTCAAAGAAGTTGTTTGGTATGGCTGTCATATTAACACTTATTAAAAGCAAGAGGCAAATTTGCATACTAATGAGATAAAGGTGTGCTTATTTTTACATAAAAATTAAGTCCGCTGAATACTGGATACTGTAAGATGCAGCACTTTTAGTTTTTGCCTGAAGTTTTATTTTATCATTGTCAGTACTGAAGAACACAACTTCACATAAATATGTAGCATAAAACAGTAGTTTTAGAATTGTGTACAAGCCAAATTTCATTTAGTAAGTTTTAGGAAACTCAAATCAGTAACTCAAAATTCAATTTCTAAATCAAACATGTTAGCATAATACCATCCCTAAATATTACTAATTTGACATGTATATACTGTGGAAAAAATGGCAGAAAAAATGTGTTACTCAAAATTAAATCACTATTATTATTATTATTGCTTATAATTTTAAATAAGGTCTTGAGTAACCCGATTTGGCCTCAGTTTTACTTTGTAGCCCAGCCTGGGCTTGAACTCCTGGTCATCCTAACTGTAACTCCCAAATGCTGGAATTACAGGCATGTGCCATTATTCCTGGCTTACCATTATATGGCTACCAGAGCAGTAAAATTTATATATACAGAACCTCATGACAACTCAAAACAAAAGATAGTCTCCAAACAAAGCAGAGGCATTTTGGGCATTGTTGGTTGACACAGCATGGCTTGGCAGCATACGGAGTGCAAAAAGCACATGTATACATTCAGAACTGAAGCTGCAGAGCCTGCACTGCAGCACCGGCGAGCCTGTCCAGAAACAGCTCCGACTCTTTCCCTATGTGAGTTAGAATTGATGCTGGGCACAGTTCAGGAGCCTTTTGCTGTTGCCATGGTTTTTGGAATCCATTTAGTTACCTGCAACCGATGGTTAAATTAAGAAGCTGTGATTTACTGAGGAAGACGAGTGGCTTAGACTCCATCAAAACTGACACCAGCTCTCTAAAAAGAACTGTGAGATAAATGAAAAGGGAAGCGACATCCATGCTAACGCCTGGGTGCAGAGGTCTGGCAATGACCTTTGTTCAGAATGCGTGAAGAGTCTTCCCATGACCTAGCCGAAGAAGACGCGTAATGCAGCAAAGAACAGGCAAATGGCAGGTACAGGAGTCGATTCTGGTTTCTACTCATAAATGGGTTAGTGTGAACTTTGTTTTGGGAATGCCTTTTGCTATGAGTTGGTTTACCCTTTTCTGTTATCCTTCCGCGGTAGCATAGAAAAGAACTGAGATCCACATATGATGTGTTAATCTGAGTCACATAAAATAACAGGTAAGGAGAATGGGCAAGGACTTAGGCCCTTCACCAAAGAGAAGCTATATGAACAATCAATAATTACACCCGAAGATATTCACTTAGTCATCAGGAGAATACAAAATAAAAGGCACAGAGGCCTGAAGAGATGGCTCAGTGGTTAAGAGCACTGGCTGTTCTCCCAGAGGACTGGGGTTCAATTCCCAGCACCCATATGGCAGCCCACAACTGTCTGTATCTCCAAAATCTGACACCCTCGACCAGATATACGTGCAGACAAAACACCAATGCACATAAAATAAAAAGAAATAAATTATTTTTTTAAGAGTGCTCTTATTCTTGCAGAGGACCCGATTCCTAGCACCCACATCAAGTGGCCCATGTCCTCCTGCAACCCCGTTTCCAGGGACACGATGCTCTCTGACCTCCATGGGCATATGCAATAAAAAACTCATGCATACCATGATAAGTGACTATATAAATAAAAATATAATAGGATGCCAGGACACTCCCCACACACATACACAAGACTAGTATTAAAAAGAATAAGAGCACCAAGCCTGAACAGGTATTTGAAGTAGTTGGGACACTCATATATCGTTGTCAGAGCTGCAAATCTGTGTATCTACTTTGGAAGTTTCTTATAAAGTTAAATTTAAATATACTCTTAGTATGTGCTCAGTGATTCCATGCTCAAGAAAAATCAAAATATATGTCCATGCTTGAGAGCCATCTTCATAACAGCACCAATCCAGAAATAACCCAGATACACACCATAAAGTGATGGCAAGTGGTGGTATGTGTATATACATATGTGTGACATGTGTGTATACATATATGTATATATACATACCATACACACACACACATATATATACAATGGAATATTACTCTGTGAATAAGAATTTGGGCTATTTATCATCTATCTGTCTATCTGTTTATCTATCATCTATCTACCGATCTATTATCTATCTATCTATCTATCTATCTATCTATCTATCTATCTGCCTATCTATCTATTCCTCTCCCATGTCATGATTGGATCTTAATAATAATTCTGAGTAACTAAACCCCTCATCTATAAGAAAATGTGTAGTCTGATTCCATTTAGATGAAAATCTAGAACAGACAGAACTAAGAAAGCAGAAAGCAAACCAGTAGGTGTCTGTCTGCAGTGGGAGGTGGGGACTGAATGGAAGGGGATACCAGAAATTACCTGGACCAGCAGAAATGCTCTGTACCTTAGCAGGCAAGATGGCTAAAGAGTCTTTTGTCAATATTCAACAAATCTAAATTTAGAATATGTGCCTTTTGTTGGCTATAAATTGTGCTTCCTTTGATAAAGGGAAGGATGGTTGATTTGGGGTAATAGGAATAAAGATAAGTTTTATTTATTATATTTTTTATGTAATCCAAACTTATTGTAATCCAATAAAGAACCTCTCTCTCTCTCTCCCTCTCTCTCTCTCCCTCTCTCTGTGTGTGTGTGTCTTTGTCTCGCTCTCCTTCCTTCCTTCTTTTATGCCACTTTCATAGTAAAAATATTCCCTTCATCTTGGCAGCCTCTCAGACCCTCTTTCCTTTGGGAGATTTAGGGGTACCTCTGTTTGCAGTGATAGATCTCTCTATTCCAGATGCCCACCTGTTGGTGAACTGTTAAGCTATTTGAACCCTGTCTTATCTCACCCTGCATCAATCCTTGCCCTTAGGTTCCTAGTAGTAGAAGGGCTGGGGCAAGCATGGAGCCTGAAACCTAACAGTTAAAAACATGGCTTCAAATCTAAGTCCTGTCCCTGCACTGTCTGCACACTCCAGCAAGCCCCTTGGATTCTGAGCCTGTGTCCCCCTGTAGAAAATGGGTATCAGTGTTTTCCTGTTTGTTCTACAACTTCAGTAGCTCCGTGCTTGGCTCTTGGGAAGTGCTCGCTTGGCACTGGCTGCCTCTGAAATTAGCATCCTTACACCAGATGGTAATAGAATTGGGGCACTAGTCCTGGGTGGGGAAGTAACCACGACACTGGTAAACGGGCAACGTGCCCTTCCACAAAACTGCCAGTCTGACAAGTGGGTATGTAACACTCATCTTCGAAAACCAGCCAAAAATTAATTTTCTTTCACATTAATGATTTTTAAGGAAAATCAAAACCATTTCTCACAAAGACAGACATCCCAAAGTGAGATTGGATCTTGCTGGGCCTGCTCTTCATTCAGGTATCAGGTGGCAGCCAAGACCCAGCCCGGAGGAGGCCGGCTTTTTCTCAGTGTTTGGGAGCCTGGCTGTCACAGATCAGGAGGTGGCCAGATCTCCAAGAACAATCGGCTGTCTAAGCGGAGCCCCTTCCCCAAGCCTAGCGGCCTCACATTTGTAATGCCAGCACCCCGCTGAGCACGTCCCAGTGAATAGAAGTGTTTTGATGTTTTGTTTTTGATTGGAGATTGAAGTCCAGTGTCTTGGGACCCAGTGACTTCGGCTGACCTTACTGCTACACGGACAGGGCTAAATTTCAACCCCTGGAGGCTTCTGCACACAAAACCTCGTGCCTCGCAAGGGCAGGTGCAGGCAAACCTGGAGGAAATGTGAAATCTCTGCTCGCTTCTGCCAGAGGAATTAGGTTTCACAAGCCCCTTTTTATGTAGTAAAAAGCATATCATTAGAGGAATCTGGACAGGGGAACTTATTAAAAGTGCTGTCTATAGCAGGGAGGCAGGCCAAGGTTGTGAAAGACAGCCAAGGGCTAATAGGACAGTCTTTAGTTAATAAATATGGTCACAGGTGAGCCGCCCAGCCAGCGAGTCCTGCTTCTGCCCGCAGCTGACTGATACTGCCGTGTTGCTGGTTGTGGAAAACGCGTCGTTTTCCCTCTCATAATTTGCATCCCGGTTTGAAATCAGGAGAAAGCCTTCAAGTGTGTGGTTAAGCAGTTATCTGAAGGCCTGCTGCTTTACCCTGTCACCATTTATGAAGTCCCGTTGATATTTCTGACTCTTCCCTTTCGAATGTTTTTTGCACGGAGCCAAATTTTACACTGTTGTGACCAATGTATGTGATGTTTACAATCTATTTCTCCCTTGGACTAGACTCAAGCTGCAGGTTGGGTACTTACACCATTTTAATGGCTCCTCGAAGAGGGCCCTGCTTCTCCGTGACGTCACTGTGTTCTTCTCTGCTGAGTTGCACCCTTGGGTTTGTGTGTTAGAACTGTCTGTATAAAAGACCTTTATTTTGGTACCTTTGTTTTGGGGGGTTTCTTTCCTTTCATCTTCCTCTTCCTCCTTCTCCTCCTCAGCATTTCATTTAGCAACATCTAAAGAGATCGTGCTGGGACTGACATAGCTCAGTGGTAGAGCACTTGCCTAGCCTGTCCAAGGTTCTGGGTTCAAGCCCCGGTCTTGAAAAAGAAAGAAAAAGAAAAAAATGTTAATAATCCTGAAAATTGCATTGAGAAACCCAGTCACAAGAATATGAACTTCTTAAGGGGGCCGGCTCCCAATTCCTGAGGAACATGTGCTTTGCCAAGAAGTACAACAGGAACCACCTGAACAAAATGCAGTCGGGTAATTTGAGGGCAATGAGTGCACCTGCAGAGGCCATCACGGACCTTGTGAGATTTAAGGGGGCTAAGCCCAAGATGCCAAAGGGCCCCCACTTCAGCCACTTGCTTTTATCGCTCACCCCCAAGCTTGGGAAGCAGATTCGAAGCTGTATGATCAAGGGTCACCGGCTATGCCAACCAAAGCCCAAAGTTCAAACTCAGCTCCAGCTCAAATTCGCAAAGGTGCCCAAGCCTCTGTGAAGGCCCCAGAGAAGAGGCTTCTGCCTGCCAGTGTGGCAACACATGGGCTGGCGTGGTACAACCACATTTGCAGGTGGCCAGTGCCCTATCCTGTCTGTACAAATAAACTTGAGGCAAGACCTGTTAAAATAAAACAAAATAAAATAGCTCTGCTATTTGTAAGGATTGTGTACTCTATTCTTTGCCCTTCCATGAATAGCTTATGCTCATTCTGAGGTCTACGGGTGCCCACACAGCCTGTGTTGTTGGCCTTGAGTAGCCCATAATCACGAATGACTAGCACTTTTGTTCAAATGATCTATTTGTATAGGACCCCACACTGACTAAACTCAGCTGTGTGTCATAGGAAGACTGCACACACACACACACACACACACACACACACACACATTCTACATGTTGAATTTTGTTAAATACCCATTTTTAAGCTATTGTTGGCAAGCGGTTGCCCTGTAGGTGACTGTTGCTGAGCACAGATGCCCTGTGGTACAGGCCTGAGCACCTGGTGCTGCATGGCAATCCTGGCACCATTGCCGGGACGGCTCCTGCTCTGCACAGCTCACCGAGTTGTCCCCACTGTCACCCTGACAGCATCAGCCTTGGAGCTGTGTAAGTGTCATGTGACTTAAGCTGTGTCCTCACCTTCACCTTCTCCGTCCACACCACGCTGCTCCTCAAGCATGCTAATCTTGTTCCCTCTGCTTGTCCTCCTGACTGCAGCGAGGCCTCTTCTTACCACTCTGGTGTCTCACTTCTGACCCCAGGATATTACATTAGCACATTTTGTTCTTTTTTAATCTTGACAAAGGACTTTTTTTGTTGTCGTTTTGATTTTGATTTTCTATTAGGTATTCTTTCAGTAACCTAGATTATTGTTTGCTTACTGACTATCTTTCCTACAGTTGACGAACCATCTTTTTCCTGTGTCTCTTTCTCTCCTGAATCCCAGGAACTAGGGACAAGGTAGGCACTAAGAAAATATTTTTGAATAGGTGAATCGGTTACCTCAACCTCTTCCACTCAACTTCTTCTATAAGTGCACCTGGGAAATTTAGAAAATGGAAGTCAGGAACACAGTAGGTTTTTAATAAACCTTCTTGTCAGTATGACTGTCTCCTAGAGCAATGGCCAGGCCAGGGAGACGAGACTCATCTCCTGGTTGCTTCCTTCCATCACTCTCTGCAAGTGGCAGTTCTATCTCCAGTGGGAGGACCATAAGGATGGTCGGCGTGCAGCACCTTGCAAACAGGGAACACTCGCAAGGGGCATGTGTTTTAGTCGTGGGCCAGGACTTACACTGTACTGCTAAGAACTCTGGGTCCGAGATGTTAACCTATTTGCAAGCTAACAGACTAGTCCAGCACAGTTTCATACTGAAAGAAGATAGGAGACCCTCAGGTCAGAGAAAGTGGGTTAGCACCCAGCAGCAGTGGCAGTCATTGGATTACCATCTCTATAATCATTCCCCAAGGCCTAGTTTCCATAGTGGGACCCAAAGCAAACAGATGATTCCTGCACAGTTAGTGAGGTACGGGAGTCAGGCAGGCTCTGAGCTTAGGGACTCTGATCCTATACCCATCGTCTACCTGTCCCTTGCTATGGCAAGAGACACCATCTCTATCTTCTAAAGATGTTATGGATATACAGGCATTTTGTTTGAAAAGATAATTCAGACCAAAGAAAGTCAATGTTTGCCCAAGACCATGTACAAATGTTTGAGACCCATCCAGGACTGTCTTGCAAAAAGCAATAAGTAAGTAAGCCCTAAATTTATCAAATGCGTGGATACCAGGTGCTGCAAGCAGCACTTTATGGTTGAATAAGCTGTGGTTTGCTGTCATTAGAAGTTCATGTATTTTTGCTGGGGACTGAATTGACAAGGTAATGCAATTAATAAGTGCTTGTGTCCTTATGCCTGGATTTAAATCCCGCTCCAGTCACTTAGCTTTGCAGCCCTGGCTTTGGCTTCCTCATTCCTAGCATAGAGACAAGGGCTGTTGCGATCGCATAAGCCACTACAACTTTAAATGCTTGGCTTGCTGCCTAATCCCTGCTAAGTATCCAAGGAGGTGTTAGCTAGTAGGTTGCCGTAGATGGACTTGCCATTTGTGTAACTGAAATATCAGCAATTTAATACGGTTCACCCCGATGTTACATTCACTATTCTTCTCTCTTGCTTGGTCCCGAGCCACGACGTTCAGAGAGGCTGTGCAGTGGAGGTGTGCCCTGGGTCAAGGGAGCCCAGCCCGAAGGGACAAGGAGGTATCTGAGAAAAAGAGACGGACTTGGAGCCAGATGCGGCTCTGAGTCCCACCTTCTCCTCTCATTAACCCCATGACCTTGGGTGAGCCACTTAACCTCTAAGCCCCTTGCCTCATCTGTGCCACAGATACAATAATCCCTTCTACCTCAGTGGACACCGTGAGGCTAATGTCACATGATGGATGTGAAAATGCTTCACAAACAGGAAGGTACCGGGCGCAAGTACTTCTGCTCAGCCTGTGGGATTCCCAGAGGCAGTGAGGCATGAGCCTGGGCCTGAGCCAGCCTATTTCTAGGTATAATTTAATATCCCTCTTCTGTCTTCCAGTCAGATTTACATTTAAAGTCTAGCATTGGCCTCTACACTCAAACTACTGCTTGAGAATCAAGTTGCCGCAGTCAGGTTCTGTCTGAGACCTCCAACCTTCAGGCGCTGAGGGGACCATCTGGAGACCAAAGAGAGATCATCTCGTTACACAGTGCTCACAGCTGAATCAGTCAACAGCGAATGTCTACCGAGCTCTTGCAATGATCCACACCCAACTTTAGCTCTTTTAGTGAATGGAACCTTGACTAGCCCTGTAATACAGGTGGACCCCATCATTATCCTTGATTTTAGAGGAGGAGACGGATGTGGGATGAAATTAATGAGCAGGAATGGACAGAACTGGACTGGTAGACTGTGATGCTTAGGCACCCTCAGCAGGCAGAGGTAGGTGGATCTCTGTGAGTTCAAGGCCAGCCTGGTCTACAGAATAAGTTCCAGGACAATCAGGGCTACATAGGGAGGTCCTGCCTTACAAAAACAAAAGAAAGAAAAGGAAAAACACAGTTACCCATCCTCAGTTTTTCCCTAAAATGGGAGTTCCAGGAGCCTCCTCCCCGACTGCTGCTCTGGTACCGGTCAATAAAATCCCCTCCATCCAAACTGAGGACTTGCAGGCTGTTAAAGGGCTTTGCCTTTTAATACCTGGCAAAGCTCCTGCTCAAACAGAACAGCTCCTCTCACCTCCTTTCTTCTAAAGCAAAGGTGCCCCCCAGAATGCAGAAGTAAAGCTCCATGTGTGTGCCTTCCCCAAACATTTCGAGGCTGCACTTCATTTCAGAGGATCTGGCTTCCACCTTCTCCTGAGGCTAAAGCATTGGATGCTCCTAGCTTATCCACAGGGAACAGAGAGGGACCAAAGCTCAGGCTTAGCTTCTCTTCTCTTCCTATACAGTTCTTGATCCCAGCCAGGAAGGGCCGCCACCCACAGTGGGCAGGCCTTCCCAATCTCGAGCAACCTAATCAAGATAACACCTGTGCAGGGTCTAACCTGGACTCCACAAACCCTCAAACCCTCGCAGGTACAGACCTGTCTTCTGGGGGATTCCGGATTTTGTCAAGGTTGCACGAACACACACACATCCTGACCTTTGTGAGACACACTGGAAACATCCAAAGCACAGAAAAACCCAAAGTTTATGAGAAAAAAGGACCACCAACTAACAGAGGAAACCACAGTAATGCATGGAGGGAACTAATGCCGTTAAACAATAATAGCATCCAGCAAGCTCCTTTAGGGCTTCGGGTTATATGGGGAGGCTAGTCTCGGAGATTAAAGTTGCATGGTTAAGGGCCAATGGTACAGTTTATTAGGATGTGAATATCAAATTTGAGTTGATAAATGGATGGTGTACACTACTCCTTGTTTTTGGCTTATATCTCAATGACTTGAGACTATCTTGGCAACATTTTGGTGAATATTGTCCATCATTCCCAAGACTTGAAAAAGATATACATTTCTCCTCCCTCCTCTTCTTTTATTTTTTGAGTCAAGGAAGGTCTCATATAGCACAGGCTAGTCTCAAACTCCTGATCCTCTTGCCTCTGCCTTCCAAGTGCTGGGACTATACGCTTTGCATGCACACACCACAATGCACCATGTTGGTGAAGACACAGTTTTCAATAGCTCAGGGCCATCACCTGAACAACAGAGTGACCTCAGAAGGCAGGCAGTGGTGGCATCCAGTTCTTGTTGAAAAAGCTGGGCCATCTGAAACCACAGCATAACCAGTCTGGGTATGCTATCTCCTGTGTGGCCTTGCATTCATCCAGGGCACATCAGGCCAGCAAGGAGTAAATGAAGTTCAGTGTCTGAGCAGCGTGCTTATCCCAAGCAATCTCCAGGAGTGGCAGGCAGCTTCTAAATCAAGATGTGTCCTAACCGTAATACTGGTTTGTGGTCATTGTAGGTGATCTGTCTTCTGGGCTAAAATTCTCACCATCAGACAGATGCTTCAGCATTAATATTGGTGCCTCTATTCCTTGCTTGGCTGAGGTGAGAGCAACTCTGGACATATTTTATAAAGGATGCCTGAGTGTCAGTAAGTCATAGGCTGCTTTCCCTCCTCTGCTACTCCTGCAAGCTTATGTCTCAGATCTTTGCTAGAGAACTAACCACCAAGCCCTCTGTGGTCGATTTCTCTTCTCCCTCAGCTGGAGGAATGAAGGAACTCTTTCGTTCATACAGCCCTAAGTTCCACACAGCAGCTGTGGCCCAATCTCCAGCTATGACCAAGCTTACCCCTGGGTATAATATACATTGTATTGATAAGTCATAATGAGCCGTTTGTGCTTGTTGAGAGTGGACTCTGGAAGACAAGAGGGATCTCTTTCCCCAGACTCAAGCATATTTATCTCAAGTGCTCTCCAAAACTCCTTTTCCTGGGCTCAGGCTGCCGGCATCCCTTTGTGATGAGGAGAAAAGAGAAGAGGAAACAGCCAAGGGAATTAAAAACATTGCACCCTTGAGAACTGCTAGAAGCTACATTGTTTCCAACAAAGGTTACTAGTGTTTTTCCAATGTTATGGAAATGCCTGTTGTGGGAATGGGAAGCTACGGGCTCATCCACCACGGAAAATCTGCCCAGAACTCTCTCTGCTGTCTAGCCGGGATTTTAGCATGATAGATCCAGGGGGTGCCTGCAGTCACCTTTGGAGCTGCTGTAAGCACCGGTTTGATGATGTGTTGCTGTCTGCCTGCTGCTTCTCTCTAGCTGATTCTTGTCATTTATTCTTCCACTTGTACTTGCTACTTACTTTATCATTAGAAACCAAAAGTATGAGTTCGAGGCCACCCTGGTCTGCAGAGTGAGTTCCAGGACAGCCAGGGCAACACGGAGAAACCCTGTCTAGAAGAAAAAACCAAACCAAACCAACCAAAAATATGGTAGGTGGATCATTCGCCATATGGGTCAGGCTGGGTCTTGAAGGTTGTTGTGTGGCTCACAGCGGCTTGTGGTTGGCTGCACTGCCCATGATGGTTAATGATTGGCCACACTAGGTATCTGTTCCTTAAGAAACACAGGAATGCTGGGGTTCAAGTCTCAATTTCACAGCTACCAGCTATGTGGGCTGGACAGTTATTCGGCTGCACTTCACCTCACTCCTCTGTGACATAGAGATGATGATACTTGATAATATTTGATAATGATATTTTCTTTTTTTTTCCTTTTTGAGACAGGGTCTCTCTATAGGAGTCCTGGCTGTCCTGAAACTCACTATGTAGACCAGACTGGCTTTGAACTCACAGAGATCTGCCTGCCTCTGCCTCCTGAATGCTGCAATTAAAGGCATGTGCCACCACACCAAGCTCATAATATTTTCGACCTCATCAGGTATAAGAATTAGTTAAATAAACAATATATGTAATGTATTTGGTGCAGGGTCCAGAACCCAGAGTAAGTGTGCCAACATTGCTCAACGTGGCCATGGTGATGGTGTCATGGCTGCTGCTGGTGTTAGTGAAGATATTGCTCTAGACCTCACAAGCCCCCTTCCTTACCCCCACTGTGATTTGTCTCTGAGATGTTTGCCCTAGTTTTAGTCCAGACAGCGTGGCGATTCTTTCTGGCACAAGCCTGCCCCATTTCATGAGCACTACAGCCCAGGTTTGTGTCTCTGCTTTGAGATCTAATATGGGCAGTTTCTGGCTGAGTTAAGCATTCTTCAGCATTTGTCTCCTGGTTCTTGATTCAAATCTGTAGGTCATCTTTGACCCCTCTCTCTTCAAGTGCTCCAGCAAATCTGGAATTTCTGCCTTCAAACTGTATCTGGTTCTGACCAGTCTTCCACCATCTTAGGAACAAGATGGCGGGTCCACTACTTAGGAACAGCTCCTCAGTTTAGGCTCAGACTCTGCCTTGCTCTCTAGAGCTCTGTTTTCCGTGGCTTTTAAGACTATGAGTGCTTTACATCTCCCCTCTGACCTCAACTTCCCAAACCTTCAAAGCTCTACATGGGAACTCTCAAGTCCGTACAGCAGTTTCTCTTCTCTCTCTCTCTCTCTCTCTCTCTCTCTCTCTCCTCTTTCTTTCTCTCCCCCCCCCATCCTCTCTTTCTTTTGTTTGTTTTTCAAGACAGGGTTTTGCTGTAGTTTTAGAGCCTGTCCTGGAACTAGCTCTTGTAGACCAGGCTGGTCTCGAACTCACAGAGGTCCGTCTGCCTCTGCCTCCCTAGTGCTGGGATTAAAGGTGTGTGTCACCACCACCCCACACAGCAGTTTCTAAGGCTCAACAGGATCAGACAGCCCTTCCTGGTGGTCTTTTCTCTCTCTCACCTCATGCCTTCTGCTTCAGCTATACCAGCCTTCTTGCTGTTCCTTGAAAACATGCTATTGGTGGCTGGACTTTCTCTGCCTTTTTCAAGGGATGCTGTCCCTCTTATGTCTGCATAACTGGCCTTTTCCCTGTGCTGGCTTCACAGCACAGTATTGAAGCAGAGAGGCTTGTTTTCATACTAGAGGTTCAAGTCCAACACTGGGAGGCCCAGAACCGTGGGCCTCTAAGGAGGGTGATGCCTAAGAATTGAGAAGTTTCCTAAAGCTTCACCCCCTAAAAGCACCCCCCCCACACACACACACCCTAAGCACAGGACTCATAGCGAAGCCATGACACTGACTCCTCATTCAGGCCTTTGCCTAAGTGACTCATCATTAAAGGCTTCTTCAGATCATGTGTTTCAGAACCCGTTCTCTCACTGGTATTTCAAATTCCCCTTATTTCACTCTCTTTTTCCCCTTCTGGGCACCTCACAGTCATTCATAAATTTATTTTTATCTCTGCCTACTAGAATTTTTTAGCTCCTTCTGAGCAAAGACTTTGTTTTGCTTACTCCAGTGCTTAGTATATAGCAGGGGCTTGAGGAGCAGTCATCAAAGAAACAAGCAGAGGAATAAAATCTCTCTCTCTCTCTCTCTCTCTCTCTCTCTCTCTCTCTCTCTCTGTCTCTCTATATAGCCCTGGCTGTCCTCGAATTCACTCTGTAGACCAGGCTGGCTTTGAACGTCCAGAGATCCTCCTGCCTCTACATTTTATCTCCTTTTTGCTCTTTCATCCTAGTCTTCGCCCTATTTCCAGCTGTGGGGAGAAGCTTATAAAAATTATAAAAATATCATACAGGAGGCAGAGGGAGAGGACAAATGAGTCTTCAAGGCATGCTGACCTCTCAGTGGACAATGGCTGAGGGTAGCTAAATTTGGCTCTCAGCAGGAGTTTCTATACTCTTACCTGGCTAGAATATTTAGGTCCCTCTCCCACAGTGTGAGGGGGATAAATGAGGCTCTGTTGTATGAATAATGAGGCCACTGAGCAGGAGAGAAACATTTTAAATTACCTCCCTTCATTATTATTATTCAAGAGCTACTCCCTTTGTCCTTACATAGGTGTGTGCTTCCTTAGGAAGAATCATAAAGACTGTCAGGGGTAGAGATGCCCTCTGCTATGTATGTCTTTAAAGACGTTCCTTAATGGAAGGGAAAGGGGCTCTGGACCCTCCACCTTGGAGTTGTGAACCCATTGTGGCAACCCAGTTGAGAAGATGGGGTGCTATTCTTGGGTCTTGGGAAGGATGTCTGCCTGTTTTCCATGCTGCTTGCTGCTGACTGGGCCATTCTAGAGGCAACTTCTAGAAGGAACGATTGATTGAGCTCTCAGGCTTCACAATTTCTCAGATGTCTTAGAGTATCTTTCCCTGCTCTGGGGCATTTAGAGAAGGTATCCAATTTTCCAAACCTTCTGGAAGGTAGCCTTCTTATCTGACACAGGGCATCTTGCCTGTGGCAGGGCTTAGCATGCTGACTCGGCATATGAATTTGTGGACCCAAGCCACCAGGACAACCAATGCAGGAGGAGGGAAGACTTTCATCAGAGGCTTTTTCTTAGACAGAGTTCTACAAGCCCCCACCCCCACCCCATATAACTACATTCATCAAAAGGGGCTGCCCAGCCTGTGGGGTAGCGGGATGTTGTCCTACTGTGGGGCAACATGGGAGATGAGGTTACAGGAAGTGACGGCACTACAGGAAGGAGCTTCTTGCAATTACCCCCCTTCTGAAATTTAAAGCAAAAGTTGCTTCTGGCCGGTCAGGGCTGCTAGCTGATTGTCAGACTACAGACCAACAGGGTAGCCAGAAAATTCCCTAGTAGGATTTCTCTGGCAACAAACGAAAGCCCTGACGATGGCCCCCGGGGGGACTGACTGAGCAAAAGCCCTTCTCTGTGGGAGCCCCTCCCCCACGCTTGGAGGGGCAGAGAATATAAATGCCTGTGTGTGGTGGGCTACCGGCACCCTAGCCCACCATTTTAGGGCAGCTGTAGACTCCACTCAGGGACTTTGCAGCAGCCCAATTTATCCCACTGCTCACAGCTAGGGTGACCTCAGCCTCAGCAGACAATGCTTTAAAGGCATGGTTTACAAATCAATCTCCCGTTCTAAATGGGCTGCTCCAGGAATACACCCTTCTGCTCGGCCAGCCCAGGCCCACCTGTCACTGGGGCTTCCTAGCCAGTGGTCACACTGTATTGATCTTTTTAATCCCCTCCTTTTGAGAGACAGAGCCAGCTGATGTGGAGTTCCTCAAAAGACTCCCTAGGCCCCTACCTCTACAGGTAGCTGCAGATCCGGGGCTAATTCCCCACTAAAAAGTCTTAATTGGCTTAAGGGGTGCCTGAAAGATCGGCCTTGTTTACAAAGGTGGAAAGAAAAGATGGCTCATAAACTCCCTAATCTGTCTCGGGCTTGGTGCAAGTCAGGTGCGTTTTTATTTTAAAGTTGTTTTTGAATAGGATTGGAGGGTCTGGAGACGGTGGGATAATGTTTCACTTTACAGGTGGAGGCGCCAAGGGGAGGGGGGGAAAGCCCCAGAGACACGAATATTAGGCAAAGAAGCTGGTGACTTATTGTTTTCTTATTTTTTATTTACATGAAGCATCTGCAGTACAAAATGTAAACTTTGATAGCGCATAATAATAGAATAAACTCTTTATGTACAAAAATACATTTTCATATGAATGAAGCATCCTGAATAAATTAAAGTACCCTCCAGCCCGGTCCCTGAATAGCTATGCAAGCGCTCAGGTTCTTCCCGGAGCAAGCCCACAGTGGTGGGGGTCGGGATCCATAATGCATGAAGCCCACTCCTTGTGTCTCCTTTTTAAGCCTTTTCATTGTATTGTCAGCCGGCTCAAACCGAATTTTCATGCTCGTTTTTCTTCATTAGAGTTCTACAAATTGTAAAATTGACTTTTCACCTCGTCTTCAGGGGCTCATCTGTCCCTTTTCCAAATCACACTGAAGTGGTGGCTGGGGTCAGCTCTGAGCCAGTCACAAAGGAGGTTTTGTGGAGTTCAGAAAGTGCAAAACGAAAGGCCTTCTGAGGGCGGGCAGGAGGGGCCGATGCTGGGGGCTGGAGACCAAGGGGCCTCCTCCGCAAGGGTGCAGCGACCTAACAAGTAGTCAGGTATCCCTTACCCCTTTAAAGTTCCCAGTATCCACCTGGGGGGGGGGTGCCGAGGGTGGTACCCGAGGTCTCAACTGGTCCCCATCTATTGCTCATTGACTGGGGGTGGAAGAAGGCAATAGTGTTGCCCACACAGGCCTGCCTAGTGGTAAGGGATGAAACAGGGCGTCGTGAGGAGCAGGTCTTTGGGCAGGCCCGGGAAGGAGAAAAGAGGGTCGCCGGGGCCATAGGTGAAGTCTTCTGAGGCTGAGGGACTACTGGGATCAGAGAGTGGCGACGCTACTGTGGCACAGGGGGAGGCAGCAGCTCCGGATCCCCAGGACTCTGCGTCGCTAGCGGGGCTCGGGGGCCCAGGCAGACAGGGGGCACACTGTGGAGGAAGGAGGCGCTCCCTGGCACCACCCCCGGAGAGCCCTTGATCTGCCAGGCGCAGTGTCTCAGCCAGGGCCCAGATGTAGTTGTAGGCGAAGCGCAGCGTCTCAATCTTAGTGAGCTTGGTGTCGTCGGGGAACGAGGGCAGCACGCTGCGCAGGGCGTCCAGAGCAGCGTTGAGGTTGTGCATGCGGTTGCGCTCGCGATCGTTGGCCTTAACCCGACGGCTCCTTCGCAGGGAGTGCAGCAGCGCCTCAGACCGCACCCGCGCACGACCTCGCCGGCGACGCCGTTCCTGCTCCTCATCAGGCGCGCCAGGAACATTCGAGATGGTGGGCGCGCTTCTGCGGGTTGGCACGGACAGACCCGAGGTGGCGGCTAGGGACTGGAGCCTGGTACAGTCCTCTTCGTCGGTGAGGAAGCTGGACAGGTCGCTGCTGCTGTTGCTGCTGGCGCAGTCGATGTCGGAGAGGCAGGTCTCCAATGGGGCAGGCATCGTTGCAAGAAGGACCTACAGAAGTCTGGACAGGAGGAAGTGTAGAGGGCTTGAGTGTGGGCTGAGGGCACGGCCGTCGAGGCGCACTCACGTTCGGTACGACCCGGGGCTAGTCTGTGCCTGAAGCAGGCGTGAGGGCCAGGGAAGAGAGCAGGGACTCCAGGGGAAATGGGCTTGGCCTCCTAGCCTCGCCTGCAGGGGCCACGCGCCCGGCTGGTCTCCCGAGTGATGTCGCCGGCGATCAGATCAGCTCGTGTGAGCACCGAGTGTGGCACACGACCGGCCTCAGGACCCCTTAAGTAAGGCGCGCAACAATGGGCGCCCCCCCTCCTTGGCCACCTCCGCCCCGGAGGCGGCGCGGGTGACTGGAGAGAGGCGGCAGGTCAGCCCCGTGCGGAGCCGGCTATTTGCATAATTTATGCTCGCTGGAGGCCGCCCCCGCCCAGCCCCCCTCCTGGAGCGTGCCCGTAATTACTGCCGGCCAATCGGTGGCCCTGCCGGCTCCAAGAGCCAGATCTAGGGGGGGGGGGGGGGGGGGGCAGGGCGTCTCTGGCAGCGAAACCCGGGCGGGGCGGGAGCCGGGGGCGATTACGGCCAGCCGAGGCACGCTCCTTCCAGGGCAGCGGAGGCGCTGGTAGCCAGGGTGGGATGGGGAGGTGGGGTCCTGGCAGAAAGTGTGAGCTGCGCAGCGGGTGTTGGAGAGCTGAGGCCGAGGTTGGAGTCTGGGTTCGCACCCTTCTGCTGTTGAGGGCTCGCGTGAGTTTGAGCGAGTGGTTTCTCCTCTCCCAGCCACGGAATATCACACTCTTATTTAGATGAAGTGACCGAAGTGTAGCGCTGGATGATGATGTTAGACCATATTAGTAGGTCCCCGGTCAGTGTGCTTTTTAAACCTTTAGGGTTGCGGTGAGCAGCGACCTCCGAACGACTAACCATGTCCAAACAGATGGGAGAGAGGACCAGCAAAGAGCCACAAGGCTCAGGGAGGGTTAGGTGTCCCTGCTCCGCCAAGGTTAGTGAAGGAAAGAGCAAGAGGGGAGGAAAACCTAAAAGTCCAGTGAGTTCCCAGGCTAGCCAGGGCCTTGTCGGCATCCCCCCCCCCCCCCCCCGCCGCGCACCCTTCTTCCCCTTTAAAGACCCACTAAGAGACAGGGGTGTGCCTCCCCTCTTCTCCTCGAACCTTGTTCTTTCCATTTCCAAGAATCCTCGTGCCTCATGTTTTGGAATGGTGCCAGCCTCTAGGGCTCACACCAGTACCAGCTGGCTAAGAGACTTAGCTTCTGGGCAGGAGAGCGCTGTCCCACAGAGGGCAGCAAGCAAACAGAAGAATTCCATGCCCACCCATTCGCCCATTTGCCTATAAACTTGCCTATTCCAACAGAGGGTCGCGTTCTACAGGTCAAGTTGACTGTTTGCCAGAGAGCAGTAGTGGACCAGGCAGCCTCTCAACTGCGCTTATGAAGAAATAGTCATCAAGGAACAACCTGGATTGTGGGATCAGGTGTTAAAAACAAAAGTAGCACTCTGAAGTTCCTCCTTCTCGGTGGCCTCAGGGCTGTGTGTTCCTGGACTGCTGTCCCTCAAGGGACTCTGCCTGGGAGCACCTTGGAGAAGACAGCAAAGAAGTCTTTGCTGACTGTCTAGGCCTTGCCCGTGGCTCCTTTTCTCTGCAGCAGCCAATGGAGATGCAACCAATGCAAAAAGCTTGGACATAGTTAGAGATGAGGGTTTGAGGAATTTTGTGAGAAGACAGGAAGTGGCTGTAATCAGATTATGGCAGAAAGAATAATTGTTGACAGATCCTGGGGGCATCTCAGGAACCGAAGGGCTATTGGGAGTCCCACAAGCAACGTGCCCTCTTCTGGTGGACCAGCACCAGCCTGACTTTGTCACACTCCTGAGCCCTGTGTTTGTTTCTTTGGGCTTCCATGGAAATTATCACAAAGTGGGTGTGTTAAATCTACAGAAGGTTGTTCTCCTAAGGCTCAGAAGACCAAAGGTTCAAAACCAAGATGCTAGGGTCCTCGGCCCTTTCTGAAGGGCCGAATGGATATGTTGTGTGTCTCCTTTTTACCTACTTGTGGCTCCTGGATGTCCTTGTCTCACTAATCTGTAACTGGGACTAGTCAGCTCTGCCTCCTGTCCTCAGCGTGTCTTTGTCCGTGTGTCTGTGTCTTTGTCCGTGTCTCTGTGTCTTTGTCCGTGTGTCTGTGTCTTTGTCCGTGTCTCTGTGTCTTTGTCCGTGTCTCTGTGTCTTTGTCCGTGTCTCTGTGTCTTTGTCCGTGTCTCTGTGTCTTTGTCCGTGTGTCTGTGTCTTTGTCCGTGTGTCTGTGTCTTTGTCCGTGTGTTTGTGTCTTTGTCCGTGTGTCTGTGTCTTTGTCCGTGTCTCTGTGTCTTTGTCCGTGTCTCTGTGTCTTTGTCCGTGTCTCTGTGTCTTCTCAAGGAGAATTGCTGGACTCAGGGCAGGACTTCATCCAGGATGACTTCAGATGCTGGCTTTGATTACATATTCCAGAACTCTTGCTCCCAGCTAAGATTGCATTCTGAGGCTTTGGGGACCCACCATTGAACTCAAAATGGCCGGTTTTCTAGATTTGTCCAGAATCATTGCAATTGACGTCCGTCAGGGTTTTGGCTGCCCACCTCTTGAAGAGCCTTCCTCCTGGAGGATGTGAATGCATGAGAATGTGCTTTCCTGCTCTCTTTGACAATTGGGCCATGAGATTTAAAGTTCAAGCCATCAAACCAAAATTGGGCTCTCTTTTAGTGACATTCTAAGGTCACTTGAATCATGGCAACAACCTGGAAGAGCCATTGGCCAGTGGAAAAAGAGGTGGCCAGGAGTTAGCAGAAGTCCTGACCAGGCCGACCTGCCCTGTGACATTTTTCCTCTCTTGTCTCCTAGACTTACTCTCCAGCCTTCCTATGGACTATTCAAAGGCCTCTTTGCTGAGTGGGGCTTTCCTGCTCCTCTTTGCCAGGCTAGTGTCTGGCTTTGCAGGCAAAGCAGGGCCATGTTGCCAAAGACTAGAAATCTTGGCTCTCTTCATTTGGAGGCCACCTAGAGACAAGGTGGCTTGCTTCAGGCGGGGTATTGTATTGAGCCTGAGTGCAGGACTTTGGGGTGGCTGGCTGAGGGACACATGCCTCCTAATTATTGTTTGGTGTGGTTCAGTGCTAATAGAACCCTTGGAGATTGTTCATTCAGTCCCTGTACCTCATACACGGGGAACTGATGTGGGAAGAGGAGGTCTTTCCCCCAGGCCACCCTATGTGGCCCACCCTATGCTCTTCTGTCACAGGCCACCAGCAGATGGACTCTAAGCACCCACTGTGGGCTGGCCTGGGTCAGCTCTCTGAAGAGTGTTGGTCAAGACTATGGTCTTGAGGGAGGAAGACATAGCTGTGAAGGGCAGCCATGGGCACCTATCTCATGTTGTTGAGAGGTTCCTTCAGGAGAAGATCTAGAGAACACCTCCCAAAAGGATAGGGTCAGAGGTAGCTTCATAGCAGAGTCAAACTCAACAGGCCTTGAAAGAAGGGTCAGATGGAAACAGACAACCTAAAGGGGTGGCGTGGGAGTGGAATGACTATGGAGGTAAGAGACGGTTGTGGTGGGCTCTGCATGGCTCAACTAGACTTCCTGTCTCTTCCCTCGTCTTCCCTGAGCTAGCTGTGCTCACATGTGTTCCATATTCACTGAGCAGAGCCATTGGCAGAAGAGATGAGGAGTAATATGATTTTGGCCATGTAAATACCACAGTCTGCTCGCTACCCACAAAGCCATGTGCCCTCCCTGATATAGGCTATATCTGACCAGATACATACAGAAGTGGATCTAGGCCTCCTCCTACCGTTGCCCTCCTTTCCTGTCTGATCATGAGTGGCCCGACAAGGTAGACATCTCTGGCTTGCTCTTTCTGCTCTTGTAGCATCTATTTCCTGGACAGGAGTGGTACCACTGGGTGCTTTTTATTTATAGATGAGGCTTGAGGGCCCCTCCTATAAGATCCTCCGAGGATAGAGCTGGCCCTGAGAATGGCACATGACCCCAAGACAAAAGGGCTTGCTTCTGCTATAAGGAGATGTATTCCTGCTCGGGAAAGTCTCTCCTGCTACCTAAATCCCATCCAGACCAGGAGCACATCTGTGGACACTCCCATTCCCAGAGAACAACAGGATGTGATACCGGCACATAATAGGTCCAACCACAGCAGGTGTGGAGGTGGCCATGCTGCACCAGGTGTTTGGGCTACCTGATGTGGGAAGCATCCAGCTGACAACCTTCTGGGGGGTTAGAGTAGGTGGGGCCGGGGTTTCTGGGTGGGAGGTGAGGGAAGGACCACAGGCACACCGAAGTCTTGGCAGCCTTAGAAGCTCCAGGGGGAGGCAGGAAGGCAGTTTTACTTCCTTATGGAGAAGATCTTCCTGGGACCCACTCGAGTGCTGATGAAGTGGAATTTCTACAGTCAGAGAGGGGGCAGAGTGGGGAGAGGGGAAGAGGGAGGAGAGGAGGAGAGGGCTGCCAGGTGGGTGCAGGCCTGCAGGGTCTCTGAGGTCTTTGGTTTTATTTTTTGCCCTATGGAGAAAGGCCAGATTAGGAGGGATGTGGTGGTAAATTATAAACATTTATTTATATAAATGAATGTGCTTGGTGTATAAATAAAACATTCTGCCACATATAAGGCAACTTTTAGGACTTTAAGACGACATCAAGTTATAGTGCTTATTGGACAGAGGTCCAGGGCTGGACCCAGATGGCTGTTTGTGCTGGACGTCTTCCTCAACTCTGTCAGTGCCTCAGTGACCACGTGTATGACTTCATTTGGAGTCAGTATCCACAGCCCTTTGTGGAGGCGATGCTGAGCCAAATGGTCTCTGTGCCACTCACCCCACCCCCTTCAGAGACACTGAAGTCTGACAAATGACCTTTTAGAGATCCCTAGCTAGCTAGCAACCAGGCGGGCAGGTTGTTGCCCTGAAATGGCAAGTTTGGGGGTGACAATCTGAATGTATGTGGGGACCCCATCACATTTTGTCATTCTTTGTCACCTCGAATTAATTAGGTCAAATATTAATTCCAAGTCCAATATGAGTGGACTCTCAGCCGCAACGCAGGACAGGAAAATGAGCCTGCTTCCTATGGTAGTGAGCTACACTGAGTTATGGGGCTGCCGGCAATGGTGATGTCTGCAGGTGCAGCCTTGCTGAGGAGCTTCATAGAATGTGAAGGGATGGCAAGAGCCCCTGTTTCTAAAGAAGTCTGCTTCAACCCAATTTTTTTGCTTGCTTGCTTGTCTGTTTGTGTAGCTACCTGGTGGGATGGACAGCACTGGGTTTTTGAGTGACACTTAGAAAAATAAAGACATAATCTTTTTAGGGATAAAAGGCCAAAAAGGTGCCGTGGTTCAAGAGGAAGGTCTGGAAGGACGGCATAAGACACGGAGTGGGTCCCCCTGATAGAGTGCATGGCAGACATGCGGTTGTGTTTCCACATAAGAGCAGCAGGGTGGGGCTGGAAAGGGGAAACAATTCCCTATTTTCTTTATTGATGACCCATGACAGTTGTGGAAGGGGGTGTAAAATGGAGGGGGAAACGAGGCAGGAGGGGGAAACAGAGGGGTCTTTCAGTGACAGAGCAAGGAAAATGGCAAATTATCCATGGTCTCCCGAAATCCGTGGAGGCCCCCTCGGCCCCTGCCCTGCTAAATACAGTGCCTTCTGTATGCATTTGGCACCTCAGAGATGTCTGCTTGGAGATTCCCCTGGCATTGTGTATCAGTGTGCTTAGCTGTGTGCAGTGTGCAGTGTGAGAAGAATCTGTGGGTCAGGGGAAACCCTGACGCAAATCTACTTTATTCCAGTGAAGTAAGAAATGCCTCCCAAATAATGCTCGACAGTTTGACAGCTAAAGAAATACTTTCTGCAAGAAGTTGTCAAGTCTGAGTGGTCTTGCTGATGCAGGGGACAATAATGTGTATAGGATGGCTATAAGTTTGAAGTTCGTGGTTTGGACCAATCTTGGGGGATAACAATGTCCTTTTTGTGCCTAAAGGAGAGTAGGGGAGAAAGGAGAGTGGGGGGAAGAAAGAGTGGGGGAGGCATAAGGGGTGTGCTCGCTTGTACAGTGAGTGGTCATAAGGATTCAAGCCTAGAATGAAGGAGGGGCGAAGTGACCCCCCTGCGGGGAGTGCAGGAATCATCAGCTACTAGCCGCTAGAGGCCAGGGGTAACCAACTCCGAATTACCTGCAAAGCCTTGGAGTTTTGTCCTCGAAGATTTCTTGAAGTTAAATCTTCGGAATTTAGGAAAAATAAGAAACCCCCGCAGCCCTGCTGCCGCTGTCAGTAGGTTTAGCTCCCGCAATCCAGTCTGCACCTGCCACAGGGAGCCAAATCGCTAAGGCCAGAATTCATTTTGCTACTTTTCATTTTTATCTGCTTTGTGTGTTTGTAAATCTTCACAACGTCTTAACTGTGGAAGGGAGGGAAATATGGGAAATACCGGCTGTGTGTGCGTCAAGGGTGGGAACTTGCGCCAGGGCGCGTGTAGCAGAGGCCAACATGAAATTTACCCCAGTGACTTATGCAAAGAATTCCAAAGTGAAGTCCGAAGCTGGGGCGCTTCCCTTCTTCACTGTCTTAACACTTGGCTCCTTAACTTCACGTTAGGTTCCAAACACAATTGCATTTTGTTTGCAGTAATTAAAATGTTTTAATGAGACAACCATAAAATCCACCATTAATTATTTTATTTCAAACACTTCTGCCTCCTTTTGAACCAGGTCTATTTAGAAATAGTCTAGAGAGGAGCCCGCGGTTTTATTCTTTCCTCCGCATTATGCGCAGGAGTGGAGGACTCATTTATAAATAATTACACAATGTTTTGGGTCTTTGGGCTTGTATAATATATCAAAGCGATTAGTACACTTATTGTCCTGTTGGAAATGCTTTTCTCTCCCCCCCCCCCCTTTCACTTTCGCTAGCCTTGTCTTCCAGCTAAACCTTTTTCTGGAAACCCTTTGTCTTCTTCATTCTTTTTGTTCGTTACAGTCCAGGGGCGTTCTCCTTATTCAAACTCGCGCAGCAGGGGCAAAGAAAGCGGCTTCAGGCGGCAACTCAAGTTTTACCATAACTTTCTGGCATTTTCTTTTCTTCTAGTTTTCCCAGACTACCTGGGGGCGATGAAGAATTATAACATACATGAATTATTGGTACTCCCCTCGAGTTAAAAGGAGTGAGGAAAGCGCCTCATTTTCTACGCCCCCAAGGGACACAGAGAGCGGGCTGCACAAGTGTATTTATCGCTCTGCATGCCTTTGGGACACCTCGATCCTCTCTGTCGCCCGGCGCCCCCGGAGAGCCGGCATTTCTCCATCTCTTTTATAGAGCTACAAATAAAGATTGGAGGCTGGAGGAAGGGGGTCCCCCAGCCTTGCATAGCCCACTCTCGTGCCACAATTCTTCACATGCCCCCCCCCCCCGGGAGCGAGCAGACTGACCCGGCGCCAGGTCAAGCGCGTGGACCCGGTGCCGGCGACCCAGCTCATCTCATGAACGGATTATGGTGGCACGAGACGCGACTCAGCCGCTGCCTCCAGCCACGTGAGGACCGGGCCAGCTTCTATAGTCCCCAACGCGCTAATCCTTGTTATCCCGCAGCGTGACCTCCTTCTGGCTGGCTGCGGCGGGGAGCGCGCTGCGGGGACCTCGGTGCGGGCTCAGAGCCCGAGGCGACCTTGCCCCATTCCTGTCCCATCGCGGGCGTGGCCGCACCAGAGAGGCTGACTAGACTTAGTTTGGGGTGCAAGGATGAATTCGGAGGACACTGGGGCGTAGCGACCTTGGCGTTAAGATAGGGAGTCTGAGAAAATAGTAAAAGTAGGTGGAAGAGAGTGCCAGGGAAGAAAGCCTCTGGGGAGAGGTGCTTCAAGAGCCCCCCCCCCGCAGTCCCGCCTCCCCCCCCCCCCCCGGCCTGTCCTCCCCCCCCCCCCTCCTGCAATCTGTCGGGACCTGCGAGTCTGCATTTGAAGGGCCGCACGGCGCCGGCAGCGCTGAATGGCCGCACGCCCCGCGGCCCTGCTGGATTTGGCCGCATTTGCATAGCAGGTGCTGATGCTGGTCCATTCTCACTTAAAGAAGTTTTAATATGGGATAAATGACCGGGAATTAGGAGCGGGCATGGGCGGGACTAAAGAAACCGTGTCGCTCCTCTTTTCACCAAAGCTTGACGTGGAAAGGGGGGGGGGGGGGGCAGGAGAGGAATAAGTGAGGTCTGACTTTCAAAGTCCGCTCCTTCGGAAGCTGAGGTCCCTCCCCACACACCAAAGGAGATAAGAGAAAACAGGAGGGGACTTTAATCAATTTGATTTTAGAGTCTGTTCTGCCAAGAGTAAGGCAATAATCCGAGGGATAGTAATACGATTAGCGAGCGAGATCTTTGAGTCAGGGAGTCTGGCGGAGTTTAAAATGTTAATCCTGGCCCTAATCCGCCGCGCTGGGCCGGCCCAACCAAGAACCGCACCATTAGAGGCCGAGCTTTCTTCCTTACGCTTAAAAGAAACGTCAGGCGAGGTCCCTGCGGGGCGCTTCCTGGGTCCCAACGTTAGTTCCTCCAGGGTGCTCTCTGATGGTCCCGGGGTCTTTGCGCAGGGCTGCATACGACTTCTTCTCCAAGTGGAATCCCGTCCCAGCGGCTGCCTGGAGCAAAGTTTCAAGGAGTTGGTATTTGAGGAGCTGGGCTCGAAGTAGGTCTTCTTCCCACAATCCCCTTTTCCCTAAGGGAAAACCTGGTTTTTCATGTTTTAGGATCTTAGAGATGGGGGAAGGGGACCGTGGTCTCAGCCTTCAGCCTGTCAGATTCACTTAATTTGTTTTCTGGGAGAAATGCCTGGGGTCCAGGGACCTCTGAGGCGACTCCAAATACTGTAGAAGGCTCTCAGCCCCTCTCAGCCTCCCTCACCCCTAGTTCCCATCTTCTTTTCCAGTTCTACCCCATTCTGTGTCAGGCTCGCCCCTAAGGCCTCTGGTTACCCCAGTGCTTTTCAACATGCCTGTTTCCCCTGGAAGGCAGTGTAGGGTGCTCAAACGGACCATATGGTATGAAGATGCGAGCCGTGGCGCCCACAGACAATGGGCAAGAGAGGGGCCCAGGTCAGTGGCGGCGCTTGCTCTGCTGCAAACCTCCCTTTCAGCCTAATGAAGCTGTTGTCTGGGGGTAATGATGCAAATGCCTGGCCGCTTTCTCGCCACGATAGTCTAGAACGTGATTTGTCATACAATCTGAATCTTTGGGACGACTTTAGACAGAACCTCCCCCAAAGATGGAGATGAGCCATATGTCCGCTTTGCATCTGAAGGGGAGGTGGGGGCAGGGGCTGGAGGGAGGACTGCTGGGGGAGGACACAGTCCTGGTTGAGCCCGGTTCTGCCTGACCCTGGAGGCTCATGAGTGAGCGCAGTGCCCCAGTGTCCAATCACAGAGCGCGGAGCGGTTCGTGTAAGCATTCTGCACCGGCTGAGCGGGGTGGCCCCTGCTCCAGCCTCAGGACAGAGGAGGCAAAATTCTCGATGAAACGCTCACTTTAGCAACAATGCGTAGAATTCTCTTCTCTGTGTCTCCGATGCTAATTGGGGCCATGGTAGACAGACTGTGCTGGATAGAGAAAGAGAAGCTAGGAGCATGTGACAGACAGCCTGGGCTCAGGCAGGTGGGAGCTGGGGTGTGTGTGTGGGGGGGGGGGGAAGTCACAAACAAAACTAGGAAAGTTTGAAAAGTCCCTAGGGTCTAGAGAGAGTGAAAGGACACAGCCACCTTGCTTACAGTGGGGCCACCTGAGTGTGATGTGTAGCGTGTGTATACCTTCTGAGCCAAGCTATGGGCATCCATAGGGAGTCCAGCTACACCTCTCTTACAAAAGCATTTTCCCCAAAGCTACAGAGAAACCCTGTCTCGAAAAAACTAAAAAAAAAAAAAAAAAAAAAAAAAAAAGGCATTATTCCAGATGGGTTTGTTGACTGTTTAAATCCCCTCATTAGAGGGGTGGGGAGGACCACAGGACCCTCACCTGAGTACCCAGCCACTCCCAGCCACCTGTTGTAGGTAACTCTGCTTTAATTGCACATGGCCTTGGGGAGAGGCTAGGGTGTACAGGCCTGGGAAGACTAGGGCAGGGGACTCTAACTGGGAAAACCTTCATCTCCCATCATCTCTGAGCCTCCACACCCCTACACAGAATCTCTCCCTGTGCTCAGAAAGGAAGCCCAATAAACTCTTTGTGTTTGTGGGACCTTAGAATTGGGGGGGGGGCGAAGACAGACATTTATATCTCTCCCTGGGAAATAATTTTAGAAATGTTGTAGACAAACAGAAAAACACATGATTCATTATCAGTCTACACGCACCTTACCTTACCACCGTGGGACAAGCTGAACGCACACACACACACACACACACACACACACACACACACACAGTTTGTAGATGCAGTAGAGAAGCTCCAGGGCCCCAAACACAACCTGCACTAAGAGCAGCGCAGGCAGTGGTGGAGAGACAGTATCTTCAGGGTGGGACCCAAATTTCCTCTTGAGGGAACTATTGTTGAAGCAAAGATGGCACATTCCTATTTGCCCATGGATGAGACCTTCCTTCTTTTTCTCTCCCTTTGTGCCCTCAGCCCCTGGCACAGTGCCTGCCCAAAGGTTATTTCGGTAGATAATGTGTTTATGTGTAGCTACCGAAGTTCATGCACGAGTGGGGTTTGTGTGTGCATGTGTATATGCACATACAGCCCTTCTTCTTCTTGGGAGGAGGAAGGAATGGGGGTGTCTAAGCCATACCACTTCTTGAGGATTACCCTACCTCTGTAACCTGAGAGTTTGCCCACAGATTGGCATCAGAACCCCAGACACTCTGCTTGGGTGCCCGGCCGCTGCTGGGAGCGGGTTTGCTGGGTGGGTATCTGTTTACCCCCTGTGTGGTAGTGTAACTTTAGGAGATGGAGAGGGTGGGGTGGGAATAGAGGTGCCACAATCTGAGAAGGAGGAGGAGTCTCTAATTACCCCTGCTGGCTGTGGGAATTAGGCAAGAACAGATTGAAAGCCCGGGTGCCACTCTCCCTTCCTCGGCTCACTCCTAAGGTGACTGGCAAGTTATCATCCAGCTGTGCCAAGGCCCTGGCACAAGATCTGTGCCCCTCCCCCAGGCACCCACAGCCTCCTCTGGGGACTCCGAGGGTGAGGGGAGGGAGGGGTTGCCTCGGTGATAACACCCAGCTCCTCACAGCTCAAAGCCACAAGCTTTAGACCACAACACCTGTTACCACCAAGCGAGCAAGTGTCCTGGTGAGAGACCTGGGCAGTGGCTCTCCAGCATCTGGAGTGAGTTGGGGGTAGGGTGGTGGGAACCCAGCTTTTCTACTGATTTGAAGACTAGGCAAAAATATGTATAGAAAAATGGAAATCTTTCCATATCAGCCCAGCCTTCTCTGTTGCTTCAACATGGCTGTTTTATATGCCCATCAGCAGGAGCGCCAGTCTAGGGTGCTAAGTGTCGGTTCTTCTTCTCGACTCTGTGGTGTTGTCATCGTCTTAGGGTTTCTACTGCTCTGCAGAGACACCATGGCCACAGTGACTCTTATAAAGGAAAACATTTAATTGGGGTGGTGGCTTACAGGTTCAGAGGTTCAATCCATCACCATCATGACCGGGAGCATGGCAGTGTGCTGGAGAAGTAGCTGGGAGTCCTACACCTTGCAGGCAACAGGAAGTCAGCTGAGACACTGGGCGGTAAACCTCAAAGCCCGCCCCCACGGTGACACACTTCCTCCAAAAAGACCATACCTACTCCAATAAAGCTACACCTCCTAATAGTGCCACTGCCTATGAGATTATTGGGGCCAGTTACATCCACACTACCACAGTCACCATTGCCCATATTCACAGGGGTGCCGTTACTGAGCAGTCATTTCTGAGGGAATTATGCCCTCATACAGAAACTTGGGAATTATGTCTTTTTAATGCGTGTGTGTGTGTGTGTGTGTGTGTGTATGCATGCATGTGTGTGTGCAAGCGCGCGAGCGCACACTGCCTAGTTTTATATCAACTTGACACAGGCTAGAGTTATCTGAGAGGGAACCTCTATTGAGAAAATGCCTCCATAAGATATGGCTGTAGGGCATTTTCTTAACTAGTGATTGATCTGGGAGGGCTGAGTACATTGTGGCAGCGCCATCCCTAGGCTAGCAGTCCTGTCTTCTAAACCTGAGGAGATGGGATCAAGAGGTTCCGGTCCGGGGTTGGGGCCAGCCAGGAGTGCAGCTGGGGGAGAAGCAGGATTATCTGGCTCCACATCTTAACCACTGGTCAGCTGTTTCCCACCTCCTGCTTTATATAAACAGCCAGACCTGTCTGGGTGTTGGGGCTGCAGTGCGGTGGGCTACTGAACCCTTGGCTCCAGTCAGTGTGGGAGGGCACTGCTCTCCACTGTGAAGGTAGGTGGAGTGTTGTAGAATATTGGTTGAAGATGTGTTACATTTGTTTATCTGTAGAACACTTGTTTAATGATATAAAGATGTGTTGCATTCTTTGATGTTGCATTTGTTTAACTCTGTGAAGCTCTGCTACTTTGCCTGTCTAAAACACGTGATTGGTCTAATAAAGAGCTGAACAGACAATAGGTAGGTAGGAGAAAGGATAGGTGGTACTGGCAGGCAGAGAGAATAAATAGGAGGAGAAATCTGGGATGAAAAGATTGTCAAGCAAGAAAAAGGTGGACATCAGGGGCCAACCACACAGTCACACACCCAGCAATGGAATAAGAAGTAAAGAAAGGTATATAGACTAGAGAAAGATAAAAGCCCAGAGGCAAAAGATAGACAGGATAATTTAAGTTAAAGAAAAGCTGGCTAGAAATAAGCCAAGCTAAGATTGAACATTCATAAGAAAGAAGAAGTCTCCTCCCCATGTGTGATTATTTGGGAACTGGGTGATGGATTCCCGCCCCCCCCCCACAAAACTACAGTGAAGTTCTTCAGGGAAGGGCTGTGACTTGGTCCCACCAAAACCATGCCGAGTTTGGAGTTAGTTTCGGATCTTATTTTTCTGGTGAGAATGGAGAGGTCTGAGTTTCCCTTTTCATTGAGACAATCTGTCTTAGTGTTCTGTTGCTATGAATAGACACATGACCCTGGAAAATCTTATAAAGGAGAACATTTAATTGGGGCTGACTTACATTTTCAGAGGTTTAGTCCCTTATCTTCATGGCAGGACATGGCAGCATGCAGGCAGATGTGGGAGAGTCTGGTGAGACACTTCCTTCAACAAGGCCACACCTCCTAATCCTTTCAAATATTGCTGCTCCCTAAGCATTCAATCTATGAGCCTATGGGAGCCATTCTTATTCAATCCACACCACGTTTCTTCTCATTTTTGGTTTCCAGATCTGTCCATCAAAAGGGGAGGATGGGGATGGGAGGAAGAGGGGTAAGGAACAGTCCAGGCTTGCAGGTCCCCATACTGCCTTCCCCCAAAGGGTGGAGGGATTACCTGTTTGTGTGAGTTTCTCCTATCTAATCTGGTTCTCTGTTCACATAGTGAGAGAGGGTCTAAAGAGCTAAAGCAGGAGACAGAGAGGTGAGGGGACACTGCCTGTTTCACGGAGTGCTGTGGGGACAGTGTCTCACAGAGTGCTGAGGGGACACTGTCTGGCTCACAGAGTGCTGAGGGAACACTGTCTGGCTCACAGAGTAGCAAGGGAACACTTTCTGGCATCCTGAAGTTTGTGGGCTGTCTGGGCTTCTGGTGCCCACATCCTTGCAGAACACAGAATGACCAGGGTAACAAGAGATCCTAGTTGCTAATGCTTGTGATTTAGTAGTATTTATTCAGTATTTCATTTTTATCTACCTGTTCATTTGTTCCTTAACCAGGGTGAATGATGTCTTAACTTATCTTCTTAAATCCCTTAAAAATGTCCCATGGTACTTAGGATAAACCACCCTGCTCCTTCCGCCTGGAACTTCAACCTCATCCTGTTCTACCTTCTGCGTAGGTTCCACCAACACTGACCCCCGCAGGGCCTTTGGCACTTCTCAGAGCCTTGTACTTGCCCATCCTTCTACCCAGACTACCATGCCCATCAGCATCGGCTCCTTTTTACCCTCCAGGTCCCATTCAAAGGCCCTCCCAGTGATCTAGGACAGTGTCCTCCGACTGGCTCTACGGTCACTCTGTCATACCCCTTCTTTCTGTCGTCTGTCAGCTTTCCACACTTCTCCACCGGATGAAGTGTCCACGTGGCACACTTCTGCATAGCACACGTCCGCGTGGCACACATCCACGTGGCACAGTCCCTTGCTCCTTTTAGTGGCCTAGTTTGCTGCTCTGAGGCTGTGATTAACACCAACCAAAAGTAGCTTGGGGGAGGAAAGGGTTAATTCCACTTTACAACTCCTAGGTCACAGTCCGCCACTACTGAGGGAAGTCAGGGTAGGAACTCAAGACAGGAGCCTGGGGGCAGGAACTGAAGCAGAGACCATGGAGGGACTCTGCTTTTTGACCTGTTTCCCCAAGCTAGCTTACCCAGCTTTCCTAAGCAGCCCAGCTCTCCTACCTAGGGCTGGTACCACAGTGTCCTGAACCCTCTACATCAATTATCTTTTTTGTTTGTTTGGTTTTTATTTTTCAAGACTGGGTCTCTCTGGGTAGGGAACTCACTCTGTAGACCAGACCAGCTTTGAACTGCCATTTGCTTGCCTCTGCCTCCCAAGTGCTGGGATTAAAGGTATGCTCTACCATTACCACACAGAATTACTGATCAAGAAAATCCCCAACAGACTTGCATATGGGTCGATCTGATGACTACCGGTGTTAGCAAAACAACAACAAACTAATTAGCATCCCCTTTAGCCCATCTTTCCCATGTCTGCAACAGTGTTTCCACTTACCGACTTGCTGCTCAGAGTCTGATGTTGACTTGGCTGTACTTTAAATGGTAAAGTTGTAGCCTTCCATTATATATCCCAACCTTCTGGGCTCCAAGAAAACCGTTGTTGAAGAAGAAGACAATAGATCCTGCATGCATGTCTTCAGTCTACAGGTGTAAAGCTGTGTGCTTCAGAGTGGGCTATGCCTAGAAGTTATAGACGTTTCCACAAGTGCCACTGAGCCCTGGCAATGTGTGAGCTGAGGGTTGGGTGGTGGGAGAAGGGTTGGTAAGCTAACACATCGGGCAGGCAGCCTTCCTGGGAAGCGGAGCTCAAGCTTGGAAACTACCAGTGTGGTCCCCATGCAGCCCACGTCCTCTGTCCATTGACCCTAGGCATTTATAGAGCGTTTCTTAGGTGTGTCACATACAGATAGCAGGAGGTAGTGATTGCTACATAAACAGGGGCCAGTGTATGTAGGACTGGGAGAGACCTCCTATAGTAGGAAAGACCTCCTGGGTAGCAGGAAAGAAAGCTGAAGAGAGGCACTGGAACTGGAACTTGACAGAACAGAGAGTGAGCCAGGCAGGGTGAGAGCCAGAGTGAGAACAAGCAGGCAAGGGTCCAGCAAACGCAAACTCTGCAGCAGGGATGGGTTGCCACGGGCAAAACACTGCAGAAGACTTGTGTCTCCTTAGGAAGCCTTCAGGAGTGGGTGCAGACGACGTTGGACACACATACACATCACAAACAGGAACTAATGGCTACTGAGCACTTCCCTGGTGGCCAGTGCGCGTTGGGCCCTCACATAGGCTGCACAAGGCGGGAAGTTACATTCCTCAGCGTGTGGAGAAGGTAATGGGAAGCTCAGACAAGTGAAGGTGATTGGCAAAGGGACCGCAGTGAGCCAGAGGCCACGTTCATGGCTCAAGTATTCTGTCTCAGTACACAAGGAAACTGGTGAGACACTGCCTGCCACACTTGTCACGGGGCAGAGGAAAAAGTGTAGTTGTGGCTTAAGGCTGTTGGGTGGAGCATTTAGAGAGCACTGTGGACAGTCTTACGGATAAAGTCATCCTTAGGGTCATACCCCACCCTCTGGTGTTTCTTCCTGTGAAAAGCAGGCTCCCTGAGAGAGGGCGAAGTCTTCGCTGCGCAGAGGTGGAAAGCAGCGCCACCTATTGGTAAAATAGAGTATGTTTAGTGCCTGATTTGGGAAAGAACGGACCACCCAAGCAGCGCTTAGAAACCAACCATCTACCGGGTGCAGGGTCTCCTGCATTGCACTTAGGTGTGCAAGACTCTAGGATGGTGGATCATTGCAGGAGGAGTCTGATGAAGGAAGGAGGACTCTGCCTGGCATGGTGATGGAGGTGAGTTGGGAGTCTGGGTAGCAGCCTACTGTCCTCCCTGATAGCAGGGTGTGGAAGAAGTGAGGGGTGGGGGTTGACTTGAAAAGCCATGTATGCGCCATCTGAGTGGAGGCAAAATCGGAGGAAGCAAGGACTTGAAAATGAAAGCAACCGTTTGCTTTACCAATGGTGTGGGAGCACACTGTTCCCTGCAGTGCCATGTGGGAGGCGAAAGTAGTTGCCGGGAGAGAAATGGCAGAATAGGGCATTTTAATCCACAGAAAGGAAAGCCCTGTGGTCACAAACAAAAACAACGAGTGTGTTGTTCAGGTTCTGATTCGGAAAGGTCCAGAGGGATCTGAAGAGAGCCGCAAAATCCAAAGTGTAGAATGTTCTACACAGAGTGCCGCATTCTATCAGAAGGTGCAAGGCTATAATGTGGGTACCATGTTTGCTTGTCTGTGCCTTCGGGAGCTGAACATGCATAAGAAACAATTGAGAGGATGAGGGAGAGGGCAGGAGACATGTGAGAGGAAAACCTTTTATCTCACACTGTAGCTTATGGCAATTTCTGGTCCTATTTTTTATTTTTTGAGACATGGCTTCCCTGTGAAGCCCAGGACGGCTCTGAAATTGGAGTAACTTTGTTGCTCCAGCCTCTTGACTCTGGGATTGTATCTTATGTTTTTTTATTCTGAATTTTAAAATTAAGTGTATATATCCCATATTCGATTTAGTAGGTTTTTCTTTTTTAATTTATGAATGCTTACAGGAATAAATGTTTGTGTACCACATGTGTGCAGTGTCCATGGAGGCCAGAAGAGGGCGTTGGATCCTCTTGAACAGGAGTTATAGATGGTCATGAGTCACCATGTGAGCATGGATCCTCTGGAGCAGCAGCCAGTACTCATAGCCACTGAGCCATCTCTCCAGCCTCTCAACTCAGTGGTTTTAAAAATGGGAAGCAATCCAAAAGGAAAATGGAATTGTCATCCCTTTGCAGCTCAGCCCTAGTTTATCCTTGTAGACTTTTGCTTCTCTGTGTCAGGAGGGGCTGAGAAACTTTGAAGGATCATGTGTAGCTCAGAGTTCTAGCCTTAGAGAACTGGAAGGAACCTTTTATGTCGAGAACAGGACGCCTTGGTAACCTGGCATGTTGGAGGTAATTTATTTCTCCAGCGATTGATGGTAAAATGGGCACATCTTCTTCCTCCAATCTTAACCTCTGAGATTGACAGCAGGATCCTGTGCCTAAGTGTTAGTGCTTTATCACATCTCATGATGAATCTCCACATAAGGTACCAAGCAGAGACTGGGCATTTGCTCACCCACTGGGTCACCTTTCTCGGTCTTGACTGTGTGGTTCATCTTTAAAACAAATCTAGAGTCTGAGGGTCTGAAAGCCAAGATGCTTCTATAAGAATGGAAACAGGGGCTATTCGGTCATTTATGAAATTCTTCCGTCAGCATCTCCTGAGCCCACAGGGACAGTGCTGTGGTGTACAGGAGGAAGGCTGTGTGTGGGCCCGCACACCATTTCTTCTGGAGATTAAAAGTGAGCCTGAAATTTTCAGGGCTCCAGGACTTGGGAGAACAAGGCTCTTGTTCAGCTCCCCTTTGAATGGCCGAGCATTTTCTGTCCGAGCATTCAGTGCCGAGATGTGGCGTCTGGATTGCTTAGGAACCCAACAAAGACTGGCTCGGTGGCTGCTTTGAGGTTTCAGTTCCATGTAGAATTTTAACCATGAAAAGGCATAGAAATTGGTTCTTCGGAGTCCTTAACTGAACACCGAAAAGGGGAACAATTAGTGGAGCTCTGGGCTGTTGTCTCCCACCAGCTCTGTGGCTACTGCTCTGAGCCTTAAGTCCCGAGAGCCTAGAGAGGTGCCCATCCCAGCCTCCAGCCTCCTCTGGCTCCAGTGTTCAGAAAGGCAGCTCAGACTCAGCCTCCCGGGAGTGGAGAGAGCGTGCCTCAGAAGAGGATGCTCTCTCTGCTGGGTACAGAGGGTCTTTACTCCATATGTAGGCTGTTGGACTTCTTATCCATCAAATGTCTTAATCTATAAAATGGAAAACGATTGCCTGGATTTAAGACCCATTATTAGGTGACTTGACACAATCACAGATGGTCTACTAGCTCGCTTTCTCTTGCTATAACCAAATGTTTAAGGCTGGGTAATACACAAAGAAAAGTTTGTTTGACTCAGAATTCTAAGATCCATTGGCCTTTGTTTGGGTCTGGTGAGGGCCTCGTGGTGGATGACATCACAGTAGTGGAAGTGTCAGGAGCACATGTGAGGATGATCAGATGCCAGAGGACAGGGCACAGGGTGGTGGTGGGGCCACTCTAGCTGTCTTTATAACCCTCATACTAGTGGGAATTAGCCAGGTACCATGAGAACTACATGAACCCATTCTGATGCTGATATGGCCAGAGTTCTGAAAACCTGCTCCTGGGCCCCACTTAAGATCTGACCACCTCCTGTCCTTGCTACGCTGAGATGCAAGCTTCTTGTTCAGGAGTCCTCTGGGGAGAAACATGGAAGCCATAATGAATGGCGTTTGTCCGAGAGTGAGAGGTAATGGTGGGTCTTGAGGAGTATTCCTGTCCTCCCTGGCCACTTTGCCTTTTATAGTACACATTTCCCTCTGCCTGTCTGTCAAAGTCTCCAAACCCTTGCCAGCTCCTCACCCCTGGTCAAGCCATGTCTCAATCTTCCTTAGGACAGATGATTGCAAAGATATAGGTATGCTGTGGAATATTAGTTTATCCTGTGTGAAGATGTGTCACTGTGACTGGTTTAATGAAGAACAATATGGCCAATAGCTAGGCAGGAGAGACTAGATGGGACTTCTGGGCAAAGAGAGAGAACTGTGGGAAGAAGAGAGGTGGGGAGACACCAGCAAGACACTGAAGAAGCTGAACATATGCATATTAATAAAATCAGATTAATTTAAATTATCAGAGCTAGTTGGGGAAAAGCTTTCATAATTGATAAGTTAATTATTATTAAAGGCCAAGCTTTCATAATTAATAATAAGTCTCTGTGTCATTATTTGTGAGCTGGTGGCCAAAAGGAAAGTCGGACTACACAGGTAGATGATGGAAATCCAGTAGCTAGCACGGGCCTGGTCCCCAGAAGCTGCGGAACCAGGCGTTTCCTTCACCACTCCCTGGAAAGTGAGCAGGAAATGAACATCTTCACTGATAAGGAACCTCCCACCAGGCCACGTGACACCTGTGCCCTGAATTCAGAGGGTCCTTCCAGCCGCTGCCTTGGTCCACAGATGGTGAGAAGATGTGCTTGTCTGTGGACTTCTGGTTGACGTGGCTAGGTTCAAATCCTTTCTTTGCCACTCTCACTAAAGGGTTATGGATTCTTCTAACCTACAGCTCACTTATACAATGATTTGTATGAACGTATGTGTTTTAAATGGCCTAAGGATGACATGAATCGTGTAACACAGCTCATAATGAATTATTGGGGGTTGGGGAAATGGCTCAGCAGTTAAGAGCACTTAACTGCTGCCCTTACAAAGGACCTGGGTTTGGTTCTCAGCACTTACATGGTGACTTACCACTGTCCATAACTTCAGTTCCAGGGAACCTGATGCCTTTTGCCTCCTTGAGCACCAGGTGTGTACATCGTGGTGTATAATACGTTCAGGTAAACACTCACACCCATAAAATATTTAAAGGGATGTTTCTTTAAAAAAATAAAAATTTGTGTTCAACAAACATTTGAATACATTTTCTTATAAGTCATCTTTATTAAGTGTGCAAATTTTGAGCTTTGTATCTTGCATGGCAATGCTGTAACTATCGATGGGCTGAATGCGCATTATCTCTGAAGATTACATTGCTTGGTCATGTCACGGCCGTTTTTGTGTAAGTACACTCGATGATGTTCCTGCGGTAAGGAAATTCCCTAGTGACATATCTGGGGACCAGCCATTGTTCAGTGATGTGTTAGTTAGTTAGAACCTGAGCGGCTTTACAGAAGTCCAGATTTGTCTCAACAGTTGCCGCTTCTCATCACCACGCCAGGTTTAAACACTCAGAGCATTCGAAGAAGATGGAATCTTATTGTACTTTTCTAATGTGGAAGTGCTATCTTTACATATGTTTGCCTATTAATTATAAATAGTAGCATGTTTCATCGCGACGTCTTCATACACAGATATGATGTATTTCAATCACGTTCACCCCATCACACCCTCTCGTCCCTCTTGTCCCAATAGTCACCATTCCTCTTCCTAACTAGGTCACCTTCTATTTTCATTTCACCTTTTCTTTTCGTGATCTAATGAGTTTAACTGAGGTTGCTTACAGGAGATTGGGTGAGGGCTTATTAACAGGGTCATGGGCATCTGGCCAGTGGCTACACCACTGAAGAAAATCTCCCTCTCCCAGTAGCCATTAACAGCCTCTAGATCCCCAGGGAGTGGCGGGGCTTGGTGGCAGAATGTTGATGGGCCCAGTACAGGTCATGCACAGTTAAGTGCTGCTGCTGCTGTGAATTCATGAGTGCAGCAGCCATGTGGTGCCCAGAAGACAGCACTCCACACCACCCCATCCCTTCCTCTGGCTCTAGCATCCTTTCCTCTCCTCCATGATGCAAAGATGTGTTGCCTTCTTTTATGTTGCATTTGTTTAACTCTGTGAGGCTGTGTTACTCTGCCTGCCTAAAACACCTGATTGGTCTATTAAAGAGCTGAAAGGCTAATATCTAGGCAAGAGAGAGAAATAGGAGGGGCTGACAGGCAGAGAGAATAAATAGGAGGGGCAATCTAGACTAGAGAAGAAGAATGAGAGGAGAGTGAGGAGCGAGAAAAGGAGGAGACTAAGATGCCCGGAGCCAGCCACCCAGCCACCCAGCCACCCAGTCACCCAGCCACCCAGCCACCCAGTCAGCCATGGAATAAGAAGGAAAGAAAGATAAATAGAATAAAGGAAGGTAAAAAGCCTAGAGGCAAAATGTAAAGAAAAATGGGATAATTTAAGTTAGAAAAGCTGACTAGAAACAAGCCAAGCTAAGGTTGGGCATTCATAAGGGAGAATAAATCTCTGTGTATTTATCTGGGAGCTGGGTATCAAGCCCCTAAAGAATTAAAAAAATAACTACATGCTGGCTTTGATCTCAGGTAGGTTTCCCTTTATTCTTCAGCATAAACAGACTTTCCATCCAGGAAGACAGTTCAGGCAAAGCTGCGTAGCTTGAAATTGGCCACACCGGGCTTTGAACCCAGGTGGCTGTCCAAGTCCAGCGCTGTGGTTTTGCCTGGGTTGTTACAGAAGTCCCTCATTAGTTCCTCATGGTGAACAATCAATACTAGAAGCCGCTGCTTTTCTCTGCTGCCCAGAAGCATGCAACATATGAAGTTACCACAAGGTGGTGCTTTGGCACTGTCTCCAAAGTGTGAGCCGAGGGACCAAACTTCCCGTGGTCTAAGACTCCGTGCAGGTGAGTTCTTGTATTTAGGGTCCAACTGGGGCTTTAAAACTTGTAGGGAAAGGATCCGGTCAAGACAGGTGGGATTCCATGAGAAGATTGGGCATAGAAGTAGTTTGTAGGCTCCTCAACTAGGCAGCGTTTGGTCACTTCAGAACCAAGTCTCTTCTTAGCTCAGTGCCCCCGAATAGAAGTTCTGTGAGTTTGCTCAAGGATCTGGCCTAGAAGGGACAGTAGCCTGGGTGTCCCCGCAATAGCACTCTGCCCTGCTGCCTCCTTGTGCTGTGCAGTGAGGGTAAAGGCTAGAGGAGGAGTTCACCCACAGGGCCCAGGGCTGGGTCCATGTGTGGGAGGGATGCGGCCAGCTCTCCCAGGATCTGAACGAATGTCTGAGTCTTCCAGTCCTTATGCTCTGAGGACCAGGGACAGCGAACCTTCCAGGCATGTGGGGACGGCAGCAAACCATCTGTTCCTCAGGTTGTAGTGCACACCAGACTAATTCCAGAGAGAAACTCGGTCACTATATTCAAGGATCTCATAGCCGAGGGGGACATGAATCTATCTAGGAAAATGTTATTTCACATAGCAGCAACAAGGCGTGTTGAAATATTGGGAGAAATCCTGACAGGGCGATTTGGCTCCTGGATGTCCTTGTGTAGCTGAGCCTTTATTACTACAAAACAAGGCTAGGGGCTGGAGAGATGGTCTAGCACAAACTGCTGAGTTCTGTTCACGGCATCCATAGCAAATGGGTCACAACTGCTTGTCACTCCAGCTCCGGGGAATCCAAAGCCCTCTTCTGGACTCTACGGGCACTGCACTCGCGTGTGCATACCTTATTTCACACAAGTGAAAACAAACCCTCACAAAACAAAACAAAAAAGCAAGGATAGATGTTGCTCGTCTGTTTGGTGTTGCTATGGCGATTATGTGATGCTGAACAATGTCTAAAGAAAAGAGGTTTGTTCAGTCAACAGTTACAGAGTTTGAGAACGTGGCACTCGTAACTGCCTGGTGCTGGTGGGGGCCTCGTGGCGGGTGGTGTTGAGGTCGCAGAAGTGGGTGTAGAAAGTACCATGTGGTGAGACAGGAAGGAGGTGAGACTGAATTGAAGCAGCCAGACCCTTCCTGAATCAGCGCCCCTCAGGACCACACCCTCCTAGTCTGTGTTCTCCACTAGGCCCTGGCTTTTAGGGGCTCTGCCATGTCCACCCAAAGCTTCCAGCACACAGCCCAGTGTAGCAGACAATGTCGGCATCCATGACATAGAGCTGACATGGCCGAGGGAGGACACGTGGAAGACACATGGCTGTGGGCTCAGCTTGGGCAAGTGTGACTTTTTCTAGGTCCCTGGTCCTCGGTGATGTTCCCAAACAGCTCAGGGCTAACACAGAATAAGTGACATGAATTCCAAACCCTCTCCAAAGGTTGGAATTATGGGAAGAATGGTGGGACTAAGTTTAGTTGGAACTAGTAGCTCAGGTCCAGAGTGCTGACTGCCCAAACCCAAGGCTGGAGCAGGGATTGGGGGCAGAAACTCTGTTCTCTCACGATGAAGCCATGAAGGTCTGTTAAACGCCTCCCTGGTGTGTCCTTAAGTGGAAAGTTGTAGGGACGCAAGTGGGGTTAATAAAAACATTACATTCAGGATAGAGAAAATGAGCCAGCCTCACATGGATGGTGGTGTGGCAAGGGTACCCAGGATGGCACAGGATTCGAAGCTATCTCCTGGGGTGACTGAGGACAGACAGGGACAGCATCGAGAAGACTCTGTCTTCCCATCATTCCTAGTTACCACTTGAGAAAGGCCTTGCCTCTGCAGAGCCCAGGGGAGCTCCAGGGCGCATCATTTTGTGTTCTGCTTTGAGGACACAGCCTTTGGACTTTCCAGCTATGGAGCCAGCTACTTTATGAACTGTTTAGCTCTTGTTGCTGGATAGTACATTATGACCAGCCTGTGGCTGCAGGGGTCTGTAGAGCCCAAAGTTCTGGACTGGAGTGTTGGTTAAGGGCTAAACGTACTAAGGGAAAGAGAGAGCCAGAGTGACTCAGGTGCTATCCAGAGCTCCCCTGGCTCCAGGAGGCTCCTCCAGCCCACAGAACCAGCAAGGCTCCACGGTGTGCATTTGGGTCTCTGTTTTCTCTCCCACCCCACAAGAAAAGGAGAAAGAACAACTGTAGATTTGACCCATCAGCCCTCAGCCTGGTTGCATGAGTGTGGTACAACCTAGGGTCCCCATGGGTCCCAAGCTGCTCAGTTCTGTGAGATGGAATGGGGTGTCTAAGGCCTGTGCCCCATTATAGGTTCAGAGGTAGCTGAAGCCAACCAAACAGGCAAGGAAAACCTTCCTTGTGCTGTCCTGGAGGTGCAGCTGTGTGGCTGACTTTTATTCTCCGGGGAACAGAACCTAGTTCCTAATAGTCTGGGCATCTCCTGTTTACAGACAAGTGGACAGACATGTGGACAGGTGTGTGGACAGACACATGGGCATACATGTGTACAAACACATGGGCAGACACATGGGTAGACACATGGACAGACACGTGGGCAGACACGCAGATATACATGTGGGCAGATATGTGGGCATACACATGGACAAACACATGGACAGACACATGGGCATACATGTGTACAAACACATGGACGGACACGTGGGTAGACACATGGACAGATACGTGGACAGACACGCGGGCAGACATGTGGACAGACACGTGGGCATACACATGGATATACATGTGGACAGACACGTGAGCATACATGTGGACAGACTTGTGGAAAGACAGGTTGGGGGAAGGGGCAAAGCTTTAGATTCAGGATTTACTCACCAGGTGATTCTCCAAAGGGCCACCTGCCTCTTCAAGTGGTACCGTGCTCTGGTATCAGATCTGATCTTTACTCAGCAGCAGAAGCAGGTCTGTGTGGAACAGGGAGAGCCAGGGGATGGCTCGTGTAGACCACTGGGTACTCTGGAGGACTTTGAGAAACCATCACTTCCAAGGCATGCAGACTCGCTTGGAGGAGGTGCTGGAAGTGATTGATTGGCCTGTAGATAACCCTTGACCCCAGACCCTGTGTGCTTTCCTTGCAGGCTCATGACGGCAATCGAATATATTATACCCTGGCCACCCTAGGACTTCGGAGGATGAGTGATGGCTGACTTCACTGTCAACTTAACAATGACCTCAGAGAGACACCCAGTAGTGTTTCTAGAGAGGTCTGCCTGAGGAGGGAAACAACCTCGAACGTGGGGGGTGGCACCGTCCCTTCTGGGGTTCTGGACTGAATGAAGACACAGTGGGCTGAGAATTGCCTACATCTCACTCTGTTCCTGGCAGGGGATGAGATGTCACTGCTGTCCATACGCCTGCTTCTTAGGTCCCAACTCCCCAAAATGGCAGTGCCATTGACAATATCATGATTGACAGGTGTCATGGATGACAGTCTGGCTTAGCTTGGGCTGGACTCTGACAATTGGCATTCCTCAGAAACCCTGTAAAGTGGGTTTCTCTCTGCCGGGAAAATCCAGGGCTTTCTTATCCTCTCTACAATCCCTGCTAGGACATCTAGTTCCCTGTTAACCCAAGCAAGTGTCCAACAGATCAAGGCCTCATGTCAGTTCCCATGCTGTTCCAGTTAACTCACCTCCTCCCTCTGCGACATGACCCCCTCCCCCCCATTACTGTACCATTTTTGCTGCCCTGAGTGGTAGCCATGGCAGTTTTGAATTCCCCAAAAGTAAATCTTTTTTTTTTTAAATATGCCTATGGAGTGGTCTAGTTTGGGGGATTTCACCCGCTCCTGCTTACCATGTCTCCCTGTTGTTGGGGAAGTACTTTGTGCTTGATTATGGCTTGTGGTTTTCCATGAGCTGGGTCAGGGGTCTCCTTTGAACCTAGGACCAGGCACTGCTTTGGAGTGGCCCCTAAAGCCTGACATGTGCCCCTGTTGCATGGTATGTAGACCAACATGCAATCCAGGCAGTGTCTTTGCCTCACAGACAGCAAAGGGTCTAGGCCATCCAGCTCAGAGTGTAGGGACAGAGTGGGGGTCTGATGAGGAAGCTGTGGCTCTGTCCAGGAATCAGTGAATTCTGCCTCTCAGGAAAGGGGACCAACCTGGGCAATGTTGTAATATCAGGGAAATATTTCTTACATTCTTAGAGGCTGGAACTTTTGCTGGACCTCACAGCCAGCGTCAATAGCACACCTTGAAGTCACGGAAGACTGCTGTCCTACTGTGTGCCCAGGGTGTTTGTTAACTTGCCTTTCAGAGACCAGTGTAACCAACCAGCGTTGGATTTCTTGTGTAATCAGCTTTTACAACCCAAGCTAAAGCGTATTCACCTGTGATTTTAGGTTTTGGACTCTTCCATCCCCCTTTTCCTCCGCCCCCCCCCCCCCCCATAGATAACGCACAAGTATCATTTGCTGACAAGTAGCAAATCCAGAGGTTGCAAGCTGCCGTTTCCGGATACTGGTTGATAAACAGTGATGCTATCTGGATCCGTTGGGGTCAGCGACTTAATCCCTAGTAAAATTCTATTAACTATCTCTGTAAAGTGTGCGATTTCTATCCTCGTGTGATATGTCTGCGCCATTTAATAAAAGAGAGCAAAGACCTGTGCCAGGGAGGGTGACACCCAGCTGGAGGCAGGGAGCAGAGAGTTCAAATCTGACCGGTTAGATGAGTCCAAGGCGGAGGTGCTTTCCCTCCTTAATTCCACACTAATGCATTATTGGTGACTCAGAATCAATCACCAATTCACTTAATCCACACCGTTTGGTGCCCCGTGTGAGGAGCTCGTGAGGAATGTGTGGAACCTTTAATGCATTTTGAAATACCCAGTGTGGAGGTCAGATAATCTGAACTCATACGAGAAGATTGGAAAGATCCCTCGCTGGAGGTGGGACTTTTGCACCATCTCATTTACCAAAAGTGACAGGAGCCTGGGAATCTCCTCAAAGCTCCCACCAAGTCGGCCTGTGGTGTTGGAGAGGTCCCGGAGTAAAGAGGAATTTGGGTGTTTCAGGTAGACGAGTAAGTCCATCTCAGGAGCAGGGTTCTGACACTCTGAAAGCTCCCCCAGAGCTAACTCCATCTCAGGAGAGGGGTCTGACACTCTGAAAGTTCCCCCAGAGCTAACACCATCTCAGGAGCAGGGGTTTGACACTCTGAAAGCCCCCCCCCCCCACCCAGAGCTTATTCTATCTCAGGAGCAGAAGTCAGGTCAGACACTCTGAAAGCTCCCCGAGAGCTAACACCATCTCAGGAACAGGGGTCAGGTCTGACACTCTGAAAGCTCCCTCCCAGAGCTTATTCTATCTCAGGAGCAGGGGTCTGACACTCTGAAAGTCCCCCCAGAGCTCACACCTTTTCCCTGTTTCCTCTTTCTTTGTTGAGTACAGTTTCAATCTATACCAACTGCAGTAACCGGAAGGAGGCTGGCTCTCTGGCTCTCAACACCTCTACCCTTCCCACTTTAGCTTTCAAACTATACGCACCATGGGAATTCCCTGTCTCCTGGGGCTCATGCCAGCGGTGGGGTGAGGCGGTGGGGGGCACAGCAGTTAACCCCCAACTCGGGGTCTCGGTGCACATAACAGCTGCTTGGTGCTCCTAGAGGGTCCTGAAGCATTATGCCAACAGCTAGCTGATGGGGTTTGAGAACAGCAGCCTCTTAGCGTGGCTTCACGGGCAGTGCTTTTAAGTACCCGATGTTTTGTTAACTATAGTTAGTCGTTGCCCAAAAATATTAGGTGGAAGATTCCAGAAATAAACATCTTAGATTGTAGGCAATTTTAATAGCATGATGAAATCTTGCAGCTTTCTGCTCTGTCCTTCAGGGACACAAATGGCCTTTTCGTGCCGAGTTTCCACGCTGTATGCTCCGCCCTTCCGTTCATCAGTAGTTGTTTGGGTTATCAGATCGGCCATTGCAATGTTGTGGTGCTTGTGTGTAGTCACTCTTTATTTTAGTCAGTAATGGCCCCACGGTGTCCAGCCATGACGGTTGACACATGCCAAGCCGGAGCTGAAAGTGCTTCGTTTAAGTGAAAGAGGAAATGGCCTCACTTGACTATCTAATGCTATGGTAAACACCAAACCCCGAAGCAACTCAGGAAGCAAAGCAGTTATTTTAGCTCACAGGTTACAGGTCATCACTGAGGGAAGTGAAGGCAAACATCTGGAGGCAGGAACTGGAAGCAGAAACCACAGAGGTACAGCTTACTGGCTCACACCTTTGCTCAGTTACCTTCCTTATACAACTTAGGCCTGGGGATGACACCTCTGACTGTAACTGGAGGTTTCTCTCCCACCCACCAGGTCCCAGATAACCACTCAGAGGTTTAATATTCATTACAAACTGTCTGGTGGTGGCTCAGGCTTATTACTAACTAGCTTTTACATCTTAAATTAACCTATTTCTATTAATCTATGTATTGCCACATGGCCGTGGCTTTGACTCACATTTTGTGTCTGCCAGTGTCTCCCTGACTCTGCCTTCTTTTTCCTTGTGTCTTTACTTGGATTTCCTGCCTGGCTGTATTCTATCTGGCTATTGGTCAAATCAGCTTCTTCATTAACCGATGATAATAAAACATATTTGCAGTGTACAGAAGGACATCCCACATCCTCTGACAGTGGGTGGGCTGGACTCCCGACACTGATTAGCAATTCAGAAACTGCCTCCCTGGAAGGGGCATAGGGCAGTCTGATAAAGACAATTCTTCAGTCTGGTTTCCTCTTCCCAGAAGGCTCTAGGTTTGCGTTGAGCTAACAGCTGACACTAACTAAGGCAGGTGAGTTTTAGCTTGATTCGTGCTGTTGATAGTCAAATCCAGGGCCTCACCTGTGCCAGTAAGAAGACGTCTACTACTGAGCTCCGTTCCAGGTTAGTTTAAGATTCCACAAGTCAAGAAATGATGCCGAGGTTGTTAATCTATAGTGAAGTGGGTTTGGTCTTTTATCGTTCCCAGTTTAGAAGTTAAACTTCAGGTTTGTCTGCATAGGAACAATATAGTCCATATAGCCTCAGTTTTGTCCTGAGCTTCACGTCTCCATGGTGGCAGAGACAGTTCATGGGTAAGGAGCAAACATGGCGCCTTGTGCCTATATTTCAGGAGGTTTTAAACGAAGATGACCATGAGATAATCCCTGGACTCTGACAACACATCTCATTAGACATTCAAAGCAGTCACATTACAGAGCAAATCCTGTAGTAATTCGAGGCCACTATGTCATACTCATGGGTATTGAAGCTGACACTGGGGACAGGCTGCCTCTTGGGCTTGCCGCACGTGAGCTGCCCTGGGCCCATCTACGAAGGACCCATGCTGGGTTTAATGTTAAACTGTTGCTGTCTTGAAACCTGCCATTTTCCTTTCTCGTCACTCAAACAGTTTTTAAATTGACAGAAATGAATTGCACATATTCATGGAGTACAATGTGATATTTCCATACATGGGCACCATGCATAATAATCAGACCAGGGTGATTATCATATCCATTACCTCAAGCTTTAACTATTTCCTTGCACTGCAAACATTCAAAATACCCTATTTAAAATACAGCAAGTTAATTATTCTTACATAAAGGTTCATTTGAACAGGGAGCAAACCATGTAGCCAGTTCTAATGGGAGTCTAGGTGACCAGGACAGACCCTTGGGCAGAGCGACCGTGAGAAGGTGGTGTGTAGAGTGTTGTGTGAGGACACAGTGAGTCTAGACCTTGGAGCATCGTGAGTGTCCAGCACCCCGTGCTGTCAACTGCAGTGAAGCAGGGCTCTTCCCAGAGACTGCTTCACACAGGGTCCTTGCTTGTGAGGCCCTACTGGTGCTACACCAGGACCAAGCAGGCTTTGGGGCCCTTGGGAGGTGGAGCCCATCCTCTGCTGTCCCTGCTCTGGCCTGTGACTTTCTATGGGTGCTCTCCTACTCTGTAATGTCTATTGGTCTCTGGCTTTGTATGAGGGTTACTATGCCATTTTCCTCTCTAATGAAGGAAAGTGAAAGATGGGGTGGAGGATTTACGGGTCCCAACCCTCAGCAGAAAGGTGACCATCCAGCCACTGGAGAGTGTGGTAATAAGGGTGTTGGGCTCCTTCGGGCAACTTTCTTAATTGCCCAGTAACTCATGAGAGGTAGCTTGGAGCCAGAGAGGTAGCATGGCTGAGATAGGAAGGATCACAACATCATCCTGTGGGTCGCATCAGTAGAGGGGACTTTCTTATGTCCTTATAAATGTGAGCAGAGCCAGTGTCCTGAAACCATCTGCAGAAGTGAAGGGTGTGGCTCCAGGTTCCTAGTCTAAGGACTTTTCCCCTTGAGCAGTGAGTCTAGAGGATGATGGGACTGACTGACTGAGCTGTACTCAGTAAGATACAGGCCACCAGTCCTAGAACCTGTCTCAGTGCTTTACCTCCATCACCGCGTCCCCAGAGATACTATCAGGTGTGCCTTGCAGTCACAGGCATCCCCCAGAAGCAGAATCAGACCCCACTCGGTCTCTCAGTGGAGCTCCTGCCCCTGCACAGGGGTCTCAGAGCTGAGGGCCCTAAGGCATCTTGAATCACCTTATCCTTGGGACTCCCCCGTCCTGCAAGCCTCCACCGGCCTGTTCCCACCAACCTGCTGCAGCGGAGTGTGGGGAACATTCGCCTCCAGGCCTGGCCCCTTAGCTCCCGCGAACAGCACCAACCCCACACATTCCATCGAGATTGTTTGTGACACACCGCTCTGCTCTTTTCTCCCACACACTTGTGCCCGTTTATTCAGGGCGAGGCCAACATTTTATTGTTATCTGGTTTAATTAGAGAGGAAAAAAAGTCCAGGAGTCTAGAATTTTGGTAACTTCAAATATATTTTATTACTTTCTTTTTCATCTTAGAAAGAACATGAAACCTGCATGCAGCTCAAGGGTCTCAGCATTTACATAGCAGAGAAACAGCCGTCCAGTGCGGCCTCTACTGAAGGGCAACGTGCGGCAGGGCGCACGGAAGGTGGTATGTACACAGGAGAGGGCACAGGATCATCCTAACTCCTAGCTCCCAAAGAGGACTGCCCTGTTTGCATCTGCACTGAAGGAGGGTGTGCTTTCTGTTGGGGTGCGGGGAAGAAACAAAACTTTGAAAGTTCCCCTTTGCCAATAGGAGGTGTAGCTCCGGCTGTTTGTTGTGCATATATCCCTGAATCTTTCCGTTTCTTCCTTGGGTTGTTTTCTCACAGTGCCAGGACCGTCCCATACTTCAGAAGCATCAACTACCAAAGCAGCAGAAACCTTCAGGTTGGAAGAAAGACCCAGCTCCTTTAAGGATCGCTTGCCTGATCATGAACTGGGGTGGGGGGCAGGGATGAAGCTTATCCTGGTAACAAGATTGAGTTCCTGGCGGCACAGATGTCGAAGGACCTGCTCCCAGTTGCCCTACAACAGGGGCCACTGTCAAGTCACAGGGAAACCCTGACCAGTCATAAGCTCAGGAGAGCCCGTGGCAGCTGTGCCGAGGCGCCAGGCCCCCTGAGCGGAAGCTTCGCAAGCCTGGACCGGAGCAATGGTGCAATGAAATGCCTCAACCAAGCTCACTGTCCCTTCCAGGCGCTCATAAAGCTCAGATGTGTTGTCACATACGGACAAATACAAAACCCCTTATTTTACAAAGGAAAGAGTTATTCGCCCCCCTCCCCGCCCTGCCTCCCCATTTCGGCAAAAAGCCGCTGGAGATGAAGTCTGGAGTTCGGGAGAGCTGGGTCTCACATCTGGAAACCTTCCACACACAGCTATAAAATGTAAAAACTGACCCTGGTAAGAAGAGCTTCGTAGCAATATATAATTTGTCTGAGAAAGAAAGGGCTTTTATTTTAATCTGCAAAGTCCTCCGCTGAAGTCTCTCAACTGGCCTGGAATTTTTCCTCCCGAGATCGGTCACCCTATTCTTCGTAGACCCTAGGAAGAGAGGACAGAGTGGTCAGTGGCTCAGGCCACTTACAGCTGCTGCTAGTGGGTTCGTCTGTGGGCCTCCTCCCAGGCCTGGGGCCGGGAGAGGGGAGAGGGCTCTGAGGATGTGATCGAAGCCAATGCCAAAGTTCACTCGAGGATGGGTGTGCTCCCTCACGCCCATAGTCCTAGTTCCGGGCTGAACTCCACACTCAGCTCACTGCTCCCTTTCCAGTGAAATCCCTTGATCAGGCACGGAAATAACGGCCTGGGGGCTGGAGAGATTGTGCCCAAGATACGTCACTGCTCTGCCAGAGGACCCAAGTTCATGTCCTGGCACCCACATTAGGTGCAATGCCTATAACTCCAGCTCCAAAGCCCTCTTCTGGCTGCCCCAGGCACCTGCACTCACAAGGCACACAGACATACGGCCACACAGATACCCACATATAAATAAAATAGAAATGCTGAATGCAGCCGCCTTTCGTGACAGCCAGAGATTCTGGTCTCTAAGGGGCTCTGAGCTCATTTATTGGTGCCATGGACCAGGGGCCTGGCCCTGCCCTGCCCTGCATTCTTCTCTTTCCTCCATCCGGAGCTATTGAGCATGTATGTTTGCTCTCTCTCTGACTTTGATCAGTTCTTTTATCTACATTATCTGTATTCATTAAGTCATTTTTAACCCTTTAAAGGGGTTAAAAGGTGGGAAGGGAAAGGGCAGGTGTGGCGGTTCCCTATTCCGGATGCCTCCGAGCCCTATGGCATGGATGAATTCAGAACTCATGGGCTTGTAACCATGCAATCCCAACACTTGGGAGGTAGAGGGATTAGGACTAATGATTCAAAGTCATCCTTTGCTTTGGGGTTGAGTGGATGCTAGCCTGGGCTATGTGAGACCTGTGTCAACAAACAAGTAAGCAAACAAGCAAATAGCACCCCCTGTCCCCCCACAACGGTTCTGAACTCTTGATGTAGCAAATTGGTAGAGGCCTAGTAGCAGAGAGCTCTCACGGCCTTCATGAGAGAAATTTGCAAAAGAAGAACAGTGGGTTTGGGGTGGGGGTGGGGCTTTGGGATCCCCACAGGTGCCTCCTCTTCAAAGACTCGCCATGTGGAGGAAGAAACAAGATGGGCAGAAGATTGGTCGGAATGTCTCCAGGTGTCTGGGCAAGACTTCTCAAGCCTCCATAAGCTAACCTTGCAGTCATCCTGCTTTTGATGACACAGGCCTGGGGGGTGACAGGGTGGCAGGGGGTGGGTGGGTGGGGCAGGTTCTGCTTTTGCCATGTCAACTGCATGCCCTGACCAGAAAGAGGGCTGCGCTCCCATCAGATATGTGGGGAACACGCTTGCTTCACCACTTTCTATTTCAGGCAATTGCAGATGAGGCAGTTTTGGAGAGAGCAAGAAAGGATTCAGGTGCAGAAGCTGAACAGGGGTGTCAGCTCTGAGAGCTGGTCACAAGGCTGGGGCCGGGGGGCACTGGGCCACATACTGGGAAGGCAGTGCCAGACCCAACACCCCACAGGGTCCTGGCATCTTGCCCTGACTTCCAGGTACTCTGAAAGTCAGACCCTGTCCCCACCTGGTCTTGGTTGCCCCCTCTTAGGGCAAAATACTGGGATCCTTGGAAGTCACCCAAGTGTGTGTCCTTCTCCAGCTTTGTTTAGCAGGTAAAGGTACAAGAGAACAGGCCGGGGCGGGGGGGGGGTCTGAGGAGTGACTTGCTCCAGGTCAGACTCATTGTCACGGGGTACAGAGGAGTTGGGAAGGGACCTCTCCTTCCAAGGCCAGACCTGGGGACCCCAAGGTAGAAGTAGGAAGCCCCCTTTTGATGATAGGGAAACTTCCAAGTCAGCAGAGGTGTCTGCCCCAAGGCACCAATGGTCTTAACCTCTGCCCCATTTGGGTAAAGTGGCTCAGATTGGAAGGGGCTGAACTCAAGCAGCCCCAGAATCTGCCTGAGAAGGCGTCAGAGAAGAGCAGAGTATGGGGCACCTTGGTGCTCACCTGGTCATGTTCAGCTCTTGTGACTTAAATAAAAAAACATAAGTTAGGGCCCAGAGGGACGACGGCTGAAGAGCTCAAAGCTTTGGTGCTCTTGCAGAGGACCTGACACACACATGGAGGCCCACAGCCTTAGGTAACTGCAGTATCTGATGAATCTTATTTGAAGTCCTTGGGCACCAGGCATGTAGGGTATTACACAAACATTCCTGCAGCCTTAATACCCATATACATAGGGTTAAAAACAAGTCTTTATAAAAATGTTCACAAAGAACTATGAAATGAAAGTAGATTTTAGTTCACAAAGGGATACACCTGCAGTGCTCAGAGCTGTCCAGAGAGCGGAAGTGGTGAGCACTCCATCAGTGGGGGATGGGAACAGCATCAGCTATTTTGTGGGTGTCACACATTAGATGAGGCTAATAGATGACATGGTGTGTGGGTCCCTTCTCATCCTGAAAGCCATAGCCAATAGCCAAGCTCTTCTGGATGGGTGGGGGATGCGCGGGGTGGGCAGGCGGTGGGCAAGGAGTGTGTGTGTGGTGTGAGAGGAGAGGCTGTACCTGCGCTTCTCGTTCCAGGCATTGTACCACTTGATGAAGCGTTTGGTGCTCTGCAGCTTAGGGTGGAGACAGTGCTCCTGGCCCCGGTACCTGGACATACTCTTGGTGGTGATGCTGAAACACAGCAGGATGGGGTCAGGGTTAGACATCTGAATAACAGTCTGCAGGTCTGGAGCACTGAGTGGCCCCGCCCCTCCCTCAAATTTCAAGGGCTCAGCCCCAGGTCAGCCTTTTAATGTTTTGTGTCTCAGCCTCCATGATGGGGTTAGCCTGTATGAAGTGAGTATTACTTTTCCCTGGGGAGTCCCTACCCCCAACAGCATCCAGCAGTCTGCGATCCCCAGCAAGGCTCTCGGGGAGCTCTTCCAGTGGTTCAGAGGTAGACAGAACCGTTGCTAGAAGGTGCTCATGCCAAGTACCATCCTTGGATTCGAGGAACTCTACAGAGGGGCTGAGCCATGCCCTGCATGTGTCATAGACTCTAACTCTTAACCCCAGCCCCCAAACCCTCTGCAGTTGTCCCTGGGCTGGGCGGTTGCTGTTCCTGGAGAAGGGACCTTGTTGGTCTGGTAGCCCAGTTGATGCTTGACTGTGAGGTTGCAGTTTTCTCGTTCCGGGACAGCAAGATAAAACCTTCCTTCTCTGGGCTTCTCTTAGCCAAAGCTCCAGCCCTACAGTGGCCTAGCTCTGCAAGGGAGAAGCAGGACCTGGTACTGAGACAGCTAGCTGAGTCTGGATCCCTGTAAGCGGTGGTATGTCTGCTCAAAAGGTACAACAGAAGGACCTACCTCACAGGGTTACTAAAGGAGCTAAAGGCATAACCTATGCGCAGTGCCCAGTCCCTGGCGGGCGTCCAGTGACCACCGTTATTACTAATTAGTCAGAAAAGATGAAGCAGCCCCGAGGAAGACACGCTTCAGGTATGAGCTCAGGCCTGACAGGTCTGAAGCACCTCACTCAGTCAGTCACTAGGGGGATGGTGGGAGTTACAGGAAGTTCTGGGAGGGGACTGGTTGAGAATGAGGGTCCACTTGGAAGATGTAAAGTGGAGACCTGACTTCCCGAGGGGTCACAGGTGTGTAGGGAGGTCAGATTGTTCCCCACATGGTTCCTAAGGGGAAGAAGAGTCAGAGTTTATGGGCCAGATTCTAGAAGGGGGTAGGGTCGTTATGAATACAACCTCCCAGTCTGTAGGGACAGAACACAATCTTGCCAGCAGAACGGGGACGGAACGCTGCTGTTTCAGGTTCCTGCTCTCCCTCATCTCAGATCAGGACGGACATTTGATAATACCAGGTAATTGGATCGTGCTTCGCTGGAGACAGGTGGATTCTTGCAGGCTCCAAGCATGGGGCCCTCCCTCTACACCTCTGCCCTCCTGCAGAATTAGTGCCCATATTTCCTCCACACCCACAATGCTGCCGTTGCTCTGAGTGGCCATCTCAAGTAAAAAGCTCCTTTTCCATAGGCCAAGGTGCAGACAGAGCATCCCTCTTCTGAAGGTCAGAGAGAGCAAGAAAGAGCTCAGGCCCGACCCCCAGAGCTGCTCAGACTACTGTGGTTCTTCAAATCAGCAACAGGGTGCAGAATCTGGGATTCAAGATCCAATAACCATGTCTGGGTTGCAGTAGTTCTGGGGGCCAATGGTTTGAATGAGAACTCTATGGACATATGACACAAATCGCCCTTCAAAAACTTGGACTTGGGCTGACAAGATGGCTCAGTAGGTAAGTGTCCTTGCCACCAAGCCTGGAGGTGTGTTTGGTTCCTGGGACACACCTGGTGGAAGGCATGAACCCTCCTGCAAGTTATAAACACATATTTTTTGAAAAAAGAAATCCAGGCTTTCCCATATTTTGAGTACCCCCCCACCCCGGCCGGGGTCTCTGGGAGACTCAGGGGGAGCTGGAGAACTTGCCATCAACCTTTGTGGCTGAAAACCTGTTTTGGCAAAAAGTGCAGGTCCCTTGTCTGACAGAAGGGCGAGGAGCCTTCAGGCTGTCGAGGGTGGGTGGAGAGGGAGGCCCAGAAGAGGTGTTGGTCTCATGAGGTCCCTGCAAATTTTCCCAAGGCTACATGAAGCCTGTCTATACGCTTGCTTGGCAGCGTTCTCTGTCTCTCTCTCTCTCTCTCTGCCCCCCCCCCCCCGGAGTTTAGTCAAGAAAGGAGCAAACCTGTCTGGGGCAAAGTCTGTCCCTTTGAGTTGCTGATGCACCCCAAATTGTTTTTGTCCCCTGGAGGTCTGAGAGACAGCTTGAAATCTTCTTAACATTTTTGAACCTCCAGACTAGAAATTCCGAGATACTGTGAAGCCTGCCATTTCTTTTAGCCCCTGAGCCAGCCTACTCTTAAAAGGGTAATTTTCCTTTATCTGCCCTGCAAGACAAGGGGCGCTATAAGGAGGTTAATTTGGAAACTCATGACTCGGGTCAGTTCAGGTCCTGTGGCTTTCTGAATTAGCCTAACTTCAGCGGGTGGAAGTTGTGAGGTGCCCGGTGGGGGTGTGCCCTTCCTTCACAGACACTGCCTGAAGGCCTCTGGGCCGGCAAGGGCAGTCGGTGGAAGGCACTTGCCCAGACTGAGAATAAAGTGTGTCCTGTTTCTGGGGGAGGGGAAGAGGGGCCAATGGTCCATGGCAAATATTTGGGAGCTGTTTTGCCAAGGGCTGCCTTCCTGGCCAAGAGTGTATTGATGGGGGAACGGCAGCGCTGGCTTCAAGTGGTTAATTGGGAAGGCTGAGGAGCAGGAAACGCAGTGTTCTCTCTCTGCCCTAGTTTTAAAGACTTTGCCGGCATCCCCACCAAGCAGCTGCAGCGGTGGCATGGCACATTAACCCCAGCAGAGCACTTTCTCCAACACTGTTCACACTCACGGACCCACAAGGAGCCTGGCTGCTGGAGGAAGGGACTGGCGCATTCTCACAATGAAAGCCCGGAGAGCACCAAACTGTCCACCGCTGTGGCCAAACCCCTGACTGAAAAGTCTGTTACTTCTCTCTTCGGTAAGAGGGAGGCAGCGCTGGGTGTGTGTCCCAAATGGATCTGGTGTAGATATCCTAAGAGGGAGCACCAGAACCGCTCGCCCAGAGGAAACCCCCAGCCTGTCAGTTTGAGTCCTAACAAGGACAGGCTCAGAGAGACCCGCCAGAGACCCCCTTTCCAGACTGTCGGGCAATGTCCCGAGGACTTGCCAGACGATTGATGACAAACTGCTCCTCGGGGCCTGGGCAAAGGCAGAGAGAAGAGCGTGTTAGCCCGATCCAGCCCCGCCACGGAACATGCCCCCTCAGAACTCACATAACCATCTTCTCCTCGCAGTGTGGGTACTTTGGCTTCATTTCCAGCTTCTTCACGTCGCTGTAGCGGATCTTGGGCCCCTTCCGGGAACACTTGCACTTGGATCCTGCGGGAGAGCGCGGCCAGGCTGCTGAGTCGCCAGAGGGGTCTTCAGCTCAGCGACCGCCCAAAGTGCCCGCCCGGGACCCCCGGGGTTCCAGGGTGTTTAAGTGGTGCTTGGGCTCCCTACGAAGGGGCAGGACCGCGACCGAGGGCCCTCGCGGCACTCACCGTCCACGCGCGAGGCGCACAGCGCCAGGAGCAGCAGGAGCAGCGCAGCCGCCAGGAGCCTCATGTTGGCCTGAGGGGCGCGGTGAGGAGCAGGGACGCGAGGAGGGAGCCGGTCTGTGGTGCTGCGGCTGTGGGATGCCGCCCGGCTCGGTTCTCGACTTAGAGCACGCCTCCCTGCACTGCTCGCTCCAGCTGCGCCCGTCGGTGGGAGCTCCTGCTGCTGCGCTGCGCTTGGCGCTGGGTGCTGCGATCTCCCCACAGCTTCCCTCCGCCCACCCTGGCCTCTTTTAAATTCGCTCCTGCCCTCTCCGAGAGCGAGCTCATTAATATGCAGAACCACTCGGTGACTCACTGAGATTTCTCAATGTGGTGGGGGGAGGAGATCTCCCAGCCCGCCCAGCCGCCCGCTCCAGACCCGTCGCGATCACAGGGGCGCACACTCAGAGCCACGCGCGCACACGCACACACTCACATCCGCTACCCTCTGGCTCCACAATACACCCGCCATCATGCACTTAATCACCCAAGCGTCGATGCCGCTGTCCTGCCTTGGAGAGGCCAGGCGAGTGCATAGCTTGGTTTTGTTTCCTGTGGATACTTCTCAGGCCACACAGGTTTACTGTCCCAAGCCACCGAGAATCCCAGGTCTGGCTCAGATCCTAGAGTCTTCCAACAGGTGCCAAGGGAGAGTGCCAGGAGGCCTTCCCACTGGGGTGTGGGTCTCTGTTGGGCCTGCAGCTCAAGGCCAGGTGTAGTTAGAGGCTTGTCACAGGTAGTAGAAGCTTTTGATCATTGGGTCACTGGGTGCAGCGGTGTGGGTGAGTGTGTGTGTGTGTGTGTGGGGCTACACAGTTTCTAGAAGGGATCTGTGGCTTGGTGTCCATGTATGGCTGTCCAGGGGCTATGGAGAACCCGGCTACTCATCACAAGCATTTTAAGAACCTTTGAAGCCAGGTAGAGCCCTGGTCACTGGATGGAGGCTACCCCACCTTATACACACTGCATCTGGTCACTGGATGGAGGCTACCCCACCTTATACACACTGCATCTGGTCCCTGGATGGAGGCTACCCCACCTTGTATACACTGCATCAGATGGTGGTAGGTGAAATTCTATCCCGCCCATGGATATCAGCATGGGTCAACTTCATAAAAATAAGAAAAACGGGCAATTTTATCCATTCAGAGGTCTATACCAAGATGAAAACTGTACTATCTTTGGGGTTTGAATGCATATGCACAGCTAAGACCCAGCTGCGTGTCTGGTTTGATGCCCTGCTTGTTGTGGTCTTTAAAAAACGGTGTCATTTGAAACCATGTGGTATAGTGGCTTGCTCTACCTTTGACCTCTGATGCTCTGCATGTGACTTTGGGCAAATTACTCTTTTAGCCCTCAATTTTCCTCATCTGTGAGATGGGATAAAGGTACTTCCAGCAGAAAGAAGAGGAATGGCTGTGTCAAGGGTTTAACATGGTCCCCAGCAGTAGCAAGCTTTCAGACCTTTTGATAATTTTGTTTTTCATTATTACTTTGCATACCAAATACCCGATTATACGGATATGGCATGACTGATTTGGTTGATCACTCCTGGCTGGGCCCTTGGGCTGTTTGCCACCATGTATTGTCATCATTATGCTGCATGACAAATATTCTTGCCATTGAAGTTGGAGAGATGCCTTCCAAAAACAGACAAATTCTCAGAGACAGAACCACTGAGCATGGTACATGCCCATTGCAAGGCTTAAGTACACAATTGCCATACTCCTTAAAAAAATCACGCACTTCAATCCTGCAAAGGGAATTTCTTAACTACCACACCTTATCAGAATATGTAAAGTATTTTTACTACTGAAAATTTAGTGCTACTATATTGGCTCAATAATATGTTGAGATCTGACAGCTCTAAAGCTTATATGCACAGAGCTCATTTTTGTATTTTTCTTACATTTAAGTGTGTGTGCGTGACACACATGTGCTATTTGGTTCATATGCAGAGGTCAGAAGGCAACCTATGGAAGTTAGTTCCCTCCTTCTACCTTGTGCGTCCCAGGGATTAAACTTGGGTTAGCAGACTTGGCAACAGATGCTTTCCTGCTGAGCCAATTCACCGACTCAGTGTTGAGATTAATAGACCCTGAAAATACGGGACAAAGTTTCTCAGCTTCCAGGGCTAGACTAGAGGTCAGAGGTGCAGCCTTTGCCTCCAGGAGTATATCCTAGTCTGTATTTACTGATCTTTGGTTTGCAAAACGCATACATTGTATCCTTTCTGCATGAGCTCTCTTGGAGACAGGGCATACACAAGGGTGCTGTCCCTTCTGCCACCCGGTCTGTGTGTGACATTGCTCAGCTGGGAAAAGGAGGGATCTTGCCTCCCAAGTTGCCTCAGGATATGGACTTTCTACTGAGCTCAAACTAGGGGGCTTTGAGTAGGGAGTGGAGACAGGTTTATGTGGGTACAAAGAGGGAAGTCCTTTGCCCAGTAATACCACCTGCTTTAAGGAAGTCTGCCCTCTGGGCAACACGTATGCCCATCACTTAGAGGACAGTCTGATGTGCGTGTGTGCATAAGCATGACCACCGCCGTTGGCAGCTGGTTCTACAGGAGGTGTAGACATAGTGTGGGGACATGAAGAGAGAAAGAGTAGAAGCAGGGACTCAGTGAGGGAGTGGATTAGTCAGGGCTCTCTAGGGGAACAGAACTGATAGAAGGAATCTGTGTATGTTAAACAAGGATCTATTAGAGTGTCTTACATGCTGTTTCCGAGCTAATCCAACAATGACCGTCTCCCAGTGGAAAGCACGAGAGTCCAGTAGTTGTTCAGCCCATGGGGCTGGGTGTTTCAGCTGGTCTCCAGTATACTCTAGAAGTAGGCTCTAATGCCAGTGAAGGAATGCCCCAGCAACAGGGTAGATGAACTTGCCGGAGAGAATGAGGGCAAGCAGGCCGAAAGCAAAAGCTGCTTTCCTCCATGTCCTTAATACAGGCTGCTATGAGAGGTGTGGCCAGATTTAGGGACGATCTTTTGATCTCAGATGATCTGGATTTAAGATAGGTCTTCCTACCACAAATGATTCAGTTAACTAAAAATCCCTCACAGGTGTGCCCCAGTGACTCGGAGTTTTTAGTTACTTTCACACGTAGTCAAGTTGACAAGTAAGAATAGCCATCACAGGGAGGAAACACTCCTCATCCAGGGGATTTGCCCATCCTTTTCTTTTTCCACTCACAAAACACCTGCTGGGGGCCAGGATCTATGCACTCACTGGGAACTTACAATGAGCAAGGATGTGCACCCGTTCCCAGGGGAGGATGGATGGGGCCACCATAATAGTGGATAAGTGTGAAAATTCCTCAGAGGTAGATGGCAGGAAGAAGCTGGTGTTGTGTGATGTGATCCTGGGCAGAGGTAGGGATGGGTTTTCCGGATGGAGGGACCACTGGGCTGGCTATGAAGGATGATGATAATAAGGAGGCAGATAGGGAAGACCATTCCTACCCCTCACATGACAATCTCCATGGGGTACCCCTGCTGCAAGTCCTTCCCTGGCTCCTGATCTCATCCAGAACCTTGGGTGAATGCCCCACAGTACGCACCCCCAGTGGCCAGCGCTGGCCAGCCACCCACTGACCATGCTTGTGACCCCGCCTTGATTTATCTTTCTGGCATGCAATGGTCCTAGCTGGGGAATTTTTGCTCGCTAATCCTCTTGCCCACGGCACTTGCTCTTCCCAGCACCTCTCATCTTCCGTGCGCAAGTCCACGCTTCAGACCCAAGCACTCGGGCAGCCCAGCAGCAGAGGCTCCCGTGCCATGATCACTTTAGGTACATTGTACACTACCATGGCAGAGTGTGCTGCTTTCATGTTCATGCGGGGGTGGGGGGGAGGGTCCTGAAGGGGAGTGTCTAGGTCATCTCCATCCTCAGTTTCTAAGCCACCTCCATCCTCAGCGTCCTTAGGGAGCTTAGTTAGTGGCGCTTGAGTAGGTTTAGGAGGAGTGGCCTCGCTGAAGGAATTATGTCACCGCGTCACTGGGGGGCAGGTTTTGGGGTTTTCGAAAGCCTTGGTCAATTTCCTGTGAGTTCTTTCTGCTATGTGCTCGCCATGCAAGCTATGAGTTCTCTGCCGCCAAGTCTGTGGCTTGCTATGAGTCCTCTTCTTCTGACGCCAAGTCTGTGGCTTGCTGCGGTGCATCTCTGCCACGTCAGACTGTTATCCCTGTGGAGCGGTAAGCCAAGTAAACTCTTCCTTGTATAAATCGTCTTGGTTATGGTGGTTTTTTTTTTTTTATCACAATAGAAAAGTAACCACTGCAGCCTCATTCTGTGTCCATTGGTTAAATAGAAGCATGCTTTAGGCAATAGCTTAGGACCCTTGAGAACATTGCTGACTCTAGTCTGTGCAGGGCATGAGGCTGTGCATAAGAATGTGTGTTTACACGCATGCACTGGAGGAGGGAAAGGGTGTTTGTGGCAACCCAAGGTCTGGAGAAATTCGGTTCTGTCTCCAACATTTGTTTCAAAACAGCAGTGGCTGCGGGGAGGAATGGGGTGTTTTCCTGGAGGTCAGGGCTCTGCACCCAGGTATCACTACTGCTCTATCTGCTGGGAGGTGGGGATGGGGCACAGCTACCTTCCAGCCCCAGGAACTAGAAGATGAGGACTTCTCTCTCTCTCTCTCTCTCTCTCTCTCTCTCTCTCTCTTTCTCTCCCCCTCCCCCCGCTCTGATGTGACAGGAATTCTAGAATCAAGCACCAGGAGGGGGGCAGGTCTCTTCTACCCTGATTGAACACAGGGAAACTGAGGCCTAGGAAGGGAGTAGCCTTTCACACAAGGTTGAAAAGGACAGTGGTGTTAGCCAGGATCCGGTTTCTGTGTCTTCTCCCTGCATGTTTAGGTGAAGGCAAAATCCCAAGCTTCAGCAACACTCACGACACGGTGGGTCTCGTACTTGCTTCTGCCTGCTCCCACCGACAGAGTGTAAGTCTGGTGGGTACCTGTGTTGGTTGGAATTTTTGTCAAGATGATACAAGCTGGAGTCTTCTGGGAAGAGGGAACCTCAACTGAGAAATTGCCTCCAGAGACTGGCCTGTGGGTAAGTCTGTGAGACATTTTCTTGATTAATGATTGATGTGGTAGAATCTAGCCACCTATGGGCAGTACTGTCTCTGGGCTGGTGGTCCTGCATAGGAAAGCAGGCTGAGCAAGCCACGAGGAGCACTCCTCCATGGTCTATGCTTCAGTTCCAGCCTTGGTTTCCTGCCCTGATTCCCCCTTCATGCTGGACTATGACCCAGATGTGTAACCCATCTAAGCCTTCTCCCCCTACAAGTAGGCTGTGGTCAGTGTTTAGTCACTAACAGAGATTAAATGAAGACAGTCACTTTCCACTCGGCAGTTCCTCCTTTGCCTGGTGGCCTGTGTGTCTCCTTCTGAGTGTGACGCCAGCCTGTGGAATGCCAGGTGGGGTACACCTTCTTTGCTGGCTCCTCTAACCACAGGCCTTTGGTACTAGTCCCCTAGATGGAGGGTATAAAGGGCTGAGGTCTTTGAGGACAGCTTCTAGATTGTTCTTTATACTGGGGAAGTTTAGATTTCCTGAACAACTTATAACTGGAGGGAATGGTTCTGGGGACAGCCAGGTGGATTTGGATTACATCCTGTGACAGCAGAGGGGTTATTACATTCAGACAGGTAGCGGGCCATGCTGAAGGATACACCCCAAATGAGAGAAGATGCTGGAAGCAAATAAGACTTGTCAGTGAGTAGCATTTATTCTGCTGTTTATTTAGCAGCCAATAGGCGTTCTTTTATCTTAATACAGAAAAATGTTTTCAGTGAAGGCCTTCACCTGTAAAGGAACAAAGGGTGATTTCAGGAGAAGTAATTTCCAAACAATTCACAAACGCATGTGTCTTTACTAGTGGCCAAAGTAAACCACAGTAATGGCGTGGTGTTATGGGATTTCCACCTGTACCCTCTCCAGGAAGGAACCACAAAGTTTAAAGAGCATTGTTTGAAGGAAACATGGTGGTGGGACCATCGATGAACTTCAGGTTTTGGGAAATATTTATATTACAGCATGATGTCACCTCATTCACTTGAGAAAACTTTAAGCAAATCTGTAATAAAGTGGGTGGTGGTGGTGGGACACGCCTTTAATCCCAGCACTTGGAAGGCAGAGACAGGTGGATCTCTGTGAGTCTGTGACCAGCCTGGTGTACATAGCAAGTTCCAGGAGAGCTAAAGCTACAGAATATTTAAAAATATTTAACAGAGAGACCTGCCCTTCAGAGACAGTCCTGGCTGTGTTGGCCTGATCAGCTACGGAAGATTGAGAAGCTTATGTCAGAGATGACGGGAACAGGGTGCTGGTCTGAAGATCCCGATTGCAGGGTCTGGGATGCTGCATGGCCGCACCTGCAGGGAAAGGGCATCTTTGTGTTAAGCTGACAAGTGACTCGAAGTAGCAAGCTCTATATGGAAGGTGGCAGAGAAAGGGACCGAGAAGTCCTTCTCTGAGAGGCAGGAGGTTGGGTGTCACAGAATTTGTGAGAGTGATCTTATCTCTGAAACCCAGGAGCTCTGTGCTCAGTAAACCACTCGGCCACTCCTGGGCACTGGCAACAGGCATGTGAGGCTTTGTGGCAGATGTTGCAAGAGAGGAGAGCCTTTGGTGGACAGTGCCACTTTTGAGGCTCAGGCTCTGTCTTCAGAATCACCTCCGCTTTGCACAGTCTACCCCATGTGGCTACGTCTGCTTCAATGCGCTGCTTTGGGTCCCTCTTGGCGGATGGACTTCATGGTGGCACAGCTTCATGGTGGCATGGCATGGTGGCCCTGCCAAGTCCTCTCCTAACATCCCGGTGTCTGGCGATGGCCCTCACAGGTCTGCACTGCCACCCTGCCTCTAACCACCTCATGCGTTCTTTGGTGTTTTGAAAACTCTGTCCCAGCTTAAAGCCTTGGAGCTGACTGTGTGCAGGCAGCTCCTCTAGCCCCTTGACTGTTCATTCCTGTTGCCCTTCAGAATCTCCCCCTCCATGGACTGAGCATTTAGTGACACGAGTTGCTTTGCGGCTTTCTTGTTTAAATGTAAGTGGAAGTTTCCTGTCTTGAAGCCACTTGGTCCCAAATACCTGGCAGCTGCTTCCCAAATTACCAACCACACAGAGGCTTAATATTGCTTATAATGCTCTATCAATAGCTCAGGCTTATTACTAGCTAACACATTTAAATTAACCCATATTTCTATCTATGTTTTGCCACATGGCTCAAGGCTTGTTACCTCATTTTCTACCCATCCTGCTTGTTTGGTGGCTGGCTGACTGGCATCTCCCTTGACTCTGCCCTTCTTTTCCCCATCATTCTCAGTTTGGCCTTTCCGCCTAACCTTATCCCACCCGGCAAATGGTCAGTCAGCTTATTTATTAAACCAATCAGAGCATAATTTACACAGTGTACAGGAACATTCCACAACATCCTAATATAAGCATAGGACCTGGCACATAGTAGGTGCCTGTTTACGCTCTAGTTAGCAGCATGAACCTGGCAGAGTGGGCCCTAAAAATGGGCAGACTAAAGTCTCATGCAATAACCAGTTTTATTCAGAGCATCAGACAGTTTATACTCTAAGGGTTAAGAGTCACCTAAGTGCACAATCTCAAGGACTAACCACTCTGCTGGCCAAGGCCTGGACTGCTGTGAAGCTCCTGCTTCAGCCCTGACCACCAGGACCCAACAGCGAATTCCAGGCAAGAGGGCTGGGTTCTCCTCATAAGCCCTGTAGGAAGAACTCTGGCTGTCCGGTGGTGGAAAACTGGCAGAGAGGGTGGGGAGGCAGGAGAAATCTCACTGACAGCTTAACAGTTGGTCTCCTTTTCTTGAAATTCTTGGCCCTTTCTTGAAAAATATAATGCAGGCACAGAAATTTCTTTTATTAAGAGTGAGGCATTTGTGACATTGGTGCTTTCTGGTTAGGGCTCTTCCGCCTGGAATGTCTACTATTCGAGCCAGGAGCCTAGTGGGAGAGAAGAAATGATGGTTGGGGGTGAGGGATGGTGATGAATTTACATTGAAATCAGCCTTTGGCTCCCCAGGTGGGAGAGAGGGGTCAAAGGCATAGCTCTGAGGATTTACCTGCCTGGTGAATGTTAGCCTCCACTAATCTCAGATGAAGAAAACTTCTCAGGCTGGGGAGAGATGTTGCAATTTTGTGTCTTAGTGACTACTCACTGCTTCTGACACGACCAGGTTCTTAACAGGGAGCAATTTAAGGCCATAAAAGAATTGTCATAAACAGCTTGCGGGAGCCAAGAGCACAGCCTAGACTTTAAGCACATAATGGAATCATATCAAAAGCAAGAGGGGCGGCAAGAATCCATAAATCCTCCAAGTGCAAGATCTGTCCATTGTGACATTTGTGCTGAAGGGGAACCAGATGTGGATACTGAGAGCCGGGGCGGGAGGGAGAAATGCTGAGCCCGGCCCCTCTGCAAAGGTAGGGGCCTCTACTTCAAGTTGGTGCAGGCCTTAGTCTGCATGCCTCAGCTGGTAGCTCAGGGTCAGAGGGCAAAGGCAGAAGCTGAGGTTACACGTGTTGGGTGTGTTGGATTAACAGGCATTTCACGATATTCTGCGATTTTCTCTTTGAAGATTCAACCCTTGGCATAACTCTTGAAAACGTTTTTAGAGACGAAATGTGTTTATTCCAAACAGGAAGAAAAAGCAGCGAAGGCATGCAGAACCCCACTGGAAGCGGGCAAGAAGCATGCGTGACGACAAGGCTGCCATTCTTTTCCTGGCATAGGGGATGGATTGAGTGTTGGGTTGCAAGGCTGCAGGCCAGCAGCTCACTGGAGATCTACCAGGGAAAGGGATCCTGGGCCTGCAGCCTGGAGCGATAGCGTGGGTTCTAGTTATAGGTTCAGGAGAGTAGTCCTGAGCAGGTAGCTGTGGCTGACTTTTAAGGACAGGTGGTACCTCCACGGGTAGAGGAGAGTGGGTGAGAAGAATCTATAGGGCAGAACAGTGGAGGCAAGAGCTAGAAGTTAGATGTGGGTTATGACCCTGGAGATATTGCTTGATTTGCAAGGACAGGTGGACAACAAGAAGGTCTTGGCAGCAGTCTTGAGTGCTGGTACCAGGATCATTTACTTAATCATTCTGGAAAATCGGATGTAGTTCTTGTGGCCATTGCAACTCTTATTACTTAAACCAACAAACAGGAAACAAACAAGCCAAAATTAGCAAAAACAAACAAAAAACAAAACAAAACAAAACAGTGAAACAAAACCCCAAACCAAGCCAGTCCCTCTGATCCCAGTATAGAAACATGGAAGACAGGGCACCGTGGAACCTCCTGTCCCTTCATGATCTGACCCAGGCTGTCCCCGTATGAAGGGGCTTTTGGTAATTATAGTCTGATGTCACAACCCCCCCCTCTACCCATCTTTCTTTTGGTATGTATCATTTCACAAGACCTCCTACTTCTGTGTAATTCCTATTAGCAGGACCCTGGGGTAAGAGGCAGGCTTTGTGAAATATGTGTGAGCCTCAGCTTAGTGGGTTTAAGTTTGGGGGTTGAAATAAATCCCCCCTTTTTTCCTTTCAAAATAGGGTTTCTCTGTGTAACAGCCCTGGCTGTCCTGGAACTGGCTCTGTAGACCAAGTTGGCCTTGAACTCACAGAGATCTGCCTGCCTCTGTCTCCCAAATGCTGGGATTAAAGATGTGAGCCATCACTATCCAGCAGTGAAATTTGTGTCATGTGTGATGGCTGCTGATCTTGGTTGTCACCTTGAAGCGTCTAGGAAGAGGGACTCTCAATTGAAAAACTGCTTCTACCAGATTTACCCGTGGTCATGTCTGTGTGGCATCTTCTTGATTGCTAACTGAGGTAGAACATTCAGCCCACTGTGGGTGGTACCATCCTTAGGCAGGTGAGTCTGAGCTATATAAGGAAGGTAGCTGAGCACAAGCCTGGGAGCAAGGTAGTGAGCAGCATTCCCTAGGTAGGTTCTGCTTTAACTGCCGTCCTTGGCTATGCTCAGTGATGGACTGTACCCGTAAGCTAAAATAATTCTTTTATTCACAAAGTCGCTTTTGGTCATGGTATTTATCCCAGTGACAGAAAGCAAGTAGAACCCCATTGCATACCTTTGAAATTGTGTGACATGGGTCCTGTGTTGGAAGTTTACCAGTGGACAGGGAATCTGTGCTATTTTCCAGAGGTACAGTAAGAGGGACACTGCTGATCAGAGATCATCTGTCCAAGGAGACCCCTCCACCCAGTAGGTTAGCAAAACAGTTATCTCTCACATTGATTACTCCAGTTTGGCTAAGCAGACTTGACATTATCACGTGCTAGGTTGCTACTTGGTGATTGTGGAAGAGGGTCAGAGGAAACAGGAGCACCGCATGGAGACAGGCCTGGGTGTGAGCCCTGACTCTTAGGTGTATGACCTTTCTGAACCTCTGCTTGTTCATTTACAAGTTATGCATTAATCCCATTCAGCTCGTAGAAATGCTGTGAGGGTAACATGAAGAATTACTTATAAAGTGTCCAGTGTAGCAATGGCACACATGGTGTCCTGTTATCTGTCATTGTTATTATCCATTTATTCGTGCAACACGAGGCCTTACAATCAACTATGTGATCCCTACCCTAGGGTCCTCTTAGCACCAGTGCTCCGCACTCTGGTCACTGAGGGTGAACATAGTCAGGGCTGGACATGCTTTTAGGACACCTTGCCCATCACGCATCCAATCCCTTATCCCCTCCACACTTACCTCACATAGGAGCCTATGCACTGGAAGGTTGGGCTGAAAAGCAGACTTTCACAGTCCTTGATTTATTATTTATGACCAATAGTTGCTCAATTTTCTCTATTTTTGTAATTTAGAGACATTTAACATAAAACATTTAAAAGAGTCCATGAACATTCTCTATATTTGATTTCCATGAGCCCTAGGGGTATTTTTTTTTTTTTTGGAGAATATTGTGTGAGAAAGAGACAAGTGATAACTGTTTATATGAGGTTGGTAACCATAGAGATGAAATGCCACCAGATCAAAGTCTGAAGGTAATTAACTCCTTGCAAATTACAGCTGTTGAACTTGAGCACAGAGATCCATGAATTCACTCATGGGCTAAGCGACTAAGGGGAAGTCTGGGGAGAGAAAAATGTTGGCAAGGCTTATCAGCAAAGCTGTGTCCCTGTCCCTTTTGGGGGGTGTCTTTGAGGGCCTCAGGGCCTGGTCTAAGAACTCACCATCTGCAACTGTCAGTCAGGTGCCCCCTGTTATCTCCATCATCTGAGTGGTCTCTTTCCTGATTTGCGAGACCGAGTTCATGAATGCAGGCCCTCACACGACCACATCTGCTCAAGGGTTCGTGACCTGGATAGCAGGGTGGCCAGCCACCTTGTCTTGACCATGATCTCCGTTTGTCACCTTCCCACACTGTTCTTTAAAGTAGGTGAGGAGGTTCTTACCCTGGAGGAGCTGCTGAGCTAGCAGAACCTCACACGTCATGTGTTAGCGAAGACCTCTTCTTCCTTAGTGACCCTTGGGGGTCAAATACAGAACCGGGGTAACAGCAGCGATGACCCCAGAACTGGCTTTCCCTTCTCCTCTGCCCAGTGGGTACCCTAAGAGATTTCAGCCCCCAGATTCCCACGTGGGTAGCTTTTGCAGGATTCTGCTACCTTTGATGGAGTGCTGGAGTTGGGTACACTTGGCAGGGGGCTGAAATCCAGGGCTACTTAACTACCTGTGTGACTTTGTTGGATTATTTTGTGTTTCTATGACTCACTCTGTGTTTGAAAAGAATAGGTCTGTGGAGGAGGAGGAGGTATCACATACAAAACCTGTCAGCACAGTGCCCAGCACCATGGGCCAGAGTGCCAGGAGCCCCAGCTTGCCAGTAGTAAATCTGAAGGCCGTGCCCAGCACTGTGGGCCAAAGGGCCAGGAGCCCCAGCTTGCCAGTCGAAAGTCTGAAGGCAGAAAGCAGGTGACTTGCCCAAGGCCATTTTTGATCACGCTGTTTGAGGTGTAAAGGAGTTAAAATATTAAACAACTTGGTTTTAACAGGAGAGGGAAGAACACTTGGTAGTTCTGAGGTAGGGGAGGTAACTAGGCAGAAACTTTGGTGCTGTTTGCGGGTGAGAGAGAGCAAGGCCCAGGTGTGTTTAAGAAGGAGGTGTGTGTGTGTGTGTCCGTCCATCCGTGTCTGTGTGTGCCTCCCTCTGCTCTTTTCATCCAGCCGGCATTTCTTGGTGTCTCCTTGGCCTGTCCCTGTGCAGGGAGCTGTGACAGAGAAGGTGCAGCCCCAGGCTTGCCCAGGAAGGATGGGGATGTCCTCTCAGGAAACTTGTGAAACTTCAGAAACTTTGTGGGAAGTCAGAACATGGCAAGAACCTTGGGAAGAGCCTGTTCCTGTTTGTCCCTGCCATGACATATCTGAAAGGGGAAAAAAAAATCCATTTGTCTTTCCGCATGTTCCTTGGGGCTCAGTTCGTCACCGTGTTGTGTTGAGTTGTCAAGGATACCTATGCTGGCCTCAGTACAGCTTCTCATGCCGGGGACTTGTCTTTGGCACTTGGTTGATTGAAAATAGGTTAAACTAATAAGGTAGGAAGGATGTGTCCAGGCTTTCACAGCTCCAGGGCCATGCTGGTGATTGGTGGAACATTCCAACTGGAACCTGCTGGGAAGTAGATGAGCAATATTGTCTTCTTGCTCCAGGTTGGGCAAGGCCTGTCCCCACATTCTCGGGGGGCTGCTCGCAGCTCCCAAGGCTGGAGCACGGTGCTGGTTCTTGTGTTGAGTCCTAGAAGAAATCCCAACGATATTCTGAAGAGACACTCATGCCCCTCTCTTTGCCTGGTGGGCTTTGAAAACAATAGACCTCCCATGCGAATGGCCCTAGGAATCTCCCGATGGGAGCCTGGTATTAGCCAGAAGGGGAGCTAGCTTTCTCCTGGAAAGACTTCACAGAGTCTGACAACTTGTCAGCCCACTTAGCTGGAGACACCAGAGCAGAGACAGAGCAGATGAGCCTGGGGACCATGGCATCTGGTTAAGAACTGCTTCGTTACTAACACTTGCTTTGGTTCCCCCCTCACATTTATGTGTTTACCCATGTCTATAACTCAACATGTGGAAGTCATAGTCTCTCCTTCCACCATGTGGGTCCCAGGGATCGAACTCATATCAGCAGGTTTGGCAGCAAGTCCCTTTTCCTGCTGAGCCAGCTCACCAGCCCAGTGTTTCCTGCTCTTTGTTTCAACCTAAATCTTATGTCGGAGCCCAGATGATGGACTTGGATGGGGAGAAGGGTGTTGAGCTCTTGGTTCTCTCAAGTGTGGCCATGCAGACTAGATTTCCCCCTGTCCTTTTCATTGTTATTTGATGTCTTTCACTGGTATGTTGAAGACCAGTGGCTGAATCAGCTTGTTGGGGCTACCAGGGCCCAGTCTCTGGCCCTGACAACTGCAGTCATACTTGAGGGTTGTACCTTGGAACCCAAGGGGGCTCCTATGGAAGGAATGTTGGGTTGACTGGAACTCCAGGGTCAAACAGCATTTGAAGATTTTTCTCCATCTCCAGGTTTCCAGCTCTGTTTAGTTGGTCCCATCCCTTTGTTACCCCGAGAACCTTCTGTAGGGCTTTAGAGCCAGTGAGCTGCTCAGCAAGACTGTTCACCATAACTTCTGCCTTCTGCAACCTCTCCGTCCCCCATTGTCACCCATATCACGGCCTGGCCAGCCAAAAGGCATTGCAGTTTCAGCTTCCTGGGACCCCAAGTAAGGCCAGAGGATCTCAGTTTGAATATCTCACCTGTTCACGACCCTCAATTTCAATGGCCCTGGGTTTTGGTGTTTCTTGGCTTTGGTCTCTGCATTTTGCAAAGCACCTCGTCGGTGTATTGTGAGGGATGTCATCAACATCAACTCCCTCGTGCAGTACCTGCCACTTAGCACATGGTAGGCATGGATCTTCCTTCCAGCTCAGGCCAGGCATCAGTTTTTAAACCTCCTATCTCCTCACAGTAGCTGGTACCCAGCCAGAGCCCACAGTCAATAGTGTGAGCCCCTACTGTGTGGGTAGAGCCTGGTCTGCTTTCACACGGTGGGGTGAGCTGCGTGTTTATCTTCACACGCTGCTCTGCATGCTGCTGCAGAGACAGAGAAGACTGAGTGACATGGACCCTTCCCCACCCATGTGCCCACCAGCAGGCCAAGGGGAAAGCAGATGTTCCACATCCTTTGCTGGATTTTGCTGTAGGGGTGGGGTATGGGCTTTTGAAGTCCCAAGGAAGAGACCAGCCTCCAAGCGGCTTTGTCTCCACCCAGTTCCCCGTAGAGAGCTTGTGTACTGATAGCTTGGTCATCTCTTTCCCCTGGAGCTTTCGAGTCCCGGGGGTGTGTTTGGTTATTGCTTCGACTGTTTACTCTTGTTGTAAAGTACTGTTCGCTCTCAGCTGAGCTTTGCAGTCATTGCACCCTTACGTGCCATTTTCCAGGTAAAGATCCAGGTCCCAGAGGAGCGCTAGTCCTTTGGTTATTCAGTCACACAACTTTAGACACCACTGTCTGTCTAGACAGGCCCGGCAGCAAGAGGCTATGGGGAAGCGTGAAACACGGGACGGAGGAAACCCAGAGGGACCTGTGGGATCTTGCATGCAGTCATTTTCCTTGGTTCTCTCCTGATTAAGTCAAATAGGCTTCAAGGAAGAGTGCTCTTAGTGCCCCACACTATGGCGTGGGGTGTTTTACTCTCTTGGCCCCTGCCCCTTACGTGTCCAGAGGCCATGTCCCTTTTGGGAATTCTAGACACAAGCTCTCCGCCCTCCACAGCACCATCTAGCCCCTGGCTACTCTGGGATGCTCTGTGAAGCTGCTGTTAGGAGAGCGAGGTGGATGACTTCAGGCAGAGGCTCGCCTCACTAGGCTTAGTGCCTCCTGCAATTACCACACGGACTTTGAGGAGCCCATTCTCCCCTTCAGCTCTGGGGCAGAGTGGAAATCCTGATGCAGAGGGGCAGCCTCTGTGCAGGCCGGGCACTGCCTTTGGTCACGTGCTCAGATGGCCCCTCCCTGTGCCTCTGCTCACAGCTTGGGGAGCCAATGTCCTGAGGTTGGAGGATTTGAGTGGTGACAACAGCCAATTTCCTGCATGCCTCAGGACCTGTGTGTCGGAAGCAGGGTCCTCTAGCTTAGGGACTGGACACGGCTTCCCCAGCTTACTCACTGGAAGGAGAAGAAAAGGCTACCCTTAGAGTGGTGGTTAATCTTGGTTGCCACCTTGGCACAACTGGGAAAAGGTCTCCCTCAAGTTAGTCTGTGGTCGTGTCTGTGGGGCGTTTTCTTGATTGCTAATTGGTCTAGAGGGCTTGGTCTATAATACCATCCCTAGACAGGTGGACTTGGGCTATATATGAAAGGCAGCAGAATGTGAACCTGGAGCAAGCCAAGAACATTCCTGTATGGTCTCTGTCTTAGTTCTTGACTTCAGGTTCCTGCCTTGGCTTCCCTCAATAATGAACTATGACCAGAAAGCATAAGCCAAATTAACCCTTAACAAGTTATTTTTGGCCACCGTGTTTTATTACAGCAGCACAGAGCAAACTAGGACACCTAAGAATATGACGCTGATGGTTCTGGGGACTTCGGGATGAGGTCTCCTCAGTCCTGCATGGCTTGGTGCCTGGGCACCACCAACCTCTTCAGCTGTACACTTGAGGGAAGCTTAGGGTTCGCAAATCACAGGGCTGGAGTTGTTGGCTGATGCCCCACTCCCTGCCTGCTTCATACCACTGGAGAGACAAGCAGATGTGCACAGGCAGAATAGAAAGTTATATGCAAAGGGCAGGAAACAAAGCCCACAGCCATGACAGACTGAGTCCTTCCTTGCTAGATGCCAACTATCTTCTTTGACTTGAACTGTACTCAGGGGCCTTGCATGTGGTCTACCCCAGGCTGTCAGTCTCCAGAATCTGGCCTTGTAACTGCAGTAGATGTTCTGCACATATATGTATCCATCTGAATGAACAAGTAAACCATAAAACCAAGTAAACAAAAAGGCAGGCAGGGCTTTGCTTTGCCCTGGCATGGGCCAGGTGCCTGGTGTGTCCAGATAGGCAGGTGCAAACACTCTTTAGCACTGAAGAACCAAGGCTAGTAACTCAGTGTTACCTTCACCAGTAAGGGGGGGTAGCCAGTCCCCAAACCCAAGGAATAGGGAGGCCAGGGTCAGAACAGCCTGCAGTCACAGTGCCTGGCCAATGTCTTCCCACAGTTCACGACAGATGGCTTGTCTGGATGGGTCCCACTTAATATCTTGTAGTCACAGAGCTGGAGGGACCTCAGTGAGACAGAACATAAAGATCTTTAATGTGGCATTGTCCCAGTCATGGAAGATCACCCTGGAGTACTACAAAGTCATAAGCAGGAAGGTCCCCGAGACCACAGAGATGTCCACTGTGGTGGTCAAGGGTATTCTTGGGAGTCAGGAGAGAATTCAAGTTCATTTCCTCATTGGCTCCATGGCCTCTCTTTGTCCCTGGCCACAGATGGGCTCATAATAGAACCCCATGGGCTTGCCAGAGAAAGGGATGCTTGTGGGGTACTTAGAACAGTTTCTGGCACAGGGTGAGTGTTGTGTGGGTGTTCATGGAATGCAAACACTGTGCATCACTGAAAGATGCTTTTAAGTAATTTTAGGTGAGAACTGTGGGCTGCAAAATTATATACATTATGCTTCTAAATTTATGTGTACACATGCATTTATGTAAATGCAAATGATTGTCTCTGTTGTAAAAATTGGATGGCTTTGATTTCTTTATAACATTCTATATTTCTCTATTATCCAAAATAAGCATGGATTACTTTAAATTAAAAATGACATTTAAAAACAAAGAATATTTTTCTGTGCCAGACTTCAGTTCCGTCCCTGTTACGAGTTCAGTTCTAAATGATGAGTACTGTGTTCTTCGGAGAGCCTGGGAGTTCTTGTTTAGAGACACTCAAAGGCCTGTTTGAGTGCCCAGAGAGTAAGGCTGGCATGGAATTCCTCTTCCAGGCTCCCCTCTGTCCTGAGTGGTTCCTGTCTCCTGCAGTAATGCTGTAGGGATCCTTTTCAACAATGACCACTGTAGACTGAGTTTTCTTTGAATATCAGCTTTCCAAAAATACGTGCGTTTAACAAACACTGGGTGTGATGTCTTTGGATGTGCTAGTGAACTTGAAGATTGTCCCATGTTGAGAGACATCATGAAGTCTCTCTAGCTAGATGAGACACTTGTACACTGTCATGGGTACCTGAGAAAATGTTTATTTTCTATCAGTCTCAGTGATGAGCAGAGAGATATCTATATGGACACAGAAAATGCACGTTAGGAGAGATGAAGTCCCTGCTTGGCAGTGTGTTTGCTGGTCAGAGCCAGCATTTCACATGTCGCTGTATTATTTTCAGACTTAATGTCCAAGTGGAGCCGTGTATTTGTGTCCAAGATGGAATAAGTTTTCTCTCTCTTTTTTTATTGCAGCCCTTTTATTTTTTGTTGCACAGCGACGTGTTTCTGGGTCATAATCTTCTCACATAAGGGTAGAAAAACAATATTCGTCATTTCTTAAAGAATTGAGCACAAAACATCACGTAAATTCAAAGGATGAATAAATTTACAGGTGTATATGCAAATGTTCCTAATTCAAGGCAGATAACCCATGGCGGTCAGGAGGGGAAACACTGCAACAGAAACTGGGTCCCAAGGCTCTGACCTCGCACCCTCCCCATTAGGCTGGCAAGGCGGAAATCCAGCAGCCTCGAGAAATCTGGGAACTGCCAGCTGCCAGTTACTAATACCCTGCGTAGAACACTGCATGATGCTCACCGGGGTGGGGATTTCTCTTGCGCAGCTCCCCAGTCACTGGGTGATCAAGTTCGTGTAACAGATGCCTGGAACCTGCTTAGTCCAGTTAGCGTGTGCAGTCGTGATGGAGGGGCCCCACTTGCCATACTCCTTGCTGATCCACAGGGAAGCCAGGATGGAGCTGCCAATCCTGAATGGGTACTCACCCTCAGAGAGAGCAATGCTCTTGATCTTCAATTGTGTTGGATGCTAGGATGTGATCTCTCTTCCTGGCAGCAATGCCTGGGTACATGGTGGTGCCACAGACTGCACTGTATTGGCATACAGGCCCTTGCAAATGCTCACATAACACTTCATGGTGGAGTTGAAGGCAGTCTCATGGATGCCACAGGACGCCATGCCCAGGAAGGAGAGCTGGAAGACAACCTCTGGACACTGGAATCGCTCATTGCTGATGGTGATCACCCACCCATAAGGGAGCTTTTTAAACTCTTCTCTGAAGAGGAAGAGGATGCAGCAGTAGCCTTTTCCCGCGCTCCTCTCTGAATCCAGGACAACATAGCATAACTTCTTAATATCATTCACAAACTCTCACTCAGCCATGATGGTGAAGCTGTAGCCCTGCTCGGTAGGATCGTCATGAGATGGTCTGTCAGATGAAAGATGGCATGGGAAAGGGTATAATCCTCATAGATGGGCACTGTATGTGTGTCCTGGTTACCATGACCATGCCAGTGGTTTCTCCCAGAGACATACAGGGACAGCACCACCTGAATGGCCACATACATGATTGGGGTGCTGAAGGTTTTGAACATTTTCTATCATCTTCTCTCTGTGAGCCTTGGAGTCTTGGGTGCCTCAATCAGAAGCACCAGGCAATCCTCAGGGGCCCTGGGAAGTTTGTCGTAGAAGGTGTTGCAGATCATCTCCATGTTGTCCCGGTTGGTGACAGTGCCATTGCTTGCTAGGGTCCTTCAGAGTTAGAATACCCTTCTTGCCTGGGTCTCACCACCTACATACATAGGAGTTCCTCTGGCCCATGGGCACCAGGACACTGGTGTTGGGGACACCCAGCAATGGAGGGAAACATGGCACCAGGAGCTTTGTCACCAGGGAAACTGCTTTGCCCATGCCAGAGCCATTGTCAGTGGTGAGCATTGTGGTTTCTTTTGCTGTGCGAAAAGATGCACAGTGTAGCTCGGCAGCAGAGATCGAGCCTAAGCTTTCTCTACAGAGGACTCTGGGGACAGTCTCAGCCCCAGAGGAAAGAATGACATCTGGCCATTTAGTCAGGGCAGACGGGCTCAAATCTCTTTGGGCTGGATTCGCATAGGCATGCAACCAAGCCGCGTCTGGGCCTGCCTCTGGACAGAGACCCAGATATTTGCACGAACTTGTCCTCACCCAGTCTTGTTTTCTTCCCCATAAAATGCCCATCTTTCTGGAGCGGAGTGAGAGTTATTGTCTATTTGGGCAAGGCAGTGCAGTGTGTTAATTAGGGTTCAACTCAACATTAGTCTGAGCCCCTTGACATGCTCACCGTTTGCTAAGAGTCTGACTCTGGTTTCTTAATTTTAATTTTTAATATTTGAGAAGCATTTATCTTCAGACAAAACATTTTGAATCCTCTGAATAGGTGACTCTAGTGTACATGCTTCGAGGTCAAGAAACAGCCCTCCCTGTGTGTCTCATGATGTTGTCATCACTGCCTCTGAGCCAACGCCGTTGTCACGGCTGCTTAACATGTAGGAAACCCAGGCTCAAAACAATGCAGTGGCTTGCCAGGGTGCCTGCCGTCTAATGAACGGCAGATCCCGAGCCAGAGCCCGGCTCTTTCAATGCTCCAGCTTCTTGGATCCATGATCTTCCCTGGTACACAGGCCATTTTCCCTTCCAGGGAGATTTTCTGGGGCCTGTGCTCTACAAAATATCAGCAAGGGGATTCTTGGGAAAACAGTGTCTCTATGTTAGGTGCCTTCGTTTTTGTGGCTCTGAGCAAAACCCCCTAACCATAAATGAGAAGATTTCCAGGCCTGGAGAAGCAGTCCTGGATGTGTTTGCTTTGCTTTTATAGTTCAGAGAACAGTAAAACAGATGGAATTACCCCGGTGGCTTGTGAACAGTAAATTACAATTCCTTGCCTGTGAAGCCCATCATTCTTCTTCTGTTCTCTGTACTCCCTCTCTCTTCACCCTGTGTCCTGCTGTGACCCTTTCTGGGCTCATCTCAGCCTCAGGAACTCTTCCCCAGGGGCCATAGTCTGGACCCCACAGCTTCAGGATCACCAAGTCCGCTTGTCACCTCCTCGTCCGCCTTCTAGAGGCTACTTCTCAGAGGTACAGGTTTCTGTGTTCACTGTATTCATTGAGTGAGGTAGAAAGGTCTGCAGCCCCTGCCCCTTTCCTTCATTTCATGCATCATTGCCCTTGAGTTATCAATGGGGAAAGCAGTTGATATCGAAGGCTAAATCAGACTGTAATCTACTTTCAAGTTTTACATGGATAGATAATTATAGTTGATCCTTAGTCATCATGGGTTGATCTTAAATGTTCCCAAAGAGCTATAGGGTAATGGCTTGGTCATCAGGCTATGGAGCAGGTGGGAGACAGTGGAAGAAGTTAGGTCATTGGGGTCTTGAAGGTTATTTTGGAGTCCACCCCTTCCTCTCTCTTACCTTCCTTCCTAGCTGCCGTGAGGTAAGCAGCTTTGTTTACCACAGTCTTTCCCAGACCTTCCATCTTATCACAGGTCCACAGCTGTAGAATCCAGTGACCATGACCTCATATCCAGAACTGTGAACTGTAATAAGTCATTATTCCTGTTAGGTTGATTTTTTTCTCAGGTCTTTTGTCATTGATGGAAAACTGCATAACATAGCAATCAGAAGGGAAAAATGCATTTCCGTGCAGCCTGTGCAGCCATATACTCAGACACATGTGCATTTGTTCTTCCTTAATTCGTCCACGTGTGGAATTTGAGGACCTGTTTGTACCAGGAACTGTGTTAAAACCAGGGTTTCTATGGGACACAGATTCTTGCCTCCAGGACGATGAGGCTCAGCCCATGCTCTGGCACGAGACCAGCAATGATCCGAGATGTGTTGGTTATGTGTGCCGTTGTTGATTGACTTTAATGTGATGGTGTGTGCATCTCGGAGTGCATGGATTGTCCTGCTTCTGAAAGACTCAAGTTAAACCCCTAGGAATTGTTGAAGTAGTCTGCTGCTTTTATGTCACTGTGGCCATGGGACCCAGCAGACACACCTTAAGGAGGGGGAGTAGATTGATTTTTGGCTCACCGTTTTAGAGGGGTTCAGTCTGTAATGATGGAGAAGGGCGGCAGAGGAACTCACAGTGCTGGGAGTGTGTGGCAGAGGCTGTGCACATCACAGCAGACCAGGAAACACAGAGCCTGGCAGGGCCACCTTGTCATCAAAGGTTGGCCTCAGCGACCTACTTCTCTCTTTGGTCTCACAGCCTGAAGGCTGCAGAGTCTCACCAGACACCACCACCATCTGGGGAGCAAGCATTCAAAACTGAGTCTATGGAAGAGATTTCATATTCAAACCCTAGAAGGTGGAGAAAGAATTCCTTTATCTGGGGATTTATCCCTGAATAATGAAATATTTCCTAGGAAATTTATCGGGAGTCTTCGAAACAGGCTGGTTTTCTGTCTTGACCCTTCTGTATGTCAGCATGGCAGTGGAAAAGGAAGTGGAATTAGTTTATTTACTGAGTTCCCTTTCCCTCTCTGCCACTGCCTTCTGTGTGGGTTGGACAAATGTCCTTGCCTTACCTTACTGCTGTGCCCTCGTTTCTAAAGGAGGGATTCTGCTTGTTTTCATGGCCCCCCAAAATATTATGTGACTATGAAAGGGCTTAGGAATTTTTTAAGTAAATAAGCGGAGGCAGTGGGAGATGTGCAGTGTAGCGAGCCTTTGGCGAAGAGATCCGAGCTTGGAAATGCATCAGACAGCAGTTACTTCGGCATAGGCTTGCTTTGCCTGGCATAGCGCTGAAATCCCTGTGTAAATATTGTGACACCTCTTTTTAGTCTCAGGATGGTCTTAGTTTGGAGGCTACCCCAAATAGCTAATACAGTTTAGGCTCATTCGATGATGTCCACAGTGGGATTGGACTCATTTAGAGGGTGAATGTAGCTTGTGTAGTACATTGCATAGGTGAGCCACTGCTGTCCAGGGAGTAGACCTTTGCTCACATGGAGCTTCCCTGGCATGTCTCCCAGTGGGCCAGCTAAGGAGGCAGTTCCCAGAAGGCTGGGTACATCTGTGGAGGGGCAGGATTCACCCTGGGCCATTCCTCCCCACCCTTGGCTATGTAGTTACGGTGTATATGTTATAGCGTGCAGGGTGACAACACCCAGGGAATATGTCACAGATTGGCTTGCCTCGGTGTATTTGTCACTGACTCAGGGAAGCAGGCAGGCTGGGTGGCAAAGGAGGTGTCAATGTATAGAGGATGGCTTGTGTCTGTTGAGAGACCTGTTGCTTCCTGAAGTGACCTGGGGCACATCTTTAGTCTTAACTGAAAGAGTATGAAGGAGTTGTGGAGCTTTGGGGACTTTTGTTAAGTGGACATTCTATTTGAAAGCAGGGTCTGGCATTTTGGATGCTGAGAATGCAATCATCATGACTTGGCATTTCCTGCAGGAGAGAGGGACATGGGTCTTGGGGTCATGTTGAATTGTACCTTTGACTTCACCAGTGGTCCCCTATGGGACCAAACCTACTTATCCATCTGTAGATTGGGGTCCACTCTTACCCCAGCCATCTCCCAGCACCCCGCCTATTCTCCCTTGAGAAGCCAATGAGCTTTGTAGGCAGGGTTGTGCTATTTACTCACGGAGGACACATAGAATATCTACCGTGGGGCAGTTCCTGTTGAGTGTCAGGAATATAGCAGTGTTCAGATTATCAGAGCCTTGGCCCTCATGGAGCTCCTTGTCTCATGAGAAGAGACTAATGATGAGCTATACATAAAGGACAGGTAAAATAGGTGGACTCTACATTACATGTAGTGAAGAAGTCACATGGGATGGGAAAGAGGGTACTTCTTAGACCAGAGACGACTCATCTCTGAAGTGATTTGGTACTGAATCCTGAGTTCAGGAAGGGAGGGTGCAGAGTTCACCTGAGGTGGAGGAGCACACAGTCTTGTTACCATCTCCAGCATGTGGCTTATCCTCTCCACTAAGGGAGGAATTTATCCTCAGGAAAAATTATTAAACTGGAGAAGTAACAATTCATGAACCTCAGGAAGTCCCTGAGGCTGACTAGATTCACTGGATCGCTCCCTTCCCAAGAATAGATAGCAGAGATGAGCTGAGTGGCCCAATGGTGCCCAGATCAGCCACTGTTCCTGGAAGAAGCAGAGACCAGCTGAGCTGCCTAGAAGTAGCTCAGCCCCACCTAGAAAGAACACTCTCTGACCTGACGAGCTGCCTTCAGGCCGTGCTGGGTGTTCCGGGTTCCCAGCTTTGTGAGCTGTCAGCTATGCTACGGTGGGCTTTGGTGATACAGCTTTTTTTTTTTTTTAAAGCAATTCCTCTCCCATGCTCCTTTAAGGAACGCCAGTAGAACTCCACCAAGTTGTGCTTTGGTGGCAGCCATGATTTGTTCTGTTGTTGGTTTCCTTTCTGCAGTAAGTAGACATTGTCCTCATCTTCTGGGAACAGGGCCATACAACAATGACTACAGGCAGGAGAACAAAACATGGAGGCTGCTGTGATCTGTGTAAGAAGGGAACTGTTTGTCTATTCATGTATGCAGATCTCTCTGGGAGGACACACTGGGAATTGATGGGTGTATTGTGAAGGGTGTGTTGGAGGGGCTGAGGTAAAACAGATTCACTTTCAAATGTGTGTCTATTTTTACTCTTGATTTTTTTTAAAACCATGGGCTTATATCATTTTACAATGAAAGGCTCAGTTTTAAAAGTCAGTGATAAGTGCACACTTAAAGTAGATGTCTGTAGGCCGTTTGGTAACAAAAACCAAGAGAGGGGTATGGAGAATCTACCAGGTGCCAGGAAAACAAGCCTAGTCTGATCAAAGACAGACCGAGGCCAGCTCTGGTGGACAGACCCCATGCAGGAGAGTGAGTGGCTCTGACAGGCAGAACCCGGCCAGGGGAGTGAGTGACCCCATATCCAGCCACACATGCCTAGACACAATTTCATGGCCTTTACTTCTCACTGCACATGAAGGAGAAGTCTGTCCCCTGTGGCTGATATTCCAGTTTAAATTGTTTGTGTTTCTTGGGCCTGAAAAATTACAACCCCAACCCTCACACGTGTGTTGATTTCATTCTACTTATTTATGTGTAATCTGACTCTCATACAGAGTTACATGCCTCCCAGAATTCCCTGCAGAGCCTCATGCCTTATGCAATGTCAGTTCTTCAGCAAGAGTAGAATGCACACAACAGAACAGGTTCATTCATTCTGCGTTATTTATCCCTGTCCCTCCATACCCACTCCAGGGCAGTAAGGATTTGTTGAAAGTATCTCTCATTATATTTTATTATAGAAACCTCCAGTAAGCTTGTGGAATGCCTGCTGAAGGTTGCAGAATGTATTGCAGTCAGTCTTTTTTCCTGATTGAGTGTGCAGCTCACTCCCGTTGTGGAAACTTTTAAGGCATGTTGGGTAATGCATGCTGCATTCATTTTCTGCGCGTACTTCGGCCACCTGGAGTCCTTTCCTCTCCACATCAGAGGCAATCAAAGCTAAGAGAGAGTTTCCTGAATGGTTCAAGTGGTTCAAGGTGCGCTGTGAAACAGACCTCTGCCTCTCAATCATATAAAACCACTCCGGAAAGCTTATCCACACTTCATGCATAATTTTCTTGGGTGGAATTTTCTAATTCCTATGATACCAAAAATTGGAAGTCGAACTGGGTAAGTAGATGAATCCTCTGACAGTAAGAAATGTCACCGCAGAATCACGACAATGAGCATAGAGACAGGATTCCAGGAGGCACAGTGTCGGGGCATGAGTTGGTAAGAGGGCAGAAGAGTCTCGTCTGTTTTGGAATCATATGGGAATGTGTCTGTGGTCGATTACTCTGAGTATTCAGTGTAAGCTATGTTCCCTAAGCTCTGTTTAAAGGAGGAAGACCAGTGGCAGTTTTAGATTCTAAAAATCAGAAATAGTTTAAAAACTATTTTCTGTGTGTGCATGTGTGTGTGCCCAAATGTGGGCGCCTGAGGTTGATATCAGGTGTTCTCAAATGCCCTCCACCCAGGGTCTCTTATGGAACCCAAAGCTTGTCAATTGCACAAGGCTGTATGGCCAATGAGCTCTAGGGATCTGCCCATCTCTGTGTCCCCTCTCCAAGACTCGGGTTACAGGCACATGCTGCCATGGCAAGTGTAGGGGATTTGAACTTGGACCTTGTTGCTTTTTGTGGAAGGCACCTTTATGACTGAGCCATCTCCTTAGCCCAAAATAGTTAAAAATTTTAAATGCCACGGTGCCAATATTGTTTCCATAACACAGTAGAGAACATTGTCTAAACCAATAGCCAAAACTGTAGAAAATAGGGAAAGTGGATAGAGATGGTCTTTCATGTTTATTTTTAAACCACCAATGTGGTTTGACTGTCCCTCACAGCTTTCCTGCTTATATCCTCCATGCAAAAAGGCATAGAACCAGAAGCAAAATATATACTGTTGAAAAAAAACAAAAACGAAACAAAAACCAAGGAAGAAACTCCCCAGCATTTTAAAGAGGTATGCTTACCTTCCAAAAGCTTGAAAACATTAAGAGAAGTATTAGCTTTAATAAAAGAGATCAGGGCTGGAGAGATGGCTCAGTGGTTAAGATGGCTCTTGTAGATGGCCTGAGTTTGACTCTCAGAACCCACAGTGGGTAGCTCACAACTGTCTGTAACTCCAGCTCCATGGAGACCCAACACCTTTTGATGGGGGATTCCCCTCTGTATGCTGTGAATATGTTTTATTACCATATTTGACCTATGGCTTAGTAGAGTAAAGCCAGGCTGGAAGAGATATATAGAGAGAGTATATATAGGCAGAGTCAAGGAGACGCCAAGTAGCTGCTAAAGGAGAAAGAAGCTAGAAAACCTTACCGGGAGGCCACAGCCTCATGGCCATACACAAATTAATAGAAATGTAATTTAAGATGTAAGAGTTAGTTAATATGAAGACTGAGCTAATAGGCCAAGAAGTGCTGTAATTAATACAGTTTCTGTGTAATTATTTGGGTCTGAACATCCCAGAAGAATGAGCAGTATCCTTTTACAGATGACTCCAACATGGACCAACTACATCCACATAAAACCTGAGAGATCTTGGAATTGAATTCTAGACACAAAAGAACAGACTTAAGCACAGCTTCTTGGTAGCAGCATTTTCTCAGGTAGGCTCTGTTTGCTGGTGGTGAGCAAGAGACAAGTCTTCTTTAAGAGATTTCCTAACTCAGCATTAGCAGCAAAAACTTCTCAGCTAATTTAAGAGACTACCAGCATGAACTCTGGCTCTTTTGGGAGGTCCTGCATTTGAATGGGGTTTATGAGAAGAGTGCTACAAATTGCTTAATGGTGACATAGACCCACTTCATCCCTGGAGCTGGGGCATTGTATATGGCTCACAGAGGTGGTGTACATGCCTCTTCCATGTTGGACTGGGCAGAGCATACAGGCAGGGCCATGGAGTTGGTCCTAGCCACACCTGTTTAGCAATTAAAAAAAAAAAAAGAAAGAAAAGCACTGAGGGTCAGAAAAGGATTTCAGATACACAGTAGGACAGATTCATACATAAAAGTCCTCTAAATGAGACATAGTGTGCTTAAAAAATTACGTAGACTTGGGAGAGAGAAGAAAAAGAATATAAACAGTTATAAAAGGAAAGAAATAATTTTTAAAAATAAAATAAAGTCTTTAAAGAGACAGTAAAATAATATAAAAGTACAGATAGTTATAGACTAAAGGAGTAAAGAAAAATAAGACATATAAAGTTGGAATATACACGGAGAATTGGGATCATGTATATTATTGTATTTTCTTTGAATTTTTTTGACTGCAGAGAGATATATGATTGTGGGGGCTAATAAGCTAAACCAACATAAAGGTATCTTTACTTCAAAATTTGGGTCTAAGGATATATTGCTTTGGAAAAGATGTTCTGCTTTTGTTTCCACAGAAGATGGGAATCTATGGATTCCTTTCAGGCTAATGTGGTTGTTGGAACAAGACATCCCCCTCAATGTCTCCATGAACCTTAAAAATACTTTGCCCAACAAACAGCAGGAAGCAGTTTGGACAAACACAATGCCCAAATTCCCCAAATGATTGTTTCTAAAGGTTTATTTCATTTTAAAAAGGTTGGTTATAATTGATTAATGGTCACAATCAATTTCTAAAAGTAATTAAGTGGGATATGATATAGAGATGAATACCTTTCATTGGTATGGATCCTGATCTGTTGATACAAACTTAAGGTTGATTTTGTGTATATATATGTATTTATGCTCTTATTTAAGGTATTGTGTTTGTACAGCTTCTTTAAAAATGTAATGTATAGTTAAGAAATACAGATTAATAGAGAGTCATATATAATAGTGAAGCTATAGTCATTTTAGTTAGGTTTTCTAGATATATAGAGCTATATTTCAGATGGATGGGTATTCTTCAAACCTTTCAAAGACCTACAGAATATGGCATTTAAAATATTCTAAGAGTTCAGGCTTTTCTGAATAGTGAGACATGTCTGCTTCTGGCAGTACCAGTTATTTCAGAGAGGTTGATGGGCGTTGAAGAAACATGTTATAGAATTTGCTTTTAGTGTGACAAGGCTAGCCATTTGGGCAAGAAACTCCTCTTGTCTGGACTGCTTTATGGTATGCTGTATGAGCTGGATTTGGAGGACCCACAGAAAAATGACTGCTGAACTTTCCAAAAGACAGGATGGTCCTTTAGAGTTCCTGCTTCACAGAAGAAACTGCCAGACATTCTGCAGGACACAGAAGAAAGCAACGGATGAGCTTTGCCAGTACACGGCAGAACAGATCTTCAAATTCCCTTTGTCTGCTGGTTACTATGGGCCTATAGGCTGAAGATGGATGCCCAGTGTTACAGAAGAACTTTGGGTGACTGTCCAGGCAGCGAGATGTCTCTGTCAATTCTAGAACTCTGGAAGTTGCTTACAATGCACTTCCTATTTACTTAGCTAATATTATATCCTTCTCAGGTCTTTGAATGTTGAAAACAGATAATGCCAGTTCTCCTTAGTCATGATAAAAGATAACTTAGATATAAGACTTTAGACACACCAATAGGATACATGGCAGAGTATTTTCCTTAATTTGCCAAATATAAATTGAACTAAACATTATAACTATAAATCTTGCTTGATAACTGTCTTATATATGTAAGTTTTCTATGTTAAAGTTAAAACCTTTTAAATTTAGGCAGAAAAGGGGAGATGATGTGGGATTCCCCTCTGTATGCTGTGAATATGTTTTATTACTATTGGTTAATAAGGAAGTTGCTTTGGCCTATGGCAGGGCAGAATATAGTCAGGCTCGAAGATATATATATATATATATATATATATATATATATATATATATATATAGAGAGAGAGAGAGAGAGAGAGAGTGAGAGTAGGCAGAGTCAAGGAGATGCCATGTAGCTGCTGAAGGAGAAAGAAGTCAGAAAATCATACCAGGAGGCCACAACCTCATGGCAATACACAAATTAATAGAAGTGGGTTAATTTAAGATATAAGAGTTAGTCAATAAGAAGCCTAAGCTAATAGGCCAAGCAATTTTGTAATTACTGTAGTTTCTGTGTGATTATCCAGGCTTGGGCAGCTAGAACAAACAAGTGGTTTCTGTTTACAATCTCTGGCTTCTGTTAGCAGTGGCACTCCCATGCATGCACACACACACACACACACTGGCATACACGGAGTCAGAAAGGAAGTCTTTAACCTAAAGACCAGAATGAGAGATGCAGGGGTATTTGTGTACAGATGTGTGTGTGTAGTCCGAGGTCTTGCTAACCTGAAAAACTGACAGAAGAGAATGAAGCTTAAACATAGATCTAACTCGATACAGGGAAGTGGTATGTTATTCCCATTTCACAGTGACTGGTGACAGTCACTTAGTAAACACACCGGACAATTCATTATCACTGAAAAACATAGTTTTCTTTGTATCAGTGCTTAACAAGCTGTCTCCAAAGGCTTTACAACCTCTAGGAAGGGCACTTATGAAATCCCCGTGCTCCAGTTAGGGTGCGGGATGGAGGGGGCACAGTTGTTAGAGTATGGGAACACTGGCTAAATAAGATTCATCCAAATGTGTTCCAGATGGGCTAGAGGGTGGGCATCAGAGCTGCTGTCCTGGAGCCTCAAGACAATGTGAAGACAATGTTTATGCACCTTTTCTTTATGGCTTTTATAGCTAAACATAATAACAGAAAGGTCAAAGGACATGTATGAACAATCAAACCACAGAAGAAAATGTAGAAGAGGAAAATATCAAACTTCACTAAAGTTAAAAAAGTCACAGTAAAACAGTGTATCATTTTCCATAACTCATGAAGGAAAAGCTTTAAGTATTACAGGGTTCAGGCATGAGGAGGGTACAGCGAAATGGCCACTTTGATATTCAGGTGTTGAGTAAACATACTGGACCAGTTTTCTAAAATGCTTTTTAGTAAAAATCTGAAAAATAGCCATAGTGAGGGCCAAACAATTGAATTTCTGCAAATTTCTCCCGAGCAAGAGTCATGGATCCACACATGGGCTCAGATATTTAGGTATCCATTGTTGCATTATTTTAATAGGGAAAAATTGGAAACAGATGAAATTTCCAACAATATGGTAAGAGTTAGCTATGTCATGGCTCATTCCCATGACGGATGGTGTTGTCATTAGCAGTCATGTTTCTGAGGAATCCTTTCACCAAATGACACAAGAGAATGCTCACTATCGACTAACTGAAAACTCCACGATACAAGCTATGGATAGCATGATTCATTTTTTTAAATAAAAGATAATCAGAGTCAGAAACGTGATGGAAGAAGCAAAGAAACAATAGCAGCCTGTGAATGGAGCGTTGTGTCTGGGCGCCCGGCTTGGGCGTTTTCATACTCTCCTCTTCAGGCTTTGACTGCACCACGTACAAATATTTATAGTGAGAAAAGTGTTAGAAGATAATGAAAAGATGAGACTGGGCAAGAGATTTTTGACATGAGTTTTGCTTAAAGGTGATGATAATGGGTAAGAAGGTAGCCTTGGACTTGATACGTAGCCCAGTAAAGGGGAAGCAGAATCAGGTTGGGTGACTGTCCAGGAGCCATGAGGACAGATGGGAAGGCTGAAAGGGGAGTGAGGAGGGAGCATGGGGCATGGCGGGGAGGATAGAGGGCACCAGGGCTTCTTAGAGACACCAGAACCCTCTTGAGTCTCCCTGTACTGGAGATTCTTTGGACGCAGCACAAAGACATGTATCCAAGGTGCCCGCAGCATCGTGTTAGCTGCCTATCCACATGTTGCCATGGCAATGGTGTATGGTGCCTGGACAGCCCTTCTTGGCTCCATTGCTTTGAAAGGCAAAAGCCTTTTTAGCATCAAGAGCTTGCTCTTGGGAAGTCCTGGAGTTCATTAATTCAGTCTCCCGCTAAGATTTCTCACCTCTTCCCTCCCAGACCTCTACCTCATGCAGGATCCTGGAAGTGCATTGGCCTAGGATAGCTGGTAGGTCAGCTGAAGCCTGGTGCTTCTCTGTTGGCTTATTGCCTGGGAGTGGGGCGTCAGTCAGTCTGAAAGAAAACTAGTGTCTCACTGGTAACTAGCATGGCTGTGGAAGGCTAGTCTCAGGCTTGGAAAAGCAGTAGGCAACTCAAGGATCCAGAAGCTATCGTGGGCTATCTGAAACCATGGGCATTTCAAAAGACTTGGCTGCATGTAAGCTGTACAAAGCCACTGCGTGGTAGCCCCAGTTAGCTCTGCCAACCTCTTGATGCTGGGGATTGAAATGTCAACATTCTACTCCGCTGGATCTGGGACCACGCACAGTGGTCACAGCTCTCAGGATGACTCGTGGACCCTGCCCGGCAGCTCCTAAGGAAATTGCTTCAGCAGGCTGGGCCTCAGGCCCTCTTTCTACAAACAGGTTCCCTTTGGTTATAACTACCCTGAGGGACTATGTGAGGCTTAAGTCAGTGTTCCTTCCCATCCGCGTGAGATTTAGTGGAAGCACCCATAGTTAGAATTACTGTGACCCCCCCTTTTTTTCTTCCTCAGTCTTGGCAAAGGTTATCCATGTTCAACACTAAGTGCCAGGTGCTGTACCAAGTGTGCCCAGCACTTGTGCAGCAGGACTTCAGGGAAGGCATACTGTCATCATGACTGTTCGGGATGCTTCAGCTGTTGCTGTGACTTCTGCTCCAGGCATCCCATGAGGAGGTGGTATGTTTCCCAGCCCACACCTTCAGCAGCGCCTGCAGCTCTTGGGCATGTGTGAAAGGACCCCCTGTGCCAATTCTCTCCACTGCAGGGGTTCTCTGAGGATGGAGGCAGTGGGTGTGAGGTTCTTCTATGGTGGGTGTGGTTCTTCCCCGAAATGAGCACAAAGCCTGGCTTTAACTTACTGCCCTGCCTTCCAGCATCTGTAAATTTTGCTCGTAGGAATTTCCTTGGCTGGGCCTTTAGGGGTCACTGGGTAGGATCCATGAGTCATCCTGGGAGCTGTGACCACTGTGCGTGCTCCCTGATGCAGCCGAGTAGAATGTTGACTTTTCAACCCCAGCATCAAGAGGTTGGCAGAGCTAGCGTGCCGTGGCTTTGTACAGATTAAATGCAGCCAGGACTTTTGAAATGCCCACGGTTTTACTCTTGGATAATGGAAGATCAAGAAACATAAAGTGCCCTGAAAGAAGGACACGAAGTCGTGAAGAAAAATGTACAAGAAGTTACAGCTTGGTGATGGTTGTGTGGTAGTAGCCTGTCGTGACAGTGGTGTGGCAGGGGCTGCTCAGGAAGTGCTGTTCTGTGCCCACCTTTCCTCAGAGCCAGTGTTTCCTTGGTTTCCTCATGGGGTTTCTGAAATGCAACGTAGGGGAGCCCTTATCTTGGTCCAAATCTGGAGGGGGCTGAATCACAATTTCCTAATTTTGTGCTTTTTCTGAAGCTTGTTTGACTGTGTGTGTGTGTGGAGAAAATGATGAGTATCTTTTCCTTGGCTGATGATAGAGGAGTTTTTTTTCCTTTTTATGTCTGTGGCCGATGGCGCAGATGGGAAATGCCCATCCTGATCAGGTGGCTAAACTCTGATGAAGAGAGGTGGTGGCTCTCTGTGTGAGGTGTACCTGTTGCCCCAGCCTGGCCCACAGTGCCTCCTGTGATGTTGTCTGTGGGGTCAGTGCAATGAACCACATGCTGAGAGCTTTTCCCTGTACCATATCCAGGACCAGAGCTCGAGCAGACAGGGAGGTAGAGGGGGACTTAGGCAGTCAGGGCAGCTTTAGGGTCTGAGTGAGAGTGGGGCAGGAAAGGAGTCATAGAAATGAGACACAACAAAGCTCTTGAACGCCGAGTTTCTCCAGGGAGAAGAGCCACACGGGAGGACAGAAAAGGCAAGGACAAGCACACTGGGGCCACAAAATGTGTGAACAATGAGTATCCCTGGGAATCAGGGGAGGAAAGATCAGGAGATAAAAGCCAGCAAAGTTCTTGGGTCCAGACCCAGGAGGCCTCGGGTCCCTACTGAGAGGTGAACTTAATCACAGGCTCTGATGGACAAGGTCCTCCTCATCCACCTTCCCATCACTGCTATTGCCACAGAGTTCTCAGGACCCCTTGGTACCATGAGAGGCTCTGAGCCACGTCGGGCAGACGTCTTTTAAAGTCTCATTTCCATGTCCCCAGGTAGAACAGAGGGAAGAAAGGGACTGATGGGGAGACAGGCTTGTGGGAGACCCTCCTCCCGGTCCATTTTTCTGCCTGTGCTAATTACCGCACAGGATCCCTGAGGTCGCAGGAGGAGGGGCAGGGGCAGTCAGACCACAGAAGTGCATCCACACCCTGTGGATGAGAGGCTGGCTGCCCAGAAGCCAAGGATGGTTTCTTCCACGAGCTGCACCGCCACCACCTTTGCGTCCCCGCTTGCCACATCTCCTATGGTTTTAGACTACCTGTGAGTTATCCACGAGCCAATGGCTGCCCCCCACTCCAGGACAACTCTTGACACAGAAAGTCTCCACACTGCGAGAAGAAAGCTACTTTGGGGTGCTGTGGTTGAGACCTCAAGCCGAGCTGCTGGGCCTGCCTGCTCTCATCAGTCCCTCTCTGTTTTCTGGTGGAAGCTTAAGCAAAGTGGAGGAAGCGTGCCCACTCCAAGGAACCAATGGCTCGGGTTAACAGGTCAATTCCCAGGGTGGATGCTCAGACGTAAGCAAAGGTTCTTAAGCTCTCAGATGTCACTCTACAGTGCAGGACTTACTCCAGGTCATCCTGTAAATGTCTATAGGCTGTGAGCTCTGCCTAAGTGTCTACACTGCGTTCCCAGCACGACTGGTTGCTTGCTTCTAGGTTCTGGGGAGCAATGGCATGTTAATGTTAGAACGTCGGGCTCTCAAGTCAGCAAGCCTTGGCCTATCAAGGGGGGAAATGAATCATATTATGAACTTCGGGAAAACGCCGTTGTGTGTGTGTGTGTGTGTGCGCGCATGTGTGCTTCCTACATCTACCTTCTCATGCACCACGCTACTTGGGTACTCTCATTGGAAGAAGTTAGAGCAGTACCCCGATCTATGTATTAAGTCTATGCGTCCTGTGATGGCCTGAGAGACCAGACTGAGCGTAGGAGCCTAGGAGTTGACTTTATGTGTGTGGTGGGATGAAGGAGCTGGGCACTCTAGTTATTCTGGGTCTGCTGCCAGTCATGGGCACATTCTTTACTGCTCTGCCCTTGGTTCCATGCTAGCCTGCTAGGGCTCTTTGATTAAAGACTGATAATTCAGGCCTGGCTAGTCATCTCTTACCACAGACACACACAGATTGCCCTGGTCGTGGTCTAGCTTGGCAGCGAGGTGTGAGGAACCCAGAGAGAAGGGGGAGAAGGGCTGTGGGCCGAGGAGAATCCCAGACCACAATAGTGGGTTCTTAGGAGCTAAGCGAGCTCAAGGCAGCCTGGGGACACAGGCCCAGGATCAGTGGAGTTGAGCCTATTTACACCCGTCACTGAATGATAGGCCCTGGGACAGTCTTTTTTGGGGTGGTTCCAGAAAGGGGACAGAAAGGAGGCTGAGGGGCATGGGACAAATAAAAGGGAGGTCCCCTCCCTCTTCCCTTTCCATATCTGTCTTCCTTCCCCATGTCTTCCCGCCCCCCTCTCACTTTGGAGGGATGTCAGAGGCCTCATGACCAAGATGGAGGATGGGATTTCAAATGTATTGTGGATTTAATAATGGAGATTTGTGGGATTTCATCTTGCATGCCTCGGTCCCCCGAGGCCACCCAAATCCAGATGAGCACATGTGTGAAGACAACGATATATGTCCACTCGTGGGGGCCAGGAGGCTGCAGCTGGGGCTAGGTTAATTATTCTGCGGCCTCTCTGCACAAGGACCCCAGAATTAGATCAAACGTCCATTCCTGACTTCCAAGGGAAGACGTTCCACACTTCCAGACTTGCTTTGGGTGATGGAATCATTCTGTGGAACATGAAGGCTGCAGTGAGCCCAAGGGGTACCCAGAGCCAGAATCCCTGACATTAGAGCAGATTTGTGGCAGCTCAGCTTCAAAAAAGAAAGAAAAAAACCACTCCTGGATTGGATAGAAAAGAAAAAACCCTCCTGGATTGGATAGTCAGCCAAACACCTGGGTTGGACTCTGAATGCAGAGGCCAGGCATGAAATGCCAAGAGCTCAGCACCTGTGGTCAAGTTGTTGCCTCAGGCAGTATGGGCTCTCAAAGACAGAATTCTGTGGAGTCTCACTGCTTCCCTGTCTGCCTCCCTGAGGGATAACCAGGGGTAGAATGGGCAGGGTATTGTCAGTGTTTGGAAGGTCTGGGACTTGGGAGTCACAGAGACCTGCCAGGCTTCTGTCGGGAGAGACATGGAGGGTGGAGTATAATATCAGATGAAAAGAGGGATGGGAAGGAAGCTGATGCAGGACACGCAATCCAGTAGGCCAGCTTTGTGAGCGAAGCTTTGACTTAGGAACTTCTGAGGACAGGAGATATGAGTTCTGACTTGTCACACCACGGGAAGGGAGCTGGGGCACTGAACCTCAACCCTCAACCATAGGTTCATCTTTTAACTGCCTGGCCTTCTGGCCTTCTCTGTTATGAGCTGGGCAGGCCCCACTAGTCCAGGAAAACTCTAAAGAATTTTAGGGACTTGGCAGTGGGAAGTCATACGGTGCTATGGGAAGGGTCCTGGGGGACCAGGCAAGGTGCCACCAGTGATGGGTCCCAGCGGACTCAGGATCTGATTGGTTTGCCCACATGAGTGAACTTTCTGGGAGCCCAGTGGATAATGCCCTTCACTTCTACCAGGGGGGTTGTCCATTACGAAGACATTCTGAAGAGCATGCCCACTCCAAGGAACATATGACTCACTAGAATGTTGCGGGTTGCTGGGTTTGACGGGAGGCAACCATTGATCTTTTTATGTTTAGTCTGTTGAAACCAGAAGGTTCTCTGGAGCCCAGCCAGTCCCTGCAGATACACAGGCTTGCCTGGCTCAGGAGGAATCCCTGGAGAAAAATCCCCCACAGTGAGGCACGTTCTTAAGAGTGACAAAACAGTAGGAACCCTGGGCAGAGCCTCGACTTGACCGCCAGAGCTCAGGACTCCAAGGTAGAACCTGCGTTGGCTTAAATGCGAGATGTCCCTCATAGGCTCCTGGGTTTTGAACACATGGTCCCTGGTTGTTGGTGGCGTTTGATGGAGGTTTAGGAGATGTGGCTTTGCCAGAGGAAGTACATCATTGGGGGCAGGCTTTGGTGGTTTCACTCTCTGCTCTCCATGCTGTGGTTGAAGGTGTGACTCAGCTTCCTGTTCCTGCCGCCATGCCTGCTGCTTGCTGCCATACTTCCCCAGCACATTGGACCCTCCTCCCTTGGGAACCATAAGCCCGATCCAACTTTCTTTCTTCCATAATTCTTTTGGCTCTGGTATCTTAGCACAGCAGCAGCAAAGGAAGCACAGCCAGTTGTTGGAGTCTCAGAAGTTAGACATTTCTCTTCCCTCTGGGCCTGCGAGTAAGAGGGGACCAGAGAGGGTAGACTGAGCAACCATTTTATCACCTAGCAAGCTTGGCGCTGGCTGGACCTGGCCTGAAGGTGGCAGCACCACCTCTGCACAGTTATAGAGTCTACCCACAAAAGATCAGGTAGAAGACTTGTGGCTGGAGGCTGTGTGCCTTTGGCTCCCAGGATCGGTGCTGAGCTTCCTGCATGAAGCCTCCAATCAGGCCTTGGCCAGTTTTTCTTTTCCTGTCTATGAGGTGACCCAATGGTCTGCTGTACTGACGGGGTTCTCCATGGCTTGGGGGCCCTGGTTTATTTAGGAAGGCATGACCAACGAATGGGGAAGCGGACTGCTAGTGAAGCTTCCCCATCTAAGGCTCTGGCTGCCTCTGGTGGGGTCTGTGACTTTCACGCTGAAGATATGGAGGCGCAGCCTTGCTCCAGCCACGCTCTCGCCCTGCCTTGTTTTATAACCTCCATCTCCACAGAGCTCCTATCTGTCTGGCAGCTCAAGAATGGCTCTTTGTAACCGGTGTGGTAATGGTTCTTATTTTAGAAAGGTTTCAGGCCGACTTACTGCCGTGGGAAGCCAAAGTCAAAGCTGAAGGCTCCACGGTGACCCAGCAAATGCCTAATTTTCCAGAACTAATCTGTCCTGCTTGCCTTGTCCCCCTTCGTCTCCTCGGATCAGCATAACTGTCAGAATGGTTCTCCTGTTGTGTAAGACGACAACCGTAATCGCGGCTGAATGGAGCGGGGACTGCTCTGGAGAGGAAGGAGACCGTCTCTGGGATGAGTCATGTGGAGCGCTGTGTCCTGTAGGCTTCAGTTTAGTCCTGTAGGAAGGGCAGCCACGTGACGAGTTTCCCAGTCCATTCCTCCATGTGACGTTCACTGGGCAGAGTGTTGTGTGTGTGGTATTTTTGCTCTTTTTCCAAACATGGATAGGCAAAGGGACACATTCAGAGTCAAACTGAGGCGGGCGGGTGGGGGGAGACTCTTTGAGACACAGCAGTTTTGTCTTTGCTAGAAACCCGGGCCTGTATGTGGTGCTTCATCAGATCTATTTGTATGATTCCAGGCAAAGGTTAGGATTAATAGGTATGTTAGACTTCAGTGGCATCTCATGAAGCTTGGTGGTCTTTTTCAGCAACCATTGGAGGCCCAGACCATGGTCACACCATAGTTAGCAGAAGGCCAGGCCAGTGAGCTCTGTCTGCTGTGCGGCCGTGCGTGGCTGTATCTGGAGGCTCATGGGAGCACTTGAGCTTTCCTGCCAGACTGAGGAAAGATGTGTGACATCTAAAGAGGGTGACTCAGGCCTCCATGTGGAGAATGGGCTGCCTTATGGAGAGCCTGCAGGCAGGAGACCTGTTAGGGAAGCAGCCATGTTCCCCAGGGAAAGTACTGGTCCCTGCACTGGGAGAGGGAAAGACAGAATGCTGGAGAGACACATTCAAGGATACCTAGGATGTAAACCTCAGAGAGCTTTTGAGTGTGTGTGAGTGTGTGTGTGTGTGTGTGTGTGTGTCTGTCTGTCTGTCTGTCTGTGTGTCAGGGCTGTTTGGAGGGATTGACTGAAAGGCCAAAGAAAGAAAACTGCAGTTCCTGGATGGGAAGCAGAATGGGAACACAAAGTCAAAGTTGACTTGAGCTTCTCCTTGGGAACGTGTCAGTGAGCAACCAGGGTCTCCAAACCACAAGAGAAACATGGTGGAAGGTAGAGGGAACGGCCTCAACAGATGGGTGGGAAGAAAATTCTGAACTTTTTTTTAAAATCATCATTTCCCAGCTAATGTCATTATACTAATTTGAAGGGGAACGAGCCAGCTCCGTTTCTATTTGCAGCTGCCAGCCCCAGAATACTTAATGGTCTTGGATTACAGAGCTTCCAGCGGTGGCTCTCACAGTCAATAGGATTGGAGGGTGAGGAGGGGCCTGCGAGAAGGTATTGATAGGCTGTGTGTGTACCTCCTCCTGTGTCTCCAGCTTCAATAGCATCTATTTTGAGCTGAGTTCTTTCTGAAACCCTGGCAGGGTGAAGAAAATGAGCAATCTTCCTGCTCCTAGGGCTGGCTGTCAGAGTTCATGAGATGATCTGTTGTGACAACTGGCGATGGCTTCAGGTTGTGTGGGAGGCCTGCAGGCCTCAGATGGGTAATTATCTCTGCGGTTTAATGGTGCTCCTGGGGGGCGGTTATGGATGGAGACGATTTTTACAGGTTTCTGGTAAGTGGGTTATTCAGTCTAATCACAGACATGCCCCCTGAGGAAGATTCCCCTGGCAGGAAGAACTGTGGACTTTGAGGCGGAGTGGAACTTTTCACAGGTGCTCCTGAGGACCAATTCGTGCCCCACCTCCAAATGCTGGTGTTGAGAACTTGGCCCCCAGTGTGGCTGTATCTGGGATTTTGGAATATAATTAAGGTTAAAGGTATGAGAAGAATGGAGTCCTGATTCAGCAGGATTGACAGCCTTTAATTTTCTGTCCCCACATCTCTCCACCCCTACTCCATGTGCACAGGCTAAGAAAAGCCCTGGGATCACACCCAAAGATGGCCATCTAGAACGGAGAAGAACAATCTCTAGAATAGTGCTAACTTTCTGATCTTGGACCTCCAGTCTCTCTTACTTTGAGAAAATAGATGTCTATGATGTTTGGCTAAGGCAGCCCGTGCTGACTGAAGCAGATTAGTAGAGGTGAGGGTAACAGAACACGAGTATTTGATTTGCACAAACAAATCTGCTCCCATGGAGCCAAGCTTGGAGTCAGTTACAAGCGCCAAGTCCTCTGGATTTAGAGTTCTTATCTAAGAAGATTAAAGGAGAAAAGGAAGATTATCTTGATCTGCAGTAGTGAGGCAGTGGACACTTTTGATTGTTCAGTTCCAGTACCTACACAAACACTGTAAGCTATACAAGGAACTAAAAATACAATCTATGTCTTAGGTTGCAGAGTGCCTGCCATATTCCCTGTGTGGCTTCTGATTCACTCAGCAATGGGGAAAATAATTCCTTCCCAGAGTTTGAGATTTTTTTTTTTTTTTTGGTTTTTCGAGACAGGGTTTCTCTGTAGCTTTGGAGCCTGTCCTGGAACTAGCTCTTGTAGATCAGGCTGGTCTCGAACTCCCAGAGATCCGTCTGCCTCTGCCTCCCGAGTGCTGGGATTAAAGGCGTGTGCCACCACCGCCCGGCTGAGATGGTCTTTTTTGAGCCCAAGTTAGAATAGGGGAAAGCCAGGTGCCTTCTGTGGCTCCCAAGGCTCTACCCTTCCATAGCCTGTTATCTTCACTCACAAGATGATGGAGGGACCAATTCTAGCATAATCTGAGTAATGGCAGTGTTCTTTGTGCTTGGATCATGCTTCCTCTTCATTGGGGCTATGACTGCTACTCTGAATGTCTGGGCTGGGGGTGACAATGCTGGCATGGAGTCCCTTGTGCAACCCAGTGACTGCCAGAGGGGACGAACAGAAACACCTTCTTTCTTTAATAGAGGTGGAACACAGATAAGTGCAGCTCTCAGACCCCATCAGAGAAGTTTCTTTGTGCAGTGGACAGTGGTTAAGGCAGAAGCTCAAACTGATCAAAATTCAGAGACTGTCAGTGGAGTATGCTCAGCCACCAATGGGACTGTCACCTCATCCAAGGCTGGGGGACCATTATGAAAGAGAGGGTAGAAAGGTTGTAAAGGCCAGAGGGTAGGCAGGACCGTAGAGAATTAACGTCTTCTGGACATGGCAAAGTTCTGTCTTCATAAGCTCATAGCAACTACTGCACAAGACCAAGCCAGGCAGCATTCTAGCATGGAGGGGCATGGGTTTCATTAGCTTCCACCTCTAATGGAGGAGCTATGGATAACTGATTACTTCTTGGGGAGGGAGAGTCAGTCTTCTTTAGGGATGTGACCCTGTAGGATGATGGTACCACACTCCAGTAGGTGGCCCCACATGTACTAGTATATAGGTAGCTTAAATTGAACTTGATGGTTGCTTTGTTTTCTTTAAATGATTTGTTTATTTATTTTTATTTTATGTACATTGGCATTTTGCCTGTATTTATGTCTGTGTGAGGGTGTCAGATCACTTGGAGATGGATTGCAGACAGTTGTGAGCTGCCTTGTGGATACTGGGAATTGAACCCAGTCCTCTGGAAGAGCAGTCAGCGCTTTTAACCACTGAGCCATCTCTCCAGCTCTGATAGTGACTTTGTTTTTTAAAAGGTGATATGAACTTGGGGGATGTTAAGATGGATGTGGGTCTAGAAGAGTTGGCGGCTAGAGGTGGGAGTGAATGAAGCCAAAATACATTCTGTGCAATTCCTGTAGCACTAATAAAATGTTAAATTTAAAAAGAGTGTGTGTGGCCGGGCGGTGGTGGCACATGCCTTTAATCCCAGCACATGGGAGGCAGAGGAAGGAGGATCTCTGAGTTCAAGGGCAGCCTGGTCTACTAGAGCTAGTTCCAGGACAGGCTCCTAAAAGCTGCAGAGAAACCCTGTCTTTAAAAAAACAAAAAAAGTGTGTGTGTGTGTGTGTGTGTGTGTGTGTGTGTGTGTGTGTGAAGCCTCTTCTAGAGCTGAGCTGGATCCAGTGAATGAGATCTTGGTCAATGGCCAACTGTTGTGATTTCATGGGGCCCCTGTGACATGTGTAGCTCAGGATCATTGAGCTAGACTCCAGGGAAGGACCCGGGGCCAAACAGAAGATTGTGGTCCCTGATGTCGTAGAACTCATGTTCTGCCTGAAGAAGCAAGACAAACCCCAGTAGAGGGCCAGGCTGTTCTGACCTGCTTGTGGGGCTTTGGAGAAAGGGAAGGGTGATTCGGGTGTTGGTGGTACCCTGGGATGGAGATTTATTTGGCACCTGAGTTTGGAAAGTCTCTTGGAGAAAATGGACTCTTAGAATCTCCAAGGGGATTGAAGTATGAGCTCTCCAGTGCTTTTCTCATTGTTAGTTCACCCAACAAATGCTTTTTGAGTGCTTTTTTGTATGTCTGGCCTTAGTCTTGCACCTTGAAAAGTTAGTAGCCAAAACCGCAGGGTGGGAATTTAGAAAACTAAAGGCAGATGAATCCTGGGAAGAAGCTGAGTGCCAGCAAGGCCCCTAGTCAACCAAGAAGGCTGCTGCTGTTGCAACCTTCTTTGGTAACAGCAGCTAATTGCCTCCACCCATGTCTCTCCTGACTCCAGTACCTACCCTTCTATCCCTGTGGCCCCCCATGATTGCCAGCAGCTGGCATAGGAAAACACCTTCAGTTTCTGGAACTTTGGCCTCTACCTGGTGCAGGAGCAGAGTATCTAGGCAGCTCCTTCCCTGCAGGGGGAAAGATAAAAATTTTGTTTGTATTTTGCCAGGTGACTGATTTCAGGTTATCAGTATTTCCAAGTGAGGCTGGGAACAGACAGTCACAGGTAGCTCTCTTGAGAAGTGAAGGACCGGATGCTGCCTCTTATGGGGCATCTCGGAGGCGGGAGAGCCACACCCTTTTTGTGACTCATTTCATTCACCTGTCTTTCTATTGTGGGCCTCTCGGATTTCATCATTCAAGAACACAAATTTGTCCATCCTTAAGCAAGCAAATATTTTAGAAAATTATAGCAAATCTAAATCTGTCGTTCTTTCATATTCAGCTGAACTTTTGAAAAGAAAATTTCCAACTGCCATTTCTAGTTCCTATATCTATGGGTGTTTATGGGACCCAAGAGGATTTTAAGACCATGGGTGAACAATTCTAGTACAATGACAATAATAATTTGTTTTGTTTGTGCTTTTTATTTTATATGTTGTGAGTGTCTGTCTGCATGTATGTTTGTGCACCACTTGCATGGCTAGTGTGTTCATAGGCCAGAAAGAGGGAATTGGATCCCTGGGACTGGAGTTCTAGATGATTGTGAGACACCATGTGGGTACTGAGAATTGAACCCTGGTTCTCTGGAACAGCAGCCAGTGCTCTTAACTGCCAAGCCTTCTCTCATCCTCATGAGAATAATTATTTTTGACCAGTCTTGGATCGCAATATTCTATTCACCTCTAGATCAGCCACTTCTAGGTCATTCCATCAGCACTCTGTGTTTCTGACAAACTCCAGCAAGCACATGAGACATCCACATTGTGGCAGCCCTGGGCTGGACACTGGGATGAGCTGAATGAGGCAGTCTCAGCTCTTAAGGGACTTAGTTTAGGGAGGGAGAGACCCAGCTGGCCAGTGACCTAAGTGACTTGTTCCATGGCTGAGACTGCTTTGACGTTTCTGTGGAAAGGTCACTTCTGACTAGGTGGTCAGAGATGACATGAACTTTTACGCTGTGGTGGCAAATCATCCGTAAACAGCTGCCATAGTTATAGTCTTCTGCCCCAGTCTTTGTAGTACAGAAATGGACCAGTTACCGTGACTGACTTCTCAGAACAGAAACCAAATTCACAGCGGAGTTCTGGGCAGCTTCTGGCATACACGTCTGCAGAAAGCAGCCTACGTCTCAGCGACAGCTTGGCGAGTCACCAGTGCCACTGTGAATCCGATCAATAGCTCAGCGTGTAGAGTGGACGAGACCCAAAGCTCTCGTCCTGGAACTGTCTTCCAAAGGCACTGCACACACGGTAGCCAGGATGATGGGCCATGCTCCAGTTTTCAACGCCTGTTACCCCTGAGGTTGAGCAATACCATGTCCCTACATGGAGAAACACGTGTGCCGTGGCTTGCCAACCCAAGGCCGTGTGGGAGAGCTCCCGCTGGAGTGTGGGCCGCTTCCCATGGGCCGACAAAAAGAGGTCAGGCTCTGTTGTGCCTTAGTGATGAGGGAGGAGAGGGTGTCTGTTAGGAGTCGAGCTGGAGCAAAAAGCTTTAAAAACCAGTTTCTTGGGGTAGAGAGAGGGTTCGGCAGTTAGAGCACTTTCTCTTCTTGCAGAGGACCAGGGTTTGGTTTCCAGCACCCACAGCTCACAACTGCCTGTGACTCCAGTACCTGAGCATTGAGGGCATTGCATGCACTTAGTAAATAGACGTGTGCAGGGCTAGCACTTATACACACAGAGTAAAAATAATGACCGTAGAAAAAAACCCACCGACACCCAATTTCTATTAAACGCAATTACTCACGGCTCCTGTGCCAACTGGCGTTTGTTTGGTAGTCATTCAGGTTTGAAGTGGGCACAAAGTGAGTTAATCCCACCGTGCCCTTTCCTGTACAATAGGGCTGTAGAGGTGGCTCAGTGGGTAAGGGTGTTTGATGTGTATACACGGTGACTAGCACCAGCATAAGAAGCTCAGTGTGCCCACTCGCGTGCCCATGACACTGGCGCCGTGGTGAGCAGAGAAGAGAGGATCCGTGGAACTCACTGGCCCTCCGGCCTCCGGGTTCATCAAGAAGCCTCATCTCAAAGCAATAAGGGAAGTGATGGAGAAGGATACCTGAGATTACTGGCATTACACAATTGCTGGCAGCCATGGAGCCAATCTTCTATCAGGTTTAAGTATATCTGGATTTATATTGAGGTCTCTGATCTGCTTGGATTTGAGTTTTTTTTTTGGGGGGGGGGGCAGGGTAATAGATAAGGATCTATTTTCATTCTTCTGCATGCTGACATACAGTTAGATCAGGACCATTTGTTGAATATGCTTTCTTTTTTCCATTTTATAAATTTTGGCTTCTTTGTTAAAAATCAGGTGTCCATAGGTGTGTGGGTTTACATTTGGGTCTTCTATTCAATTCCATTGATCCATGTGTCTGTTCGAATGCCAGTACCGTCTTTCATTTTCTTTTAACAGCAGTGATTAGGTACTTCAGCTGGATTGGCAGTTTTAAACTAGATTGGCAAAGACTCAAACATTTTAAGCAGCATCAGCCACATAGCCAAGATATCAGATCAAACAACAAGCTAGAATTGAGAAAATGGGGGACTTACACACTAACAGGTATAAAAATTCCCTTCAGGATGCTCCTTCAGGCAAAAGTTATTTGGCAAGGCTGCTGTTAACTACCAACTTAGTGCGAGGATCCCAAGACCATGAAAATCAAGTTGTTTCTGTGCATCAAGAGCCACAGCCCAGGCAGGGTGATGCCAGTCCATGAAAACTCCTCTCTCTGCTCTCAAGTGCTGCTCAGGAAGCTTTTTATTCCACGGGAACACATCACAGAAAACCAGACTGCACAGAAAAGCCGGAAGTCAGAGGGTGAAGATGCTGTGAGGTGGGCCCTTAGAGAAGGAAACTGCAGGGATTTAAGTCCTCGTGGTCCTTGACTGACGGGTGGGGTGTTTTCTGAGTAGGGTGAGATTCCTTAAAGCAAGTGGATGTCCTGGTTTGGAAGCCAGCAGAAATATCTGAATATCTCAGAGAATTAGAAGATGGTCAAAGCAGAAGCAGAGTAACCCAGTGAGCTTCTGAAACATTCCGTAAACATAAAGGAAAGATGATGTCTTAAGAGTAAGGGCCAGGTCTTAGAGTAAGAGCCATATCCGGGGACTAAGGGGGAAAAAAGCTCCAACAAGAATAGAATTAAGCTCAGCAGGATTACAGGTGCACATTGTGAATTCAGCTGTTTTTGAGAGCGGGTGGCGATGCCATTTAAAGGATGACAATATTATTTAGATTCCTAGAAGATAGGGATCCTGTCAGGAATACAGTAAAATTTGTCAGACATAGCAAGAAACAGTAAACAAGACAGCTACTCAAGGAAAAAAAATTGTGCTCTTAGGTGAGCCAGTGTGTTTAAGAACTTAAAAGAAAAGCAGATTGAACATGATTTTAGCATTTACACTTGGGGTGTTTTGTAATGTGTAAAGTACAAGTATCTAAAATAAGGAATTACTTAGATTCCTTCATTTTAAGATCAGAAAGAAGACAAGGATGTCCACTCTTACATGTCTATTCAGCCCAGTGCTAGTGGTCTTACACGGTAAGATAAGACAAAAGAAAAGAACTAAAGCCATACAAATGGAAATAATACAGAACCATCTCTTTTTGCAAGCAATATAATGTTGTTCATAGAAAATCCTATAGAACCCACGGGGGAATTACTAGAATTAAATAAACTTAGCATCATTATAAGGCCATACACAAAACCGATTGCCCTGAAGCCTGCTTTGGAGCATGCTGAGTTCCAGGTGTCAAGTTGGCAATTGGATTTAGAATTAAGAATTTGGGAAACAATGACATGGAGGAACAGATTTTAGGAGCTATGGAAAACATGTGGGATGAAATTCCCTAAAGGAGGACAGAGGGAAGAAAAGTGCTAGGACCGAGGGTAATTTCCGTATGGTACTCTGACGGTTCATGCACATGACTATTCCCCTGAGTCCTGAGGATGAGAGGAGGGGCTTCCTGGGCCTACACTGTGGTGTCCTCGGTAGAGTGCAGTGTCTCAAAGGACTTTCATTTGAACTGAGTGATAGGTTACCCAGGGCTGTGGGACTGTTGCCGCTGTCGTGGCGAGTTCTCATCAATGTTGGCTACTTCCGTTGGTTGGGTAGCAGGAGACACTTCTGTGGTAAACTCGAGGGCTGTTTCTTCCTCTGGCTCTGTATGCTTTATTACCTGGTCTAGTCTGAGTGGGGCTTGTTGTGCTCTGGGGTTCCAGGGAGACAGGAATGCTCCAATACATCATCGTCATCAACATGCCGTCAGCCTCAGAGCTCTCCTGTTGATGCTTCACTTCAGTTCCGCCCCCCCAAACCTCAAGCAGATGAAAACCCAGGGCATTTCACATGGCCTTAGGATATTGATGACTACTGTAAAATATGGAGCCAGATGGATTTACATTTTTTCCTGAAGACAAAACATAGCTTGCCTCCGCTAAGATCTTATCTACTTAATGAGGACAGGCAGTATAATTAAGGCTTTTCTCCGATGCTGTAGACACGCCAGACTTGTGGAAACTTTGCTTGGTTTTCATAAATCAAAGTTGGTTTGGACCTTCTTGTACTTAGGGCCAGCTCTGCCCTGTGTTAACTGAGGGTTTCACAGTGGCATTTGGGTTTCTCCTGTGGGTACCAGCCCTTGGTCACAGGGAAGCTCCTCGGATGCTGTTGACCATAGCCACTCTCAAGACAAAGGCAGACCATGGGATGAAGGAGTGTGTCTGGCCTGTGGGTGGGATGAAGGACATTATCAGGGTTCTAGAATGAGACCTCTTGCTCCTGGGGACCTGGCACTGTCCTGTGTGAAGCAGCCGTCAACCAGTGAGCAGCCCTCACTTGGGTGACTCCCTTGACTCTGCTGGATAGATAGAAGAGGACTGAAACTTTCCCCAAAGAGCCTTACGCATTAAATCTATTTGCCGTTTGCATTCTAGACAAGCTCTGTGGACTAAATATGCTGGCTGCATTGTTTTCTTGGCTCATATTCATTTGTTAATAATGTGTTGTTTTTTGGGAAATGGCCCTTACTCTGTTGGCTTGGAAGAGGAGTCCAAGGGAAATGTCATGCGGCATTCTGTGCTAGAATTCAAAGCACCATGTGTGCAGGAGGGATCTGGTCACACAAGGCTACAGCTCCTAAAATGCTGTAGTGAGTGGGTCCAGACAAAAGGCAGACCACGGATGGGATGAAAGCTCCTTGGTAGGCTCTGGGTCAGATATGGCTTCTGATGAGCGCATTGAACCGTGCAAGGGGTCAGGGGACCCATGGACCCCAGGAACACAGAGCGGTGGCCTCTGAAAGGGAATCGAGGGAGAGGATGGCCTGTGTTGACCCTGTAGACACAAGCAGGGAGAGGTGCACAGGGAATGGTCAGAATTCTGGGCTCGCTGAGTGGGCCCAGCCCTGTCACGGGTGTCGCTCCCCTGTCATAAGACTTCAGCACGTTCTTGTCCGACACGATGTCTCATTCTGAACGGTGTTCTTTTTACAGCCGCAGCTGCTCAATTATGCTTCTGACTTGTTTCCTGATGGGCAGTGGGGAGAAGCTGAGAACAGCTGCAGCCTGAGTGAGGAGGCTCGGGTCCTGGTGCATCTGTGGCCCCGCCTACCGTGGGGCTAGACTTGCAGGGCTTGGAAATAGGAAGAGCTGGAGTTTCTAGGCTCTTCCACAGTGACCACCTCAGCCCAGGACTCAGCTGCTGCTGTGGAAGGAATATTTTGGTCTAGGGTACAGGAGGAAGACGGAGCCTGGGCTACTATGCCTCTCAGGGAGTGGTAGGCTGGGTGGTATCATTTCTACATGGAAGACCCTATCCTCTTACAGCCTGCCTCTCTGGGCCTTGCTTTTGGGGCATGCTCAAAGAGGGGCGACGTGCCCTCTGCTACCCATCAGCACTGTCAGAGAGGTCAGGACAAACAGCAGCTCACCTTTGAGGCTGACCTCCCAAGAGAAGGTCCAAGCCTATTCAGTCACTGTTTGTGGGATTATTGGTCATGCCAGGACATGTTCTTTCTGTGGGACCATCTAGGTTTTGGCCTTGGGAACTTTCTAACTAGTAGGCTGGCAAGCCACTAAGTCACACAGTTCTCAGGTAGTAACAAGCATTTACTAGATTATTGTGGGCATAATATACTAGATAATTTCATCTGCATAATCTCATTTAATCCTCCCAACCCTTCCATCTCGCCTCTTTGGCATTATTGTCTATTTGGGATTATTGTCCCATTTTCCAGATGCAGAAACTGAGGTCACAGAGCTGGATAACATGGAGATGGAAAAGGCAAACAGATTGATATTTCATTACTGGATCGTGGAAGGTCAATGTGTTCTGACAGGCTTCTGAAAACAAGCAGAACTCAACAAGTGAGAGATGGAAAAAGAAGTCCCTAGCATCAAGACCAACTTCAGCGCAGGATTGGCTGTGTCAGGACTTAGCAGAGGCAGGTTCCGACTGAGGAGCCCGATGTGGGAACCTGGCATCTGGGAGAGAAGTAGGTGTAAGTTGACATGGGACAGCTGACATGCTGGAACGTCAGACCCCAGAGCAGGCAGACTGTGAGAGCTATGAGGATCTGGGGCAGTGATGGATGTCATCCAAGTGCGATGTGATTGCTAGAGATGCCTGACAAGCCCCAGGTGTCCAGGTCCCTAGCCTGTCTGGGCCACCTGCTAACATTCAGGATGCAGTCGGTGTTTGTTCTGTGTGTCTGTGTAACCATCACCATCCCAGAGACCTACACACAGCATCTCTGGTCTTTACTATAGCCCTGCAGAGCAGCTTTTAAAAACTGAATCTCTGCTGGGCCAGGCCTTCTCGTGAAGAGCACTTAGTGAATGTGGTGAAGCTGGGGGTCAGGGCCAGGTCTGTGGATTGCAAAGCCAAGCTCCTTGTGTGAGTTGATTGACTCTGACTTCACCTGTCAGGAGTAAACTTCAACCGCTGCCTACGTGGCCACTGCTTCTGAATTTCCAGCTGGGTCGTCGAGAAGAACCTCGGTATCGGAGGCTGGGGGCTACGTATTCTTGGTCATCCCCCACCTGTCTCCATCCTAAAGCAGCCTTCAGGGTGCCTTTGCTCTGCTCAGACACGCCCCAGCAATGAAACCAGCTTCCGTCCAATCAGTGGACAACAGGAGTACTGAGGCCGTCCGGAGAGTCAGGATGCACGGACAGTTTCTCTTTTGGTTGTTTGCTTCTTCTGGGTGCATTTGAAGTTTACAGATGTGAAGCCACAGCTGGCTTCCTCCTTTCTATGAGGGCCCCTGATAGCCAGTCAACTGAGCTTTCTGTTGTCATTTTTCACAGGTTTAATAGCTGTTGGCAACCGCATTGTGTTATTTTGTTCACATAATTATTCACTGAGCGCGAAATACCCCGGAGCGCCTCAGCTGTGGCCATGTTCGCTGGACGCTAGGAAGTGGCTCAAACGTGGGGAAGGGGTGTGAAATGAGGAAAAGATTGTTTCTCTTTTTCTAATTATATACATCAGCCATTGAGAACAAAGCCCGAGGCGGGTAGCTTTTATGTCACGTGAGATCAGATTCACCTGGCATTGTCATGACCTTTGCCTAGTCCTTCATGATGTCTCTCAGCCGAGAGTTCACAGAAGGGAAGGCAGCCTGAGCTCCGTGGCGGTGACAGGTGGGAACAGAGACCACTGAGTCACACGTGGGACCTCTTCTTCCTCTGTGCCAGGTGTGTCTGTCCCGTATCAGTTCATTTTGGGCAGCAGCGGCCACATAGTCATGAGCTTCATAGAGCAGGGACATTCAAAAGAGAGAATTCAGAGCTGCAGCCCGTTCTCCGTCTCTGCGCTTGAACGAGGTGGGAGGGAGAGGAGAGGGACATGAGAAGGGGTCTCTCCTGTTCTCCCATAACCCAGACAGGTCTGCAGGCTGGAAGCTCAGGTCAGGAGGGGCTGAGGGAAAGCAGAGGGATTTGTCCTGGTGGGTGTGACGGGCTGCACCACCTCCACCTGCCGAAGAAACGGTGCTAGGGTGCTTTTTGAGTCTTGATAAAAACAAACTCATGAGCAGAGGGAGGAGAGAATCCTTCTTGGTAAGCCTCCCAGGATGATAATCTAAGACCCCTTGAGGTAGGAATAAGCAGGAATTTAATCCTCCCACCCCACCCCACAAAGGATCTGCTGGCTACAGGGGAGGGGAGGGATGGCAGCTATGTTCTCCAGGTCAGTGCACATGGAGGAAGTGCCCAGTTAGGGTTGTGTTTCAGGACCTCAGGAAACACAACAACGTGATCTCCACTCAGTAAGCTGATGTAGGAGCCCCTCTGTGTCCTGGGGTGTCCGGGCAGCTGCCTCCTGCCTGATATCTGCTGCCTGCCTGGACTCTGGGTGTCTGTAGTGGTGGCGTCAGTTCTCTTGTCTGTAAAGTGGAGCTTCTGACCGTAGTCCCGTCCTGTGGAGGAGCGCTACTTCACATCAGTCCAGTGATCATTAGAGAAGGAGTGTGAAACTGGAGGTTGCTTTCTCAATCAGTGTGCTCTGTGGAATAACTTCAGATGGGTACGGCAGCTGCCAGGAAACGGCACCCGGTTCCCATCAGCCCCACACCCAGCTCCTCCTCAAGCTGACACATATCCACAACTATATATCCTGAGAAGACAGCTCAGTCTGGGGAGAGACGTGTGCTCCCGTGTTCGCAGCAGTCGGGGTAATAGACACAGCTCTGATGTCTACTCACAGCTCAGTCTGGGGAAAAACGCTCACTCCTGTGTTCACAACAGTCATGTGCACTCCCGTGTTCACAGCAGTCGGGATAGGTGCACTTAGAGGACGTGATGCTAAGTGAAACAAGCAAGGCACAGCAGACAAATTCTGCGTGTTGAAATGTTGCTGAAAGAGTGTAAGTTTCAGTTGTGTGTGATGATCAAGCTCTGGAAAACTTATAATGCTCTCAAAGTACATGCTTGGAACTTGATGAGTAAGTGATCTTAAGTAGTCTTATCTCCCTCACACATATGCACTCAACATGTACGCATATACACAGATACACACATGTACAAATACATACACACATACACACATATGCATATACACAAGTACATGTACATAGGCACACAATATGTGCACCCACATAAATGCATATGCATAATGCACATATACACAAATATATATAACATATACACATACAATGTAGCACACATGCAGACACAACATGTCATACAGCATATATACACACATATATATATATTACACACATATGCATACAACACATGCATGCCGCATATGCCCACATTACACTCACATAGACATATACAGCATGTCGCATATACACATATACATATATATATATATATATACATATACACATCCATGCGGTTGTCTGTGGGGTGATGAATTGTCTGATGTGACAATCATTTCATAGCCTATGTGAATGAATAATATCATCACTTTGCACATCTTAAATACAGTTTTCATTTGCCAGCAATGCCTCACAAAAATCTGGGAATAAATGACTTTGAAAAGGAGATTTTGCAGCTTAAAAAGACTTAAGGAAGGCAGGCACGGGGCCAGCAGAATCGCTCAGCAGCTCTCAGTGCTTACTGTGCAAACCTGACAACCTGAGTTTGACCCCAGGATCCACAGTCCGAGAGAACTGGTCCTTGGAAGTTGCCCTCTGATCTCTGCACACATCATACTCTCATGCACAGATGGTACAGAGCTATAATCCCAATGCTCAGAGACTGAGGCTGAAGGACTGGGGATGCGGGCTGATGTGAAAGAGAGAATAATTCTACCAAGGATTTGCTAAGACATTAGCTTGGAGGACACTAAATCACACAAACTAGGAGCTTGCTAGTGGTGTTAGCTAGCTAGTGGTGTTAGCTGCCTCCTAAATCCCCAAGGTAAGTAGTGTGCTAGCCAGGACTGTTGGGGACAAGCAACGTTTACAATGCTAAAATGTCAATTTTTGTTCATTGTAGTAATAGGAACAGCGGGACTGCCTCCCCAGCACCCCGGCCGCCTGCTAGCTTATGCCCCAAATAACAACACACAAACTGTATTCATTTAAACACTGCTTGGCCCATTTCTATCTAGCCTCTTCTAGGCTAACTCTTGCACCTGGACTAGCCCATTTCTAATAATCTGCTGTAGCCCACGAGGTGGCTTACCAGGGAGATTCTAGCCTACGTCCATCCTGGGTCGGAGCTTCATTGCCTGTGTCTGCCCAGGAGCAGGGAGCATGGCGTCTCTCTGAGGCGTCTGCCCCCGAGAGGAGAGCTGTCGAGTCTGAGCTCACTTCCTCTTCCTCCCAGCATTCTGTTCTGTTTACTTCTCCCACCTATGTTTTAACCTATGAGGGCCAAGCAGTTTCTTTATTGCTTAACCAATGAAATCAACAGATTGATATATGACACTCCCACATCAGTTCATCAGGACTGCCCAGTCATTAGGTCCATTCTCCAAATGTGCCTCCTTGGGCAGCTCAAGGGGGCAGTGCAGGGTCACAACTGCCCCTGATGTCCTGTCTACCATAGTCCCCTGTGCCTTTATCAGGGACAGCATAATCCTGTCTGGGTAAAAACAGCTCGAAAGACTAACACTGGCATATTTAAAATAATTCTGACGATATCTTTGCTGTCGAAGTTTCCTATCTGCCCACATGGCCAGACTTGCAGGCTCCTGGCTCTGTTTAAACCGTTCAAAGTGGAACCTGGGGCGGGGCCTGGAAGGATGTGTGTAGAATGATGTTTGTAAAATGCAGAAACCTAAGGTGTGCAAATGTTAGTGAAATCTATCCAAGGCTGTCATTTCCTTGGACATTAGCCCCAGTCGGCCATGAACTTGCCTTTTTCTTTCTTTCTTTCTTTCTTTCTTCTTCTTCTTCTTCTTCTTCTTCTTCTTCTTCTTCTTCTTCTTCCTCTTCCTCTTCCTCTTCTTCTTCTCCTCTTTCTCCTCCTCCTCCTCCTCCTCCTCCTCCTCCTCCTCCTCCTCTCCTCCTCCTCCTCCTCCTCCTCCTCCTCTCCTCCTCCTCCTCCCCCTCCTCTTCTCCTCCCCCTCCTCTCCTCCTCCTCCTCCTCCCCCTCCCCCCCCCCTCCTCCTCCTCCTCTTCTTCTTCTTCTTCTTCTTCTTCTTCTTCTTCTTCTTCTTCTTTTTCGAGACAGGGTTTCTCTGTGGTTTTGGAGCCTGTCCTGGAACAAGCCCTTGTAGACCAGGCTGGTCTTGAACTCACAGAGATCCGCCTGCCTCTGCCTTCCGAGTGCTGGGATTAAAGGCGTGTGCCACCACCACCTGGCTCTTCTTTTCTTCTCCAGTATAGAATTTTCCTTTATTAATTTCTAAATGTGCAGAGTGATTTCTTACTGAGAAGGCATCATTTCAATAACAGGGCAGCCTAGGCTCCTTGGCAGGAGGCAGGGAGAGGGATGGAGGGAAGCTAGGGAGAGAGAGAGGGAGAGAGAGAGATTGAGAAATCAATGTTGGTGTATTGTATTAACTAGGTTTTATGTGGATCTTATTGGCCTTCCTGCTAGCATCCCACCATGTAGCAGGTTACTGTGAGCTGACTTCTCTTATACTGCTCAGCCTGAAGTCTTGACACAGACCAGTGTTTAGGGACATCATCAGTGACTGTTGTAAGCTGTCTTGCCTCAGGCCTTTGGTTTGGGGAGACCATTGTAGCCAGGGTGACCATCACCTTGCTTCCCGATCAGCAGCTTCGGCAGCTTTAGAAAGGATGTAGCCTAGGGCATGTGCGGAGAGGCCTCCTGGTTTTGAGATGCAGAGATAGGTAGACCTGGGAGGTCCCTGTGCAATCCTCGGTTAGGAAGGCATCTTCTGGCTTCCTGAGCCCTGCCATCCCAGGCCAGTGTCGGATTACAAGGTGCTCTGCAGAGCAGGTGCTGTGGCAGGGACCCCAGGGCCTGGCGCTTTTGTTGTAACTTGATTCCATGGTGCATGGCCTCCAGGACCCTCCAGGAAATTCCTCAGTGGAAGTTCAGAAAGAGCTTTGCTTAATTTCCTGCCTGGGCCTGTTGTGGTAGAGGGGAAGGTGTTGGCCCAGAGGGTTTAGGGTCTGTTTGGTGCCTTCCTGGCTCATTGTGGAGCTTTACTCATGGTAAGGTCTGGGGCCGAGGCGGGAGGCCTCTGCAGGGATCTTCATTCCTGGCTTCATCCAGACTCTCCTGAAGCCAAGTTGTCTGAAATCCCCCAACAGAGCAGCCACTGGTAGACAATATGGCTTCCCCTGGAGCCACGCTGCAAGCCAGTGATTCTGGGGTACTGTACAGCAGACACACCCCACACATCAAGTCTCAGGGCATTCTCATCAGGCAAGCAGCCTGCCTGGCGCTGGGGCATGGCTGTCAGCCAAGCATGTCCACTTAACACACATTCCTTTGCCAAAATCCTAGTCACATTAATATTTTGAAACCTCAAATCAGTTCTTTTAAGACCAGAACCACATGCTGGTAAAGTTCGTGGGCTCCGATGTTTTGCACCTGGTCTGGGATTCAGTCAGCTCTGTCCCCAACTCCATTGTACCTATGCAGGGCTCTGCCCTCCTGAGCCTGGGTTTATCTGGCCACGAAACAAGAATGTTGGAGCAGAAAATCTTCATGGGCCTACAGCTTTAAGGGTTTATGATTCTTGTGGGGTTAGAGACTCTGAAGTTCACTCGTTTATAGAAGAATTTATGTGAAATCCACAAGGGCCTATGATTGCTTGTAAATGTTTGAAATGTGTTTTTTCACAAGTCTAAACACAGGCAAAAACGGCAAGAATGTAAACAGTGCTCAGTAGAGCCCTTTCTGCTAGAGCTTGCTGGAGCCCGGAAGAGCATAATAACAGCACCAAGGAGGCTCACGTAGGTAGAAGCTGGAACTGGGGGCTTCATCCCAGGCTGCCCAGGGAGGGGAACAGCTGCTGGACACAGATACGGCCATACTTCTTCTCGTCTCTGCCATAACAAAGGCCTAAAAGTTTGTGGTCCAGACTTTCAACTTCTCTTGAGAGGGCCTTGTAGTTTCTTTCCTTCCTGCCATCTTGGAGACTTGTTGAAGCTCCAAAACCCTGAGTATTGGTGTCCAAGACTAGACAGACTGGGAAAATGGACCACAGGCCCCAGAGGCAAACTCCAGCCTGTAATTGCTCCTTTTTCTGAGGGTAAAGCTCTGGACTCCACAGGAGCGACTGATATGGAGTCTGCTGTTGGATGGATAATAATACAGCTGGAGAGATTGGTGCCACCATCAATGTGGACTCAGCAGGCTGGGGACCCTTAGGAGCCCAACATGAGTCTACAGAGCTACTGTCCATGCCTGTGCCAGTGTTTATGGAGACAGTGCTGGCATCTGACTTGATGGTGGCTGAAGCTTGGTGAGGGCCTGGGTGGAAGAATCACGGATGGAGAGGTGGTGCTACCTAGTGGGAATCACGGATGGAGAGGTGGTGCTACCTAGTGAGAATGGGCCAGTGCGACTGGGATAGCCACCCTGAGGAGATGGCTTTGTCCTGAGCCTGGAGGGCTGAGGACCTAGTGTGCTGAGTTATACTGAGAGTAATCCCAGGCCACACAGCTGCATGGCAGAGGTCTAAAGCTCGGGGACGGGACCAGAATGTAGTAATAATGGACTGTGTACTGGGCAGCTCTGCCTGTGGCCTTTTGAGTTAGGATGGCTGTGTGGGTATGGGATGCCATATGTGCCCACCAGAGCCTTCGTCATGACTGAAGCATGGCATCCAGGAAGCTAAATGCCAGACACTTGGGTAGGAAATTGAAAATCATGACTCACTTGAGTCCGTAGGGAATTAATAGAGTCCTTCCCACTTCCGCCCACTTCCTGTGCTCCTCCTGGCAGGGGCCATTCTCAACTTTGTCTCTGTAGTTATTCATGTCTTCCAAATGTGCCTACTTAGCCTCCCTGCCGTCTCTTTGTTCCACCAGCCCATAACTGTTTGAGAAGAGAGTGGGCAGGAGTTTCTCCATAGGGGTCCTTACCCAGTGACAAAATGACCTTTGTCCTCGGAGGTCAGGAGAGAAACCAAGGGGAGAAGTGGGGTGGGAGGAGGGGATAGGGAGCTCAAGGCAGGGGCTGTGATGGTGAGGAGGAGGAAGCCAGGATGCTGCTCTTCTCACAAGGACTGCAGAGGCACCTGCAGAAGCCCTGCCCATCCTCCAGACCTCCCTGCTTGAGACCCAGCTCCAGGGCCAGCAGCTCTTTCGAGCCTTGTCGGATTGCTGAGACTTGCGTTCTCAACTTGTGAGTTCCTGTGTCAATCCCCTATGCTGCAGGTCCTTGCTACCCAGTATGTGGTCCATGGTGTGGGAAGGATTGTGACTGTCTAAGCAGGGACTGGGATTGGACTTATTAGGAAGGGATGGAGGTGAAAGGTCAAGAGAGCATTTATGGGCAGGTTATATAGGGCCACAAGGTTCCTGGAGAAGGCCCTGCAGCTCTCGAGATGTTCTTGACCAAGACAGTGTTCGCTTTGTGACCCTGAACCGAGATGTTATGAAATCACGGCCACAACTTGGAGACAGTGTAGGTCTGAGAGCTCAGGGACCGGATGTGATGACCAATCTTTTCCTCAGCCTCAAATCCTGCAGATCTCACAGCAGCTGTTTGCTTCTCTGCTTCTCTTTCTCAAAGTCTAGCCTACCGAAAGCAGAGGTCAGAGAGACCCTGGTTATGGCAGACCCAAGTTTGGTGAAGGACCAGTTCCCCTCCCTCGCTTTTCCATCCTCAGCACATGAATGTGCGATTTCTTAATCGCGAGGCTGGGAGACCGTGGCAGCATCCAGAAGGCCAGCGCTGCAGCGCAGTGTCAGTGTTTGCTGCATATGGTAGGAGGGGACCTCCAGACAGAGTTCTCAGCACCCAGTCAGGGTCACCAGGACGGGGTGGCCTTGGAGTCTTTAGGACAGGGGATGATCCAGTGAAGCATAGCCTCCCTCATAGCTCTGGCTGTCAACAGTTGTGGTTAGCCTGGCCTTGGTCAGGGTCCTTCCAAATGAAGGGAAGTACTCACTTTAATGTCAGGCTCATGGGAAAGTTCGTGAAGGGTGCTTTGCTCGGAGTCAGACAGAACCAAGAATGAGTTTATGAAGCACACAGCAAGCAACTGTGAAAGAGTGAATGGTGAGGAGCAGGAGGAAGTGAGAGAGAGACAGCAAAGCATCAGCAAATCCAGAGATTCCGGCATCCAGCAAGGATGACTGGGGTAGCTTGATCATGAGACCAGCTAAGGTTAGATCATCAAATCCAGAGCTCCCAGCATCCAGTAGAGGTTAGCTGGGGAAGTGTTGGGGCCTCCATTCTGAGTCCTGGACAGTGTAGTGTGCCCTTGATGTGTGGCTTCCAGACCAAAGAACAAGTGGCAAATAGCAGCTGGACAAGTGTGAGGCACTGGGGAGGCCAGCTGGACTGTCATGCATGAGAAATCTGTTCCACGGAGGAGCTTCCCATGGCCCGACTTCCATCTTCCCATTCCCACTGCAGGTATTTTTATATCTCAGGATAAACAAGAGTACCTTAACTAGTAGTGCCTATTGGAAATGGATTCCCTTCTAGCTGTCCTCAAGGACAAAATGTTTGTAACACCCTTAGCTGTTTTCTGTTCTCTTTTCCCTTGGCACAGAGTTAGGGGGCCAACCTGTCTCAGAAAAAAAGTGTTATGGAGAATATTTGAAATAAATACACTGGAATGTATAACACAAGGTCCCACCTTGCCCTCAGAATCTCCTTGCAACAAGCTTAAACAGCAATGGCAGTTCACCAATATAATTTTTAACAAAAGGTCGGGTGAGGAGCCTCAGGAAGGACAGAGAGATGCCTAGAAGGCTGGCTAGCCTCCACTCACCATGAACATCCCTGGGTGGCATAGGAACTGGAGGCAGTGAGGGTCTAAGTCAGTGGATGAAGTGTATTGCCTGCCTGCAGAATGGGATGTTACCTTAGAAAGCTCCAGCCCAAGGACTTGGGATGTTTGGAAATTCTGCAGCAACACCTGACAAGGCAAGAGTCCTCAGAGGGAACTTTGCTCTCTCAGGGCTGGGAAGCTTTGATGATACGGGACATTTAGGATGTCAGTGACATGGCTAGAGGCAGTGCTGGCCTGGGCCTGCCAGGTAAAGCCTCTCTTTCTTAGAGGCAACAGCTATCAGAGAGCTGCAGCCTCTTGCAGCCGGTGGTGAAAGCCAGCGTGGGGGAAGGAATGGGATAAGCATGAATGTCTTCTGACTCGCCAGGGACAGGAGGGCTGAAGGGCTGGAGCTGTGAGGGTGATGATGACCTTGGCTCCCTGGTAGCATGTGATGGCTGTGGGGGAATCAGTATCGTGCATTCATTTCTAGTTGTTGCTCAAGCCACATCCCATAGAAGAGTTTCAATCTTACACGGTGTAGGCTCACAACTATAGCTAAGCCTTCCCGATGCTACTCTACTAGCAAGGCAAAAGCATTCTCTGCTTAGAACTCTTGTCACTGCAACGGGATGGAAGATGGGAGTTTTGTCACAAGGATTTAGAACTGACACATTTTGTAGAAGCTGGTAGAAGTACCAATGGAAGAGGCTCTTTCTGCATTTCATGGTGAGCCTGAAGATACCTGAAGTTACTCTGTGTGTGTGTGTGTGTGTGTGTGTGTGTGTGTGTGTGTGTATACACACGCCTAGCTCCATCCCCCAGTGGACTGCAGGAGCTCGGCTGTCCCCACTGCTCTGTATACTCCTAGAAGTCCTAAGCTCAGGGCTTGGCCCAGCCTGGCTGCACAATAAATATTTCCTGTGTTAAAACGACGTCCATCTGTCGGAGTCGGTGTGAACAGAGCTCTGCCTTGGGGCAGAGGCGGAAGCTGAGGGACCTTGGAGGGCCTTTCCTGCTCTTAGATCCCGAGACAGCCACTGGGAAGCACTCCAGATAGCGATAGGTTTTTGGGAGATGAAACAGGAAGGGAATCCGGGATATGAAAGTAAAATTGAATTTGGGGGCGGGGTCCCGGGTTTCAGCTGGGCTGGAGTACTTGCTACAGGTGAGGACATATGACCGACCACCCCTTCTGACAAGCCAGACCCTGCCTAGCATCTTTCTATGTGAACGCCTCTCATCGTCACAAGACTCTTTAGATAGGCATGCTGACCCATGTCCAAGATGGGAGATGGGAAAGAAGAGATAAATGAAGTAACTCAGAAAGGGTCTATTGCTCTCCCTGGGGCACCTTCTCCAGGCAGGCCCCCTCCAGCAAAGGCAAGTAACATTTTCGTCTCTCCCCTCTAATCCTAGAAGTTCTCAGCTGAATTCTATCTTTCCTGAGTTTGCCAAGAAAGCGCTTTGAGGCTGGGTGAGTTTTTAGGACCCCTGGTTTGCTTTTGCATCGGCCCTGGTGGTCTTCAGCACGGGGACAGATTTCCATGCGGATCCTTTCAGTCTGTGCTGCAGAGCTGGCTCTGTGGCCACATGTGCAATTCATAAAGCTAGTCTGCATTTTCCACAGGCCCCGGTTTCCAGGGCTTTTTGGCCTGAACACTGTGAGCTCTCCGGAGCTCCCCCGAGAACGGCTGTCCACAGATCGCTCGGCTCTGCGCATCCTCTGTGTGCCTGTGAAGTTTGGCACAGGGGTCCTATTATTGCTCCGGGATCAAATTCTGGAGTTTTATTTTATTAATATTCTTTCTCCACGGGGAGTTTTTTTTTTTCGGGGAGAGGGGAGGGGAGATCCGGACTAATTCTGTTTTCTCCGGGTTTATCAGCATTCCCAGCAGGCATGCAGACTTGGCCTCTTTCTCTCACATTTAATCCCATTTGCCACGTTGGCTCATGTCTTCAATATCCCGAGGGCTGGTCCTGCGCAGTTCATAGAAATAAAAGTGTGACCTTAGGCAGGGGGCACATGTTTATTACCACCATAAACCCGCAGCCCTTGCACCAGGCTTTGCACTTCCTGTGTACACTAATTTGCTCTAAACCAGAATAAGCTTGGCTTTAAGGCCAATCTTAGTGTTGCAAGAATTGATACTGGCCTCCTGCTCTGACGTCCTTTCATGCCAGACTGTGGAAGCTTCCAGACCTGCCCTGGCTGGCCCACTGGGGAAGGTGTGCTGGTGCTGTTCACACTGGCTACTCTGTCTCTGTCTTTGTCCAAGCCTGCAAGGTTTGTGGTGAAGAGGTTGCTGTTTTGGTGCCTGGGTGGGACACGATTGCCCTTGGTCCTGGTCTCAGCCTCTCAGTAGCTTTTCTTGGATGTCTGCTGCCTTTCCTGTGATGGTCACAGCACTTAACAACTGTGAACCCAGTGGGCCATGACCAACTCCTAGATCCTGGGACCACTTCTCACTGTGATGGTGTATTGGATCCCCTCCAAAGCAGACACTTTAGAATCCTAACTCATAGCCCCTCAGAATGCATCTTATCTGGAACAGAGTCACCGAGGCAATGATTGGTTACATGAAGAGGTCATACTGCATAGGGCACGACACTTTTCCTGATGTCCTTGTATAAGGAGTCACCGAGATGTGCAGGGAGAAGGCTGTGTGATGCTGAGGGCAGAGGTTGCTATTGCCAGTAAACCATCAGAAGCTGGGAGGAGACACAGTGATCCCTTCCAGGCCTCAGAGGGTTCGAGACCCCAAAGATACTTGATCTCAGTCTTCTAGCCTTTAGCAGAATGAGGCAGCAAGTTTCTCTTGTCTTTAGTCATGTGCTTTGGGATGCTTTGTGAGTGTAGCCGTAAGTTCTGAGGTCTGCCCTCTTGTCAGGGGAGCAGCTTTCCAGTCCCTTGTCACAGCCACCCGCTCTCTGGAGGGACCAGCATCACTGTCCTCAGCGCACACCCAGAGAGGCCACCCAGAGTGTGCCCCCACTGGACACACCCATAGAGCACTCACAGCACTGGGTACCCTTTTCAGAGGCTGTGTGTTGGGCAGGCAAGGCTTAGAGCAGCTGCAGGGCCACTGCCTTGTCCTAAGCAAAGTTATATTATCTTGTAGATGGCTCTGGCCAGTTAGGTTTTAGAGTTGATATCCAAAGGCACGGATTTCCTATTACTTCCCCTGTGGGGAACGATCTGAGACTCTGATGTGATGAGAGGCATTTCTGAATGCTAATAGAGAAATATAAGACTTGTGAAAGTGGAAAATTTATGAAATGCAAACTCTTGTTTTTTTATTGGTGATTTTTTGAGGCAGATTCTGGCTGCCATTAGGCTGTGTGATATAGAGTCTTTCCAGAATGTTTCAGCCTTGGCCTGTTATTTGTGATCTCTTTACCACTTTTGGCAGAAAAACCTCACATCTGGCTGCCTGTTCTACTCTTCAGTGACTGACTTTATCAAAGACCTCCGTTCTCACAGAGGTTGGAGAGATCTTTAAGACAAGACCGAGCATGTCTGAACTTTACTCTGACAGTGTATCTGTTCCTGCTCCATGAGCTGCAGTGTCCACATGAAAAGTACAGGCTGAGAAGAGATGAGGTTCCAGGACTCTGGTTCCAGAATTTCTGCACAATGGCCAGTGAACCATACAAGCTGTGGTCATTGAGCAAAGATACCAGTGGGAGGTTGAACTCTAAGAGGCTAATCTTAGAGCATTGCTCTTCCAGCAAATGTTCATTAAGTGGCTGTCACATGTTGCAGAATAGTCCTTTTGTACACTGTGAAGATGTGTTGTTCTCATTGGTTTAATAAAGAGCAAAATGGCCAATTGCTAGGCAGAAAGAAGAGGTGGGATTTGCAGAGGGGGAGAGAGCCCTGGGATGAAGAATGGAAGAGTCACCTAAAGACACGGGGAGAAGCAGGATGAACATGCCATACTGAGGAAAGGTATTGAGCTATGTGATAGAATATAAGTAAAAAACATGGGTTAATTTAAGTTGTAAGACTCAGTTAGTAATAAGCCTAACCTACTGGACAAACATTTATAATTAATAATAAGTCACTGTGTGGTTATTTGGGAGCTGACCAGTGGGACAGAAAATTCCACCTACAGTCACATATCAGGTACACATGCTCGGAAACAGTAATAGACATGGCTGGTCACACACACCAGCTATGCCCTGTTCTCTTTCAAGGTGATAAGAAGAAAACTGAAGCCAGGGAGGTGGAGGGACCAGAAGCAAGTTGGGGAATCGAGTACATGGGGTCTGAGCAGATGATTTGGGGCAGGTAATGTGTAGAGAGCCTGGTGCTGATAGCATGTTGTTGTGCCTTGTTGGCGTCCAGTCATTGGGGAGAAGCTGAAGGGTCGAGGTTCCCTGTTGAAAACATGGTAGATCTTGCAGACTTACTGCTCAGTCTTTGGCTTTAGCTAGAGGTACAGAAACACAGCTTGAGCCCATCTCCCCATTCAGGTGAAGCCCTGTCCTGTGTTTGAAGCTGTCAGTGGACGGTGGTCCCTAGTGCTGATTCTTCAGCAGGGTAATTACCTTCCCAAGATGTTCTGCAGGGAGTGGGATCCAGATTTGACTCTTTGCTCTTAAAGTCACCCCCAGCCAGGATGCTGCTCCAAGCTGAGGATGTGTGTCTGCCCTTGGAGGCTTCTGTCCCTACTGCCCAATGAGATCCTTTCTCTCTAAACGACTCACAGGCTTACAGACATATTGTGTTCATGGGAGGTAAGTGGTGTGTGTGTGTGTGTGTGTGTGTGTGTGTGTGTTTTGAAAGTAAGGTTCTGGAACTAAGGACAGTTAAGTGTAGAAATGCAAGTGGCTTTGGTCCATGGTTACGATTGGTACTGGGGCCTCCACTCATTCCTCTGGCTTTAATTGTGCATGTTTTAATCAGAACACACTTGTGGTCCATATGTATGAAATTTAACTTTGGCTCACCCAGCGGGCTCCTGCATTTAGAGACTTAACTATGGAGAATGCCTTTTTAAAAACTAAAACTCTTTTGAGATTCCTGTGAGGTTGTAATATATATCCCGGAGGTGTCCCCTGCACAGTCTACTCAGTTTTCCCTTCTAACATCCTGGAGACCATAGCAAGGTCTTCCTACCAGGATGAGGATGATGATGCCCTCAAGACACCATGGGGCTCGTGCCCACTCCTTTGTCTGTAGCAGCAACCAGTACTGTGATTGTCATTTCCGTAGTCTTGCAGGATGTGGTTCTGTCATTCCAACCTTGGAGACTTCGTTTGTCATTGGCAGCCTAGGCCTTCTGGCAATCTGAACTTTTTCCTTACCCAATCATTATACAAATTGCCTGGGGTATGAATCCTCCCAATGAAAATGATGTCTGTGCCATAGATTCTTCATATATAAGACTGGGGTGATAATGATGGAGATAGCTGAGAAGGGTGTCATGGACTAACCACTGAGAAGGGTGTCATGGACTAACCAAAGTACTAGGTCTAAGGTATCAGAAACAGTGCTTCTCAGGTTAAAATGGCGTGTCAGTTATGTGGGCCTTGTTCACATTATGAATAGCAAGGACTCTGGAGTGCTGGGTTCTAGCAGCATGAAAAAGCATTGCCTTTGTCTTCCTACCACACACCTGCAGTTATGTTGCTTAGATCCCAGAGCTCTGAACCTGAGCTTTGGGGTTCAGATCCTTGACCATCCCAGTGGTCCCGAGACTGAGGCTGGTGATCAGCCTTCAAGGGAATGGGTGAGAGTTCAGATGTGGTCACCATGGGAACGGCAGCCATGCTGTGGCAACAATCTCCCAGTATGCCATCCCAGAGTTTGCTTGTCCCATATTCCCATGGTTCCCAACTCCTGGGTATGCAGCTCGTTTAGTCCATGACAGTTGGAAGGCCATCTTCTGGCATGAAATCTTACAAGGAGCATACGTCTTATAAAATGCAGACAGCATTTTGATATGTGACTGGAGACCTCTATTCTCCTCCCCTTCCCCTGCTAAGAAGGAACAGCCTCTGCCACCTCACTGGTGTGAACCTCTTGAGTCACACTGGGAGATATTAGTGTCTGACAAAAGAGAGTCACACTATATACCGTGTCTCTCTGCCTCAGTTTGCCTTTTCTTTTGCGACTTAATATATCCTTGATGTTGTCTCTTATTCACATAGGGTTTTAGTTTCATTGTTCTTGATAGCCACACCCCATGGATACCCACATACTTCTGAGTTATGTTCTGCTGATGAAGTCAGTCCTCCGCAAGTTTTTATCTCTCTGAGTTGTAGTGAATATACTCTGAGATGAATGCCTGGAAGAGGGACTGCTAGAGCAGAGGGTTGCTATGTGCATTTCCCACAAGTGACAGCCTCCAAAGAGCATGGCTTCCATGCCCTGCTTCATGTAATGATGCACATGGTCCATCTGCCCTCCATCCTCGCTGCCACCCGCCCACCCCCTGTCATCTGCCCACCCCTGGTGCCACTCTTGCCAGGCTCCTGGAGGAAGAGAATGTCTTGTGCTTACTTTAAACTCCGTTCTTCTGGCCAGGGGGATGGTTGAACATCTTTTCCTATTCTTCTCTGTCCACCTGCATCTCAGGAAATGAGGTTTGCAGGAGCACAGACCCAGATCTGTGCCGGTCCAGCTCAGCTCGCCTCTGGCTTGGCACCATGGTAAGCGTCAAGCTTCAGGCTTTGAGCTTCCCAGAGAAGGTTAAGCAGAAGCACACACAGCAGTCCCCGGGGCCTGTAGTTCATGTTGGAAAAAAAGAAGAAAGCTTCCGTGTGACACCAGACACTCCTGTTCTGGTGGCTGTACATTGTCATCCCTTGTCTGTGCAGGAGCAACTGTATCCAGCCTGCTGTGTCCAAGCATGGACTCTGTCCACAGGTCTGTGTGATCCTGTGGTGGGAAGCAGGAGAAGCCCTAGGCCTGTGGCCAGCAGACCTGAGTTCAAATCCAAACTCTCTCTGGAAGAACATGCTGAGCTGCCTCAGCCCTCCTCCTCTCCACTCTCACCACCATCTTGTAGCTTTTCCCTGGCCTTTCTCTCCTGGTTTCATTGCCCGTGTGTTCTCTGTAATGCCACTAGCTCCTCCTCAGCCCTGGGGCACCTCTTCCATTCCTTCTTTTACAAGATCTTTCATCTGGGTGTCTTCCAAATTCCCATGGATGGTCTAGCCCCCTTGCCCCTGGAAATCCCCATGATGGCTGTGGGATCCCATTGTGCTGGCTTCCAGCAAGACGCTGACTGCTAGCCATCATCCCACATTCTCCACTGCTTTGTGAGCAGGGCCACTTGCTGTCTGTGCCCAGGAACACAGGAAGGCACATGTGTCCACAATGGAACATGCTTCACCATGTCTCTCTTCCTACGCACTGTGTCTTAGTCAAGTTGAGTAGTCACTTAGGCCAGAGACCTGAAGAGTCAGCCCTTGGGACCTCTCTGTCTTTAGCAACTTTCTTCTGATTGCTCACTTCCCACTAAATAAAATTCAAATCCAAGATTTTGACTTCATTTAACTTCCAGTTTTTTGAGCCTTGGTTCCTTGTGTGCTTTCTATAGTCAGGTTGGGCTGAACTTTTGGCAATTTCTCAGCTACCCTCTACATCTATAGCAAGTTCTCTCAGGCTTAGCATTACTGACATTTGAATCAGATTCTTCTCTGTGGCTGCCCTGTGTTCTGTGAGCAGTGTTCCTAGCTAGTCCCTACTCTGAATGTTCCCAGATATTGCCAGATGGGTCCCCAGGAGACAAAAATCTCACCGTGGTGAAAACCAGAGCTCCAGAGTCGTACTGATTCTCCATGCAAAGTTCTTGCCTAGGTCGTTCCACTCTTGACTCTAGAATGCAAATTATAGAAAGCATAGGGTTTGGCGTTGATGGTGGGGATCAACATTAGTGCAGTGAGTATGGAAATCATAGCTAAAACTATATAGAAAATAAATATAAAAACATAGCTAGAACTAGTGCTGTAGTATGATTCAGCTAAATGAGTTCTGGGTACAGATCCCAAGGAATCAAAGTCAGCACACTGCAGAAGCACTCTGGTATGTTTACCAGAGTGGTAGCTGCATCGCCAAAATGTGTTTACCTGGCTGTTTATCAACCTACGAATGGATCAGGAAAACGTAGTGTACACGGATTGTGGAGTTTTATTCAGCAACGAAGAAAGAAATTATGTTGTTTAGAGAACAAATAGAGAGAGCTGGGTTTCATTGTGTAAAGAGAAGTAAGCCAGGCTCAACCAAGACAAGTCTTACATGTCACCATCGCGTTTGTGGAGTCCAGGGGGTGGAAGAGGCCTGGATGTAAAAAGGGGAACAGTTAGGAATATGAAAGGGGATGGAAGGAGAGGGTCTGGGGGAAAAATGGTGTTTTCTTAGTTAGGGTTGCTATTGCTAAGATAAAACACAGTAACCAAAAGGAAATCAGGGAGGCAAGGGTTTATTTGGCTTACACTTCCACATCACTGTTCATCTTTGGAGCAAGTGAGGATAGGAACTCAGGCAGAGTAGGAACCTGGAGGCAGGAGCTGATGCAGAGGCCATGGAGGGGTGCTTACTGGCTTGCTCTTCATGGCTTGTCCAGTCTGCTCTCTTATAGAACCCAGGACCACCAGCCCAAAGTGGTACTACCCACAATGAGCTGGGCCCTACCATGTCGCTCACTAGTTAAGAAAATGCCTAACAGCCTGTTCTTATGGAGGCATATTCTCAGTTGAGGCTCCTTCCTCTCTGATGATTCTAGCTTGTGTCAAGTTGACATAAAACCAGTCAGCACAGGAGTCAATATGATCATAGTACATTACATTCATATATGAAAATATCAATAATGAAACCCATTACTCTGAACAATTGGCATGCACTAGTAAAACTATTTCAAATTAAAAAGAAATAAAAATATACTCTAGGATTGCTGAGTGTGCAAGAGATGAGAATTGGAGAAATAGGTAGAACTGAGCATAATGGTGTGAGCCGTTTCCCTGGGACACGTCCATGCTGGGTTAGTGATGTCAGCCGTTTCCCTGGGACACGCCCATACTGGGTTAGTGATGTCAGCCGTTTCCCTGGGACATGCCCATGCTGGGTTAGTGATGTCAGCTTATCCCTGGGACACGCCCATGCTGGGTTAGTGATGTCAGCTTATCCCTGGGACACGCCCATGCTGGGTTAGTGATGTCAGCTTATCCCTGGGACACGCCCATGCTGGGTTAGTGATGTCAGCCGTTTCCCTGGGACACGCCCATACTGGGTTAGTGATGTCAGCTTATCCTTGGGACACGTCCATGCTGGGTTAGTAATGTCAGCTTATCCCTGGGACATGCCCATGCTGGGTTAGTGATGTCAGCTTATCTTTGGGACACACCCATCTGGGTTAATGATGTCAGCTTATTCCCGGGACACGCCCACGCTGGGTTAGTGATGTCAGCTTATCCCTGGGACACGCCCATGCTGGGTGAGTGATGTCAGCTTGTTCCTGGGATACACCCACGCTGGGTTAGTGATGTCAGCTTATCCCTGGGACATGCTCATGCTGGGTTAGTGATGTCAGCTTGTTCCTGGGATACACCCACGCTGGGTTAGTGATGTCAGCTTATCCCTGGGACATGCCCATGCTGGATGAGTGATGTCAGCTTGTTCCTGGGATACACCCACGCTTGGTTAGTGATATCAGCTTATCCCTGGGACACGCTCATGCTGGGTTAGTGATGTCATCTTATCCCTGGGACACACCCACACTGGGTTAGTGATGTCAGCTTATCCCTGGGACACGCCCATGCTGGGTGAGTGATGTCAGCTTGTTCCTGGGATACACCCACGCTGGGTTAGTGATATCAGCTTATCCCTGGGACATGCTCATGTTGGGTTAGTGATGTCAGCTTACAGAAACTTTAAAAATCAATAAATAAATTAAATTAAAAAAATTAAAAAAAGCAGGATGAACAGTCATGGGAGCAAGTCAGTAAGCAGCATCCCTCCATGGCCTCTCCATCAGATCCTGCCTCCAGGAACCTGTCCTGACTTGCTCCAAGGATGAGCATTGTTGTGAAATCTTAAGCCAAATAATCCCTTCTTCCTCAAGTTGCTTGAGTCATGGTGTTTCCTTGCAGCAATACAAACCCTAGCTAAGACAGATGCTCTGCCGGAACGTGGCTGAAACTGGATCGAAGGGTAACCTGAGCAGAGAGATTTGCAGATCAATGCATGCTGCATTATTCACAACAGCTAAGATACTGAAGAGCCCATGAACAGATGACTAGCTAAAGGGAATGTGGCTGCTGGGATAAGACACCATGACCAGAGCAACTTACAAAGGAAAGTGTGCTACTGGGCTTACAGTTCCAGAGGGCTAAAGTCCATGATGGTAGAGCAAACCCGTGGCAGTAGGAACAGCTGAGAGTTCACATCCCAAACCACAAGCAGGAGGCAGAGAGCACACTGGGAATAGCATGAATCTTCTGAAACCTCAGAGCTCACCCCAGTGACACACCTCTTCTTTCAAGGCCACAACTCTTAATCCTTCCCAAACAGTTTCACCAACCGGGGACCAAGTATTCAAATATACAAAACTATGGGCCCATTCTCATTCAAACCATCAACGTAATAGATGTGCACAATGGAATTTCATTCAACTGTACAGAGGAATGAAATGATACCATTTTCTAGAAAAAAAAGATGGAACTGAAGATCATCACGTTAAGTGAAATGAGGCAGACTCAGAAAGACAAATGTCTCGTTTTTATCATATGCATAATCTAGATTTGAATATAAACATGATAGTATATATACATATATATGATATGAACATAGGAAGACTATGAGAGGGAAGGACGAGGCCTAAAGGAGGGCAGAGAGACAAACAAGACAGAGTCCTCTCCAATGAGGGTGAGAGAGAAAAATAAAACAGTGAGTGTCTTCTCTTTTATGGAAAAAAGAGACCCTGGGGTATGAAGACAGCCCCCTCTGCAGGCTGGGGTATGAAGACAGACCCCTCTGCAGGCTGAGGTATGAAGACAGCACCCTCTACAGGCTGGGGTATGAAGACAGCGCCCTCTGCAGGCTGGGGTATGAAGACAGAGCCCTCTACAGGCTGGGGTATGAATACAGCCCCCTCTGCAGGCTGGAGTGCACTGACTGCAGTGCAAGAGTCAATGGCAGAGCTGCCCAAGACCAAGATGACTCCAGACTCACTCTGTGGTGTCTTAATCCTGCACAGCAGTCATGAGTCATGGATGAGTTCACGCCTAATCATGTGTTTAAAGTCTCAGCTAATAAATATCGGTGCTTCCAAGGAGCCAGAGGTTTCATCATAATGGTTTAATGAACAGAATCAAAAGCTTATACACTGACTTGTGATTTGAAAATGGAGTATGAGCTAATTTATATACACAGCCAAGTAAAATGTAAGCTGAAGCCATGACATAGATCTAATTAGGCAAAGGTACAGTGGTGACAATCTGCTGTCTTCCAAAGTCTCAAATGTCCTCTCTTTAAAATCAGCCTGGTCTAGCCCTGGCTACGTGTGAGTGACATGAATTCAGGTGTCAACTGCCATTGCTGACATACCCTTGTCAGATACTTTCAGTCCGTTGACATCAATTTACTAAATGTCCCTGGTGTAGGGGGACATGGCGCCATCCTTGAGGCAGTGGGAATCCCTGCCTAGGAGAAGACAGACATGGGTGTGTGGAAGGTGAGCTCAGAGCCCAGGGCACAAAACCCAATTGCTCTGGTTAGTGAAAGCCTGTCCAAGGAAGCAATCAGTTGCTGAAGAAGTTGAAGAGGCAGGGATTGCCTTAGGGGCTCTGTCCCTGAGCTGGACACGCAGGGCAGTTAGTGTCGCCCCTTGCTTTCATGCAGGAACAAATAGGTAGCTCAAAGATCGAACACTGTGAGTCCCTGCAACAGGACCACAGGGAAAGCAGCGCTAGGAGAGGCTCTCGTGGAAGGCAGGAAGGAAGTACTTGTGGCATATGACTTCAAAGATGTCATAACTCTGGAAGGGAGAGCAACCATCCTTGAGTGAACATTCTGTGTGAGCTTGGTGCTCTGCTAAGTTTTTGTCATATCCATCCCACGTGTCAAACTGTGCTTTACTTTCTCATTGCCATGACCAAGGCGAGAGGCCAGTTCATGTTCCAGAATAACAACTTAGAAGGATCCTATCTGAGGTGCCAACCAAGGCCTGCCATTTGCACAGCCTGTGCCCTCAAAGTTTGCCTTGCATCCTAGACCAGGGGCACAAAAGAGATGTCTCGGGGTGTTGGTAGTGGAGGGAGTGTCTTTGTAGGGACTGAGCTGGTTCTGAGACGTGGAATCAAGCTCATGCAGTATTGTGGGAGCTTAACTCAGAAAGTGCTGGTCAAGAATAGACATAGGAAAGGGACAGTCAGGCAGCTGCCCTATGGGTATCAAGTTGTGAATTCTCCTGGGGACTTACTCAGAATTATTATATCTTAGCGTGAAGGAGCTGGGGATATTTAATACTACACCTATCACTGGCCACTAACTGGGGCCACTTCCAGGGGTTCCAGTTTTTAGGAACATTGGCTTGCCTGTGTACTGGCCAAGCCTGCCCAGCCCTTGGTAGGATGCTGGCCAGCAGGAAGTCTCCGAGCTCTTATTAACAGTACTGCATGCACAGGAGGTTCCTGTGTTCATCCAAGTGTCTCCCAGAGTCTGTGTCCCTGGATGCTAGAGCTCCAAGTTCTGGGGAGAAAGACATGCCGGCCTTTGTTCCCCTACTGTGCCTGGGACTCCTTCCTACTGTGCTGCTAACTCCTCTTAGTAATGACAGATCTTTGGACTCCATGCTGGTAAGCCTAAGCCTAGACACGGAGTCCGTGGGCACTCGGTAAACTTCCTTCCCTGGCGAGAGTGCCAGATGTCCCAGCAGCTTGTGCTCACCCGCTCTAAGGTAGGTAGTAAATGGTGTAAAAGGTTTTGCCTGTGAGTTGTTCATCCATGTTGGACTCAGGGCCTTACTTCTGGCTGGATTCGAGTCAGCTTTGCTATGGCTATGCTGTAGCATTCTGCAACTCCAGGGTCATATGGCTTCCTCAAGTGTTACCTTTCTCATTTGTTTAAAGGGACAATTATCAGAGCCAGCCGGCCCCGCCCCCGGTCCCTGTTGACTGGTTATATAGCAGCACCAAGATTCACCAGCATAGCTCTTGAGAGATGGGGGCTTTTCAGGCTCTCTTCCATTCTTGCATAGGGCTTGAGGCTTGAGGCTGCCCAAGTCAGTGCCCTGGCTCCGGCTGCTGTCAACAGGAAAGCCAGGCTGGACCTAGTGCTGGGTAAGAGCATAGGTCTTGCGATCTGTGGAATAGAGTTTTATCTCTGCACCTTTCTGACAGGCTCACTCCAAGCAAACCACCCATCATTCCCAGTTCCCTCACTTTTAGGTTGGAGCTAAAACCCGCTCTGTTCTCCTTTCTGCCTAGCGCTGATCCAGCAGAGCACGCACAGCCCTTAGCAATGATGTAAGCTTCCTACCGTCATCATGTGTCTCAGCGTGGATCGCGTTCCCACTCAGGGAGCTAGGAGGAGATACTGGGTGCCCTCAGTCACCCAGAACCCCGATGTCACAGGAGCAGATGGTTCTTTACCTGTCTCTGTAACTGTCAGCCTTTGTTCCTTCCACAATTAGACATATCAGGTTCAAAAGACACACTGCCTCTCCCTGATGAATAGATTAACAACCTCCCTCCCCAGATTTGGGGCTTTATCCACATCTTGAATTGCTGAGTAGCTTGGAGTGGAAACTGCAGGGAGCTTTGGGGAACTGCAGGGAAGTACCAGTCTACCCTGCTGTATCCAAGTCCCTGTTTGTGGGAGGTGGCAGGGATCGTGTAACCAAGGCAATAGGAGCTGGCTTGAGGCTCAGTCAGGGGATGCATGACATGGGTGCCCACATGGTCGGTCCCAACCAACTATATAGAGAAAGATGAAGTCCTGACCCTGAAGTCAGAAGGTGTAGTGACGGTGGAAGGAGCTAAGGACAGGAAATGGAATGTCAAGCTCGCAATGTGCGACTGTTGTGCAGACAAGCCTGGGACCAGCAGAAGATGTCAGGTCTGCTCTGGTCTGGAGCTGGGAGGCTGTCAGTGTGGTACCAGTGGACTCAGTGCTAACCCCTACTCCCTATACTGGGGCTCTATAGCAAGCCAGCTACGTTGCCCTTTCCTGACTTTACATGAGAGCTTTGTGTAGGTGAGATCTATTCTTCTGTCCTCCATCCAAGACCCCTTTGTTTCCTTTGCCTTTGAAGCACATCCCAGCTGGCTGGTGCTGGGGGCAGGCCCTCGACCCATTATTAGCCAGCATTCTCTGCCCCCACCTGCTGGGGAGCCCCACCTTGTCAGCGGTTGCTGAGACCTGACACTGCCTCTTCACAGACGAGACTGTGAAGAAAGAGGGGTTCTCAGGGCTGTGGATGCATATGGGTTGGGGGGTGTCATATGGGCTCGGGGCCTGGAATGAGCAAGCAAGATGCTGACAATGTTGACCTTCTCCTAAGCCCGGCAGTATGTGCAGGACTGTCAGCCGCGCCTGAGACACGCCACTTAGCCTTTGTTTGTATTTATTTCCTTTTATTTCTTTCTCACGTTATGTTCTGTCACTGAGCAGACTAAATGACAGGAAGAGCCTCTCCCCATCAGAGTGTGGGACCGTGGCCACCGCTGCTGCAACCTGAGGTCTTGTTTCAGGTGTCAGGTTCTGAAGTATTAAGGTCACCGATCCAGCTGTTAACTGGTGAGACTCGCCACGGTCCGGTTGGAGCACTGTGATATGGGAAAGTGAGGGTGGCCTGTCGGATCCCGGCAGGTGTCCTGCGAGTGGACATTCCCATCTCATCCTTTATTTCTTGTGGCTGTGCAAAAGTTACCATTACATACAACTGAGCTGGGGCAGATGTGCACTAAATACTCACACTTGGGGTATGTGGTTTGATGAATTCTGGTGTGAATTCAATGAAAACCACAGGATAACAGACATAATGCTGGAGAGATGGCTCAGTGGTGAGAGCTCTCATGGCTCCTGCAGACAGCCTGGGTTCTGTTCTCAATATACACCTCAGACAACTCACAACTGCCTGGAACTCCAGTACCAGGGGATCCTGCACCCTCTGCTAGTCTCAGTGGATGTCTACATGAAGTAGTCCACATAAACTCATGCATACACATATACATACAAGTATACAAGTAAATAGATAAATAAATATTATTAAAAAGATAGCAATTATACTCTTTCTGCCCCAAAGTCCTTTCAGGGCCTTGTAAATATTTCCTCCATCTCACTGCTCCCAGGCAGATGATCATCTGGTTTCTGTCTCTAGAGACAAATTTGAATTTTCTAGAATGTTAATAAATGGAATCATTTGGGACATATCTTTGTTGACCTGGCTTCTTTCAGCATAACTGACATCGCCCATGTGTCGCACCTACCCGGAGCTGTTCCTTTTGAGTCATAGTCCATTATGTGGCTGTTCCACAATGCTCACTAATTTGCCTGTTGATGGGCGTTTGGGTTATTTCCAACATGGGGCTACTACAGATAAAACTGTAATGAACATTGTCTTAGGGTTTTATCGCCATGAAGGGACACCATGACCATGGCAACTCTTATAAAGGAGAGCATTTAATTGGGGCTGGCTTACAGTTTCAGAGCTGTAGTCCATCGGTGGCACATGGGCAGACTTGGTGTTGGAGACGGAGCTGAGCCGTTCTATATCCAGATCTGCAAGCAGCAAGAAGAGATGGCTGCTACACACTTCTTCCAACAAGACCTCACCTCCTCATCCTACCACTCCCTGTGGGCCTGTGGGTTCAGTTTTATTCAAACCACCACAAACCCCATGGGGAAGGTCTTTTTGTGGAAATGGGTCTTTGTTTCTCTTTGGATGAAACCATTAGTTCTGAGTTCCAGAGGAACTGCTCCATTGTGGTTCAGGGTCCTGCACCTCACCATCATCTCCCACCTGGAGTGCACAGGGGTGTTGTCAGTTGCTCCGCTGTGGTTCAGGGTCCTGCACCTCACCATCATCTCCCACCTGGAGTGCACAGGGGTGTTGTCAGTTGCTCCGCTGTGGTTCAGGGTCCTGCACCTCACCATCATCTCCCACCTGGAGTGCACAGGGGTGTCGTCAGTTGCTCCGCTGTGGTTCAGGGTCCTGCACCTCACCATCATCTCGCACCTGAGGTGCATGGGGGTGTCGTCAGTTACTCTAGCCATGCTGGCGGAGTGACAGCCCATTGTGATTTCAACTTCTGTTTCTCTAATGACTGACACTGTCTGTATATTGTCATGGATTTGGCATTTCTTTAGTGAAATGTTGGCTTAAATCTGTCCTTATTTGAAGCTGGATTCTCTTTTTATTACAACATTCCAAGAATTCTTCATATTTTCTATGTGGAAGTCAGACGCTTTGCATTGTTTTTAAATTTGCAGATTGCCTCTTTTAGTTCCTTGAGGAGATCTGTTAGTGAGCAGATATTTTAAATGTTGATGAAGTCCAATTATAGAAATGGCTTATGTTCTTTGTGTTGTGTTTAAGTAGTGCTCCCCAAGTCCAGAGTCATTCAACGCTTTTGAGATTGTCTTCCATACATTTCATGGTGTTAGCTCTTGCTTTTGGGTCTGTTATCTGTTTTGAATTAAGTCCTGTGCCTGATGTGAGGTTTGCATGGTTTTGCTGTTGTTTTACCCGCAGCTGTTTGGTCGTTGTCATGTGACCTGTGGCAGGGCTTCCTTCCCCCATTGAATTGCTCTTCATTTTTATCCAAAATAATCAGTAGTACTATGGAGGTCTGTGTTTGGATTTTTTTGTGCTTCACACCTTGGTGCATATCCATCTACCTTATGTAAATATCATACCGCCTGATTGGTGTACAATTACATCTTGAAATTAGGTGGCGTAAATCTTCCAGTATTGTGCTTTCTTAAAGTTTTCGATATGTATTTAACTTGACAATTCCTACCCTGGAAATTTTTTTTGGGGGGGGATTTCGGTAAGGATTAAAATGAATTTATAAATGAATTTATCATACAATTCAGGTAATTTAAAATATTCTCTTCAAGTGTTTTTGGGTTTTGTTTGTGTTGTTTTGCTATCTTCAACCACTAAAGCCACCTCACAGCTTTCTGCTTGCTGCTCTTTTCCCCAATTCCTTTCCCCTGTTTTTCTTTTGACACTTTCAATGAGTGTGTCTTCAAGTTCCCTAGTCTTTCTTTTTGCACTCTTTCCAGTACTAGAGAATGAACTTAGGCTTGGCACACATAGGCAAGTTATAACCCTTGCCCTGCGGTGCCTTTTCTGTTGGCCTTATCCAGCATGTCCATTCATTAAAGACTGTAGTTTTCATCTAGAAGTTCAGTGTGGGCCATCTTGGCATCTTGCATGTCCCCTCTTATCACACTGTACCTCCCTGCACCTCCTGGAGCACAAGGGAAAAGTTCTGATAAGGTTATGTCTCTTTGTCTACCAATTCTGCTACCTGCATCATGTCTGGGTTTGTTGGTGTTGACTGAATTTTGCCCCTTGATGATGTGCAGACCGTTCCAGGATGCCAGGCACTAGGTGAGGGTGCTGTACTCTTTCATCCTTAAACTTTGTTCTGGAACTCACTTAACGTCCTTAGAGCCATGTTAATTAATTTGTGCCTTCCTTTGGAGACTTATTACTTGAGGCCAGAATGACTTTTAGTTGAACACTGAATCCCACCTTCAGTATTCTGCCTGGTACCCTGCAGAAGGCTCTTTGACTCTGATTTGCAGAAGCATGAGCTACCTGTAGCTCTGTCCCGGCTGGCTGTAGGTTCTTCCTGGTCCCAGGTCCAGGCACCCATGATCAGCTCTCAGCTGAAGTCTAATTCTGTTGCTCCATCGTTTCTGGTCTCACTCACTGTTAAGGTAATTTTTTGGTATTTTCTAACTTGGTCAAGGATGAAGCACGGGAATTGCATGTGTGTTTATGTATGTACATGCATGATGGCTGTATTGTGTGCATATCTATGTGTGAACAAGAAACTCCACTAAGCTATAGTTTCCATTTATCAATCATGGGAGATAAATGTGGGTCCCAATGAAAATTTTTCTACAGTTAAAAATATTCTGTGGTCTTCAAAATGGCCCAGTGAATGTCTCTTTCTATGACAGACTGAAGTAATGCAGACTGGAGCATGGGTTAGGGTATCTAAACAAAGTTTGTCCCAACACAGTCCTTCATATGAAACATGTGAGTCTACCCATGATCTCATAGTGAGATGCAGCATGCCTATCTGGCTAGGATGATTATTGTGATCACTAGTTACCCACCCTGCTACTTTGAAATCCCTTTATGGTTGAGTGGGAGGAGGCAGAGAGAGACAAAGTCTGGTCACTGATTGGTTGCGGCTGCTCCTAAGAACTGACATCCTTTTGAGGAAGCCCTTGAAGGGTGGACCAAGGAATCCCCACACTGCTGACACTGCTTGCGTTCACAGGATCAGTGTCCGGGCTCTACAGGCCTAGCCATGATCATGCATATCGCTATCAGCTGAGCAGGAAGTGACACAATACTGTGTGTAGGATCAGTGAGGGATCAGCGCTGGCCGAGGCATGGAATGCAAAGGGGGTAGGGGCCCAGCAGTCTGGGAACAAGGCAGGCTCTAGCAACTGAAGAGTCAAGCTTCGTAAAGATATTTTATGTGTGGCCAGGACCGGAATTGGCATTTACTGTCCCCAACCCTCCACCCTGAGAAGCCAGGAAGTACCTCCACACCCAACCTCGCCTTTGGCCAACTAGCATTCTTGATGACTGAGCAATTTTAAAAAATTCTGCTCTTGGAACATTTCAATTCTAGGAAGAAATTTCTAGAAGCAAAGGCTTGGCAGGTTGCGAAGGCAGCAATTCTGGTTTGGAAGAAACTCCGGAAGACACTTACCTGCCAAGTATGTACTGACGGGCTGGGTGGTCAGCAGCAGCAGGCGGGGCAGGGTCAGGCTTCCAGTATCTTCCCAGAAACTGGCCTGATGGAAGGGTCAGTCCTGTCATCTCTCAGTGCTCATGGCCAGAAGACCTACCACCCCATACTTTCCATTCCTCTATAATGGAAGTGTGGGTTTCCCTGAAGGCCCAAGGTTCCTTCTTCATCCTGGATTTTGGAAATATCCCTGTGGATTGCCCAGGGAGAGAAATCCTGCAGGAACCCTTTCTTGTTTACAGCCTGGCTTGACCCGAATGTCCCTCTGGCTTTAGAAATAGACAAGAAAGAAAAGACAACAACGTCTTTCTTGCATTGTCATCTCCCAGGTAGTGGATGGCCATGACCTCTGGCTTCAGAGTCCTGACCTGGCTTGTCCCTTTGTAGAGGTTTGTGCTGCTGGGTGGTGGGAGAGACCTGTTAGGCTTCTGTGAGCAGCCTTCGCCTTCACATTAAAATAGTGTGTGTGTGTGTGTGTGTGTGTGCAAGTGTGTGTGTGTGTGTGCATGTGTGTGTATGTGTGTGCGTGTGTGTGTGTCTGTGTGTGTGTGTTTGCATAGGTCATGGCAAGTAGAGGTCAGAACTCATGAGAGTTGATTGTCTCTACCATGTAGATGCCAGTTATCAAACTCAGGTCCTTTGGTTTAGAGGCTTGGGCTTTTACCTACTGAGCCATCTTGCTGGTTCCACAATATTTTGATTTTTGTGACTTACTTATTTCACTGAGTATAATATCTTCCAGTTTTACCCTTGTGAAGATTGGATGCTATTATTTTTGTGACAGACTAATATTCTTTTGCTCACATGTACAACGATTTATTGATCATTTATTTGTCAACAGAAGTCTCAGTGGATTCCATATTTTTGGTCAAACCAAGGTCCTCTCCTTATGTACTAGACAAGTGCTCTACCACATAGCCTTTGTCTCTCAGATGTCTCCTTGACACACAGAGTTCATTTCCTTTAAACACACACTTAGTAGTGAGTGGCATGTCTAGATCATATGACAGCTATGTTTCCAGTGATCTGAACACCCGCCACCATGTTTCCCATGACGGCTGTATTGGTGACACCCCCACAGCACTGCTAGGGAGCTTCAATCCCTCTGCATCATCTTGTTTAGTTTTATTTTTAATGTTGCTCTCCTTTGGTAAACAGCACCATGGATACAAGTCCCAATTCCGTGATGATCCTGGTTTGCCATAATAAACCAACATTTCCTCCTGAGGTTTTGATTCTGAGAGGACATTGCTCTGTGTAGCCCCAGTTGGTCATGTATAAAATGGTATCTGCTTTGCTTTTATTAATGATTCTTCTCCTTTCAGTTTTTATTGCATGTCCCTGGTTGAATATCTGCTTTTATCCTGAGTGGGACTTATTGTGTGTGGATTTCCTGATAACTACTTTAAAACTCTTCCCCATCTTTAATTGCATAAAACCCACACACTAAAAAATTACCATACTAACTATTGTAAGTATGTAGGACAGTGGTGTTAAGTATAATGTACAACCATCTCTCTCCATTTCCTCCTCTACCTCAACCACCCATCTGTACTTCTAATTCAACCACCCAACTCCACCATCCAGCTCCACCACCCAACTCCACCATCCATCTTCACCATCCATCTCCACCATCCATCTCCACCACCCAACTCCACCATCCATCTCCACCACCCAACTCCACCACCCAACTCCACTATCCAGCTCCACCATCCAGCTCCACCATCCATCTCCACCACCCAACTCCACCATCCATCTCCACCACCCAACTCCACCACCCAACTCCACCATCCAGCTCCACCATCCATCTCCATTATCCAACTCCACCATCCATCTCCACCATCCATCTCCATTATCCAACTCCACCACCCATCTCCACCACCCAACTCCACCATTCATCTCCACCACCCATCTCCTTTTATCTTCATCATCCATCTCCATCACCTATCTCCATCATCTGTCTCCATCATCCATCTCCACTTCCCTATCCACCAGCTGCAACCCTGAGAGAAGCTGTTGTGCCCACCCCCTTTGCTGCTCATGGTTGTGGGAGAGGACTAGGGAATTGGTCAACTGAGGTTTGTTCTCAGTAGTACCAGCCCCTGGTGGCAACATACATACTCACAAATGGAACAAAGCCAAACTGCCAAAGCACCTGAGCCAGCCATGCAAACTTAAACTCCACGTCCTCCACAGTGAAGGCTCATCTCTCTGCTGATAAAAGGGAAGGGTTTCTTTGAAGACTGCTCTCTCTATGCAGGATTATACCCTACAATGGGGCAAGAGCTGCCAGCTAGGCCATTGAAGGGGAAGATGTGTTTTGTTCAAATTGGCATTATCTCCTCCCCTAACCCATCCTGTCCCCTCTGGCCTGGCTTCTGTCAACAACCAAGTTTTAAGACCTAACTGCTATTCTTGCAGCAGAAGAGTGATGGGAGGAGCCAGGAGTGCTGGGGGAGGATCTTTCATTCAGTCTCCACTGACCACCTGTCTGGACTTGTGGATGGAGAGGTATCTTGGGAGCTGTGCTTTGTGTGTTAGCACCAGGAAGTTTCTACCAAAACGCTGATCAGACGGGTCACCATAGAAATTTCTGTGCCTTGTTTCTTAGCTGCAAGAACGAGGCAGTGGTAGCAAAGTCCTGCGGCTAATGCAGGAGAAGGAGGGAGCCACGCAAAAGGACAAGAATCATCTGGGTTGGAACACTCTGGAGATCCACAGAGGGATGAGGACCACCCAGGGCTGGGGAATACATCATAGGATAAAGTCAAAATGAGGCCAGGTGACTTGAGGAAGGCTACCTGGAAGACAGTGTACTGCAGAGGCCCTACACATGCAAGAATACATAGGCTTAAAACAAGAGTAGCTAAAGAAATGACTCTCCACTTCAGCTTGAGTTCTGCAAGTCTTAGCTACTACTGGGCTATGCCTTCAGGCTCCCCAGCTTTGGCCCCATTTTGGTTCCTTCTTTCCCTGAGATTCAGCATCCCTCCCCCAAACACCTGCTCATTAATGGCCACCAGCCCCTCCTCAAGAGAGGTGTCTGGTGAGCCAGGATTAGGGGAATTTAAGCTCAGAGAGGTTAAGTGACTTGCCAAGAATCACCCAGCAGATCAATTTTGAATCCAGAAACAGGAACCAGATGTCTCCACCTTAGGCTGTGCTTGCTTTAGAGGGAGGGGCCGGGGCTGGGAGCCCCTGAAGAGGGGCTGGGCTACTTTGGAAGAGTCTAAGAATTACAAGTCATTGTGGGACTTATGCTCAGGAGTTAGGGGCAGGCATTCTCAAAACATGGGCTCACGGACAGCTCCAGCTTGCAGCTTCTGCTGTGACACAGATTTCCATAGGAAAAGACGCTGCAGCGAATGAATGAAATGAATGGGTGAAGGATTTGGCACAGGCTGTATCAAGTATCAAATAATGAGCTCCCCATTTCCTGTCACCAGTCAGTGTTTCTCAGTTTAGCCAAAATTGGCAAGAGCAGCGCTGGTTATTAAAGGAAAACTGGAAAAGGCAATTAAGTGCTCCTGGGGTTAAAAGGCCGAATCCAGTGGAAACAGGGCTCATAAATTTTACTCATAGATATCCCTATTGCTCAGAGGCTGCAGCTCTGAAGAGGCGCCGCGTGAGACAGAGGGCTCCTCACCCAGAGCTGAATTCTACCAGGTTTGCTTGCCTGAGAGTCTTGCGTGGTACCCAGCACTAGGTTCGGGCTTCTATAGGGCAGAGGACTTGGGGAGCCTCAGGTTGCTCTAGTTCAATCCTAAGAGATGTCACACTGGAGGGAGGGATCTGTGCCTCTGCCTGCTTCTTTGCCCAGGCCTGGAGTGTCCTAAAGCATGTGATTCCTGCTATAGAAGCAAAGAAAGGGCCAGGCAAGCCCAGTCAGGCTGACCTAAAGTCTAGCTTCTCAAGCTGAGGGCCACAACCTCATGTGGGGACAGATAACTGGGTGTGGGGGTAGTGACAAAATTGATGATAGTTAAAAGGTTTTAGTCACACAGCAGCTAAAGCTCCCAATGCATAATGAATGTTTCTGTCAGTGTTCACACGTGTTACGTCAGGAGACATCACCACAGCCTCTCGCACACACAGCCCGTTCACCTTGCACTGTGCATGTCGGTGTGCTACACAGGCCAGAAGATGCTGACAGAAACAGACTCATACTGATGTGTGTTATGAATTGAGATTTTTAAATATGCCTCCAGGTTTTCAAACATTTAGTTACAGGAAAAAGAAGAGTCTTTTCCTATCTTCATTCTTCAGCATGTAAGTATGGGAAATAAGGTAACAAATAAGTGAAAATTAAGTGTTATTGGGGGGGGGGCGGTGCTAAGGTTTTGACATAGATTCTCCCTATGTAGTCTCGGCTGTCTTGGAACTCACTCAGTAGACCAGGCTGGCTTTTATCTCAAAGAGATCCTTCTTCCTCTGCCCCAGAGTACTGGAATTAAAGGTGTGCACCACCATGCCCAAGATGAAGAAGTTTTAATGTATCATCCAGCAGAAAAGGCCACCAGCATAGAAAAAAAGCAAAAAAATCTTTGGTTTGCTGATTTGGGCCGAGACAGTGACTTTAAAAGTCCCTCCCCACATTGTGAGACATCTCTGACCTCCTCACATAGGGCAGGAGTTACTGCAAATTCCTGATCTTATTGGTTTAGAACACAAAGCCTTACCTAATGAATAATTTGGGGCCCAAGACTGCCCCCTTTCCCGACCCTGCTCTAGCAACACAGTAGACAACCTTGTCACGTTCAGACTATCAGTTTGGAGAGCAGGTGCCAAACCAGCTAGGGGAGAGGGGCCTGGTGCTTCCTGTTCTTCTGAAACTTGACAAACTGAAAATCAATCATAACAATTTATTTCTTACACAGGTATCAAATTAGTCTACCTTTGGATTGTGTTGTTAGGAATTTTTTTAAGATTCATTTATCTATTTTATGTATACGAGGACTCTGTCTGCACGTATGCCTGCAGTTCACAAGAAAGCACTGAATCCCATTATAGATGGTTGTGAGCTGCCATGTGGGTGCTGGGAATTGAGCTCAGGTCTTCTGGAAGAGCAGCCAGTGCTCTCAATCACTGAGTCATCTCTCCAGTCCTTGTTATGATCTTTTACTTTAAAAGTTGCTCTTTGAGTTTCTTACTTGAGTTTCACTAAAAAAGATCATTAAATTAAATTTGACTTGGGATTAGGAGTTTCAGAAAAATCCTAAGACAGCCCATACGTACTTTCTTACATCCGTCATTTTGTAGTAGGTGTTTATGTAAAGCAGAGTTCTTGGCATTGATGATAATAAAACAAACATTCTGAGCAGCTCAGAGAAGAGTAGAAATGCTTGGTCTGACAGTGGTAAATATTTGGCCAAGATTTAATTCCTTAGGAAAAATGCATCTTATTAATATATATGTATATATATGTGTGTATATATATAATATTGCCACTCATCAAGTATTTATATATTAAGCAATTGCTTACATTTTTTCCTTGTGATTTATTATCAGCAAATGTTTTATTTTTCTCCCAATTTTATATGCCTGTATAACCAGGGCCATCTAAGATTCTCTTGGTTAAAGGGGTTGTGAAGAGAACAGCCGCTCTGTTCTATGCACTCTCTGACGTTTTGTGGGGTATTTTCTGTCCGACAGCTTCACAAATGCAGACAGAACTGAGAGTGTTGGCTTTGGGCATCATGCTCACAGCTGAGCAGCGGGTGGCTCCAGACTCACACCCCTGGGGGCTAGACGTGGTTTGGGTGTAATGGGATGGATGTCCCACTGAGGACACAGACCTATGCAGGGTCCCAGCTTGGCCAATTGCTCCCTTCCCTTCCATCCTGCTGCAGCCTGGAGGGGCCTTAGGAAGCATCAGAGCTGGGCATGGTATAAAGACCTCCCAAGAGCCACCTGTGGCGGACCTCTCGACTGGCGACGAAGAATGACCACCACACCAGGATTCCACTCAGATCACGCTTTTACTGGAGTGTCCTTGATTGATGGGGAGCAGGGAACGAGAGGGCGGGAAAACGAGGAACAGGGAGCGGAGGGGCAGGGAGTGAGGGGAGAGGCAGCAGGAAGCGAAGGGAGGGGGGAGGGGCGCTTAGGCAGCCGCTTAAATAGGGAATTGGCACAAGGGTCGCCCTGTGATTGGCTGCCACCAACAGCTGACACCAGACCGCATCCGGATAGGCTCAAGGATCCTCATCCACCGCGCATGCAGGAAGCGGGGACGCACAGCTCTCAAAGCCATAGCCAAATATGGAGTTGTTTATTTCCAACAAGACAGGATGTCTGTGCCATCTTGTAATGGCGATCCTGTCCGGCTCACTACAGCCACCCAAACCACACTATTCAAACTGAAGAGTACTGGGGGAAAAGTAGGTGATAGCTCAGTAGCTCTTGCTCTGGCAATGGGTTCATTCCAGGGCAGCCAGCAAGGAGACCCTGTGTCTGGGCTAAGATATGCCACCAGCTTCCCTCCCTCCTCCCTCCTTTCTCCTCCCCCCCTTCTTCTTCCCTTTTTCTTTAATTTACTGTCTAGGCTGACCTGGATTCATTATATAGTTCCAGGCTAGCCTTAAACTCACAGCATCCTCCTGCCTTGGCTTCTTGAGTTTTGGGATTATAAATATGGACCTACCTTGCCTGGCTGAGTTTTCTGTGAATGAGTTTAGAATGCCTGTATTGTTCAAACAGAAAAATAGACATCCAAAATTCAGCCGGGCTGATGGACCTTTTTCACCTTCAGGAATTCCTTCCCACTTTGTCTTTCCGAAGGGTTACTTATTCGGAAACAAAGGAGGCCCAGGGCAAGGTCTGGGGAGACAGGGAGCACAGATGTGGCTACCCAGGGTGCTTTCGGTCCTCTCCCCAGGTCTGAATCTCTAGGAAATGTTTCGGGCAGTTTCTCATGCCACATTTGCATGCTATACAGCCACCCACCATCTTTGCTGATAATATGACAATTAAAATAGAACGTGGCAGTGACTGCTAATTAAGCCTGCCGGTCCACAAAGAGATGCAGATTGTTTTCAAGTGAGCTGGGCCTGCCTCGGCCTGTCTGCAGCCGAAGACTGGAGTTTGGCTCTAGAATGCAAGGTCCCAGAGTAACAGCCTTCCAGATACCTTTAAATTGTCCTTCTGGAGACAGGGTCTCATACAGCCCAGGTACCCTGGTTGTGAAGCCAAGATCGACCTCAAACTCCTGGTCCTCCTACCTCCTTTAAAAGTGGGCCCTCATTCCAGTTAAAGTCAGTGCTCAAATCCTGCCAGAGCTCGTGGCCCACACCTGGAACCCCAGCTCCAGGGAGGCTAAGGTAGGAGAATCGCCACCAGTTCAAGGCTCGCTGGGTCTACAGAGTGAGGCCCTATCCCAAAACAAAATGCTCAAACTAAATCATCTTGAATTTCAAAAGTGTGTACGTGTTTGGGATGTATTTTCTCCAGTCCCTTCCATCAGTCTGCTTTTTCCTGGTTTGATTTTTGAGGGGAATGATAACAACTTGAAGTGTTTATTTTTCTGTTTGCTTAAGATTTTAAACTTTATATTTAATTAAAATGCCTACTCCTTAACTTGGTTTATTAATAGGGATCTTAAGCTGTCCTGTTACTGTGGAGAATGCCTGCCTCAGAGGATTCTGGGTTTGAAGCCTGTTTTAGTTGCCATGCTAATAGGAAATTTTATAGCAAAGCAAGGAATTAAGTAAGCCTCAGAAGTGCTGGACAATTCTTATCCTGTGAGCCTTGCACTGAGGTGAGATGACCTGCGTGTAGGAACTAGTCTTCAGTCACCTAACAGGCCACTTTGAGAGATCCAGTTTCGGAGAAGAGAAAGGCCTCTCTCTGATGTGCCCAAATGTACCAGCACGAAATAAAATGGGTTAAAGACTGAAAGGCAGGCCTCCTAGTCCTATGCCATGTTACGGTCAGACATCACCAATCAATCATTCTCTTGTACAGTCAGACATCACCAATCAATCACTCTCTTGTACAGTCAGACATCATCAATCAATCACTCTCTTGTACAGTCAGATATCATCAATCAATCACTCTCTTGTACAGTCAGACATCACCAATCAGTCTCTCTCTTGTACAGCCAGACATCATCAATCAATCACTCTCTAATCTTTTGAGCCAGGGTATAACCTAAAGTCCCCTTAACACTGTTTTCACAGTTTCTGCTATTGAGTAAAGGACCTGGAGGCCAAAGCCGAGCACAGGTGTGTCATCCTGAGAGCTAAGGAAGTAAGAGCTGCCCAGGAGCAGCCTGAACAAGGCCTCTGGTCTCCCTACTCCTTACAGTATGGGGAGGGCACGTGAGGAGATGGCCTCCTAGCTTCCCAGAAAAGCAATAAGCCTCTTGGACCCTTTGTCCTGATCGTTTCTTGGGTCATCTGGACAGAACATTCCAGAAAAACATTTCCTCCTCAAATGGTTGAGAAGATGTACTTGAAAGGCTGTTTTGAGTGGGGCTGGTGAACCCCAGGCCGCCAGCTCACCTTTACAGCTTGCCAGAGCTGTCTGTTCCTGGACAGTATGTCTCAGGAAGCCAGACAGCCATAACAGAGGGCAGGAGCAACTGGTTGGCCCCTCACCAAGGCAGGGGAGACTTTCAGGGAGACTCTTGGCAGTTGGATGAAACGCACCGCGTCTCCAGGGCAGCCTGGTGTGCTGTGTGGAGGCTTTTTATTGAACCACTGAGTACACAGATGTGTCCACCCACACAGGCTGGGTGGGGGAGTCTGCAGAGGTAGGAAACTGTCCGAATGGCCTTTGTCTTGGTCGCTGAGGATAAGGCCCGCTCATCTGCCAGGACACTCGCTATGTATTTAGAGATTTAAAGGCTGCCAGAGACAGCTATGAACAATATTAAGAGCCGGGGTCCCCCCACTACCCTTGCTCAGCTGTACCTTTGCTCAGACAGGAGAATGGTTCAGAACTGAACTCCCCAGAGGTTTCCTGGGCCCCTCGCTATGAAATTCCACGTTCTCGGAAGGCGGGGTACACAGCTGTCCAGCGTAGTGTGACCATCTTCACAGTTGGCATTTTTCTGTTCCACGGAGCCCTGCTTTACACTGCTGTGGGTGGCTGTACCAGCCTGTCTCAAATGTCCCTCTGCACAGATGCCATCCCCACAGGACCACTCTCTTCTGACATATCTGAAATCATCTGGTACCTTTTCTTTGCTTGTCATCGGACCCCGTCTTTCCCAAGAACGCAGGACCTACAAGGGGGTAAGACTTTCAGTCTGCACAGAGGCCAAGAGGCTGTTGTCAGTTGGCATGCAATTATGAAAAGGTCTTTGGTAGGACCAGAGGCTCCTTTTCTTTTCCAGCATGCTTTGTGGGGTGCTGGACTGTAACAGGCATGGGCTTTCTGCGGCTGGTATGTCGAAGTCTTGCCTGAACTGCCTTGCCCTTTTCCCAGAGCCTCTGCCGGACATGACTGGACACCCTCCACTTACAGGGCCTCTCTCTGGCCGGCCCCTCACCTTGGGCAGCTGTGCTGGCATCTTCTTCCCACTGCCTGTGCTGGAGGTCGCTATGTTTCCTCTTGGACCCCAGCCGGGGACAGAGGTCTCTGGGCGCCGGCTCTCTGAAGCTGGCCGCATGTGTTTGCTTCTTCCCCAAATGTCTCCCCAGGACATGGGTTATTGGGTTCGGAAGTAAACACATGCCTAACAGCTCTAGAAATAGGGGGAGACCAACATTTTGTCACTCCAGGAGAGAGTTGCAGGGGTCTCTGTAAGGTCTATAAGATCACTGCCCCTTTATGGGCCAAACACCTGTCTCAGCCAGAAAGACATGTTGGCAGTCTCCCTGTCCTGTCTCAGCCAGGCCCCTCCACCTGCTAGTTCTAACTCATGCCACAGAGGTAACGAGGTCCTGTGTTGTCATTGGGTACAGACTCTGACCCTAGTAACAGTCAGAGACTAGTTTATTCCTTCCCTTGTGCCCACCAGAGACACCCAGAGTGCTTGGGGTCTAACCCCGGCCTCCGTACAGGACAGTGCTCCAGGCAACCTCTGCCACCCACCTCTGTGCTCAGTGCACCCAGGGGAGATGGATCTGAATTGGAGGAGCAGGGCCATGGCCTTAGGCTGGGTATACTCCCCAGGCACGGGGCACTCATTGCCTGGGGACAATTATCGTCTTACCTCCCAGTGTTTACCTCAGGGGAAGAAAGAAAAGCAAGGGAAGGATAATTGGAAACCCTCTTCAAAATGTGTTTTTGAAAGGAGAAGCAGAATGCCTAAGTGTGTGAAAAGCTCTATTTAAATGTCTTGTCTGTAGCATGTACTCTAACCTATAATTATGTCTTTGGAAAAAATAGATAATTATGAAAATTTCTGGGCTCATTAAAGACACACAATTGACACTCAGAATTATTTGAGTTATAAGTGATGCTCAGATGACTCTCTTGAAAGAGGCACAGCGAGGAGAAACTTTGCTTTTTCAAAACGCATAAGTCACAGATGAACCCAGAATGTCACAGGTCACCTAAGGTAATGTTTCCTCTGAGGAAGGAGGTGACACAAGGCCATCCCCTCTGCAGTGTAGCCCAGCTTGACTCAGCTAGCGCTCCTGCTTTATACCAAGTGGCAGTCACCATGTTTTAAGTTGGAGTCCATCTGAGACCTGAGCACTTTGTGTTCAGGCCACTGAGGGCGTAGCCAGGACCCTCTGGACCACTGGCCTTGGGCTGTCTCTTGTCTCTGCAGTCAGACTGCCTGGACTCAGCTCACTAGCCATGATATCCTGTTCTCCCTTGAGTTCTCTCCTGTGTGAGAGCCGCCAAGCCCTGCTCATCTGGGAGTCCCAAACAGCAGCGCCAGGATTCCAGTGTTTGGTCCCTGTCTTATGAGTGGGTGACAAGGGGTGTGTCAGTGTGCAAGCAGAGCCAGCAGGACTCTCAGGGTGCTACAGGCAAGGCCTCCCCTCCCTGGGTCATGGATCAGCCCTGGGCCAGGAAAGCCATCTCCACGTGTTCTGTGAGTGGCAGGAACATGACCTGCTGGCCTCTAGGTGCCAGGCTGGGCTGGCAGCATTTGTTCTCAGGACCACAGCTTCCGGATCTTGAGAAGCCCACCTCACATCCTTACACTGCCCCTGTCCACACCAGTGTGTCCCCACACCCGCTGTTCTGACCCCTTCTGCCTCAGGCCTTGATGTCCTTAGAGCTGACTGTATCTAGTGGAATCGATCGCATTATCTTCCCAATTGTCAGCTTAGGCGACCTGGAAAGCAACTACTTTGGGGACACAGAATCCTCAGTGTCTTCTCCTGGTGGTTATGCTAAGCCTGGACTGAGATGCTGTGGCTTCCTGGGCTACTGTTGGGCCACTCAGTGGTCATCAGACTTTATGAATATACCTAGAACCTTGGTATTCCCGTGGGGGATCCAGAAGGGGAGGAAACATTTTGTTTGACTAGTGGTTGTGGAACCAACCACGTGTGGCCTGTCAGTCAGTAGTATCTCCATAGATGGGGCAGAGCCATGGTGTTGACAAAAGGCCTTTCTTGGGACTGAAATGATGTCTTTAGCCTGAGGTTCAAGTCGGGTCTAATCTTGCAAAGAACCAGGGTGTTACCTTGGCATTTATGGCACCAGACAACCACCACAATTTAAAAAATAGCAATGCAAGTGGATCGTAAGTCTGAACATACAGCCTGGAAACAAAACAGCTTCCAGAAAACAAGCAAAATCCTTCACTAGTTTCCCAGCCCTGGGGGGAGCAAAGCTCTCTTGGACAAGACACGAAAAGCACAAACTGAAAGATTCCACGAGAAAGTGAACGCATTGCCAGCCACACACAGCTAGAAAAATCTCTGAGGCACTTGTGCTGTGAGCTGGGGCCTGAGGCCTGGCTTCTTCCTTAGGGCCTTGGTACTGGCTCCTCAGAAAGCTGCATGATTTAGGCAGTTCCTCACACCTAGAGGCAAACTGGTCTAGTCATAGGCAAAATGGAGACTTCTACAGAGAGATTAACACTGAATGGCAAACAAGCCAGGTTTACAAATGAAAGCCCAGGCCCCACAAAAGCAGGCGTATAAGTGACCACAGCCACAGGAAAGATGTTTGGTCTGTCCGTGGCTGGTGACCGGCATTCAACACTGAGGTGACACAGGGTGACTGAAAACCAAGGGACTGGTCATATGCAGTGCTGGGGTATGCAACCACTAGCACTCAGATATCTTGCTGGTGAGATTGTAAAATGGTAGGATTGTTTTCAAAAGCAGGATGGCTGCGTGGTGGTTGCAGTGAGAATGTCCTCCGTCGTCTTGGACATCTGAGCACTTGGTGGGTACCATGTGGGGAGGCTTAGGAGGTGGCCTGGCCTTGCTGGAGGAAGCATGGCGCTGGGGCAGGCTTAGAGAGTTTTAAGTCTCCCCCCACTCTCTGTTTCCTGCTTGAGGTTGAGGACAGGAGCTCTCAGCTCCCCGCTCTGGCCATCATGTCTGCTGTTTGCTGCCTTGTCTCCCAGTCATGATGGGCTCTTAGCCCTCTGGAATCATGAGCTCAGATCAGTGCTCTGGGAGTTGCTTTTGTAATGGGATTTTATCACAGCAACAGAGAAGTAAATAATGCAGGAATTTCTTGTTTAATATATAGTTTAATTTTTATTGAAAATATATTTTTATATAACGTCTATAATATGGCCCTGTGATCCCATCCTAATTATTACTAAAAAAGATGTGAGAGTATGTGCCTATAAAAAATATTTACAGGGGTGTTTATAGTGAACTTACTTATAACAGCCCCAAACTGGAGATAAATCAAATGGTTATCAACAGGAACAGAATAAATAAAATATTTAGTAAGATCCTGTGCACTAAGGGAGAAGAACAAGCTAAAAATACCGACAACAATATGAATAAACCTTAAAAAAAAGACCAAAACTCCAGACAAAAGAATGGGGTTGGCCTGGGGGTGGGGGGTGCTGCTTGGTACAGTTGTCCATTGTGCTGGGACTCAGAAGAGCAAGAGACTCTTGGCCAAGCAGGCAGTGTGAGGGCTAATCTTTGCTGTCAGCTGACACCTGGGGAGAGGGAGCCTCTGTTAAGGAATTCTCTCTGCTGCACTGGCCTGTGCTGCCTTTTTTTGAATGCTAATTGATGTAGGAAGGTCCAGCCCTAGTGAGTGGTGCTCTTTCTAGGCAGGTGGGCCTGGGCTGAGCCAGCCAGGGCAATGGCCAGTAAGCAGCCTTCTTCCATGGTCTCTGCTCTACTTCCTACCTCTAGGTTCCTGCTTAAGTTCCTGCCATGACAGACTGTTACGTATAAGACAAATGCATCCTTTCCTCTTCAAATTGTTTTCGGTCATGTTTATTGCCACAATAGAGAAGCAAACCAGGACCTGAGCTTGACTGGAAAGGTCTCCAGGGAGCTTTCTAGGGTTACTGCAAGCGGTTAACCATGCTAGCTGGCTCTGGGGGTGGTTATGCAGGGGACATAGTTGTTAGTTTTCAGCAACACCTAAGGTCTGAGCTTTCATTTTACGCAAACTATGACTTTTGAAAACCGGTGTCAGTAGCCAACACTGGAAGCTTTGTGTGCAAGGATGGCGGCCAGCTGCGTGAGCAGAGGTTTCTATAACACTGGAAATCGTGTGTGCAAGGATGGTGGTGGCCAGCTGCATGAACAGGGGTTTCTATAACACTGGAAACTGTGTGTGCAAGCATGGTGGCCAGCTGCGTGAGCAGGGGTTTCTGCAACACTCACAGTCACCTAGTGGGATGGGACCCACAGAGACCTCCTTTTCTCTCATGAGGAATTAGAGACACAGAGGGATTGCAAAGCCATGAGCAGTTAAGGCAGAGCAGAGGGAACTCTCCGGGCCCAAGGACCCATGCACAATAATTGTCTCTTTGGCTCTCGCTTTGTGGTCTTGGGACCTCCACCAGTGTTTGTCATGTGTCCTGCAGGTACTTGGGAAATGGAACTGGCTGGAATATGACCCTCAGTGTTGCAAGGATGCACCGAGCAGTAGACACTGAGTAGGGCCATGGAGAGCAGCAGAGGGAAGCAGCCTGTCTCAGGCCACAGCAGCAAGATGATACTCATGCCTGCTGTCCTCAAGCCCAACACATTCTTCTGAGGCCTTCTAAGACTTCACCCTGTGTCTGTTGGGGGGGTCCTTGGCTGGAAATGTTTTCTTTGCTGGCACAGATGTTTGCCCCCCATGCTGGTGATGGATACAGGTAGAAGCACAGTTCATTTGGGAAGGAGTTCTGAAGTCCCCTAAGGCAGAGTGCACATGGGATTGTGCCAACTCCCCCTCCTCTGGGGCTCTGGGGACACACCTGCACACAGTACCTGTGTTTCTGCATTTGCTTCGTGGCCTGGAGGCCATACCGGCCCCTATTTCTAGCTTTTGAGGTAGGTTTGGTGCAGGCTGAGGCATCCCAAGCCTCATAAATCACAGGAGCCAGGCCCCAGGGAACTCACATTCCTGCCTTTAAAGTAGTTTCTGCTGGGGCCCTGTCCTGCGTGCAGGTTTGTGATGGGATGCTCTCCTCTGCACCTGAGCTATGATCACCTGAGGACCCACCCCTTCCCCATGCCTACGTGTTCCCAGCTCTGGCAGAGATGGGCAGAGTCACCTGTGTTAGCACTTGGTCATTTGACTCCAGTCAAGACCTTCCAGTGACTGCTCCTGGGTGCCTGGCCTGGTTGCTCAGCCCACTGCACTGCCTCCTACCTTGGACCATCTCTGTCACCGCAAGTCAAGGCTACACAGGCTGAGGAGGGCTCCACATGGGGTCCCAAGCTAAGCACAGGCCAACTATGGCTCCACATGGGGTCCCAAGCTGAGGCTCAGCCTCTTGACAGTTATGGAAAATCATCTCTGTCTTGTTCTCACACACCTTGTCCCCAAAGTAAGCCTGAAGTAGGGACTTGGTGACCCTCTGGCAGCAGTCCACCAAGGGACAGAATAACCCGTTACACATATGCACTTTGGACAGGGAATTGCACACCACAAAGCTCCTGTCTGGGTTTTTACTTTGTTCCTCATATTGACCCTCAGGGATCCCAGTGAGGAAATGCCATTCCTACATTGAGAAGAAAACAGGCTCCCAAAACTCTTGGTAACTTGTCTGATGTCCAATGATGGTATCTGAACTGACATAGATGGACAGACAGCCCATATTTGATGTTCCCCCATAGATCTTTACCTGATCTGCGGCCGCTACACATCTGGCCAGATGGGCTATTGGGAGATTTCCTCAGATGCACTCAAGATCAGACTCAGCAAGATGGAAATGACAGCCTCGTTCCTGCCCACCTGCGTTCTACACTCTTGAGTACTGTCCTTGGAGACAAACGGCCACCATCTTCAGAAGTTCACCTGGACCTGAGCTGAGCTTGTTGGCTGTTTTCCTCCTCCCATAGAAGGAAGGGGAGGGTCATGGGCCCATGGCCACCTGCATATCCAGCCTTCTCCTAGCCAGTTGTATGCAATTCTGCCTGAACTGCACACTGTCTCGGGGTTTTGGAGAGGGGCTAGAATATATGGGACTCTGGAAGGACAAGGGCAGGGGCTCTGTCTGTGTCACCATGGGGAGCTATCACCCATGCAGGGTGCAGACCTTCTAGTGTGGCAGCGTGCAACCATTTTGCTCTTAACCCTGATAAACTCATGGGTTCCCTGGGGTGAACTTCAGTAGGCTTGTACCTCAGTGAGTTATTGGGATCTGAGAAGGAGGGGAAGACGTTGCTTATATGTTGTCCGGCCCCGCTTCGGGAAGTTTAGCATCAACACAGAAAAGGGATAATTGTTTTTATCCGAAGAACTAATCTGACTGTATCCCATTGCACTTACTTGGACCCTAGGCTCTGGCTTTATGTGGACTTTGTAAGCTCAGATCCATGTTTGGTGTTAGGATTTCTGCACACAGACGCCAAAGACGAGCCTGGAGAACCTTCGGGAAATTCCCTCCAAGGTTGCAGAGAAAGATCCTGGCTTCACAGTCTTCTTGCTGAGGCCCCTGGTTCTTCCCACTTACTGTGCCTCTCTGATCCATAGTGGGCTTAGTAACACTCCTATTTCCCCCAAACAGATGTCCAAGTCCTGACCTCTGGGACTTGTGATCATATTTGGAATGGGATACGGGCAGGTGTAGCTGGTGAGGTAACACTGGACTAGGATTGGCTATCAACAGGCCCTGTGAAGACCAGACTCGGGGAAGGTGAAGGCAGGGACAAGAGTGATGTCAACATACGGAGGAATGTCACCAGCTGCTGGACACCACTGCAGGCCTGGAAGGGACAAGACAGAAACCCTTCTCAGAGTCTCCGGAGGGAGCAGGACCCTGCCAAACCCCTTAATGAGGACTTTCTGCCCTCCAAACTGTGAGAGCACACCTCTGCCGTTTGGTGGAAGTTGATTATGAGCATTTGTGTTTTTTTTTTGTTGGTCTTTATTTTTTTATTTTATTGATTTTTATTGAGCTCTACATTTTTCTCTTCTTCCCTCCCGGCCTCTCCCCTCCCCGTAAACTCTCTCCCAAGGTTCCCATGCTCCCAATTTACTCATGAAACCTTGTCTTTTTCTACTTCCCTTGTAAATTAGATCTCTGTATGTCTCTCTTAAGGTCCTCATTGTTGTCAAGGTTCTCTGGGATTGTGATTTGTAGGCTGGTTTTCTTTGCTTTATGTTTAAAAACCACTTATAAGTAGTACATGTGATAATTGTCTTTCTGGATCTGGGTTACCTCACTCAAAATGATGTTTTCTAGTTCCATCCATTTGCCTGCAAAATTCAAGATGTCGTTAATTTTTCTGCTGTGAGCATTTGTTATGAGCGGCAGTAGGGCGCATTGTTCTTTCTCTTTGTGGCACTGAGGATCGAGCCCAGGCCTTGTATATGCCGGGCAGTGTTTACTACTGAGATATACTCCCCTCTACACCAGATCCTTTGGGTTTGTTGTTGTTGTTGTTTGTTTGTTTTGTTTAGAGACACTACCACTAAGTAGTTCAGGCTGGCCTTGAACAGAAATCTTCCTGTCTCTGTCTCCAGAGTGGCTAAGGTTATAGACTTGTATCACCAGACTCTGCTATGTAATCTCTTATTCTTGCAGTGGGAGAGTATGGGCCATGCAGGGTTGGGGGCAGGGGTTCAGTGCTGTCTGCACATGGGAGGGGCTGAGAAGGTCCAAAGCCAGGAAGGCCATTCAACACCCTTTCAGGAAATGTGTCCTAAACTAAATTGACCTGGGAGCCCCTTTCTCACAGAACACCTGTCAGTCAAAGTGGAACACGCTGGGAGAAATGCTGTCCAGCGCCGTCAGGCGTCCCTGCTGGCTCTAGTCCTGCCACTGCTTGACCGAACCTGCTCGGCTTATTCATCACTTCTGACATCCCCTGTCACTCCCATCAACACTGAAACATAAAAGACCTCAAGACAGTTAATTATTATAGACAAGGCTATGAAAGTGCCATTCACAGTGAGCTGTGAGCAAGGTGGTAATATTTAGTATCAGGCAGAGCCCATGGGAAAAAATAGCAGAGGCAGATGTGCGGGCCAGAGCTGTTTCATCTGGTGAAGGAGAAGCCTAGGGTGTGGAGCAGCTTGCTGGGAGTCTACGTTGGGTTCTCATGGCATCCCTGAAGCCGGCAGTCACTGCTTAGGGATGCTCATTTGTGCCCCTTTCCCAGCTAGAAGGTCTCTGTGATATGTCCACAGACCACTCTGCAGCTCTCCCTGGGCCCACGTGTAGCACTTTCTTACCATGGGTGCGGGTACCTGGGCCTGAGAGCCACATGTTTGCTCAGTGTGCTGAGCCTGTTTTCCTCATCCCACCACATAGTAATGGACCTGGCTGGGCTCCACAGAGCAGTGTCTGTTACCCTCCTCAGGTGTTCTGCTGTCTGCCATTTGTCCCACTCCCTACCTGACCTGGTTCATTTCTCAGTTCAAATGTCCTTCCTCAAGAAATCCTTCCTTGACTTTCCACCCTACTATATGTCCCCTCTATTCTTCCTCTGTCACCCTGGGTGTCCTCCTTTGAGGCATTGACACCTTACAGTGAAACGAGGACCTCGTGGCCATGTTCACATCTGTCTTCTCTTCTGAGTGTCCCCGCAAGTGCCAGCCCCTGAAGGTCCAGGACAGTGTTGTGGAAACCTGAGCACCCCTTGGGGCAGCCTTGTGCAGTGCCTCCTCGTGCAGCAGCCGTGGGCTCTTGCAAAGGTTTCCACCAAGACACGCAGCAACGTGTGCATCAGTTTGCTCCGTTTGATTAGTGCTCTAACTGTCACACCCCATTTTGGACTTGGCTTGAGTTTATGAAGAAGGCCGGGGCCTCAGTGATGGCACACATACTAGTCCAGGCTAGGCTGTGATGTGCAGACTCCAGCGAGGATGCAGGAAGCTTTGCTGTGTGGCAGGGTCTCTGAAGGTGCCTGCCAGGGGGAAAGGCTTGGCTTCTCGGTTCTATGAGCTTCCTCAAGGCCAGGCCCACCTTATCCAGAACCAGAACATCTGGGTTAGATGGGCAGAGTCAGAGTTAGATGGCAACTCTAATCCCATCCCACGCAGCCCCACTTGGAAGCTTTCTAAATATTTTCCTCACACCTCAGCAGCACACACCCTCTGTTAAATAGTGGGTGGATGGCAGCAGCATCCCTACTTTAGGGAAGAGAGATCTGAGACCTGGAAGTGTCTTTCTTTGGCTAAAATTACAGGTTTGGGATCTTGGGCTGTCAGACTAGTCTGGTTCATAGATTTGATGATGTAAGAAAGACTCAGGGTTGATCTCTCTCTCTCTCTTCCTTCTCTCTCTCTCTTCTTCCTCTCTGTCTTTCCTTCTTTCTATCCATTTGTTTCATATCTATTGTGCTTGAGGAAGTGTGTTAAGACCCTTATGTGAATCATCCCATTGCTCTTACATAGTCCCTCTACTAACTCTTCAAGGGAGATATTATCCCCATTTTCTGGATTAGGAAGTGGAGAGGCAAGAGCTGAGTAACTTACCTGTACTTAACAAGAGTAATGTATGAGATAGCCAGGATTCAAACCCAGCACTGGCGGTGGCTGATGGCCAAGTTCTGTTTTTCCAACTTTGCCAAGCATCTAGCTGATTCCGTGGTATCAGGCGGACTAGAGCTGATGGAGGAAGGTCATTGGTTAAGTAATAAAGAAACTGCTTGGCCTCATAGGTTAAAACATAGGTGGGAGGAGTAAACAGAACAGAATGCTGGGAGGAAGAGGAAGTGAGCTCAGAGACGCCATGCTCCTCTCTCCCGGGCAGACGCACGCGATGAAGCAAGCCGCCAGGTTAGACATGCTGATTCTTTCCCGGTAAGACCGGTGCTCACAGATTATTAGAGATGGGTTGATCGGGATATCAGAATTAGCCAGTAAGGGCTAGAGCTAAAGGGCCAAGCAGTGTTTAAATGAATACAATTTGTGTGTTGTTATTTCAGGGCATAAGCTAGCCAGGCGGCTGGGGTGCTGGGGACGCAGCCCCGCTGCTCATATTACAACATAGAGCAGGTTCGTGTCTGGCCTGACTGCATGTTCAGCAGCCAGAGGGAGCCGAGGGTGGCTCCTAATACAGGCTGGTATGGCCAGTGTGGCTAGAGCGGACTTGTGGGCTGCCAGGCACTCTTGGTGGCATGCAGATAACATCCACAGGGAACTGTCCTGTGGCCTACCCAGCTTTGTAGAGAATGGGCTGTTGCCTCCAGATGGTCCCTGTCGCTGTCACCGCTGTGGAGCCGTGAGAGGTCCACCCCACCAGCTGCAGTGTGGGGCTTTGGCCATGAGTTTTGGTTTCTGGCTCTATCGAGTGAAGACGTTAGCATTTATTTCATGAGCCGCTCTGAGGAGTCCAGGATGGCACAATGACATGAGCAAAGTGACTGGTACCAGGGAAACATGCCGTCCTAGGCTTGATGACGGTGACAGGGAGGAGGGTGTTGCTACTGACGATGCATGTGTCGGATCCCAGGCCATTCCAGACTGTGTACTAGATTAGAAGCATTCAGTGCCCACCAAACAGACCAACATAAACCACCTCTGTAGGAGGCAAGTCTGCCCAGATTTCTTAGAGTCAGCCATTTCTGGGCCCATCTGAGAGAGTTCGCCTACAGAGGGAAGCCTGCGCCTTCCTCTCTGGGAGGTAGAGCCATGCTATCACAGGACACAGGGATGTCAATGATGTCTGACAGGTGACTGGTCCCTGCAGCAGTCTCTCAGCTGGCCACACTAGTGACTGGTGGGAGTTGCTCTTGAGGGTGAGCAGGCCTGACTGAGTGCAGGTGTGTTTGAGCTAGCTTCCTCACCTTGGTTCTTAAGAGTTGCTCTCTTTGAACTGACTACTGCCCTTTCTTTTCCAGGCCTCTCTGAGGCTCAAGCCCTGCCCATCACACCTGTCACCTGAATAAATATGGCTGCTCTGCTGGCAGCTTCTCTAGGGCGGTCACTGGCTAAGAACGGGGCAACCAAGAAGAAGAGGGGAGTTGTGAACCTCCAGGTTTCTGGAGACTTGTGCCAGGCGTTGCCCTGCCCTCTCTGTCCTGGGGCTCCTAGAGGTCCAGCAACACCCGCTGCCTCAAATGACCAAGGGCATGAGATGCTGTTGGCACCATCCTGGAGTGTGATGACAAGCCTCTGTGTTCCCACCAACAGTCAGTGCATCACTATTCTCTTCAGAAGCCCGTTTGTAGGAAAGTGACAAGCACAGAGACATCCCCGGGTCAAGCCATGGACACAGTGGGACCCCAGGAGCCTAGAGCTGCCTGGACATCCTGAAAGAGGAGGAGCTCCCAGGAGGACCAGAGGAGAAAGGGGCATAGCCCTTTCTTCAAGCCTCCAACACGTGGACATGCCTCACCTCCCCCTCATCTCCCAGTCCAAGCCCATGGGATGGGCCGGCCAGGATAACCATTGTCCAAGAGCTAAGGAGACTGTGGGGCAGTAGTGGTGAGGACAGGGGCTGCTTATGGCTACAGTGGATGGAGGCCTCAGGGCAACTACACTGTGTGGAAGTCTAAGATCTGCTACCATTTGACTGTTGGGGCTAGGGAAAGAAACACATACAAATGTGGAGGTGGGGGAGGTATGTGTGCTGCAGGAGGAAGCCGGGGCCGAAGGCTGGCAGGGCACCTGGCAGCCGAAGCCCTTGCGTGTGGTGGTGGTGATGGGAAAATCCTGTGTTTGTGTACTGTTGGCTATGCCCTTTGATTTGAACTTCTGACCCATGGGTTACTGAGGAGGGCAGTAGCTGGTTCCGGAACTTGACACCATCTGGTCAGCAGCTGTGAAGTCTCCTGAGGTCTGTGGACTGCCTCCTGCTGACTTTTGGGCATGGTTTTCCTGTTCACCTTCCCTAGCTCAGGCTCAGGCCTTAAGTCTAAGCCCTCAACATCCTTTCCACCCAACTGTGTGGTCAGCCCTCCAACCAGGGATCTCTTTTGGGCTTCTGGGCTCTTCTTTCCACATTCCTTCACCCTGTCCACAAGAAAATCCTCTGCCCTGGTGCCTGCCCCATCTGTCTCCCTGCCTCCAGCTGGGTCCAAATGGTCCTTCCTCTGCCTTGTCCCTGGTCCCTAGCCCCGTTTGTCCTCAAAGGCTCCTATGCGCACTGCACACTTGTGTCATAAAGCATTCCTTCCTTCCTGCTAGAGTAACACATGTTCCCGGGGGGGCCTTTGGAGTCCCTCATGCTGGGCACCACATGTACCCCTCCCCACCCTGGCACCTCCTCCCATCTCCTGGCTTCATTGTCATTTTTCACCCCCCCCCCCAGTCCCCAAGTGCACCCCTCTGTGCATATCTACGCGCGGTTCACCTGGAACACTTCCCCCACGGCCCATGATTCACTGCTGGCCCTGAGGTCTGTACGTGTCCCTCTTTGTAGAGGCCTCTTACGACTCCCTTGTTCCTGCCGCTCTGTTTCATGGCTGTCTCTATCTGAAATGGTCTTACGAATTTATTCACGCGTCAACTTTGTCTGCTTCTCCTCAGTTCACGTGTAAATTCATGAAACCAGGGCCCATGATGGCTTTGTTTACTGCTGGACATACCTGGCATGCTGTAGGCTTCATGCTCTGAAAAAAAATAACAGTAAATACATGTTTGCATGTTGAGTGAGGAGGGCAGGGTGCGGCCAGCCAAGGTTTCTGTGCCTTATTATAGATAAGGTCACACATCAGCAGAATCCAAGAAGCATTGTAACCACATCTGTGTGTTCATTATTCAGTTTCAATAGCTATTTTCTTCCGTCTATCTGTTCTATACCTCATTCACCCAAGAGTTATTCAAAAGCTAATATGTGTGGTGGGGGGGGGGAGGAGTGGCTTAGTGGCTTAGAAATATTACCTTGAAAGATTCTCTCAGAGTGTCCCAGTTTCTCTCCTCCTGCCCGGCACCCTGAGTCTTCCGGGCTCTGTCTGCTCTCCTTAAGATCAGCCCTTGCAGAGGATCTAAGGACTTCCACGGAGGTCCAGATGGCTATGCTTTAGAATCACTGAGAGACAGAAGTTCGCTCTGGATTAGAATGGTGGGTGGGACCTGGCTATCAAACAGGGAGAAATGACCAAGCTGTCCCAAGGCGGCCTGGTCACAGCTGGGCTGGACCCTGTGTTGTTGCTGCCAGGTGCTTTGGGAGAGCAGGGCTTGGGTGGAGGCCATGGGAGGAACGCTACTGAGTCAGCCAGGCCTTGGGGTGCTTTGGGGAGAGCCAATGATCTTGAGAATAACCCCTCATGACTTCTGGTGGAGAAACTCCAGAGTCAGCCTCCGGAATCCCAGCCGGTGGATGGGCCATCTCCGTGAAAGTAGGTGGCCATGGGCACAATGGCCAGGTGGTCTCACACCTCAGGCCCTTGCCTCTGCTATAATGTGTGACTTACTCCATCTGGAGTTGATGGAACGTCATTGCGTTGGCAGGATTTTCTTCAGGTTATGTGGCTTTGGCCAAGCTTCTTGTACTGTTTTTGAGGCTAGAAAACCATTTTGAGGAGAAAATGACACAAAGCGGACCTTGCCTCACATATTGGAACCTGTCCCCAAACTGAGGTCCTAACCGGCCACTCTCATGACGGTGACACAGAGATGCCCCAGCCCCTGAGTCCTGCCACTGTGTCTGAGATATGGGTCACTGCCCAGGAATGAGCTCCTGGCTCATGGGCTCTAAGCCCTAGACCAACTCTCTCTGACCAGATTTCCTATGAATTTGTGTGAGAAGTTTTGGAGATTAACTGCTCAAAGTCAGAGACTCCATGATGACCAGGAAACTTGGGAGAGCAATTAGTACAAATCCAGGTTCCTGGGGCTGGGTAGATGGCTCAGCAGTTAAGAGTGCTTACTGCTATTGCAAAGGGCACAGGTTCAGTTCCCACAGTTAAGAGTGCTGACTGCTATTGCAAAGGGCATAGGTTCAGTTCCGGCAGTTAAGAGTGCTTACTGCTATTGCAAAGGGCACAGGTTCAGTTCCCACAGTTAAGAGTGCTGACTGCTATTTGCAAAGGGCACAGGCTCAGTTCCCAGCACCCACGTTTGGCATTGTTGTTGGGAGCAGTGAGACCCCAGATCCTGAATTTCTTGTAGTCCCCTGATCTGAGTGCCTACAGCTGCTCTGAGCACGAGACCTTCAGGAGTTCCTGATGGCAGGAGAGTGGTGGGTTCAGCTGGGGCGTGGCTATCTCTATATAATCTGCCCCTGAACACAATAAATGGGACATTCTTGGGGAATTCAAGGATGACCCGTGTTGCTGTCTCTCTGTCTGTGTGTGTCTGTGTATTTTAACCTCCAGCCCCTTGCCCGAAGCTCGCGAACTGGGTGCCAGCGCACAGAGCGCAGACATGGGGGGCGCTGTGTGCGGCGCGCGGCATTTATAACCACCTATAACTCCAGCTCTAGGGGCTCTGACACCATCTTCTGGCCCCTGCAGGCACTGCACATTGGGGCACATAAAGAAACAAACCACACACACACATCCACAGAAAATAAAACAAATCTTGACCCTTGGGCCTCACTCCAAAGCACAGAGGGTCAAGATGCCGACCTGAAGAGTTTGCTCATTCCTGTGGTGTGAACATTGAGAGCATGGCCAGTTTAAAGCTTGCCATGTGATGACATCGAGCACACTGGGGAAAGAATGCATTGTGGATAGCAAAGCTGGCTTCCACATGCCACCGTAGGTCCCCTCTGTTCTGAGCCCTCGCTCGACTGACTGCTGGTAGGCACCTTGAGAACACACACACATCACGAGGCTGAGAAATAGCTCAGTAGAGTACTTGCCAGGAAAACTTGAAGGCCCAAGTTCGATTCCCACTATCTGTGTGAAAATGCTCCATGCAAAGCGAGTGCTGGGGAGGTGGTGTCATGAGGATCTCGGGGCTTGCTGGCCTGCTTGCCTAGGGGACTCAGCAACCTCCAAACTCAGCCAGAGACCTTGTCTCAAAAAATGTGACAGTGCTTGAGGAAGATGTCCGGCTTCTGGCCTCCATGTTCATGCTCATGCATGCATACACACACCAACACACAAAATCCCACTAACCGTCTCATGTTTGTGTTAGGAACATTTGTTGGTGTCCTGTAGTGCACGCAGCCCATGACTGAGTATATCTGGCAGGCCATGTGTGCCGCAGCTATTCAGGAAATAACAGTGATCTCCAGTTATAGCTCCTGAAAACCAAAACCAGAAATGATTAGCAAAGGGCAGGGAAGGCTCAACACACTAACGCCCCCATTTGCTGCGAACCACATGGAAGGGCGCAGTGCTCTCAAGACACTACTGTCCCCTGACTTTTTCTGGGTTTGTTCTTGTTAAAGTTTTGGCCAGTGGCAAAAGTGTGTTCATGTCAGGAAACAAGCCGAACTGTGGGGGCCCTAATCCCGTGCTACCACTCAAGGAGATCTGAGTGACTTGTGCCAGTGCCCCAGCCACCCAGCTTCTCAGCAAGGTGGTGAATTAGGCATCTGTCATGTGCGTGGGGAAAGTGTGGAAGAGCAGAGCAATCAAATGAATGAGAAGCAAACTCCTGACCGCCCATAGGAAGCCATGTTTATCCCAGGAGCTGGGAAAGTCGATTGGCTTCCACAGGTGAGGTAACACGATTTTCACGAAGGTGAATTTTACCACCTAGCTCCCAGGTGGTCTTTTCTATGAAAGGAAATGTCAAATGTCTTCCTATAAAATGCCTCATGTGTATTTTTTTTTTAATCTGGAGGACTCTGTTGGCTTATTTAAGATGTAAGCTAGCTCCTCTTAGCCTTCCTCTCATGGTCACCTTTTCACAGGGTTAGGATGAAGCTCGGCCCTGCCCTCCAGTCGTTCTTCACCTTCAAACCCCCCAGACCTGTGAGACAAAGAAGCTTCTGTCCTTTAGACATATATGTGTGTGGAGTGCTCACATACAACCTACAGGCCTGTCCAAAATGTGTGAAGCCCGAGTTCCTAGGGAGGATGCCCTGCAGGACGGAGGACTCGTGGATCTCCCGGAGTGACAGACTGTGAGCAACACAAGCTTGGATGCACATCCACTTGTGTGAGAGTTTGGCTTTTTGGAGGTTTGTGACAATTTGGAAAAAACAGAACCAAAAAAAAAAAAAAAAAGATGAACTGCAGAGCTTACCGAAAGACATGCACAGCAGAGAGGCCATGTACGGTTGAGGTAGATGTGGAGGCACAGGGTTAAAAGATGGCTGCATACAGTTTACATGCTGCAAGGCTCTGCTTAAAATGCCACTATGTGTCTGAGAGAGCAGCAGATCAAGCCATCACCCAAGAAGTCAGTCCCTCGCAGGCTCTGGGTACCTGTCACTGTATGTAGTGTGGACGGCATACGTGCTCCCTCGCAGGCTCTGGGTACCTGTCACTGTATGTAGTGTGGACAGCATACGTGGTCCCTGGCAGGTTCTGGGTACCTGTCACTGTAGTGTGGACAGCATACGTGGTCCCTCGCAGGTTCTGGGTGCCTGTCACTGTAGTGTGGACGACATACGTGGTCCCTCGCAGGTTCTGGGTGCCTGTCACTGTAGTGTGGACGACATACTAACTTAACTGTGTCATCACCAAGGCTTCTAGAGAACAGCAGGCTATTCGTGGGGAATTTTTGACCAATGGAACACTTGATGCAGATTTTCAGCTGGATGTGTTTGAGGAGGAGGAGGTCAATAGACACACTCTGCATAGGTCAAAGGTCAAATGTGGTTATCATGTAGCCCACTGATATTTTTGTTACAGTAGCTAGCATTAGAAAATCCTAAGGCACTGGAGAAGAACAGTGTGCTCTTTAGAGAGCCTGGGGACTGCTCAAAGAGTTCAGAGTCAGCAATATTCCAGAACTGCCGAGCTGAGGTGCTGTATCGACCCTTGTAGTTCTGCCGTTGTCAGGGGCATAGCGGGCAAGAGACCAGCAGTTCAAATCAGAGCCCTTTCTTCAAAAGCTGAGTTCTGCATCATGGTGTGCTGATCACAGACGAGGCTGTGTGTGGCCAGCACTCAGAAATGTTAGAAACTGGGTACGGATATGTCTCTTCTAAGCCACCCGAGGCATCTGGGCTAGTTTAGAACACAGATCAAAGGCCTTTCCGTTGTCCTTCATACTCACCTGCTCTTCATGCCAAAAGGAGTTCAAGGGGCAGAGAAGAAGCCTGGCAGAGAGCCAGAGTTATTTCCTGTCTTTACGGGATGTGAGTTGATTCCAAACCTTCTCAGGATCGGCCTCACAGGTGGCTTTGGGCCTCATGTCAGCTCAGACTAACCAAAAGGGTCTTCAGGGTGCTTGTTACTTGCCGTGCTTGTGTTTGGGGGGAATAAAGGGCCACTAGAAAGAGGCCTTGAGAGGTGGGGACCCCCCCACAGGTCCTCCTTCCATCTGCTTCCCCTCTCTCTTCCTACAGGCACATGAGACTTAAGTATGAATACAGGAGCCTCTTTCAAATTGCTGCTGGGCCCCAGGCTTTGCCTCACATCAGAATTACTCGTGCCTTTGTGCACTTTTCTCATATCCTGGACTGTGCCTTTTAGCTCTTTGAGATGTAGCAATATCCCAAGACTCTATTCTCTCGGCCACTGTCACACCCTGGTGGCTTCCACGTGCCCATATCTTTCTGCCCCATTTCCAGTCACTTCTGGGACCGCTGGGCTTCCTCGCCTGGACCACTATAGCCCTCACTGGCTCCCCATCCCCTCTAGCAGCCGATCTCTCTTGCTTACCCAGCTGTGGCTCAGGCTGTGGGCTTCCTGGGCCTTCTGAAGCACAGTTTCTGAGTCCTTGCTCACTTGACGAGTTTGCCTGTCTTTGTTAGCCTTGACCCCGAATTGTCGGTGAGAATCTGAATGTTCTTTGTTCCAAAGCTTTCTCATTGTTTTCTTTCCAATTGTAGAAAACATCTCCCGCCAGGCACACACTCCTGTTTCTGTGAAAATTATAGCCTGGAAATAACTGCTTAAGGCAACTGCCAGGCGAGGTGCTCACTGCAGAGAGAAGATGCCAGCTGCTGGCAGAGTTTGTGGGCTTTATTTTGGGAACAGAGTTCATCAAGGAAAGGACAGGATTTTCAGGTGCCCTCACCCCCTACCACGTGTCGGAGATAGCGTGTGAATGTCTCCGAGTGGGCTTCTGTTTGGGGGGTCAAAAGAGAAAGAACTTGAGAAAGAGTCCGGGCTCCAGCTTCCCCTCACCCCACTGCAGTCCCTGCCTTGGGCTCCGTCTGAGGCTTTGTCTTGACAATATTGTTCCTCGTTCAGGTTCAGTAGGGTGAGACCCGGACTACTTAGCGCCCCAGGAGGTGTTTGAGGAGAATTAAGTGGCTTTATCTGCCCCTTAAGTATCGTCTAAAATAGAGTGTCTCTGTGTAGACCTACATATTATTCTACCCCTCTCTCTCTCTCTCTCTCTCTCTCTCTATATATATATATATATATATATATATATATATATATATATAGTGGCTCAAATGGACCACACCAATTCCTAGTTTTGAAAAAAAGCTTTGTAAACTGTGAAATGCTGAACTACTGGCAACATTAAATGCCTACCGTCAAAAGCAATTACTCTAGTGAGAGGGGGAAATTCCGCCGTCAAGGTTAACGCTCTCCATACTGCAGCCCAGATACAAACCTTCAGGGTCTCACATGCTGCTCAGCAGGTCTGGGCTGAGTCTGTATTTCCAGACAGCACTCCGGGGTAGCCATATATATATAGTCTAGTTACCTAGTTTCAGGAATTTATGTTCCTCTCCCATCAAATCCTGCAGTTAGGCAGCTGATTGGACAACCGATGAACGATAGTTGCTCAGCATTAGCCCAGTAACTTACTATCCAGATTGTGACGTTACCGTTACCAATACCTGATAATGGCTACCCCGGAGTGCTGTCTGGAAATACAGACTCAGCCCAGACCTGCTGAGCAGCATGTGAGACCCTGAAGGTTTGTATCTGGGCTGCAGTATGGAGAGCGTTAACCTTGACGGCGGAATTTCCCCCTCTCACTAGAGTAATTGCTTTTGACGGTAGGCATTTAATGTTGCCAGTAGTTCGGCATTTCACAGTTTACAAAGCTTTTTTTCAAAACTAGGAATTGGTGTGGTCCATTTGAGCCACTGGACTGTGTTTCTGGAAACCCCAGGGGCCCAGAAGACCCCCTCCAGGGCAACCCTTGCTCAGACCTGGTTTCTAATGGCTGTTTAATTAATAGGTGTCCTAAGGCAGAAGTGCAGAGTCCCTGAATGAGACCATCTACCTTCTGAACATGAAAAAGTTAAGACTCGCGTGGACCGAGAAGGCTTGGCTCATAGCAGCTGGACCTTTCTCACCCTAGTTCTGTCTTTGCATATCTCTTAGTGACTAAAGTGATCTTCTTAGGGGTAAGATACCTTCTGATACTCTAGAGCAGGGAGATCTGTAGGTCTCCTCTTCCCTGATCCTCTTTGGACTATAGTAAGGTCCTGTATAGACAGAATGGGGCAGAGAGCTGGGGCACAGCCCAGGCCTAGCTCCATCCTGCAGCTACAGACCCATCTCTCCCCACATGACCCTGGGGAAGTACTGTGGGCCCTGGGGAATCATGCAGTGAGACAGGCTGAACACCTGCTGCTCATCTCCTCCAGCCCTACCTCCCCAGGACCCAGCTTGAAGAAGCAGCCACAGAGGCCTGCAGAGGGCTGCGAGGCAAGGCTGATCCATAATGGTTTCCGGGTTGTGGGCTTGTGAAGCTGGAGCCATTTCCCCTGGCTCCCCATCCCGCAGGCCTTGGGTCCTGGCCATCCACCTGGAGCTGGTTAGATGTATTCCGAATACAGAGAGATGCATTAGTTTGCCTCCACAGAGGCCACCAGCTGGGCACGATAATCAGGAAGGGCAGGGTGTCTGCGTAGGGGAACCTGGACCACAGGAATGCTCCAAGGCTCCCCTGAGACCCCTAAGACGACAGGCAGATGAGGCATCTTCCTTTCCATAAATTCCTCAGCTCCTTTCTTGGCCTTAGAAAGGATCTGCTTCTTTGGGTCCTTGGAGGCCGGAAGGGCAGCCGTCTCTCCACGCAGACCCTCTGCCATCTCCCGCATTCCTGGCCACTCCCCAGGGCTGCTCAGGGTCCATCTTTCCCCGTATCCCGACTTAGATGCTCCGACTGGAAACACGGGCAGGCTAAGGTTGTTAGACACACTGAGCGTTTCCTCTATCAGCCTTTGTGCTAACCGGTTTCCATGTATGAAGTCATCTCGTCTTCCAGCCCTAGGAGATAGTAGAGTCCCGCCATGTGTCATTCTTCACAGATGGCGCTAAGGAAGCATGACTGCAGGCGATTGCCGGGGCCACAATACTGGAGTGGTAAGGCCTTTCCAGTCACCTGCTGGGATTCCCCAGGGATATAGGGTGCAAGAGGAGCCAGCAGAGAGGACATGGCCTACATACTAGATTCAGTGCTCTGGCCTCAGGCCTGGAGTTTTTGGGAAGTGACACAGAGATTGATACAGATGGATGTACAAGGAGATTTGCACAAGTAGATGCCTGAGTCTGTGGCAGAGAGGACCGTCCGCCACCGTGCAGGTAAACATGCCATGGGCCGGACAGGAGAGAGAAGAGACTTGAATGGGAGAGTCAGGAAACTCGGGAGGCTGGGAGGCTGTTTTCCAGGGTGGAGGAGGGAGTGGGAGATGAACTGGGATGATGGGAAGGCTCAGCGGAGGTGCAGCTGGTAGAGCAGACTGCTGAGCGGATGCTCAACTAGTTCCGTGTCCAGGATGGGCTTCCTCTGTGTGAGCCACAAGATGTGGCAGGGACACAGTAGGCTAAGGAGTGTTTAGGTCCTGGAGCGTGGCCAACAGCCCCACCCTTTCCTGGGTGCCATGGCTCTCGGGGCGGGGGGGGGGGACTCCTGTTGACTCCGATGGCCTTTCCCACCCCCACCTCACCCCCAGCATGACCTATCATCACATCCCAGGCCCTACAGATGCGTGCTGCTGCTGGGTGGCCTGCTGCTCAGGTGGTGCCAGGAGGCTGTGACTACCGGAGGTGACTTCACCTCTCAGGACTCTCCAGAGCCCCAGGGGAGGGATGGATGGATATTTGGGCACCAGTGTGTTGTCATGCACAAGGCATTTATAAGAGAAAACAAATTTCTTAAATTACAAATCCATCAGTGCTGTGTTAATGCCTCCTGAAAGAAAACATCCAACTTGGATCACCCAGGCCGTTTTCTCCTGGAACTGCTTGTACCTGTTATCAAGGATTTTGTCTAGCACTTCAAAGTAGGAAGGCTCCGCTTGCTCAGGATATGGCTCTCTGGGGCTAAAGGGGGCTCACAAGCCCTTGCTGGGATATCGTCTTACTACCGAGGCTGGGCGTCTCACAGTGTATTCCCCAGCTTTTACTGGGAACAAGTTGGGTCTTATATAAAACTTACGCTTTTATCCCTAGCAGTCATTACTGAGACAGTTCTGAGAGAGCTTTCTCCAAGGCTTTGGGATAGCCACAGCCTGTCCTTGTTACCTGATGGTATGTTTCTACAGTGCAGAAGAATGCACCAAGAAGTGACGAAGTGTACCAAGACCTCCTTCCTGCAAGGTGGAAGCTGCTTCCTACTCTGACAAGCCAAGGTAGTGCAGAGGTTCCTCCATCTTGTATTCTTGCTGAGATCAATTTAGGTTTAAGCAGAATCTGATCCCCTTAATGGGGAAGCCCTGTGGAAAATTACCTAACTCTCTTCTAGGAGCCTGGAGTCAAGATGCCCCGGCTAACTTACTTTAAGTTCTCTGTGATGGCTATTCATGGTTGTCAATTTGACACATCTAAAACTAAAACCCGAAAATGGAGGGCACACCTAGGAGGGCGTTTTGTTTTGTTTTGTTTTTGTTTTTTGCTTAATTTGAAGTAGGAAGATGCACTTCTACTTTCAATCTTTGGGTAAGGAGGACACATGCCTTTAATCCAGATCTTTTGATCTGGAAAAGACAGATCTTGAGGTGGGAAGATACACCTTTAATCTGTACCATAGCTTCTGCGGGAAGCTGATATATAGACATGGAAGAAGGAAGCTTTTACTCTTTGTCTGCTTGCTCTCGACTGCTTAGCCTGTGTATTCCTTCATTGGCATCAGAGCCTACTTCTTTGGGTCTCCAGTGTATACTGAAGACCAGCCGAGACATTCAGCTTAGTGGGCTGAGCAAGTACTGGATGCTAGGACTTAATTTCACAGTTAGTCATTGTTGGATTTGCTGGACTGCCTGTAAGTCACTCCAATAAACTCCCTTTGTGTAGATAGATTCATTCCGTAAGTTCTGTTTCTCTGGAGAACCCTGATTAATGCATACAGTTATAAATAATAATGATGATGATGATGATAATAATAATAATAATAATAAACAGCCTGCTTGTGTAGAACCTACCTCTCTGCTGCTTAGCTTAGCTTTTGTTAACCTGCTTGCTTACACAAAACCTCCCCTTGCAGCTGCCAAACAAGAAGAGCTTTTTGCCTTTAAAAACTCCATGCTCTAAATACCCGTCCTACACTTGGGTCCCAAATACCTTAGTGTTGTTGCAGGAAGGTGGAATAAAAACTTTCAGTTGACTGTAGACAGTGTCTGAAGACAGTGGTCGTCTCTGGTGGACCCCACACCACCACTGAGCAACTATGAATCAGACAGACTCCCTGGTAGGCAGACCATGGCCAGGGCTCATGGCCAGGTAATAAAGGGGAGAATTTCCAAGATGGCTGGCTTCTTCCTCATTCTTTTGACTTGAGGCAAAAAGTTGGTAGCTTAAAGCAAAGGTCTTGTAGGTTTTTTCTCCCAACAGCAGGGCACCTGCAGATGAACAGGTTTAACAAGTTCAAGGCTGGATGGGGGGACATGTTATATAAAAGTGCCACCCCCCTCCCCTCCCAATCAACCATCCTTTCTTCCTTCAAGCTGACCAATTTCAATTAGGGGAGGAAAATTCTTCGGAGACTTAAAAAACCCAGCCCCCAAGAAGAGGCAGGACCTTTTGGCTTTCGGAGCCCTCTATCCTCTTTTAGAAGGTCTTCTTCTCTGTGTCTGCTGCACGTGTGTCTCCTTAGCCCCCAATAAACACCTTTCTTCAACTGTTGAGCCTTGTATTTGTCGCTGCCACTATTGTCTGTCATGTTCCAGATATTTCCTGTCTTTTCATTCTTTAACTGGCCGAGAAAATGAATCTGCTCAGGAGCACACTATGAGGGAAAGTGACCGCCATGTTACCTGACCTGACCGCTGGACACCCAGTGGGACCCTCAAAGGGCAGAGGGCAGAGCTAGACATGATCCCTGAGGACTGAGAGGAGAACTCCACTCCACAGCTCTGCCTGCTACGCATATGGCTGATGGCTATGGCACTGGGCTTCAACAGGCTTCAAGGATGACCCTATTGCCGACTGACGTGAGTTGTACTAGGGTCAGTCCATATGCACGCAGATGCTGATTGGTGAGTTCAGTGATGTTCCCATACATTGAAATAACCTCCATACCTGTGGGTGTGACCTTATTTAAAGAAATAGGATCTTCACAGGGGTAATTAGTTAGGATGGGGTCATGATGAATCAGGGTGGGCCAATACTCTGAGTCCTTATGAAAGAAGTGTGACAGTGTCTCTCTCTCTCTCTCTCTCTCTCTCTCTCTCTCTCTCTCTCTGTTTCTGTCTCACAACACACACACACACACACACACACACAGGAAGTGTGATATTGTGAAGATGGAGAGTGAGTCTCTAGAGAGCCACTAGAAGCTGCAGAAAGCAAGGAAGGCAGGCAGGGAGGCACAACCTGCTCTTACCTCATTTTCAGGCTCCAACACAAGAGGACAAGAGAAGACATTTCTATGGCGTCCTGTGTTGTGTCCTGTTGCAGCAGATTCAGCACAGTGAAAGGAAAGGCTGGGTGAAGGGACCCCCCCACCATGCCTGTCTCCCAGCATATCACCACACAAATAACATTCAAGAAGTCAGTTTTCTGGTTTGACCTAGATTTGCAGGTCTGTGATTATAGCTGAGGCAGAGGCAGGAAGACCACTAGCGCCGGGCTTGTCTAGGCTACAGAGAGTGCAGCACCACGCTGAGTGATTTAGCAAGACCCTGTAACAAAATCAAAGGTGAAAGAAGGGCTTGGGGTAGAGTTCCGTGGCGGACTGTTTGCCTAGCATGTGGAGGTCCACGGTTCAGTCCACGGTACCACTCACACGCACACACAAAGCCAGTGTTCTGGGATGAGTCATAGCTTGACAAGGAGTGAGTGAGCTCAGGTTTGGAGAGAAGTGGAGGCAGACTGATGCCCCATGGCTCCCACACAGGCTTTGTCTCATGGAATGTTCTGGAATCTTTGCTGCCTACAGCCTTGACGAGAACTAATAACCAGGCACTGTGCTCAAGCTCCAGAGCCTTATCCTTCCCATCAAGTCCATGATTGATGATGAAGTCATGAGTCCAGAGAGGCCCAACTCCTCCAAACCAGTAGGTTACAATAGGCCAAGAGGAGCCTTGTCTTTGGGGCTCACCATGCTGCCCTCTTTGCGTATGAACCGGGGGTTCCATGGTGCCCATCTCGAGGGGAGGTGAGTCCTTCAGAGGATTTCATCCAGCATCTTCCACACTTGCTCACACAGTGGGCATGCGATTATGACCATGGGTCTGTCAACAAAGAATCCACTTCTTTAAGAGAGAGCTTTGCAGTGTTATAGAGCAATAGAAGGGATGGCTTACTCTTTTTAATGTATTTTTTTTATTATTTTGGGTAATGCTGTATTTTGACCACATTCACACCCATCAAAATCCTACAGCTAACTCCTCCCACCTTCTTATTCTCTTTTTTAAAATTATTATTACGTGTATAAATCATATAATTGTAAATAAAACCTGCTGTGTCCTTTTAGTGTTGCTTATGTGCATGTTTCTAGGGATGACCACCTGGCATTGGTTAACCAGTTAAGGGTTAACCAGTTATTTCTGGGGAAGGCTGACTTTTCCTCTCTTTGCAGCCGTTAATGGCTTATAGCTCTTCATCTAGGGGTAGGTCCTTGTGAGATGTTTATTTTCCACAATAGCGCTTCAGCTGGTACTGTCATTGTTTAGGTCCTTGTTAGGCAGCCATACTGTTGAGTGTTTGGGGTGCAGCTCCCTCGTCCTGTATAGAAGAAGAGAGTCTCAGCAGACGTCCTGGTCCTCTGGCTCTTATGACGTTTCCACTCCTCTTCCATGAAGAAGGAACACATTGTCAGTCCCTCAGGGGGCTGAAGAAATTCCCAGTGCACTGAGCTGCCTGACAGTCCCCACAGGCACCATGCTGCATTGTTTTTTTTTGGGGGGGGGCGGCACAGTAGGAAAGTGTGTGCAGTTATTAACACAACATGAGGATCCTCGTCACTTGGGAATTGTTCTGTATCTTGAGCAGACTGGTGGATACCTGAACAAGAGAAAACTGAATTGAATGCTTCTCTCTCCCTCCCTCTTCTTCCTTTTCCCTGCTCTTGCCCCCTCCCTACCCCCTTCTCTCGCCTCCCTACCCCTGTACACAGGAGAACAATGCAGACACAACTGTGCCTGAGTGAGCAAGCACAGGACGTGAGACCGCCCTGGCTGTGATGGATTGGCATGCTTTCACAAGTTGCCTTCACTGGGGACACCAGATAAGGAGCCCACTGACATAAAAATCTACAGTCGTGCCAGAATAAAACATTAAAATGAGAAACATTGACTTTGGAAATAGAATGTAAACAAGATAAATCTGAGCTCCTTGGGCTTTGCATTGATGAATCTGTGATTTATTTTTCTCTTTGGGATTTTCTTAGGTCCATTTTCTCAGTGCATGTCAAATAGACTTGAAAGATACATACATGAGCCCACTGTGTACCAGAAACTCTTCTCTCTCTCTCTCTCTCTCTCTCTCTCTCTCTCTCTCTCTCTCTCTGTGTGTGTGTGTGTGTGTGTGTGTGTGTGTGTGTGTGTGTGTGTTGGGTCTAGAATCAGGCTAGGATACCGAGCAGGCAGACTGAGGAGCAGCAATGAGGAAAAAGGCAGAGAGTGGGAATATGCCTTCCACAGTGAGGAAGCACATGGAGTCCAAAGGGCAGGGCGGGGGGGGGGGGGGGATACAGGCCATAGACAGGCCATAGGGCAGAGAGGATGCTGAGAGAAGCCTTCAAAGGAGCAGCAGAAGCATTTGGGGAGGCTCCCTCAAGCATGCAGAAGGATGGGTCTGTGCTGAGCCCAAAGAACCCCCAGACAGGGATGTGCTTAGGCTGCTCCCAGTGCAGCTGCGATTGTAAGAGGGGCAGGGAGGACAAAGAGAGAGGGAGAGAGAAGCAGTGTCCATGGCTGGCCCTGGCCACAGGAAGGCCGGAGGCCTTAACCTTTCTCATTCTGGAGGGCTAGAAATAAACTCTTGCCAGTGTTCCTGTGAGTTGAGCTAGCCTCTCCTGAAAGCCCAGGGCTGCTGTCTCTGGTGGCAGCAGACACCATATTCTCTATTGATTGGGGTGAACCTCAGTGGGTAAAGACCTCATACAACCAGAGACGGTATCTGGCTTACAGGAAGCTCTCATGGAAGCAAACCCTGAAGTGGTTTGTGGATGAGGGGATCTAGACCTTGCCAGCCATTTGTTCCAAGGGCTGAGTGTGTCCGTTTTACTATTCCTTCACTCAAGAGTTGCCCACGGTTCCTCCAGCCTCTACCCATGATATCAGGTCAGCTTCTTGCTGTGGCCTGGGTGGTAAGGAAGGAACTCATCCAGGGTCCCCATAGCTACCAAGTGCTACATTCACAGGAGAACCCAGGTGTCCCAGCAACCAAGTTCAGCTGTGTGCTTTTTATTCTCAGATCATGCTAGGCTAGGCTCTCTGTAGACAGAGCTCTTGGAGAGGGGGCACATCTGGAGACACTACGAGTTGACAGCACACTGGCTTTCTTGACCCTCACTCTACCATGCCGCCATTGACCCAGCGGTCCCAGAGGGTCCTGCTAACATGACTCTCCCATGCTCCAGTGCTCCAAGGAGGAACATAAGCCAGGCATGAGGACACCTGGACTCACTTTATTAAGATGGGAGAGGAGCAGAGTGGAGGAGGGAAGAAAGGCCGTACTGTGGGGTTCTTGGTGAGAGAAGCCTGGGCTCAGCTCCTACCTCTGATGCTGGCTTACCCCTTTTCTCAGTGTTCTTGGGCATGTCAGGGGTATAAATGGTGCCGAAGAAGAGAGTGCTTTTAAGGGGAATGGCAGAGGAGGGCAGACGGCGTCTTCTGTCTGGTGCCCTTTGGGAGACCACCTAAGAAAGATCTGTGGAAAGACTCAGCAGTTGCTTAAGAGCTGAGAGGTAATCAGATAGATCTTAGCTTCAGAGGGAGGGAGGGAAGGAACGGGTGACAGGTGGAGTTCCCGAGGGAGGAGGGGGTGGGAAGGAAGAAGGTTGCAAAGAAGCTCGGTGTGCCTCAGGCAGGCTGCTGACAGCCCTGCTCACCGGCAGGGAAGATGCCAAGGTTCTGGGAAGATGGAGATGGACCTGGATGCAGCCCAAGAAGGATGAGGTCGCCGTGCTCTGAATTCCTCTTTGATTATTGTAAGATGTGCTTGGGTGATAACGTGTTGTTGAAAGTCAGCAATGGCCAGCAGGGTGGGCACGGAGCCCAGGTGGGTGGGGCAGCAGTCTCCCTCTCCCCAGACTGCCCCACAGTGCCCCTGGACAGTTCTTCCCCCGGGGCTCTGGACCCCATGTGGACTTCAGCTTTCTCTGTCAACAACTTCAGAAGGCCCAGAGCAGAAGGCGATTTAAATTAAATATGTCAACCTGCTGTATAGTAACTACCTGGCAGCCCTGGAGGAAGAAGCCGCTTCCTCTTGTCTATATGTTAAACCTCTTACCTTTCCTGGCCGACATGAAGATGGCACTCTGTCAAACTGTCAGGATGTCTGTTAGTCTGTCTACCTGAAGTAATAGGAAGCCTGTCTCAAGATTCTCCCATTAGTGGTGGTGGCTGGCACCTTCTGGGTGGTTAGACCGTATGAGTGCCAGCTGAGGGACCTATGCATATATGTAGCATGTTCAGCCTCAGTGTGTGTCCCTGTTCTGTCTGGGTTCACAACTATCCTTCATTTTCCTCATGACAGAGAACAGGAAGGACATGGAGGCTTGTAGTCACGGGTGTGTGGCTTTGGATGTCAGCTCTGTTTTCTGAGTGCTTGGCTCTCACCTGTGGTGGAGTGTCATCCGAGTGAGTATATGACATGGTGGAGATTGCAGGAAGAGACCCTAGTAGACCAATCCTGCCATAAGGACTCAAATTTAAAATAACAGTAGTTACCATAATTTTTCCTGACAGCTGAGGGTGCCATCCTTGTTCCTGTTGTCTGTTCTGTCCAGCCAGGCTGGCCTCAGCTGGACCTCTCTACTCTCCTGCAGGCAGAGCCTCCCTACCCTGGCTGCACACAAGGAGTTGCCCCAGATATGACCCACCCCTGTCAAGACCCACCCTGCTTGCTATATGGCACCTATGGTTCTAAGAAGCCTGTGTGGCCAGCTGTGTCCTCTCTGAAGAAGGGGCAGGCCTCTCCCTGAGGACATACGGCTGTATTTGCCCTCACAGTGCCCAGCTTCCTGTTGTATCAGTACTACAACAAAGCCTGGCAGTAGCTTCTCGCTGGTCAATGCTCCGTTCGACCTCACCGACCCTTTCACGGCAGTCAGGCGCGGCCCTTCTCGGTCTGTCCAGCATGAGGAACATCCGGCTCTGCACAGCAGTGCTTCAGGGACAGGTGGAGCCTGAGGAAGCAGTGGCCTTCGCTCTCAAGGGTCATTTGATGAGAGGCTGTGAGAAGGCGCTCATGGGTTGTGACTGCGCACCTTCTACACTTCTTCCCTCACTGCCAGCCAGTTAGGAAGCAGTCCCTTTAGAAGGTGAAGTGGCTGCCATCTTTCCATCTGCTGGCTTCACAGAACACAGGTCTCTGCCACCACCTGCCTCTCTGGCAGTTGTCTTCATATGTGCAGCGGGCAGAGCGAAACTTGAGTGCAGACACAAGATTCAGTGTTTCGGCTCCGACAGTTTTCTTTAAACCCCACTTGGGTAGCAGCAATGGAGCTAGGCTCGTTTTATTTTAATGATAAGTTGTAGGGCTGGGGGGAGCTGCTCCAGGGACCCCTGGGGTATGTGGACTCCATTTAGGTTCTTACTCTTTTTCACTTAAAATACTTGCCCAAACCACAGGGTAACAACCGGAACAGAATGCTGCTTTAATCACCACAAATCCCATCACTCAACCAAATCAACCGTTTTTAATCTTCCCTAACCTTCCCAGAGCCTGCCTGTGAGCAGACGGTTCTGTAAACAGCTGTAATCACAGCATTTTGTATCGCGGCCCCTTGCTTCTCAGTCTTTGCTGCAAGAGGCTGGGAATCCTTTTTAACAGGCCACTCGTGTACCCTCTGGTGAGGCTCCTGCGCTCTGCTTACCGGTCCCCCAAATGTCCTTTGTGTCATCTCTCAGAAGAGGTCAAAATTAGCTAGGGATGGACATCTAGAGTCCGAAAATCTCTCAGTGTTGCTGGACCAAATTATCTGTAATTACCTGGCATTAAAATGAAAATATTTCTTTGGGACAGGTATTGTGCGGAACCTCCAGCTCACTCCTGTATGGCCGAGAAGCCCCTGACCTCTCCCTCTCCAAATCTTGCCCTCTTAGAGAATCTCCAATAAAGAAAAGGTACCAAAAAGCCCAGTTCCATACTCTTGGCAGCTGCAGGAGCTCCTCCCCTAAGTTGCTAGCAGCCCAAGTGCCCACCTAAAGCACCCAGCTTTTGACCACACTTGGGCATAAACCCAGCTTGTGGAGGACACATCTTCACCCCTCACCTACAGAGCATATAACCTCCTGCTTTAGTTAGGGTGCGTGACTTCTCTGGGTCCCAATCTCTGGGGCTGGAGAACTCACCCAGGAGTTGCTTTGCTCAAATAAACCTGTTCTTTTACGTTTTTAATTTGGCTTACTGTGTCAACTGAGAAACCTATTATTGTGTTACAGAAAACCTATTAGGTATGATCACAGTTTCCAAGGCTGGAGCTTTTTTTAAAAAAAAAATACTTATTTTACTTATTTTTTAATTGCTTCTTTTTTGAGATAATATAATTACAACATTTCCCTTTCCCGTCCCTCTCTCCAGCCCCTCTCATATACCCATCTTCTTGCTCTCTTTCAAATTCACGGCCTCCTTTTTCGTTCTTCTTACATGCATACATTTATGTGTGTATACATGCATGTTACAAAACACATCAGTACCACCTGCTCATTTTATCTACCATTAGCCGCATGTATGTTTTCAGAGCTGACTATTTGGTATTGATAACAGATTGATTGCTCTTCCCTGGGGAAGACTATTTCTCCCACTCTCAGCATCCTTAGCTATAGTTCTGCAGGGGCGATGCCCTGTGGGCTACCCCGGCCCCCATCCCTGTCTGATCTGTCTGCTATTGTCTTTATTCAACTCATGTTTGGGTGACCGTGTTGCTGAGACTTTATGGTGTAGCGTCTGACTTTACTAGGTGGCGTGGCCTCCCAGCAAACTCCTGATCCTCTGGCTCTTAACTGATGCCTGAGCCTTAGGTGCAGGGGTTGTATTGTAGACGCGTCCCTTGGGCCTGGGTTGTGCAACTGCGTGTTGATTAGTTGTGTTTTCTGCCTTGGATTCCATCTGTGCAAAGAGAAGCTTCCTTGACAAGGGGTGAGAACTACACTTACCTTTAGGTATAAAACAAATACTTAGAATATAGTTAGGGATTATGCTGGTTTAGTAAAGTGGGGGTTGTGGATTTTTCTCCAAGATCTTGGACTTCACTACCCCTGAGTAGTTAGCTGGGTTTCCAGTACCAAGGTTAGCTCTTGTTGTGTGGGTCTTAAGTCCAAGTAGAGAGCAGGTGGTTACTGCCAAGATGGGCATGCCACTACTTCACGCTGCTCTATTGTGTCAAGCTGGTCATTGTGGTGGAGCTTTACATACCACATCCCTCATTTTCTAAGAGGTCTCATACAAGATCTCCCTGGACTGCCATGCCATCTTAACATAAGATCAACCATCATGCCATTGTAACGTGAGGAGAGATCAACCACCATGCCATTGTAACGTGAGGAGAGATCAACCACCATGCCATTGTAACGTGAGGAGAGATCAGCCGCCATGCCATTGTAGCATAAAGAGAGATCAACCTCCATACCATTGTAGCATAAAGAGAGATCAACCGCCATGCCATCGTAATGTAAGGAGAGATCAACCACCATGCCATTGTAGCATAAGGAGAGATCACTCCTTTCCGTGGGTGCTTCATCTTACTTTCACCCATCACCGACATTGCTCCATCATCTTTCTGAGTCACGTACCTCTGTGCCAGGCACTCAGTGTGTTTTTAAAATGTATTTTATGTGTATGGATGTTTTGTTTGCATGCATGTGTGCCACATTTGTGTCTGATACCCACAGAGACCAGAAAAGGGTGAGTTACCCCTAGGACTGTAGGTACAGTGGTTATGAGCTGCCATGTGGGGGTGGAATTGAACTGAGGTCCTCTGGAAGAGCATCCAGTGCTCTTAGCTGCTGAGCTGTCTCTCCAGCCCTGGCACTCAGTGTTTTTATGTGACTGATCCCATTAGCTGCCCCTGGAGTTTAGATTCGGAGGAGGCAGGGTTAGGATGACGATGCAGCTCTTTCATGGCCAAATCTCCACTTTCAGAGCCCGCTCTGCACCATCTAATCCCCATGGAGGCCAATCAGGGATGAGTGAAACTCAGCACCAACCAGCTCCTCCAGAGAGAGTTGACCTGTGGGCATGGAGTAGACTTAAGCTGCAAGACTTCCCAAGCAACCTTGGCACTAAGGGATCTGTCTATCTGGGAAGCAAGCTCTCCACCCCATCCTGCAGGAGCCCTGGACAGGGCAAAGCGTGCCTGACAGGGATGTAGACATTAGGTGCCAGAGTCAGAAGTCCCTTGCCTCAGAGTATGGATGAGTCATTGGTAGAGCCAGGCTAGGTTCTGAGTGCCCTGGTTATGACCAGGCCAGGACCCTCCCTGGAAACTGATTCTAAGAGACACACCTGCAATTGAAGGGGGGTTTAGAATGGCTGCTCTGTCCTCAGCAAAGGTGGTGAGGTTGGGGTTCAGACTATCTAGTGCAGCCGGAGTGACCACAGACAGATATGGTAGATAGAGACGGGCAGGGCAAGTGGCAGAGACTTGGGGATCCGAGAAACCAAGCCCAAGGGGCTCACCAGCCTCCAGCCTGCTGCCCTGCCCTGTTAGGCTTATTCTTCACAAGGACTTCCCAAGAGGTGAAGGATTTACCTTCAAAAACCCCACAGAGGGACCTCTGGGAGGAACATAAGGCTCTCCTGACAGAATGAAGCCTCTGGGGTGGAGGCAGCCCCATCTGCTCTCCACAGGCATTCAGTGAACCTGGGACAGATGGGTGAATGAGACACATAAGTTCTTGTCTTCAGGACTTCTACTTGGAATGGGTTCAGAAATCCACCAAGTAGGCAACCTGCTTCCCGAAGAAGTGCTCTGAGGAGACCCTCAGAGGGTATGAAAGGGGACTGCCCAGAGCCCAATTCTGAGGGAGTGAGCCTTCTGTGGAATGGAAGAATCCACCAATTACGAATCTGGAAGCCGGGCACTCAGGCAAGAGACAGAGTGAGCGCAAAGGCCCTGAGGCAGGACATGGCGCCCTGAGTTCCAGGACCAGAAAGGAGGGCCACTGGAATTGGATCTTATCTTTGGTTCAGCATTGGTGCTGTTGAGAGCACAGACCTCTTCTGCCTGGGATGCCCCAGCTTCCCCTCAGGTCTTGCCTCCAAGGTCCCTGCAGTTTTCCCCTCTGGTGCCTGCCTTTGCAGCCTGCTTGCATGCTTGGTGAGCTTTTCTGACTGTCTCACTCAGTCAGTCCCCTCAGACTGAAGGCCTGTTAACACCTCTGATAGCTGTGTCCTCATTAGGAGCAGTTGACAGATCAGAATAGCATTTCTTGGAGCTTACAGAGCGCTAAACCGCATCATGTTTACTTTCTGGTTACTAGGCAGATGGCTAAGGTTTGCAAAAAAACTACCTGTGGTTACTTAATTGGAGAAGGCTGCTCTTGTCAAGGGCTCGAAGCTGAGCAAAGCACACCAGCACTGGAGAGATTTAATCACAGGGGCCTGCTCATTTGCTGCTGCTGATGGACGGTCACTGACTGCAAGATTGCACTTGTACGGGCTAGCGTCCCGGGGCTGCTGCAAGGATGCAATGCGCTGGTCCTCACATCAACACTGGAGCCTGGCCCTGCCGCCTAGCCACATTTTACACTGCGCAGCAGCTCTGAACTGAAGGGAGGAGGGCACTGCCCTCCCCACCCTTCTCTGCCATCAGACCAGCAGACTTGGGGGACACAGTGGGGGTGGGCAGCCTCAGGACTCAGGGGGACTGAGCAATCACTTCACCCAGGTGCCTCCTGGGAGGGCACACTGCTCTTCTGATGCAACCACCCCATCTAGGGGCCCAGCCAATGTGAGGCTCCTGATGAAGCCCCAGGAGTCCTGGACTCACGCCCACATCTTCCAGGTTCCAGAGCAGTCTCATGCTCCGTCCTTTTTAATTAAACTTGCAATCCTGAGATCATGAGCGATTCACACATCTAAGAAATATTGAGAGCTGGGCTCTACTGGCAGGAGGTTTGCCTAACATAAGTGAAGCTCTGGATTCAACCCACCCCCAAACTGCCCCAAACCAGGCATGGTGGTGCTTTTCGTAAAACCAGGTCCCAGGAGGCGGAGGCAGAAGGATCCGAAGTTCAAGGCCACCCTTAGCTACTTATGACTTCAGGGTCAACCTGGAGGTCAGAAAACAACTTAGGGAGTTATTTCTCTCCTTCCTCCACGAGTCCTAGGACTCAACCCCAGCCATCTGGCCTGGCAGCAAGCACTTTACCCTCTGAGCCATCTTGGCAGCCTGCTAACCAGGATATTGACATTAATACAGTCAACAGAGTTATTTCCATCACCATAAGAAAACAGATGTGTCCCTGCCATGTTGTCTTCCATAGCAGTGATCCCTCCCTTGTGTTTTACCCCCAGCAGCCTGCAGGTTTAGGAGCTGAACTGTTCTTTTCTGAAATTCTCTATTTCTAGAGCGTCATAAAAATGGAATCGCATGGTGACATTTTGGATTAGCTTGTTTTCTGCAGCATAATCTCCGGCTATGTATTGAGGGTGTGCATTTGTGGATAATTCATTCCTTTTATGGTTGGATAGTGTGCTCCATAGACACAGCTATATCACAGTCTATTTAACCTTTCACCCTGTGGATATAATTCATGTCTAGATTATGTCTTGTTTCGTGTTACTGTGGATAAATCTGACATAAACATTTCTGTAGGTTTTGGTGTGAATGTTTTCATTCCTCAAGGAATTTATATCTATATCTCTATGTATCTATATATAGATATATAGATATGCTTAGGAGTACAGTTGCTGGGTTCCGTGGGAGTTGTATATTTTGTTAAGGAGCCTCTGTCCCAGACTGGCTGTCCCATTTTGTAGTCTCATCAATAGGGTTGGAGTGATCCTATAGATTTGTCAATCATTTGCGACTGCTATTTTTTTTTTTTTAGATAGCCGTTCTGACATAGTGTGTTGTGTCTCAGTGGTTTTGATTTGTATTTTCCTGACAGTTGGTCATGCTGAACACTTTCTCAAGTGCTTACAGGTCATTGCAGGTCCTCTGGTCATTTGTCCACTCTCTAATCTGGACACAGGATGCTTTGCTGGTCAGTCTGTCAGTCCATTCTACAGCCCTATGGTAACTTAGTCACGTATGCGCTCTGCGAGACTTTTGCTTCTGTGTTTTCCTCTTCTTTCACCTTTGTGGTGGTGTTTTTAATCCTTTCCGCGGTATATTTTTCACAGCAGCTTTTCTTAGCTGGGGTTTAGCTTGCTAGCTCTTCCCTCCGCACTATGCTCTGATACCCGTGGAGGCTCACCCTGCTCTAGTGACTAGTGGTTTTTTTCCTGGGTCTTCTTTAACCCTTTTAGGGAAAGCTTTTAGGGAGTTATTTCTTACGCTGAGTTTCATTTTGATTTTCATATGTACTGTTTCTCTCTCACACACCCACAGTTCACCATTGTTTGTAAGACTGTCTCCTAGCCTGTAGACTCACTTTCACACGTCAGTCAAAACTCGGTTGTACTTATCTGTGTGAATCTTCTTCCGGTTTCTCTCTGCTAGTCCCACACGGTCCTGATCTCTGTGATGACTGTGAGTGTCCGGGCCAGAGCCACTCTCTCATTTTCCTCTCGGCCCAGAAACCCCTCTTGTTCCTTTGCCTTCCTTGCAGACCTTGGAGAACTTCTTAGCCAGCTCTCCCTGTGTAAGCGGAACATTCTGGCATTTTCCATGACAGTAAACAAGGGTCACTGTAGTCATTTTACTGTTCTGCAATATTATGTGAAGATAGCTTCATTTGTCCAACCTATCTTCCACAGTTGGATGCTAGGGGGTTTTAAATAATTTTTACTCCCCCACCCCGTTATTGACAACATCCCTATCTGAAAGCCAGGACTCTGAAAACTTTCAACCACTTCCTAAGGAGCGCCATTGATGAACTGTCCTGGTTTTTCCATTTCCTGAGCCCTGACAGAGACATGGCTTCCTGGCCAGAGCTGTGGCCACTCCTCCCCGAGAGTGTGGTGGCCATGAGCAGAACAGTCTCCACACTGTCCTGCGGGGCACAGCTCCTGTCCTTTTTCTAACCCTTGATGCAGAGCAGATGGGAAATGGGTTCAATGCCTCCTCTTTCTGGAGCATTCCCGTCCCTCCACTGGCACCCTTGCCCTCTGGGGACTGCTTGTCCTTTCTGGCCCCGAGGGACTCAGGGCCTGTGTAGCTCCCTCTTCAGTGTCACCGCAAAGGCTTCTCCCCGCCCTGAGGGGCCTGCGACTACTTTAAGAAAATCTTTCCAGGGCTTCAAAGAGTAATAGGATCGCTTTCTGGAATGCTTGTTAAAATTCTTGAATATGTTTAAGGGATTTACATTGTTCAAAGAGAGCATGCTTTCTGTTTGATGTCGACAAAGGATGGTTTCCCCCTTTCCTGTGAATTTAAATAACTTGCCTGATTTTTAGTGGAAAGACCACAAGACTCTCCTGCCGTGGTCTAGATGTGGTATTTGTTAGAAGTCTCCATGACTAACTGCGGTGTGTGTGTGTGTGTGTGTGTGTGTGTGTGTGTGTAAATGATTCGGAAATACATCCCCAAACAAAGAGCCATCTGTAAACTGTCAGCTGGGAAAAAAACGGCACCAACCTTGCACAAGATTTGATTTCTTCGAAACAATCACACACAAAGAAATAGAAATATCATTTTAAATAATCACTAATGATGACCCAAGGGGGACCATCCGGAGTAAATGGAAGCCAGTCTCCCTCTTGTGGACGACCAGGAAAGCACCGAGGTTTTGTCAGGAAGCATGACTTCTGAGGAAACCATGGTGTGTGACCACTCGTGTCATGCACATGTCTGGCTGACTCTTTAAACCACAGGGTCCCTGGCATGGGGCTCTGAGATGGTGAAGAATGGAAACGCTACCAGAGCTTCTCCCTGGACAAGGAAACCTTGCCCGGGAGAGGCCAGAGCATGGAGAGAGGGGACTATGAAATGGCTCCACTCCTGATGGACGCAGGAGATCATTCGTTCTGTCCAAACAGGGTCTGCGAAATGCCATCAGCTGCTCCTGGGGAAACATGGGACTGGGACTAGGGAAAGGGGGAAAACTCAAAGGGTTTGGGAGATATTTTGCTCTCAACATGGGCTGCTATGCCTGGACCTCTTCTGTCCTAGGGACCAATGCTTGCGCATTTGTCCCTCAGAGGTGTTCTGTGGCTGCAGAGCCAGCCTGGCCACAGCCTCCTGGTGTGTACTGTAGACCCAGCCTTCAGAGTCACTCTCTTCTCAGACCCTGCCTGCATCCAGCGCTGTGGGACCATGTGTTCCTGGAAACCAGGACGGCAGCAAACCAGGATGGCAGGAGTTTCAAACGTCCATCATTGCTGTGTCCTTCCCATCCAGAAGGTGAAGTCTCTCTAGGCAGAGAGCAGGGGTCCTGTCAAACAGAAGCTGGGAGTGCAGGCACTGGGGTTAGAGGGACCTGGCCCAGGCTCAGCTGTCCTGAAGTACCGCTTCTCCAGAGTCCCATCTCTAGCCCTGGGATTCAAGATGCTCATGTGAAGACACATTCTAAGTGAATCATTGGCATGAGCCCTTGCAGTGGGCCTGGGTCTACCGTTCCAAAACCCTGCATGAGTCTTTTCCTTGGGCTGTTCACGGGGATAAAATGGCACAAACTCAGAAAACTGATAAAAAGAATTTCATAAAATATTAAACTTTTGTTTCCCAGAATGTAAAAGGCACAGCTAAGAAGAAAATATTCACAATGCAAATTTTTGACAAAGGACTCGTATACAGCAGATATAAAGTGTTTACAACAGGAACAAATGAACAAAATGAGGCTAAGGCGGCAACATAAGCCCACGTCAGCCCGTGCTTACTGTGGCTAGAAATCCTAAATAGAATCTACAAGCTGGTATGTGAGAGCCCAAAAAGGAGAGTGAATGCCGATGGGGAAAAGAAGAAAAACTGAACAGACGTGCTCCCTCCTCCCTCCTCTCCTCCTCTTCCTCTTTTTCTTCCTCTTTCTCACACCTTCCCCCTCTTCTGTTTTTCTTCCTTCCCCCCCTTCTCATAGAAGCAGCAGAGGCAGAAGGCTATTCCACAAGAAATGTTCCTTTTTATCAGTCAAAGGAATGTGATGGGGGAGCCCTTCTGGGGAAAAGGTGTAAGGAATATCCAGGGATATAGAGAGCCAAAAAGTGGATCACTAATTCTGTGAAATCACACAATAGGCAACCTGGCCCCTGCGCTCTGCATAAATCACACAGATCCAAAGCAGCACAGTGAAGCTCTGAGAATCAGACCGAAATGTAAACCTTGTGCACATCTCTTTAACACACTTGCTAAATATAGTACATGCTTGGGACAGCCCCAAATCAGTACAGCAACCGACCCTGGAACCGCTCCCCACACAGGCAAAGCTGAACCTGAGCTTGAACCAAGCAAACCGATGACCTGCTAGAACATAACACCAATGTTCCTCAGATGGGGTCTGTGGGCAGAACCCAAAGTCTGCACTCAGCGACACTGTCCCGTCTCTAGGATAACCCAAATCTACCCAGCATACGGAGAACCAGGAAATCACTTTTGGTTCTCAGGGGCAAAGAATACATTTAAATCCCAAGGTGAGTCAGGGCTGCCAGACAAAGACTTCCAAGAGGCTGTGCTGAAAACATGCTCCCTCAGACGCCAAGAAATATACTAAGAGAAAGAAGCTATTTGTCCACAGAGAACTTTCAAATACTTCCAAAAAGAGCAAACAGAAATGTTAGGATTGAAAAATATAAAGCAAGAACTTAAAATGTCACCTGCATGATCCCATGGGAGAAGGCAACGGCAAGGAAAAAGGGTGCATGTGAGGTGGGTCAGAAAAGATGTAATCTGAAGAACAGGGAGAAAGGATGAGCCTCTTCCAGGCAGCTCAGCTTGCCTGTCTCTCAGCAGTCCCTACTACTTATACAAGCTTGGGGAAGGAGGGACCTAGTGTATCTGGTCAGTTTCAGGGACTTCCTGAAGCTAGTGTGTTGTTTAGTCCTGAGTTTAAATGCACTTCCTGGGAGGATGGATGTTCACTTCAAGATGGAAGGTTTTAGCCTCAGAGGAAACTGCCACTCAACAGAAGGAGACGAAGTTGGGGAGATTATACAAGTACATGACAGAGTTCTGAGGGCTACAGAAATGTATCTCGACTGTGGTGGCATCCTCCTAGGTGTGGACCTGTGTATGCACTGATCACATTTGCTCTTTGAACAACCTGATTGAATGCACTTTAGTTGGAGCAAGTTCTGGGGATAAACAAATGATCTGAAGACGCCACAGACGGGATAGGACAGGAAGGGAGTTCCCAGACAGGAAAGGAGTTCACGACCCATGGCTGGAGAGAACTTCAAAGCCTTCTTCCCCGTGTCTGTGCTCGGCCCCCCTGACATAGCAGAGATGCCCTTCCAATTCGAACCTCGCAGAAAGCACCAGGAAGTACATGAGAGAGTGGCCCAGAGTGGCTGCAGACCCACGGGAAGGAGTCAGCAAGGCTGGTCCCTTCCCCCTGAGCAGGATGGCAGCTCTGTGACAGGAAAGAAATCCTATATAGTCAGGCCTGGGACCTGCTCCCTCTGCAGGTGACTTGGGAAGAGCCATGGTGGGGTGCCTCAGCCACAGCCCGAGGGGACTGAGGGGACTAAGAGCTTGGAGCATCAGATCAGTGGAAATCCACACAGCACTGGCCAGCTCACCCTGTGTCCTGCAGTTGGTAGACAGGACTGCAGAGGCCTTTCCCTTCTTCCACCCCAGGGCTGTCACCCTGCGGCCTCTGGGCCAGGTCTCTCGTGAGTCACTGGCCCCAGAGGGAAGAGTGGATTTGACTGCAGTTGTTTTATTTCTTGGTTTCCCTGGTCTCTTGGGGCCTTGTGAATTAAGCTAAATGAGGAAGCAGGTGAGGAGTGCAGGTGCTGGGTGTAGGGGAGATGTCTCCATGGCAACAGAGCCACCTGGCTTCCTGGCCTGGCATCAGGCCTTGTGACTTCACAGTGGAATCTTCTCTCAGGTTGTCTGGTGAAGAGGCTGTTTGAGGGGGCTTTGACCTCCCCAGCTCTAGTCTGAGGATTAGGCTTCTTCGTGTCAGCGTTCGGGGCCACAGCCAACTCCAATAGACTCTGAGTGGCGCACACTTGTGAGCGTGAGCAGCCTAGCACGTAGGCCATTCTCTGCTGAAGCTCTCTGGGGAGTTGGAGGAGTCACACCTGGGCTCCTTCAGTCCTGGCCTAGCAGGTGAAGAGGAGCCAGGGCCCCAGGAGGAAAGACAAAAGTGTGGATCTTTGCCACCCAGAACAGTCTGACCTGATCAGCACCATCTCAATGGCAGGAAGGGTAAGATGTAGGAGGAATCACCGTAGGGGGCTTCCATAGGAAGTATGGTAGGGCCCCCCAACCCAGTAGTGAGCCATCTGGCCCACTGACACATTAGATTCCTACAGTTGCTATAGCAACTGCTCTGAACCTGGCGAAATGATGACAGTTGGCTCCCACACAGTGTCAGAGGTCTGGAGTCAGCAGAATTAGGTCCTTCTTGGGGCTCCAAGGGAGAAGCTGTCCTGTGCCTTTCTTCTGGCTTCTGGTAATGGCTGGTGACTTGGTGTTCCTTAGCTATGACACCGTCACTCCAGTTTCTGCCAGATGAGATCATCCTATGACATGCTCCCTTAGTGTCTGTGTCCAGGTTTCCCAGCCATAGATTTCGGGTATGCCTTAACCCAGTCGAACTCATCTCGACTTGATCGCATAGATCATACAAATAAAGACGTGGTCACAGTGCCAGGGGTCAGGACTGGGATGTAGCTTATAGGGACCATGTACAACGCTCATGTACAGTGAAGAGCAGATGCCCCCCCCCCCCCAGTACAGCACTCAGCCTGTTCCCCCAGGACAGTGCAAAAAGAGGCAAGTCCACATTAGGGGTATGATCAAGAATGTCAAATGTGCTCTCTGGTCTCTCGTCTCCATGACCAACACTTTCCGAGGAGTTAGGTGACATTCAGGGAGCTAGGGACCTGCTCTAGTTGTGCCTGTGACAGAGGAAGGGGAGGTAAGGGTGGCAACCCCTGGAGGAGTCAGAAAAGCGGGGGGCGGGGCAGTTCATAACAGATTTTCCCTGGAAATGGTTCCAGTGGGCAGTGTTGGAAGGAGGCTCCAGGTCCCTGTTCTCCCCTGGCCAAGAAAGAGTCCCCTACCAACCCCGAGTCAGCAAGAACCTAGATCCTAGGCAAGCTCTTTTGACATTCTCTTTCTCTTATTATCTCATTCTTTCTCTCTCCTTCCTCTCCCCCCTCCGTCATGTGAGTGCATGTTTTGCCTACATGGGTGTCTCTGCACCACTTGCATGCCCACGTGGGGATTGTGGAGGCCAGAAGAGGGCATTGGATTCTGTCAGATCAGAAATGGACTACAGGTGGTTGCGAGCCACCGAGGCCATGCTAGGACTCTGGAAGAACAGCTGTGCTCTTAACCTCTGAGCCATCTCTCTAGCCCCCATGTCCTTCCATAATACCCATCCTTCCTTCTTCCACTTTCGTTGTCCACCACACTCCAGGGCTTTTCTGAATCCCGTGGAGTCAGAGGCCAGCTAGACAGATGGGCCTTGCCTTGATGAGATGTATGATTTAATGGGATTCAACATAGCCAACAAACAAACAAACAAAAACAAAACAAAGAAAAAAACCAGTGCAGGAAAGTGCTTCAGGGCAGGGTGGGTACATCAGAGGGGCAGTCAGTGTTCTCAGTGGGGAGGGGTGTCAGTCAACTTGGTGATGTGACTGAACCATGGAGGTAAGGGGAGCAGTCCTAACCAGGCACCATATGCAACCATCACCCAGGGAAGAGATTGTTCAGGCGAGCACACTGGTGTGTGCTCAGGACCTGCCCAGCAAAGGCCAGACGAAGGCCTGTGTAGACCCAACCGAGCTAAGGGGTCTGAGACCAGGAGGGTAGGATAAGGAACTAGTCCTTGTTTTGTTGTTTTCTTGGAAAAGTGTCTGTTGAGTGTCAGGGACGTGACCACCTTAGGTGCAGAATAGAAGAAAAAGCATTTCTGTGAGAGAGAAGTGGTAACAGTCACTATGGGGGAGTCTGGGAGCTGGGAAGACTCCTGTGAGGTGAGGGCCCCATGTGCTCGGGCAGGGTCAAGTGCAGTGTGACTGAGGGCCTGGGGGGATGGTGGGAGTGTGAGGAGCAGGGTACACTGGGCAGAGTCAGTAGGGTGAGAAGTGAGGTGAGGTCGCAGAGCGCAGGGTTTTCTGAGGGCACGGTTAGGAGCACTACTGGACTTTCCCAGAGGGGAACCCTGATCGGTCATGGGCCCTATGTGCCCCCCAGATGAAGACAGGACTAGGGACAAGGCAGGCAGCAGTGACCAATGGATACCCTCTCTTCTCAGACAACTCAGAAGAGCCATGAGGCTGAGTCCAGTGCCCTGATCTCTCTGAGTCTCTTGTCGGGGGTGGACCCAGGTCACCTATCCCAGCAATCGCAAGTCACCAATTCACAGGACCAGGAGCCTCTTGGGTCTTGCAGCTTCTCGGAGGTGGGCTCAGAGTTCCTGCCTTTCTTTCACACTCATGAGCAGTCCCTGGACGTGGAGGAACTGGCCCAGCAGTGTGAAGTTTGTGCTGGACACAAAGATGGCTGGAGCCCCAGAGAGGGTCTGTTCCTCAGGGAGTCGGCGCCACCCAATGGCTTCTTCCCGTACTACCGCTCTCCGGAAGAGCATCTCCCCAGCATCACCCCTCAAGGCTGTTGGTGTCTGGGCACCAGAGAACTTTTCCCCACAGCACAGGATGGCTGCTGCAAGGTGACAGCCAGGGATGGACGCCCTGTGATGAGTGTGAAGAGGCTATAGAAGGGCAGGCAACACCAAACCTCTGGAATGCTCCATACATCTGTCCCTGGCCCATGCCCCAGTGAACCCTTGGCCAGGTCCCTGATGGCACGTTAGTATGGGCACAGAGGCTAGGAGAGGCTGCCCCACTATACTTTAGCTCCTCCCTTGCAGGGAAGTGACTCTGGAGATAATGAATTACATACGATAATTCAAAGAGAGGCCTGAAACCAGGGTTGGGCCCATAGAAATGCCTAGTTACTTCTTGAAATTGGTTAGACACCTAGATACTGGATGTGTGCTGTCTCACTCAGTCCTGATGACCCCATACTAATGGCTGTTTATGAGCGGGACAGCATCTCTTCAAAAATCAAAGTAACATGACCTCAGTCACCCGGGTAGCAGGTGCCAAGCCTTTCTGGTCCAGATCTGTATCCTCTAATTTCATGGGCAGCCCTACTGGAAACCACATAGCTTGGCATGGGATCTAGGACTGCAGAGAAAGTAGGGTAGATAGTGAGTTCAAAGGTCAGTGTCAAACTTTCCCGTGGGGATCCCTCAATGGGTAAACAACATCACCAAGGGTTCTCCACTCTGCAGAACTGGCCTGGGTCCTACCACCCTCCACGATTGCCCTGTAGAGTTATAGGGCCAGTGTCCATCTTGGCATCTGGGCCTGAATCTGGCTGACTCCTTGCTCTTCCTCATCCAGTCTGCCTTGGCAGGGCCAGACCTCCTCTCTGGGTTTTCACCCTTACCAGCCTGCTGCCACTTCCTGGGAGGGTTCGTGTGTGACGGCAACCAAGATCTGCCTCTCTCTGGGGACCACGCTCTCGGTGATTCAGGATTTGTACCATATTACAGAAGCCCTGAAGAAAACCTTCGCACCAGCCCGGAGCCTCCTTCCCCAACGCTAGGGGGCTCAAGGGAGTGACTCCAACCTGGGACTGCCAGCCTGTGGAGGTGCCGTGGTAAAAGCAGCAGGGACTTCTGGGAATGAGGGACAAAGAGAACTGGAGAGGAGGACCCCACAGATCAGTCCGTTTGCCCCGGGACCAGAGGTGGCCTGGTGCCCAGCCCTCAGACCTAGACTGTTCCTGCTCCTGAGGTGGAAAGAGGTTTTCTACTATGAGATCACCAGTGAGTGGGGAATCCTCTCTTTTTGCCACAGAGGTCCACAGGAAGAACCCACCCTTCTCCGCACATACCTTTTGAGTGCCTGATGACCTGATCTTCCACTCTGGTGTCTCCCTCCACGGGTCTGGGCTTGCCTTTCTCATTGCAGCAGAAGGGAGAGGCCTGTGCCACCCAGTGCCACCTGGGACTGCCCCCAGAAATCAACCATCCTACCCCATCTCTCCTACTTCATTCTCCTAGGTGGGAAATCTGCCTGATGAGGTGTGGGGGTGGGTATCACCAAAATGGCTGCAGAGGGCTTCCTCCTGAGATCCCCATTTGAACCTCATCTTTCCTTCTGTAGCTTGTCGCAAGCCTGAACACAGGGAGCAGGGGCCTCCTGGACAACTTGGAGGAACACACTCCCAAAGCTGGCTTTGTAAATAAATCCTGTTGGCATGGGTGCCTTACTACCTCAGTGTGGTGCTTCAGAACAAGGCTGCCAACCTCCCTCCACTGAGCACTCATTATGAGCTAACCCCTCGCTGGATTCTCAGAGGTAATCCCATTCTGCAGGTGAAGACACCGGCTCGGTGGGGCGGCAGATAGGCTTCTGGTTCTGAGAACTAACTTTAGCAGAGGGCCATGGCTGGGGCTGCAGGGATGGAGGGATTGCTGGGGGGGGGGGGGGGAGCCAAGCTGGAACCTGACTGCTCAGCCAGGAGATCCAGCAAAGCTCTAATGTGACCCACTTCCTCTCCGCCCCCCATTCCCACCCTCAGGACCCACTCACTCTCCGCCTGCCCATTCCCACCCTAAGGACCCACTTCCTCTCCGCCCCCCATTCCCACCCTCAGGACCCACTCACTCTCCGCCTGCCCATTCCCACCCTAAGGACCCACTTCCTCTCCGCCCCCCATTCCCACCCTAAGGACCCACTCCTCTCCGTCCCCCATTCCCACCCTTAGGACCCACTCACTCTCCGCCTGCCCGTTCCCACCCTAAGGACTCCTAGAGAGAGAACTCTGCTATACCCTGGAGCTCCTGTACTTCCTTCCATACCGGGTCTTGAGGGCTGAGGACTGCCCGACTCTCCTCCAATTTTTTCCTCAGCTGATGGACACAAGGAGGCTCTTATTAGTGGCGAGCAGAGGACATTTGTCCGCTGTGATATATTGCTGTGATTGGTTTCATAGAGAGCTGAACGGCCGAGAGTTAGGCAGGAGGAATAGGCAGGACTTCTGGGCTGAGAGAGGAGTAGGAGCAGATAATCCAGAGGCAGAAGATATGCACGGAGACATGGAGGAGGCAGGATGGGTGGCGCATGCCAGAACAGAGATGGACAGACGTGGGTTAACCTAAGTTATAAGAGCTGGTTAGAAACAAGACTAAGCTAAGGCCAAGCTTTCATAATGAGCCTTGGCATTGTCATTTGTGAGCTGGTGGCCCAAAGAACAATCTGACTGCATAGAGGTTCCACAGTCAGGGTGGTCTGTGTAGCACAGGGGAGATCTGACATTGAAGGGTACCCGTGGAAGAAGAGAGTAGAAGGAGGTGACAAGGGCTCTCAGCGGCCTCCCTGGCACCCCCAGACATCCCTTTCTGTGACCTCCCTGGCACCCCCAGACATCCCTCTCTGCGGCCTCCCTGGAACCCCCAAACATCTCTCTCTGCGGTCTCCCTGGCACCCTCAGGTGTCTTTCTGGACCTCTCTCTTTATAGAGAGTCTGGCTCTATTCTGGCAACTACGTTGCTCTTTTCCACCTGGAAGCTCCTACGTTGCGCAGCAGTGCCCTCTCCTGGCACATCTTGTCAAGACACGGTTGGTGTCTCCGTGGTCTAAATAATAAAATTCTTTGGACACCACCTAGGAGGGCACTGTTCCTGTCTTATAAAGAGTGAGCCAGCCAGCAGCAGCAGCCTCAAGCCTGGTGCAGAACCCAGGAAACCTCGACCTCAAATGGCCAATCTACCTTCACTCCACGATCACATGCAGTTCCTCAGCTCCGCGATGGACTGAGAATTCTCTGGACAGACCCCAGAGAACTGCCAATGAGGAGGAAGACCTGTTCCTGATGATAGGCTCACTCAGCACCTCCAAAATCAGCGTGTGGAGTTCGGTCATTATCATCTTTCTGTTCTTGGTGGGGATGGGGTCCTAGCGGTCAATAAAAAGGCCTGGAGGCAGAAAAGCAGCCGATGCTTTGGAAGCCCTGAAAGAAGCCAGAATTCCGTGGGGTTCTGGTAAGGCCCATGGAGAGGTGTCGCTACTGCCACTGGCTATGAGGTAGCTGCCCCTCAGCTCTGCCACGATCCAGACTCCTCCTCCTGCAGGCATCAGGTGGTCAGCCCTTTAGGCATTGCCCCATGGCCTCTCCATTTAAGGTGCCCGAGTGCTGGCTGAACACCAGGCCTATACACAGGTTCAGGGGACAAGGTAGTACCTGTTCTCAAAGGCGCCCCGTCTGATGGACAGACAGACTAAAGTCATAGTGGACAGGGAGGCAGGTGGACATGTCCAGCCCAGACAGTCGAGGTGGAATGCGGAGGTGTGCACTTCAGCAGAGGCCTGGCAGGGAACGTGGCAGCCAAACAGAATCACAAAGGAGTGGGCTAGAGAGCAGGGGGAGGGCAACCCTACCAGGGACCAGCACATCCAGTCCCACACACGGAAGGAATGTGGGGTGTGAAGGCCACACTGCCTGGCTGGACGCCAGCTGGACAGAGCTGAGGTGGTAGGTGTAAGGAGTGGAAATGCCACCGGACCTTGCTTTGCAGGCCTTCACAGGCCTAAACGGGCAACTAGAATGTGCAGGCAAGGCCACCCAGAGTCATGGAGGGCCCTGCAGAGAGGTGGCCAGAGCAGAGGCCAGGCTTCAGAAGCCTGATGTGGCAACATTTGGAGAGGGAGCCCAGGACCAGGTCAGAGGACCTATGTCTACCAGGCTGAGGCAGTGATGGCATAGGCAGGAGCTGCCAGAGGGCAGTGGACGCTGGAATCATTGAGAAGGGAGAGCACCAGGAGTTCCTGGTTACAGGAGTGAGGCCTGGGAGGAGAGGAGTGCGGCTCATACCCAGGCGTGTGTGGCAGCTCAGTGGAGGTGCAGTTTCCTACGTGGAGGGGTGCGGAAGGAGCAGCACTGGGGGTCAGCATTCTCGTGGATGTGCTGAGTTGAGATGGGAGTCTCCCAGGCAGAGGTGTTAAGTAGAGCAGAAGTTCTGTGCTCAGTAGTGAAGCCTGGAGTCAGGTAGGAGACTGTAAGTGGGGAGATAGTACTGCCCCCAAGAGGGAAATCCAGGGAGGGTGACAGTTTAGGTTCAGTTCCTGGAGCCAGTGTTCTGCTGGGTCCCACACCCCAGGGCTCAGGGCCTGCTCCATGCTGCCACTCAGTGTAGGGTTCTCCGTGCCCGTGTGTTTCAGGGTTAGAGTCACAGTGTGTGATTGGGAATGGGAGGGCTTCCATTCCTCTCAGGCTTGTTGGCAATCAAGCTGCGGTACCCTGGGCCATGGAGGCCATCCTGTCTGCCAGCACTGCTGACTACTCTTCGGGGACCTTTCATTTCCTAAATGGTCGCAGGCCCAGATCACAGGCAGAGTGGGGCACAGTTCAGGGACTAGTGCTGTAGCCTCAAGGCTGAGTGAGCCACCATGAACCTATGAAGTAAGCTCAGCCACAGGCCGTGACCTTTCACCCCCGCCCCATAGGGCTTTGCAAGCCCCCTTGCCAGTGTGTGCTTCCTGCTTCATTCTACACTCTTCTCCCAGAGGGGTGGCCTCGGCTCTGGAGTTAAAAATTGGAGTCTGTGCTCACCTCACAGAGGAAGAAGACAGGGCTACCGGAAGAGCTACCGACCACGAGCCTCGCTCCTCAGCAGGCCCTGCAGCAGGTGTCAGTGGTCAAACACTTGCCTCGGGAGAAGGAAGCCTGACCAATTGCTCCTACACATTGACTCCAAAGTGCCAGTGGGACAAAAGCAGGCTAAGCAGAGGGACTTCCTTTAGGCCACACTCATCACTCCTGTCAGCCGAGTCCTGAGGTTGGGAACCAGGGCTGCACCCCTGCTGGAAGCTAGCTGGACATGGGTGGACACAGGGTCACCTTCCTTAGAGGCAGGAGAAGGCAGGGCATTCCAAATGGAACAAAGATGCCCCCATGTAGCTAGCCTGGATGTCCCTGGACTGTAGCGTGAGGCTGGCTGGGTGTGTGGTCTGCCTACAGAGCAATCTGAGCTAAAGAGGACCCCCCCCTTTACCTTTGGGCTGGGGCAGTGTAGGTTGCGGCAGCACCTGGTGTAACTCCCCACTACCACCACACCCCCCAGCTATACCTGAGAGAGACTTTGGACCATTAGGTGCTTTGAACACAGGTCTCTGAGAGGACACGGCTAGAGGAAGGGCCTCAGCTGATTGGAACCACACTGTCAAGCCAGCACAGGACAATACTAGAACCTTCCAAATGCCATCTCGGGCTGGGGGCAGGGCTAGGTGTGAGGGCAGAGGGGCAGGGGAAGGGGTGTTGAAGGGAGATGTCAGAAAAGGCAGGTGGCATCTGTAGATTGTCCCTAGAATTCTGCCACCACCCTGTAGCTGTGGGATAGGGTCTTGTTTGCTTGCTCAGCACCTCAGTGCTGTATTTGAAGATGCACACAGTGATAGATAGGGAGGACCCATCAGGGCTCTACCTGAGAAGCCAAAGCCTCTGTGTGTAACGTCAGAGTTGACCTGAGCCAGTCCCATGTGTTGGATGGACCAGAAGACTGAAACCAGCCGGCAAGAGCTGACTTCTTTCAGGACATCACATGGTTTGCTTTTAGGTCGTTTAAGCTGGTTGAATGAGGCTTACCCAGATAATCAAGGTTCCACTGACTGCAATCCTGGTCACACACACAGATACAGTCATAGCATAGGGCTAGCATCCTAAGTCACACACACAGATACAGTCATAGCATAGGGCTAGCATCCTAAGTCACACACACAGATACAGTCATAGCATAGGGCTAGCATCCTAAGTCACACACACAGATACAGTCATAGCATAGGACTAGCATCCTAAGTCACACACACAGATACAGTCATAGCATAGGGCTAGCATCCTAAGTCACACACACAGATACAGTCATAGCATAGGGCTAGCATCCTATGCACCACCCACCACACCATACACAAACCCCTCATGGCACCTCCTGGGTTAGTGTTTGGTAGAATCACTCTGCCACATGCATGTGTGCATCAAAACTTCTGCCCCCAGGAGGATGGGGCAGTACGTGCTAAGCCCACAACATCCTCTGGCTGAGGCAGTAACAGCCGTGTATGTAACCACAGTATCATAAATACAGGGGGAGGGGTGTTCCTTGAGGTGGGTGAGAAGTGTTCCTGCCAAGCTGAGAAACAGGACTTGGGCCTATGGGCTTCCCCAAAGTACAGCCGTGTCTGCCTAGAATTCTGGCCGAGTAGAATGGGGGTATCCGTGGCTTGGGTTCTGGCAGCTGCTTAGTAGGGTGAAATGCTCCCTAGTTATATCTCCTTAGCTCCAGACAGGTTCTGGAGGGAGTTGCCAGCCTTGTCCTCGCTGGTCTGAAGGCTGACCAGGGTGAGCCAAGCTGTGGTATGGTGGCCTCTGAGAAAACCTCACTCACACAGAAGGTTCTGCCAAGCTCCTGACAAAGTGTTGTAAATGTAAAGAGATGGGATGTTGCAGATGGAAATCCAAAATTGTCTGCTCCTATAACCATCTTCTTATCATCCATGTCTGCATCTGGCTTACACCCCTTGGGCTGTCAGTAAAACATCTGGACTGAGGTGAGAACACTGGCTTCTACCAATACAAAGGCTGAGGATGCATCAGCGAGCATCTACAGCCTACAGTAGAGTTTCCCTTGCTTCAGTTCAGTCTGTGAGGAGGCTCTTGTGTCCATACAGGGGTGCCCACTCAGGGCAGACCTGTGTGCAGGAGCAGGCTGTGTGCCCACATCAGAGGAGATAGCAGGACTTTGCCTGCTGGGTAGGGTTTTCTCGGGCTTTTCCTTGTGGAAGCCAGGGTTGGGGGAATAATTTGGAATCTGTTCTCCAACCAGGATCTGGCCATGTTCCTCCCCTCCTCTGGCCACTTTCTGAAGGTTTACCACTTCTGTATGAGATGCCTACACATTTTATACTCTAAACACAATGGCTTTCCTGGACTGTGAAGTGGGCTCCACAGACTTGCTGAAAGGAGTAAGCCAAGACCTCAGGGAGGGTGCTTCTGTTAAGTGCAGGATAGTGGCTTCATCCAGAGCTGGCTTGAAGCTGGTTTCTGGGTGAAGTGCCTCCCATACCTTATTCAATTACTCATTGATAGATGGAACTCTCAACCCAGGGCATGTGGATGCTGTGTGACCTGGAGAAGGAGAGAGAGAGTCTCTTAACTCTAGAACTGGCTTGGAAAATTGTGCGTATTCCATCTTGCTTTCAAAAGCCCATCGAAGCACTAAGAATGCTGTTCAATTACAGTTTGTGTGCATGCATGCGTGTGCATGGGTATGTGTGTGCACATGAGTTCATGCATATACATATGTGTGGTTGGATGAGAAGAGGACCCAAAGTGTCCTACTCTGCCTTCTACTGGGCTGGCTGTCAAGCAAGCCCCAGCAATCCTTCTGTCACTTTGACCCCTGCCCCCACCTCTGATGGGCCAGGCACTTAACCATGCCAGGCATTTATGTGGGTCCTGGGAACCCAAATTCACGTCCTCATACTTGGACAGCAAGTGCTCTTTCCCACTAACCCATCTCCCCAAACCTTCATTTATTTATTGCCAGCTGAGTCCTATTGCAGGCAGCCTTTGGTGTTTATAAACCGCCCCCTCCACCTCCTTCTTCTGAACAACTTTGCAAATGTGCCCTAAATGGGCTAGCTCCTCTGGCTGCCACTTTCACCTGGAAGGCCCCAAGGCTGCAGTTATTGGGAAGTGCGAGGGAGGGTGGTGGCCAGAAGTAAGTACTAAGGGAATTCCTCAGGTGACTGGGGCAGCCTCTTGGATCACACCTAGTGAGTGCTGTGCCTTTAAGATCCTCTGGGGGCGGGTTGTCAGTCACTCGCCCTCATTCGCTGACTGCCCCAGCGCGGGTGGCTGGAACACTGAATTTCAGAAGAACCTGCCGGGTGATCAAGTCGCCTCGCCTGCGCTGGCTCTCGCGACCTGGGCCATGCCCGACACACACTGAGGGACGTTGCTCTGGCTGCCTGAGGGAGAGGAGGGAGAGGCACAAGTCACTTTGGCCATGGGCAACTTCCAGTTGGAAGACTTTGCAGCGGGCTGGATCGGAGGTGAGTGTGCTTGCCAGACTCCCCCTCTCCCTCTCCCGCATTACAGGGCAAACAGCGGAGGCCCAGTGCCAGCTGTTTGCACCTGGTGTTCTTGGTGCGCTTTGCAGCTCCGCATTGCCTGGTTTCATCAGGAGCAGAGTGAGCAGAGTGAGCGATGCCTGCAGCACCTGGCGTCCCTAGCCCAGTCCGCTTGGCTGGTCCTGTCCTTAACTTCTGAAGCCGAGCTCTTAAGATTCACAGTGATTTCTTTGAGCTTCTGGTTTGCCTCAACGTCAGGTTCCGAGGAACTTGGATCCCATAATGATTAAACCGCTGGTCAGGGCAGACAACCAATGAAGCCACCCGAGTGTGTGCACACCCTTCAGTGACCTGGAGCAGGAGCACACCTGGGTTTGGGGACGCGTCTCCAAGAAACTTGTGCTTAGGTTGGCACTTGGCTTGGCTCCTAAATCCCGGTGTCAGAGCGGCCAAGAACCTGGACTTTAAGATCAGGTTGGTCTCAAAGGCGTTGCCACTGGAGGGAGTGGAGCCCGTGGGGCAGGGAGTGGAGCTCTGTGGGGGCATTTGCCCAGGACAACTGAGAAGGATCCCTCTGGTCCAGCTGCTGGCACTTATCAGCCCTGGTTTCTTCAGTGCCCTCCTCTCCTGTTCTTCTGAACCCTTTGGTCCCTCTGCTTGGCTGTCACTACATTTTACCATACAGTTAACATAATGACAGACAGTCTCTGAGTAAAGCCCACCCACTGCTTGCTGTGTGCTGAGGTCCCTGTCAAACGCCTTAAGTTGTCTTCCTCATTGACATGTGCAACAAACTCACCACAATGCCCTCCACATTTGTCTGAAGCCCTACAGACTTTCCCAGCTCTGGAAACTACTGCTCTAGCACCCTACTTTTTCTTTATTCTTTATTTTGCACCCCTGCTTTCAGATATGTAGGCTGAGTGTGAGCAGGGGGAGGGGCACTTGGCTCTGAACTGCTGCTCCGGACCTGAGGATGCCTGCCCCACCCTGGGGAAGATATTGGCACCTGGGATTGGAGCTCCTGTCTCAAAGCTGGACCAGCAGAACGAGGTTTTGCCTGCTGTTCAACTCCATGCTATTCAGTTCAGGGGAAGGTGGAGGGTGAAGAAGACAGGAGGTTCTAGACCCAGCAACCAGCGTCCCTGTGGCCTGACTTGTTAAACCACCTCTGCTGGCAGAGATGTTGCCTTTTTTATCAGTGTGGTGGAAGGATTCTCCCTGGGAAAGCAGCCCTGTGTGAATGCCAGTTGCTAGGGACCACAAAGGCTTCTTTATTTAGGTGACTTTGAGACAGCCTGATACAAGTATGTGAGTAGCCAGGCATTTCTGTTCTTTCTCTTTCCTCTTCCTCCTTTTCTCCCCTCCCTTCCCTGCCTTCTCCTTACTCATTCAATTGTCACTCCTAATTCCCTTCCCCTGGAACCTAGGGGCTTTGCCTATTCTCCATGATAAAGTTGCCAGCACATTTGCCTCTTGTGTCTGACTTCTCTTGCTTAGCATAATAAGGTTTCTTTTTAGGGGTCACCCACACTGTAACAGGGTCTGTACTCCATTCCTATCTGTTTTGTGTCTTTATCTGGGGAGATATGAACAAGTGGCTATTCACCCCAGATAGAGCACTGATGACAGACCAAAGAAATGATTCTATCAAAGTCTCATTGAACGAGTCTGTGAGTTTACTAGAGTTTACTAGAGTATAGGCAAGGGGTTAGTTACGGGAGCATGGGTGACTGACTCAAGGAGGGCTGCAGCCCTGAAGAACCCACCCCTGCATGACTGACAGTTCCTAAAAGTCGCTGCACATCTGGTCTCATTTCAGCTGGACAGAGTCTCCTCCTTCCAGCAGCCCTTATTGTGTATATAACTTTGGGAAGAGGACCTTGTAAATCTTATGAGTTTCAGGAAGTTCTGAGACTTGTGAGTTTTCCTTCCCAAGTCTTAAGGATTCTTCTTCCAGGATGGGATGTTTCCATAAGGAGGAAATGGCTACACAGAACTAATCACAGCTAGGTAACGGTTCATTGTTACCTATAAATGCTATATTTATTCACTGTATGTCACTTGAATTTGTCCCCTGCGAGGAATGCCATGGTGACCATGGCTGTGCTTATTCTTGTTTGAGTTCTTGCTTTCAGTTCTTAGGGAAATATCTAGGATGGGATATTGGGGATAGGATGAGTCATGTAGTAATTCTGGGTTTAACTTTTTTGAGGAATAACCAGTTTATACAGCGATGGCACTGATTCCTATTCCCATCCAAAACATACAAGAGTTCTCAGGGCTGGAGAGCACTCAGGAGTTGAGAGTCTGCCCTGCTCTCCCAGTGTAGTTTCAGGCATTCATATACTCATAAACATCTATCTACATATGTAATTTCAGGGACTCAGAGTCCCCTTCTAGCCTCTGTGGGCAGGCACCACACGCATGTGGTGCACATACATATACATGTGAGATCCAATTTCTTAGCCAGGCAGTGGTGGCGCACACCTTTAATCCCAGCATCCAGGAGGCAGAGGCAAATTCATCTCTGTGAGTTCAAGGCCAGCCTGGTCTACAGAGTGAGTTCCAGGACAGCTAGGGCTCCACAGAGAAACCCTGTCTTTAAAAAAATATTCAATTTCTTTGTATTTTTGTCAACACTTTATAATTTATTTTCCTTTAAAAAATGCAGTCTATCTAGTGGAAGTAGAGGGAAATTTCATTGCTTTGGTTTACATTTCCCTAGTGACCAACAATGTTGAGTATGTATGTTCATGTTGGCCATTGGCATATTTTCTTCAGAGATGTTAATTTTGGCCATTTAAACAATGTTTTAGGTGTAAGAGCTCTGTGTGTATTCTGGACTTGAGACCCTTAACAGATTTAAGTGGTTTGTAAACAGTATCTCCCAGTTTTAAGCCACTGTCTTCACTTTAATGCTAGTATCTATAGTGATGTCTAGTTTACGGACTCCTTTTCTTTCATTGTTTGTGCTTTACTGTAACTACAAATGTTACAAAACCCAGGTTACAAAATATTTCCACATATTTGTGTCTTTTACTTTTTTAACCTTTTGCTCTATTTTGGATAAAAGTGAGGCAGAGTCTAAGTTCATTCTTTGGCACATGGATATCTAGTTGACTCTGAGCCGTAATTCTAGTTTTGGAGAACTTTAAATAATAAGGTCCCAGCTGAGTCTACTCTCTGGCTTCCTTGGTACTGGATCAGGCCTCGCGCACTGGACGCCCCTACTGGACGCCCCTCTAGTAACCGCTGACTGACATGCCTCTGCTCTCCGGCCTCCTCTAGGGGATGGCAGGGACACCCACGAGTCCAGGGTTTGGGTGACCAGGTGCTGTTCTTTGACCTACAGGTGCAGCCGGTGTCATTGTGGGCTACCCTCTGGACACAGTCAAGGTACAGTAGCTGTGTTTTCATGACCCCTTGGGGAGGTACCTGGAGTAGGTCTGCCCTTGGAGCCATGCCTCTCTCTGATCTCTGAGGACTCTCCAGCCCAGGGCAGGCCTTCTGCTGGCCCAGGGGAATGTGATGTCAGGAGGCTTGTCACTGACTCCTGTCTGCCTGCAGGATTTTGTGAGTTGGTGAGGAAGGAGACAGGACACTGATGATTGTCCGCCTCCAAGTACCTGGGGACTGATGCTTGTCCTCCTCCAAGTGCCTGGGGACTGATGCTTGTCCTCCTCCAAGTGCCTGGGGACTGATGAATGTCCTCCTCCAAGTGCCTGGGGATTGGACAGTCAGGAAGGGTTTCAGATGTGAGATGCGGTCTGAGTTTGAAGTGTGAGACTGGGTAAGGCAATTAATTCATCTCCCTAATTATAAACCTAACGCTTATGAACAAATTGATAGCATTTCCCATCAATCACCTGTATCATATATGCTTATGAATGTAGATGGATGTCAGTCAAATTCCTGGTCATGCTATTTGCCACGGCTGCTCCTCAGAGGAAAGTGAGTGAGATAGGGTTGAAGGAGGAGACTCTGGCCTTATAGTGAAGCTTTTATTGAGAAGATGTATTCCCATATTAGTTGCACACTTAGAATTGTCTTTAAAAACTATATTACTAAAAGATACCCTTGCTTATCGTGGAAGATTGCGCCTGCAGAGGATGCCGGCTCGGAGACGGTCACTTGGATGGCCTGCCCCCTTGCTGTCCACTAGGTGCTGCAGGGGACAGGGCCACTCTGGGGTCTCACAGCTTCTCCCAACAGGCAGCGCAGGACATGGGGACTAAGAAACCCTCTTAGGGAGAAATTCAGGCCACACATCTATAAAGAAGTGGAACCCTCCGAGGCCAGGGCAGGTGCTCTTCTGAACAGTTGTATGGGCTTCCGCAGATGCTCTGTGCCTCTCGCCTCCTGCCCTGGTTACCCAGACTTCTTAGAGGATGCTTTCCTATGTAACCTCTTAAGTCAGTGCAGAGTTGTTACTATACTAAGCCTGTTCCCAAGGCAAGGGCAAGATAGAGGGAGATGGGTGGCCCTGTCTGGCGGGGAATCTAATGCGTACATAAGCTTGTGTGTGTCTTAATCTAACGTGAACCCTGCTTTGTGTGTAAGCTCAACGGGAGGATGGGGATGGAAGGGAATTCCAGGGGGCAGCAGAGCGAAGGTTGGAGGCAGGAAATGTATATGTGGTTGGCATGGAAGGGAGGATGCCAGGAGAAGAAATGGTGTGGAGGGTAACAGGAAGGCCAGTCTCCACCTCCAAAGTGTCCTGGGCGTAGGTGGCATTTGATAGGGGCCCTGGGGAGTTTTAAAGCGGGTGATGTGATCACAATTATTTTGAGAAAAACCAGCCTGGCTGTGGTGTAGAGAAGGCCTAGAAGTGAGAAGGCCACACTAGGGCCAAGGCCTTGTCCAGGTGAGAAAGGGGCGGACAGAAAGATGGAAAAATGATCAGGTGTCCCCAAAGATGTGCTGAAGGGTGGGGTGATGGGCAGCATAGGTAGATAAAGCCAAGGTCTGGCCTTTGTGCACTTAAGAAGCAGCCATCATCACTGCACAGCCAACTGGTCTCGTTTGTTCTCTGGCTCAAAGTGGCCCTTTGCTATGTGGAGCTGGGTTTGATGGATAGCAGAGCAAATGTCCCTGAAGATCATCGGGCACCAGGCTGGCCAGGACTGAGCCTGGTCCTTCTTCCTGGCTGGGTCACTGGGGACAGAGCCGATCTCTTTGGGTATCTTTGGAGGCTTGTGACCTATGTCAGTGTCTCTTTGCCCTCTGCTTCCTCCACAGACTCGCCTGCAGGCTGGTGTTGGCTATGGGAACACATTCAGTTGCATCCGCATGGTGTACGAGAAGGAGCGTGTAAGTGCCCTGCGGTGGGTGGAGGGTCCTGCCAGGGTCCCTCACGGACTGGGCCCCAGGCCCTGGGGTGGGTAGAGGGCGCCTGCCACGGTATCTCATGGACTGGGGCCCAGGCCACACTCCTACACTGGCACAATAGGCATGAGGGAGCTTGTTCCTGCTTATCACCTGTTTTTCTCATTGCCACATGGCAAACGCTACCTTACCTCTGCTTACCGTTGGACACCTAGTACATTGCTGGGGAGAAACTGGTTTTGTATGAACTCTCTGGAAATTTCTGGGGACTTTAGAACCACAGCATGGAAAGTTCCTGCGCCAACAAGGACCACTGTTAGTTTCACAAAACAGTGATTGCTGGGTAAACTGAGTCACAGCGGAGTTTCCTTTATGTGGGTGCAGAACCTACCCACGTGACTGAGGCACTGATTTTCAAATAGGAAATGGAGTGATATCTTGTAACACAAACTCCCTTTTTAAGAATGAGTGGGTTGAAGCTGGGCAGTGGTGGTGCACGCCTTTAATCCCAGGCAGAGACAGGCAGATCTCTGTGAGTTCTAGGCCAGCCTGGTCTACAGAGCGAGTTCCAGGACAGGCTCCAAAGCTACACAGAGAAACCCTGTCTCGAAAAAGCAAAACAAACAAAAGTGTGGGTTGCTTCCTAAGACTGCCCTTTTGAGAATCTAAAATAAAAAAATTAAATTGAGGCTGAAGTGACCTAGTTGAAAGAAACAGCCGAATGCAGTTTCTGGGGCTCTGCGGCTTTTCTCTGAGTCCTGGAAATGTACCCAGTTGTGACTGTTGATGCCACGGGCTCCATCGTAACGAATGCCCCAGGGTTTCATGGCCTCCTGCAGGTACCAAGCTTGTCAACAATCACCTTGACTGCCAGTATTGTTTTCTCTCTCTTGATTGGCCACTGAGGTCAGGGTGAGTACTGCCAAGCTCAGACTTGGTGTTCCAAGTCAATGGGCATGATGCCCCAGTCTCCTGAAAGATAGCCACTGGGTCTTTTTTTGGCTCATAGTCCCTGTGGCTCTTGCCAGCCTGCGTTCCACTGCCAGCATTCTGGTGGGTGGGGACTTTAGGTGGTGTTTCTGAGGCAGTGTTTATGGAGAAGAGCCTGAAACAAGACTTAGGCATGTTCGTGTGTGTGTGTGTGTGTGTGTGCGTGCGCGCACGTGCACATGCACACACATATATGGGGTGCCCACCAGGATCTCCAGCCTGTGGCACAGCTTTGCCCAGGGTCAGTTTATGAGATGCCTCCTAGAGCTTTGCCATCTTTGGCACATGTGCGCCGTTTCAACTCTCCAACGGTTGTGGAATTTTCCAGTTTTCCTTTGAGCCGCTGTGGTTTTATTGACCACAGACACAGAAGACACCCTGCCCCCAGCAGGAAACATTGCTTTTCAGCTTCCTCCACCTCCCTCTACTGCCTTGTGTGTGCATATGTGTGCATGCATGTCAGCGGAGACTGCTCTTCTATTCCCAGCTGCCCAGACCTGAACAATCACACAGGAACTACATGAATTACAACACTGCTTGGCCTCTTATTAAGTTAACTCTTGCATGTTATATTAACCCATTTCTATTAATCAGTGTATCACAAGTCTGTGGCCTACCGGTAAGGTTCTGGCATCTGTCTCCTTTGGCAGCAACATGGCATCTCCCTGGCTCTGCCTTCTCTCTCTCTCTCTCTCTCTCTCTCTCTCTCTCTCTCTCTCTCTTTCTCTCTCTCCATCTCTGTTCAGATTTCTCACCTGGCTTTATTCTGCTCTGCCATAGACCAAAGCAGCTTTATTTATCAGCCAATAAAGCAACACATATACAGAAGGACATCCCACATCACGTTCATATGTATGTTTGTATGTATATGTATTTATGTGTCTGTGTGTGGAGGGGGACCTACAGGCTATCCCTAGCACCCTTGGGAGATCCCTTTGTTAGCCCCTCATTACAGACTTACACAGACTTAGTGAGTTGTACTGTAGTGCCCGTCATTTTTTCTGTGCTCTCCAGCCCCACCCTCATCTGCCTTACTCCCAGACCATGAGCTTGATATGGTGAAGACTGTTTTGTTATTGGTGCCTCCTAGGGCTTGGCACACAGAAAGTAATGGGAGAAAGAGAGAGAGAGAGAGAGAGAGAGAGAGAGAGAGAGAGAGAGAGAGCGCTTTGCTTGAGTGGCAAGTGAAGAAGTGTATTAGTACTAAATTATCCCCCACTACTTCTTAGAACCCCTTAGATATTCTGCAGACACAGCCTGATTTTTTCCAGCCATTTGGAACATACACACACACACACACACACACACACACACACACACATACACACGATCTTAACATTAACATCTATATGACACCAAGATTGCATTGTGCAAAGGCTCATCTTTAGGTCTAGAGTGACCACCTGGGTGGCATGTGGCCTTCCTCCTCCTCTGTCTTTTCCATGTCATCTAGACCCTTTGGAGGGCTCTTCTCTGATACAGTGGATTATTGATTCTGGATGCATGCATTACCTGAAGCTCCCAGGAGGGAGGCCGAGAACATCAGGGAGTCCCACACCTGGTATGTAGACAGAGACCCTGGGGCGTGGTTTGGCCTCACACTTCCTCCCTCTGGTCCCCTTGCACAGGTGTTTGGCTTCTTCAAGGGCATGTCTTTCCCCGTGGCCAGCATTGCTGTCTACAACTCGGTGGTGTTTGGGGTCTTCAGTAATACAGAACGGTTCCTCAGGCGGCACCGCTATGGGGAGCCTGAGGCTGGCCCTGGCCGAAGCCTGTCTGACCTACTCCTGGCAAGCATGGTGGCTGGGATGGTCTCCGTCGGACTGGGCGGGCCTGCGGAACTCATCAAGATCCGACTGCAGATGCAAACACAGCCTTTTCGGGAAGGTAAGAGGCCAATGGGGGAAAATACAGTGTTGAGGACCTGTGTGAGACCTTTCTGCTCTTGGCTGGATCTGGGGTGCCATTGTTCATAGCCTTGTTAGTGATCAAGGCTATCCCCTTCCTGTTCACTATAAGCGCCGTCTCTCATTTTCTCTTGAGAGTTTTCCATGCTGCTCTTAAAAGAGGCTTCAACAGAGGAAGAAGAAAGGAAGGGGTATACGCTGTGTGTCCTCTTTGGTGGAGTTCAGTGCCAGAGGAGATAAGGGGGCGGGGCAAGCACTGTGTGTCCGTTTTGGTGGAGTTGGGCACAGGTGTATTTCAATGCCTCAGAGTTTTGTTCTTGATTCTTCCGCTAATTTTTACCATCTTGTAAGACGAGGTGTTGCTCTCTCCCTACCTGTTTCCATTTCTGTAGGCTGGAGGGGCTGGATCCCTGGTCTTTTCTGTCATATTATGGATATGCTAAGCCCCTTTCGGCTGTGGCTGTGTGTCTGCTCTGCTCAGCGAGGCTGGGGTTTGGCTGTGTGACACATGGGGGACCCACAGCTTATTCAGGAGCATCCTGGCCCCGGTCCATAGCTCTCTGACCAGGGAGGGTCTAGTGCAGGCCTGAAGCCCTGTGAGCGTGAGGCTGATGCTCCCCCAGGGCACAGGGAGAGCCTGTGGCCCAGCTGCCCTGAGGATGTGTCTCTCCAATACATAAAGTCAGTGTCGGCACAGAGGAGATCTATGTATGTGTTGCATCACGCACTCAGGACTCTATCCCGAGGACCCTGGAACAGGACCCGTTCACCTCATCTCCAGATGCCTCCATCTAAGAGCTTGACAGAAACTGGATGTCCTGTGGGGAGAATACAGACTCTCAGCCAGGCTAGATCTGGGGGGCTGGGAGTAGAGTTGAGAACAGGGGATAAGGAGGCTTGAAAATATTGGAGCAGGACACTAGGCCTGCTTCACCTGGAGTGTGAGAGCCTGAGGTCCGCCTGGGTCAGGATCCACCCACCTAGGAAGTTCAGATCTTTCTAGCATACCACCTCCTAGGTAATCCCTTTGACCAGTGGAAACACAGAGACCATGAGTTCCCAGCTCCAGGAGAGGCATAACAGGAGGGCTGGCCTTCCCTGACCACACCTGTGTGATCACCCAGCTCTGGCCTTCCCTGACCACACCTGTATGATTACCCAGCTCTGGCCTTCCCTGTCTATGCCTGTGTGAGCACCCGGCTCTGGCCTTCCCTGACCACACCTGTGTGAGCGCCCAGCTCTGGCCTTCCCTGACTATGCCTGTGTGAGCCCCTGGCTCTGGCCTCATATGGCAGTTCTCTGGGGTCCTGGGGGAAACCCGCCATCATAAACCCCTCAAGGCAGCAACAGAAAAGGAATATGTGTCTGTCTGTCCTTCTGAGCATGCAGGAGACAAGCCCTCAGGGAGCCCAAAGAGGAGGGTTGACACAGCTGTAGTCCTCAGAGCCTATGTCCAGGTCTCAGATGACAGAGAAGACAAAGACAGCTTACCTGAGTGAGTGGAGGTAGGAGCCACCTCAGCAATGCCCACGAGTCCACTGAGTTGGGCTCAGTGGGTCACAGTCATGGGGGCCACATAGCACAGAGTCCTGTGATACATTAGACTCCATGGCAGGAATCCTGCTTGTCTGATCATCACAATGCCCTGACTTCTGGGTACCTGCCAGGGAAGCAGACAGGCCTCGTAGCCTGGGGTCTTATCCTACTGGAGGTATAGCGAGATAATAGCACAGGTCTCACTCTGAGCTCATGGGTGCGCTTCTGGCTTATAGAAGCTAAGGCTATAGTGATTTTATAACTTCTGGCCACCTAAGACTTTGAACAAATTTTATGTCTCCAAAATATTGCTCAAGATGGCCCAGTTCCCAGTTCCTGGACTCTGAAAGGGGCTCCGAGTCACTAAGTCAGGCTGTGCACTTGGCCATGCTTCTCTTCACCTCTCATCATGGCTGCTTGGTACAAGGCCTCAGGTGACCACAAATGTCAGAGGAACTCTGAAGAAGGGTTGTGGGAGGCAGAGCATCAACAGATAGGACTCTCTCTAGAAAATGAGGAAGGATGTGGTTTTCATTAATTTGCTTCTTGTGAACTCTCGGGCTAGAAAGAGAAATTTCAGGCAGTTTGGAAGGGGTAACACAGGGAACAGAGGCCCTAGGAAGTCCTCCCTCAGTAACACAGGGAGCAGAAGTTCTAGGAAGTCCTCCTCAGTAACACAGGGAGGAGAGGCCCTAGGAAGTCCTCCCTCACTAACACAGGGAGCAGAGGCCCTAGGAAGTCCTCCCTCACTAACACAGGGAGCAGAGGCCCTAGGAAGTCCTCCCTCACTAACACAGGGAGCAGAGGCCCTAGGAAGTCCTCCCTCGGTAACACAGGGAGCAGAGGCCCTAGGAAGTCCTCCCTCGGTAACACGGGGAGCAGAGGGCCTAGGAAGTCCTCCCTCAGTAACACGGGGAGCAGAGGGCCTAGGAAGTCCTTCCTCTCCCATCTTGTTGAGACACGGCCTTCCTTCCATATTTCAGCATTCCTCTTTTGAATAAAACACGAACCTGAGGCATATGTTACTGCATGCCTCCCTCTGCTCTTGAAAAGCTACAACCCAGGCAGATGGGGCAGCACCGGTATCTGAATGCAGCAGGAGCAGCAGGGGCTGTGGCAACCTCCGTAGTGTCCTTCCAAGGGGACAGCTGTTACTCTGTTCCCTCATGGCTGCTATCATGTGGCCTGACATGTTTGGAGCCTCTGATTATTTGAGGACAAGACAGAAAGTTGTACTTTAAATACTGCAGTTGGAAAATGCCAGGTACTTCCGTTCCAAGGACATACAGAGAGACTACCCTGTGGCCTGACTTGTTTGGGGCCAGAGAGGATTGCAGGATGGCAGTCTTGGCTGCAGGTCCAGCCCTCGTGAACGATGGGTTTTCTGACCTGAGCATTTACAGGACTTGTGGGCACCACTGGGGAGATCTCCCTTGGTTTGTGGTTTTAATTCAGATTTGCCAGTTCACTTCCAGGGCAGTGATGGCGTGATGTGAGAGGCGGCCTGGCATTTGGAGCTAACCACCAGATGACCGTGTTCCCTACTTTAGTAAATGTGACAGATTTGGAGGTCACAGTGAGGTGGCCCAGCTCATCTTTTGGGGAGAGCCAGCGACTTCCTCCTGAATGTGTATGAGTGGTGTCCCATGGCTGAAAACTGACCAGAACACCGAACCTGCCCTGCCACCCTGAATGACCCCTCCAGGAGACACACTCTGCTGACTCACTAAGGTGTTGGCCTTTGCTAATCTTACGTAGGCTAAGAATTTTAAGAGAATTCACCCAGACAGTTTTACATCTTCTGGTTCTCCCCCACGAAAGCAGACACATTTTCTCTGTCATTCAAATAGCATATTCATTTATTTAAAATAGGTGCGGTTCTTAAAATAGGTGTGCACTGTTCCCTCAAACACACATTGCACATGTACACACGCATGCACACACATGCACAAAGTCACGCATGCACACAGACAGGGCCAGTATCCTATGGTAAGAATTCCACTTCTGGAGTTAGGCTGCCAGTACCTGAGAAAGTTAGGATGACTCACTTGGTGCCACGGAGCCTCAGATGTGTCCCCGCACAGCGAGGACAGAATGGATGTCCATGGAGCTTTTAGCACAGTGTCCTTGTCCCCTTTGTGGCTGGTAACTCTACTACTTAGAACTGTCCCCGCTGGTGGCCATTTATCCTGTTTGCAGTTTGTCTTCACCCGAAAACAGTGAAGTCATTGGCCAACTTGTTTAGAAAGAATTGCCTTCATTAGGGTTATTTCCCTCAGTGCGTGGGCTCTCTGGTTCACGCATGGGCGCAAGGGTGTGGCCATTTTTAAGATTCTTGGTACGCATTGTGAAATTGCTGTGCAGAGGGCTGTTGTCATTTGCATCGGCAGCTGCAGAAGTGGAAAGAGAATTCCCTTCCAGGCAGCACCCAGGGCCATTACATGCCACACAGCATTTAACACACCTCCAAACTATTCCGGCTCACCAGGACTAGTCTCCTGGGGCTCCCGCCCATTGGTATGCATGTGGTTTTTCAGATGTGCCCCCCAGGGAAGAAATATGCTTCCCCTTCAGCATTATGACTGGCGGGAATGAGCCGACCTGGGCACCCTATTGGGCCTGACTGGAAATGGGAACTAGATGTTGAGGCCAGCGATTTTCCTGTTGTCCCATCCAGCTGTATCTTAGAGACAGACAGCCAGTGATGCTCTCATCTACCTGAATGCATACCACATGTGCACGTCTCATATACACACGTACCACATGTGCACGTCTTATATACACACGTACCACATGTGCACGTCTCATATACACACGTACCACATGTGCACGTCTCATATACACACGTACCACATGTGCACGTCTCATATACACACGTACCACATATACACGTCTCATATACACACATACCACATGTGCACGTCTCATATACACACGTACCACATGTGCACGTCTCATATACACACGTACCACATGTGCACGTCTCATATACACACGTACCACATGTGCACGTCTCATATACACACGTACCACATGTGCACATCTCATATACACATGTACCACATGTGCACGTCTCATATACACACATATACACTTGCACACTGCATACTTCTCCGGGTGTGTTGGGAGGAGCAACAGATTTTCTAAGATTCCCTAAGTGCAGGAATTACTGATGATAGCTCAATTCATTTCCCATTTAAGGGAACTATGTGGAAAGTCAGGACCCCTCTGGGAACACAAGAGACAAAACCTGGGAGAAGTTCCAGGACTCTGTACCGTGGCTATGCTTCTCCAGGAGGCTCTGAGATGCCAAAAGGTAGTGAGGGCTGGGGCTCTGGGAACCTAAAAGTGGAAGGAGGATGTTTGTAGAGAGACTGTGCATATAGTCATGCACTAAACAAAATAGACCTTTGTTAAAGTTACATGCGTTGGAGGGGCACCATGGTGTTGGTTTTTGTTTTTACTCAATGGATAAAACAAGTGCTATCCTGATTTCTGGACTTGATTTCAGTCTTGAACATTCTTGTTCCCAGATCTCCCACAGGTTTGACTACAGGTGACAAGGTAGACAGGTGTATCCTTTCAGAATCCGGGCTCCTATCTGAATAGGGCAGCACACACAGGAATGGAAACTGTTTCTCTTGAGCCAAGTCCGTTCTCACAGCACACAGTTCACAGTGTGTTTGTATCATTGTCTAAATCACAAAGCCAAGGAAGTGGACTGACTGTTCACCTCTGCCCTACTTAATAGATGAGGAACAAAGGCTCATGGGGTTCAGGCCTTTGTACATGGTTGTACAGTAAATCGTAACTGAACTGGAACACACATCCTGGCCTACTTACAATGCCGAGTTCTTTCTGTGGAAGCACCTGACTGTTTTGGAGCCACCAAGTCCTAGGGAAACTAATGGACTCTTGGGAAATAATAGCCAACAAATAACATCCCAGGTGAGAACTTCCTGGGCATGTGACCTGAGGGGCCTGCCAGCCTGCTCATGCCCAAACCCAATCCAAGGTGCGCATAGCCGGTTTGTCTGTCCCAGAGAATGCCACCATGCTGTTGGATGCCTCTTCCCTTAGACCTGTGGATGAGACCATGATTTAGGGAGTCAGTCTTGGTTGAATGTCAAGTGTGTGAGCCTGCGGAGGTCCTGCTCAGGGACCCAGAAATTGTTTGGAGACAGGCCACGAAGTCAGAGTCCTATCATGAGGAAGTGTACTTTTCCAGAGTGTTCACTTTCTGTTGCTGTGATAAGACACTGATAAAAAGCAGCTCTAGAGAAGAAGCTCATTTCGTCTCATATTGTGCAGTCCATCATGAAGGGTGGGGACCTCAGAGTGGGGACCCGTGTGTAGGAAATGAAGGATGGTGGAAGAACACGGCTTACCAGCTCGCTCTTAGTCTTATTAGGGTCTCTGTGGCTGTGACGAAACACCGTGACCAGAGCAAGTTGGGGAGAAAAGGGTTTATTTGGCTCACACTTACAGATCATAGTCCATCATTGGTGGGAGCCAGAAGAAGAACTTAAGGGGCTGGAACCTGGAGGCAGGAGCTGCTGCAGAGGTCACGGAAGGGAGCTGCTTACTGGCTTGTTCCCATGGCTCCCTCAGTCTGCTTCCTTATAGAACCCAGGACCATCTGCCCAGATGGCCCTTACCCATAATGGGTTGGCCTTCCCCCATCAATAATTAATTAAGAAAATGCCTTATACATAGATCTTATGGAAGCATTTTCTCAATTAAGGTTTCCTCCTTACAGATGACTCTAGTAAAATCAGCCAGCACCCTCTCCATGGCTTGCTCACCTTGGCTTCTTTTTATACAGCTTACAACTTCCTGCTTAGGTATGACACCACTCACAGTGGGTTAGGTTCTTTCCACATCAATTGTCAATCAAGAAAATGTCCCGCAGGCTTGCCTACAGGGCAGTCTGATGGAGTCATTTTCTCAATTGGTAAAACCCTCTTCCCAGATGTCCTCAACCTATGTCAATCTGGCAAACAAACAATAACAATGAAGTAAAAATCTCACCAGCACAAAGGATTAGACAACATACTCAGAAAATGGAAGTATCAAATCCAGACCTCTACTCCCTGCCCCCAACACCAAAAAAGCATCCTACAGAGGGAGACACTTGTCAGAGGTGAGGCCAGGAACAGGACACCAACGCTTTCAGAACCAGTTAGAATCAGTTAGCCATAGAACCAGCCGCAGTCTTCTGTCAAAGGAGTCATGATGTGGCTAAGCTGATGAGTCAGGGGCCTATAGATCTATACAAGGGATGGGACACTTCCCATCCCAAGGCCAAGTGAGGCTCAAGGTAGCGCCCGTTCCCTTATTGCAAACATCCTGTCCGTCTTGGCCTAGAGCACTTGAATTGGCACTAAGGGAACATGGGCCTTCTGAGATCCAGAGTGAAGGTAGCATGCCTTTGTTTTAGGGAGGCCAGTGGCCTTGGTGGCAGTGGTCTCGGTGGCAAAGCATTCACAGCAAGAAATGGTCAAAAGTTGTTTTATATATATCCTCATTATACAATAAAAATTATAGTTAGAGAAATTAAAATACTTCACTTTAGAAGAAATTATTGCTGACTGTCAATCCTTCCACACATATATGCCCCAACTCCTTCCCCAGGACCGACGCTGGAAGGTTCAGGGTGTTGGTGGGGCATCAGTGGTTTAGTGAGCTGGGCCCTGGTCCATCCTGTAACTTTCCGTAGCTTCCTTGGGCAAATGACAAGCTAGTCTGGGAAATTCAAGTGCACGCATTTGCAGGAACCACTCTCTGGTTACCCCCAAATCAGTGTATAAGAATCATTCCCATTTAGGCTTCACCAATCACGTTAGCCCCTGCTAGAGTTATGGATGGGAGTCCAGATCACACCCTCTGGGCCCAGGCATAGAACATACAGGGCTGCATGGTATACTGATGGGGACTCCTGTGGTCTTCTGGAAGAAAATTCCAGAACCTACTCAGCAGCTGTCTAGTGTCAGGCGTAGTTTTCTCTTGTTCCTACCATAGCTGCTGAGTTGACATGTACAGTACAAAGTCTTCATCCCTTGAGGTCTTTACTGTTCAAACTGTGACAGATTTTTATGTGGGCCTAGAATTGTAATATCTGCAGCTGATGGCATGCTTTGTGGCACCAGCGTGAATTGTGCGTGCTGCTGAACTTGTGAGGTGTACCCCAAACAGCCAGTGCCCCAAAGGTGGTTTGCTTCTCGGTGAGCGAGCACCTCCCTGATTGTATGGTGGTGTTCTTTGACCTTGAGTATCAGGACAGCCTTGCAGCTGTGGAGATCACAGCCCTTTGCTGCCAGTGTAGGAAATGATTTTTGTGGTGGGTGTGGTTACAGAGGTGCATGCTGTCGGCAGCGCTCACCAACTATACACTTCAGGGCTAAGTGTTTTATTAAGTGTAAATTTAAAAACAAACTGATTAAAAAGAAGTAGGCGGCAAAGACTGGGGGCTCAGGAAACGGAAGCAAGACAAACAGGGAAGAAACACGAGGAACAGACCGCTTCAGTGTAAGAACAAGGGTACTTCAGACACGCCCTGAGTGAGAATGTTCTATAACAAGAAGAGACTGGCTGTTTTCCACCGGCAAGTTGGTGTCATAAAAAACTGCTAAAGGCCGTGGAAATGTCATAGATGGAAAGATTAGATTCCTTCCTGGAGGGGAAAAATACTGTAAAGGACACCATGGGGTCAAATGACAGATTCACTAGAGATCCTAGATTAGATAGAGGTCTAATCAATGTAGAGTTTGAACCCGATCGCTAAGGGAGGCAAGATGACACCTCGAACTTTAGGACTTGCGTTCAGAAGTATTTAGGGTTAGGCATTCGGTGCATGCTGCCCACCCTGAACTAGTTCGTAAAATAAAATTGTGCAGCCAGGGGCGATCATTTGTGGATCTCACATTATAGAGGCGCACACAACCACATGTACACATGTACTCCTGTTTTATAGAGGTGTGCAAAATCATATGTGCACACAGCATGAAGGCTGAGTGGGGAACGATGGGGCTAGAGAGGAGAGAGAGGGTGAGCAGCAGGACATGGGGCAGATATGCTCAATGTACATTCTGTGCTTGCATGAAATCGTCTTATGTAACCATGGTGCTCTGCCTGATCACTGGAAGAACACCCCCTTCGAACTGTGAGCCAAAAGAAACCTTTTTCTCTTCAGAAGATGATTACCACAGGTATTTTGTTATAGCACTGCCAAGTTGACAGGCTTGAACAGTATGAGTCTGGGTTGGTGCAGAGCTGCGTTTTCATGTCTACTATCATCGGTTTCATATTTCGCTGGCTATTATATCGGTTTAATAGCCACAGATGAGTAATAATAAACCAATAAAAGCTAGATTGCTTATGTTGTAAACTTAGGAGAATGTGAAGGAAATTTCTTATTGCTTACTTAGGAGAGATGATGGAGAATGGTTTATTGACAGGGCTAGTTGGCAGTTGGACCAGTGTTTTTGCGACATCTGTACTGCCAAACTAGCAGATCCTTATCGGGACACGGCCTTTCAATCAGGAACTCCTGGAAACCACCCTGTAGAAAACGATCTGGGGAAGCCTTGACCCCTGGCTCAGGCCAGCGTTAGCTAGAGAGGGACCGCCCAGCCAGCATTTACACAGCCAGACAATGACACCTATTTGGTCTAAGGCAAATTTCCCAGGATAACACCGGTAGCATGGTCCCAGTTTTGGGAAAGAATGTATGATGATCTCTGGGGCCTGCCAAAGGCCACAGTGTCTGCTCTCATTCTAAAGAACTCAAAGGTGGCCTTTCTCCCCCTCACCCTACTTCCTCCACACAGGTGGAAATGCTTACGTCGGAGTGTGCTCAAGCATGTTTCTCAGGCAAGTGCTGCCTCCGCTTGATCTTGTGGCATTCTGGGATGAGTTAAAATTCGTGTCCTTCCCTCTCCTCGTTGAACTCTCCTCGTTGAACTGCGCAGCCATGGGGCTGGATGTTCATAGGAGAAAGATGGAAATGTCTGGGGATTTGGGAGTTAGCTCCCAGGATGAAAGGCCACTTCCTGTTTACAGCATATACTTCCTGTTTATAGCATGTGTGAGACCAAATCAGAGCTGGGATTAGGGAATCGTGCCCAGGTGACTCAGTGTTGTGGTCATGGTTGGCTTTCCTGAGTGTCCCTGGCCCCATCACGTTAGTCGGAGCCTTCAGATGGGAAACGGAGAGTCGCTTTCTCGGTGTTGGAAGGCCTTCTGACCATGAGTCACAACAGAGAAGATGAGCATAAAGAAGGGCATCAGGTGGTCCCTGGGAGGATTGGCTGGGCGAGAGACCAAGGCTCTGCTGCTGTGCACAGAGATGCTACAGAGAGAGCAAATCACAGCCAGCCAGCATAATCCCTGAGCCTGACGTGTTGTGGGGGACTCACCAGAGAAGACTGCTTGAACATGGGTTTAAGCCAATAGAAAGTCTTTATTAGCGGGCTGGTAATGGCACTGGCTGTTAGGGATCCCCAGTGTAGCCCCGAACCTTTCTCAGGATGCACTCTGAAGCACAAAAGCCACATCCTGGTGTTTTCCTTTTTTTTTTTTTTAACTCTTTTAACTCTTATTGAGGGTCCCATCACCCAGCTTCCAAATAAATCAAACACAGAGGCTTATTATTACTTTTGAGTGCCCGGCCTGAGCTTGACTTGTTTCTTGCCAACTTTTCCTAAATTATCCTGACTGCCTTTTGCCTCTGGGCTTTTATATTTCTCATTTCTGTGTACCTTTCTTTACTTCTTTCACCATGGCTTGCTGTATAGCTGGGTGGCTGGCCACTGGCTCCTCTTTCTCTTCCAGAGTTTTCCTTCTATTTATACTCTGCCTGCCAGCCCTGCCTATATCCTTGCTCCTGCCTCATTATTGGCCGTTTAGCTCTTTGTTTAGACCATCAGGAGTTTTAGATGAGCAAAGAATCACAGCTTCACAAAGTTAAGCAAATGCAGCATAAACAAAAGCAACACACCCTAAAATAATATTACCCAGCATCCTGGGTTGGCACACTTCAGTTAACAAGAACAGATAAACCAAAAGTAGAACTGCAGAAGCCGAAAAGCAAGGTTAGTACATTTAGAGACTTTCCCAGAACTTTGATGGATGAGGTCTTTGTTCTCATTTTAGCAGGTGGTGCTGTCTATGTGCTGCTGAGTTTTATGGCCTGAATGATACTTCTTTCATAGAGTCAGACATGCTAAGGTCTGGGACCTGCTACACAAGGACACAGAGTGCTGGGCCCTGGACTTTGAGGTCCACTGATGCTGCCTTACAGCTGTTTTAGGGCACAGCCAGGCCACAGCTGGCATGAGTCAGAACATGCCACCCTCTAGCCAGCCAGTGGGTCCTCTCACTGACCATCATTTACATACCCGTCTGCTAGCCAGCCAGTGGGTCCTCTTACCATCATTTGCTAACTTATTGGACCCAACACTAATCCATCCATCACACTGAGGACCTGGCCTGCTGCCTGACTTGTATCCATGACAGCAGCCTGTAGTGGGAAAGGCCGCTTGTTGGTTCCTGGCTGCTCAGCCCCAAAATAACCACACAGAAACCATATTATTTAAATCACTGCTTGCCCCATTAGCTCTTGCTTCTTTTTGGCTAACTCTTACATATTAATTTAACCCATCTCCATTAATCTGTGCATCACCACCAGGTTGTGGCCTACCAGCAAAGTTTCAGCATATCTGTCCTTAGCAGAGGCTCCAGGGCTTCTCCCTTGACTTGACTCTTCTTTCTCCCAGCATTCAGTCCAGTTTTCCCCACCTAGCTCTGCTCCCCTATAGCTCTGCTATAGACCCAAAGCAGTTCCCTTATCAACCAGTGATATCCACAGCATACAGAGGGGGATCCCACATTAGCAGCCTGCCAGTCTTTTAAGGATTAGAAAACAAAGGCAGAAAATGCTGACATTTGTAAATGGTGGAGGAGGATTTGCATCCAGGGCAGCCCTGGCTTCAAGTCACATTTATTTTACCACACAGAGTACAGGCATTCATATATGTGTGTATCACACACACACACACACACACACACACACACACACACACACGGTGTTGGGAGAGACAGGTGGAGGGAGGGAGGGAAGGAGAGAGAGAGAATATGAATATCAATTCCCCATCAAATGTGAGCTTGACTTGACCATCTTAAATGAGTGCAGGCTTCTTCTATAATCACAGCTGCTCAGACATGGAAAGTGATGGTTGACCAGAAGGCTCCAGGATTCCCAGCAGCTTGGCTGGGAGTGTCTCCAATCTGGTGTACGTGTTGCCAAGGCTCCTGGTTGGCATCTCAAAACTCTGGTGTCTGCTGCCAAAGGTGACAGATACCTTAGTAAAAACAGATGAGTTGTGTGATTGGATACTGTCAAGGGATGAACTGGCTGTGATGTCAGGAGCTGGCCAGTCTCTTACCTGCCTGGTCACTTGCCACCATCTCCTTCCTGTCTTCTCAGCCAACCATGGATTGAAGCCCAGGGCAGTGGCCCTAGGGGAGCAGGCAGCGTACCAGGGACCAATACACTGCATTGCAACTATTGTGCGGACGGAGGGCCTGGCGGGTCTGTACCGGGGATCCAGTGCCATGCTGCTGAGAGACGTCCCCGGATATTGCCTTTACTTTATTCCCTATGTGTTCCTGAGTGAATGGATCACGCCTGAGTCCTGCACAGGGCCCAGCCCCTATGCAGTGTGGCTGGCAGGTGGCATTGCAGGTAAGGACAACAGCAGTGGGAGTCCCATCCCTGGGTCCTGGGCCTGTCACGGTAGTGGTAAAGTGCAGAGGAGTCCCCCACAACCTTCCCAGCTCTGAGGTACCTTCAGGACCCTTCATTTCACATACTCTGTGCCGTATCCCTAGGGGTAACAGCCCTTTGACCTCTCGTGTCCTTCCTTCCAGGGCTGTGAGTCCTGGGTGAGTTCACTGGGCTCTGAGGATTGGGTTCACTCTGAGTTTGTTCTCCGTGGCAGGCACTGCTGAGCCTTGGTGACAGCTACTCTTGCGGTTCACTGTCACTGAGCGTCAGACTTTGTTAGGTGCAAGGGGCCTGTGGAGCCATGAAGCCAGTGCAGACTGGCTCTGCAGGCAGGAAGATTCAAGTGTAGCCATGCTGGCTCGTTTTGTCACCATGGACTTGTTACTGTCCTACCCTGCACCACGGCCGCAGGTCATTCAGAGGGAAAGTCAGCCGGCGTTGAGTGCTTTACCGTGCCAGCTTTGATCTGACTCTCCACCACCTCTCAGACATCTTTCTCTTCTGCTCCCCCTCCTCCCCGCCTCCTCTTCCTTCCCTCGTCCTCCTCCTCCTCAGAGATATCTGTGTTTTAAACTCATAGCAATCACACACAGAGCCCATGCCTTGACCATACAACAATGGCGTGTGCCAATACCCCTGTGTGCCTGAGGTCCATCCCTGGACCTGCTCCCAGGAACAGACCTCAAGTTCCCATCTGATCTCATTTGTGTGAGAGTTGGTGCCAAGGGCCTGCTGACCTCATTTCATGACAACCTCACAGTGACTGAGGGACGAGTGTCCCAGACACACAGAGGGAAGCAGCTAGGAGCCCTGGCAAGGGCAGGAGACAGGCTTCCAAAGGCCATGGCAGAAAGCTGGGCACTGGAGGCCTGCATGGGCAGGAGATAATGAACATCAAGACAGGCTTCCAGAGGCCATGGCAGAAAGCTGGGCACTGGAGGCCTGCATGGGCAGAGGGTCCAGGATGTCTCATTGGAGAGCTGCTGGGCACTAGTTACCAAACCTAGCAAGCCAGCTGCCGTGGACTTTGACATTGGGTGTTGTCTCTCGCCAGCCAATAATGTGCCAATTTCTGTGTTAGCAAAACGAAGCAAACAAACAAAAAAACTACCCCAGTTTTCCTAATCTTTTAAAGGCACACTAATGCTTAAACTGGAACTTTTCGGCTGATCCCGTGAGGATGACCCTTATATGTGACCCCTCAGTTCTATGGCCACAGATTTAGGAAAGCTTTTATACAGAAAAAGACTATGCCTGCAGGCTGGTCCTTCTCAGTGAGAGGTTGTGTGACAGGCTTTGTTTGGTTTCCCAGATTCAAATTAAACCCTGCCTCTGGGTAGCTGCAAGGCTGTGGCCACAGGTCTCACCCAGAGTGCTCAGTGCTTACTACAGAGTTCTGTGAAGCCATTGCTGTCCCACTGATAAATGTCACCATGTGTGGAGCCTCCCTGGGGCCTGGTCTCATCCTCCAGGCTCCCACAGGCATCACTTCACCAGGTCCTCAGAACCACCTCATAAATACAGCGCTTCAGCCCCAATCTGCAGAGCGGGTGCAGGAGGCTTCTGCTAGGCCAAGAGTGGGTAGAGGGAGAGGACCAGAAGTCCCCTTCCCAGCCCATATCCCCCGCCACTTACAGGGTTTCTGAAGGACAGCATCCTCAGGGAGTCATGCCTTCGGGACCCCAGACAGACAGCTTGTTTTCTCGGACTTTACAGGGGCAATTTCCTGGGGGACAGCAACTCCAATGGACGTTGTGAAAAGCCGGCTCCAGGCTGACGGGGTCTATTTAAACAAATACAGTGGAGTCCTGGACTGTATCTCCCAGAGTTACCGGCAGGAAGGCTTGAAGGTGAGCTGCACACAGCCCCCTGGGTCAGTCACAGCCTGGCAGAGGGTTGGGACACGTGCTGAGGGTGAGGTCGGGGTCTGGGAGAGCAGGTGTTGGAGACTGCCAGACTGTCCTGAAGTTTATTCCTGGATATTTTCTGTTTTATGAAGCAGTGGGGATGGGACCTTTTTTTTTTCTGCCTCCTGACTTCTTTCTCAGCAAGTTTGTTACTAGTGTATGGAAAATTAGATTTTATAAGTTGGTTCTGTCCCCTGCTACTTTACTGAAACTGTGGATCAAGTCTGAGTGTTTGGGAGTCCTTAGACTTTTAAAAATGAGACTGTGCTATCTGCAAACAGGGGTGACTTGAATTCTTCCTTTTCTACTTGAATTCCCTTGAATTCCTGAATTCCCTTGAATTGTCATACTTCCCAACTAAGATTTCAAGCGCCACCTTGGACAGAAGATGAGAGAGTGGATACGCTCGTCTCTTTTGAGATTTCAGAGGAAAGTTTTTGGTTTGCTGCAGTTAGCATGACTTGGGTTGTCATTCAGACCTTGGTGTGCTGACGTGTGTTCCTTCCAGTCTCAGCCTCTTCAAGGCTGTTGTCATAAACATGTTCAATGTTGTCAAAGGCCTATCCTGTAGATGGTCATGTGATTTCTGTCTATTTATACTAATTTGCATATGTTTAGTCAAGCTGTCCCTGGAATGGAAGCACCCTCATCATGGTGTATGGGCTTCTGGGTGTTCTTTAATTAGGCTTGTGAGGTTTTATTGAGAACTTTTGTATCTATGCTCATTGAGAAGATTGGTCTATAATTTCCCTTTTGTTGTCTTTTTCTACTTCTGGTATCAGGGTCATACTGGTTTTTTTGTTTGTTTGTTTTTTGTTTTTGTTTTTTTTTTTTTTTTTGATTTTTGAGACAGGGTTTCTCCGTAGCTTTTTTTTGGTTCCTGTCCTGGAACTAGCTCTTGTAGACCAGGCTGGTCTCGAACTCACAGAGATCCGCCTGCCTCTGCCTCCCGAGTGCTGGGATTAAAGGCGTGTGCCACCACCGCCCGGCTCGTACTGGTTTTGTAGAATGAGTTTGGTGGTGTTTCTGGCTTTTCTATTTTATGGAAGTTTCTGGAGCATGAGTTTCAGCTCTTTTTTAAATAATTTAATTCAGCAGTGAATCCATCCAGGTCTGGACTTTCCTTTGATGGAGACTTTATTACAGCTTTATCATATTGATTTTTCTACATCTTTTAAATTGTTTATATACTCTTGAACTAATTTAGTAGGCCACATGTGCCTAGGGCCTCACCCATTTCTTCCAGACTTCCCAGTTGTTTGGAGCATGGGTGTTCTAAGTGTTCCCCAGGGAATGCCTGACTGTCACCAGAGTCTGTGGCAATCTCAGCCTTCTCATCTCTAAGTTTTAATGCTAGGTCTCTCTCTCTCTTTCTCTCTCTCTCTTTCTCTCTCTCTCTCTCCCTCTCTCTCTCTCTCTCTCTCTCTCTCAGTTTGGCCAGGGATTGTCAATCTTGCTTATTTTTTCAGAGAACCAGCTCTTCGATTGACTCTACGCATGTTTTTTAAATTTTCCATTTCACTCATTTCTGCCCCGATCTTAATGATTTTTAACCCACCCACTGCTTGGGGTTTGGCTGCTTCTTGTTTTTCTAAGACTTTGAAACGCGCCATTGGGCTATTTCCTGACAATCTCTCTGGGCTGTGTTTGAAGTATTCATAGCTGTAGATGTCTTCATTTTCATCCAGCTCTAGGAATTCTTCAATTTTCTCCCTTATGTCTTCGAGGGACCTTTAAGAATTATCCATAAGTGCATTGTTTGACCTCCATGTGTTTTCACAGTATCTACAATTTATCTTGTTATTGAGTTTTAGCTTTATTCCACTAAGATTTGATAAGAAACAAGAAATTATTTTTATGTTTTTGTATGTGCCAAGGTTTAATTTGTGTCCTAGAATGTGGCCTATTTTAGAGCAGGTTCCTTGGGCTGTTCAGAAGAATATCTATTCTGTATCTGTTGGGTGGGATATTTCATTGGTATTTGTTAAGTCCATTTAATCCCTCGTGTAATTTAAGATCGAACCGTTTTTGTTTGTTTACTTTCAGGTTGAGGGTCCATCTTTAGATGAGAATGGGATGGTTAAGTCACCCAGATATTATAGCAGACCTCTTATGCCCTTTAATGTCTATTTTAGAAATCAGATGTCTACCATTTGGTGCATATATATTTACAATTGCTGTCTCTTCTTGATGAGCTGTTCCCCTTCTTCATATGTAGTGGCCTTCTTATCTCTTCTAATTTCGGTTTGATGTCTACTTGATGAGATATCAGTATAGCTATGCCAGGTTGTTCTCATCTTCCATTCTCTTGATAGGTTGTCTTCCCCTTTAAATCCTGGGTGTATGTACCAGTAGCTTGTGTTTCTTGCAGGCAACAGACAGCTGGGCTAATCTTTTAATCCAGTCAGCCAGTCTGAATCTGTCTATTCCTGAGATAATGGCACTTACATTTAAGGATAATATTGAGAAAAGTTTACTAATTCCTGTCATTTTTATTTTTATTTTTCTGATTGGTTGGAGCTATTGTCTGTGTTGTCTGTCTCCCCTATTAGTTATGGAGGTTTGCTAGTTTACTGTGTTGGACACAATGGATTTTTTCCTAGCTTTCCTTTATTCATCTTTTTCTTCTGTGTCATTTATTCGTCCCACTGCTGTCAGTATTGAGACTTTTATCCTCCTCTGTGTGCACTATTCCTGCGTGTGTCTTCTGCAGCTCTGTGTGTGAGGAGTCCTGTGTGTCTTCTGCAGTGCTGTGTGCAATAGTCATGCATGTGTCTTCTGCAGTGCTGTGTGCAGTGGTTCTGCATGTCTTCTGCAGTGCTGTGTGCGGTAGTCCTGCATGTGTCTTCTGCAGTGCTGTGTGTGAGGAGTCCTGTGTGTCTTCTGCAGTGCTGTGTGCAGTGGTCCTGCATGTCTTCTGCAGTGGTGTGTGCGGTAGTCCAGTGTGTGTCTTCTGCAGTGCTGTGTGCAGTGGTCCTGCATGTCTTCTGCAGTGGTGTGTGCGGTAGTCCAGTGTGTGTCTTCTGCAGTGCTGTGTGCAGTAGTCCTGCATGTGTCTTCTGCAGTGCTGTGTGCAGTGGTTCTGCATGTCTTCTGCAGTGCTGTGTGCGGTAGTCCTGCATGTGTCTTTTGCAGTGCTGTGTGTGGTAGTCCTGTGTGTCTTCTGCAGTGCTGTGTGTGGTAGTCCTGCATGTGTCTTCTGCAGTGCTGTGTGCAGTGGTTCTGCATGTGTCTTCTGCAGTGCTGTGTGCGGTAGTCCTGCATGTGTCTTCTGCAGTGCTGTGTGTGGTAGTCCTGCGTGTGTCTTCTGCAGTGCTGTGTGCGGTAGTCCTGCATGTGTCTTCTGCAGTGCTGTGTGCAGTAGTCCTGCATGTGTCTTCTGCAGTGCTGTGTGCAGTAGTCCTGCATGTGTCTTCTGCAGTGCTGTGTGCAGTATTCCTGCATGTGTCTTCTGCAGTGCTGTGTGCAGTGGTTCTGCATGTGTCTTCTGCAGTGCTGTGTGCAATGGTTCTGCATGTCTTCTGCAGTGCTGTGTGCAGTGGCCCTGAATGTGTCTTCTGCAGTGCTGTGTGCAGTGGTCCTGCATGTGTCTTCTGCAGTGCTGTGTGCAGTATTCCTGCATGTGTCTTCTGCAGTGCTGTGTGCAGTATTCCTGCATGTGTCTTCTGCAGTGCTGTGTGCAGTGGCCCTGAATGTGTCTTCTGCAGTGCTGTGTGCAGTGGCCCTGAATGTGTCTTCTGCAGTGCTGTGTGCAGTGGTCTTGCATGTGTCTTCTGCAGTGCTGTGTGCAGTATTCCTGCATGTGTCTTCTGCAGTGCTGTGTGCAGTATTCCTGCATGTGTCTTCTGCAGTGCTGTGTGCAGTGGTCCTGCATGTGTCTTCTGCAGTGCTGTGTGCAGTGGCCCTGAATGTGTCTTCTGCAGTGCTATGTGCAGTGGCCCTGAATGTGTCTTCTGCAGTGCTGTGTGCAGTGGTCCTGCATGTGTCTTCTGCAGTGCTGTGTGCAGTGGCCCTGAATGTGTCTTCTGCAGTGCTATGTGCAGTGGCCCTGAATGTGTCTTCTGCAGTGCTGTGTGCAGTGGTCCTGCATGTGTCTTCTGCAGTGCTGTGTGCAGTATTCCTGCATGTGTCTTCTGCAGTGCTGTGTGCAGTATTCCTGCATGTGTCTTCTGCAGTGCTGTGTGCAGTGGTCCTGCATGTGTCTTCTGCAGTGCTGTGTGCAGTGGCCCTGAATGTGTCTTCTGCAGTGCTATGTGCAGTGGCCCTGAATGTGTCTTCTGCAGTGCTGTGTGCAGTGGTCCTGCATGTGTCTTCTGCAGTGCTGTGTGCAGTATTCCTGCATGTGTCTTCTGCAGTGCTGTGTGCAGTGATCCTGCATGTGTCTTCTGCAGTGCTGAATTACAGTTTTGTGCATGGAAGTGAGGGCCATCTGAACTTGTGTTCTCTTGTCTGGCCTGTGGCTTGTATTGTTGCTTACTTTGTGTTGGACAAGTGCCCCTTGTCCACCAGTGCTGTCTTCATTTTGCTATTATTTACTTATTTATTAAATTAATTAACCAGTTTTTTGTGCACCATCTTTATCTGCTGGCTGTATTTTACTTTGCAGTCTGTGGACTAGGCAGATCGTCTCACTCCTCTGAAACTCTCTAGACTGTACCATGGGGTAGCTATAGTCTAGCAAGGGGAACTCCTCTGTATGTCGGCAGCATAGGAAGTAAGCACAGCACCGAGACCTGGCAGAACCAACTGAGGCTCCCTGCCCTGTGAATGTCCCTTTATTGTAGGCCCCAGGGCTAGGTCAGTTTCTGTTTTCACTGTGTGTACAGGCGGGGCTGGGGGCACATTTGAGGGCTGGTGCCCCTGGAGTCTAGGAGGGGGTTATCTGATACCCCGGAGCTGGAGTTACAGGGAGTTGGGAACCCCTTGATGAGGGTGCTGGGAATTGAACTCTGGTCTTCTGGAAGAGCAGCAAATGCTCTTACCCACTGAGCTAGCTCAGCTTGGCTCTCTAACCTTGCTGGTTCAGTTTTTAAACAGTAGTCTTCTTAAGATAATAGAATTTCTCTCCACAGCTGACCAGCGGAACCACTGCCTTGCCCAAACCTGCAGCTGGGTTTGAGGCTTGTGTACGCAGAGGCATGCTCCCAGGAGGTCGGCCTGCCCCTCACCTCACTCACCTTTCCAATGTACCTACTGCTTCACTGCCCCTGTCGTGGAGCTGCAAGACTAAAGTTCCTTTTCTGGTTCTTGTTCTGTCTTTTTCGCCACTGTTTCCAGGTAACCTTTCACCCCATTTGTGAATTTTCAACGTTCTTCCTCTTTTCTGCTTGGAATCTTTTTTTTTTTTTTGCCTATTCTTTCTCCTTCATGAGGACACAGAGGCAGCTGCTAGCCCAAACCTCACCCTGAAGCTCCCGAACGCTGTTTTTCCTGAGGTAGTTTGATTAATGCATGCTCCCACAGGGCCTGTGTCTGTGCCCATGTATTGCTTCTCCCCCAAACCCTGCCAGTTGGTTCCGCCCATCCGTCCATGCCTGGCACACCTTTTCCCAGTGGCTACTGCATATACAGGTGCTTCTCACACAGCACCATGGGCCTTAGAGCTTTCTCTATTGCCTCCTCTCTCTTAGAGAAGTTGCCTGTTCTGTCTCCTCCTTTGATCAAGGAAAGATCCAGAACTTTGCCTGAGCCAGAGGTGAGTTAGCGTGCTGTATAAAAGGATGCAGGATCGGGGGGACACCCCACCGTCTAGAGGGAGACAAACATTAAAGGCAGGGCTGTCAGAATCAACATTACATCCAGCTCTTAGCTGTAAAGAGTTAGTTGCCAATCAAATTTGGCAAACTGTCCTGGAGAAAATGCCTGAGGGTTTCCTTTTCACGAGTCCACTGTTAATTTGCCTAATTATAGAAGACTGGGCTAGGTCAGGTGCAATTTTAGGAGTCAGGAACAGAGCAGTAAGTAAAGAGGGAAACCCTACTCGGACAGATCTGGCAGTGGACCAGGATGCATGCAATGAAATACCAGAGTCAAGAGGAGGGGGCAGCCTGGACCCTGAGCAGACCACAGCTGGAATGCTGCACCCCCCCCCCAGGCACTTCCCACCAATTAAAACACTGCTGGCACCCAGCACACATGTGGGAAGGCCGGGCATTGGCATCTGTCCAGGATGCGGTTTAGAAGAACTCTTCTGTCTTTAGGGATGGATACATCCGGAGCTTTGTTGTCATCATTTTTTTAATTCTTGTTTTATTTAACAGAAGCCACTGACAGAGGGGTACCACTCAGGCACAAACTTAATTTTTGTTTGTTTGTTTGTTTGTTTTTAGAGGCAGGGTTTCTCTGTGTAACAGCCTTGGCTGTCCTGGAACTTGCTTTGTAGACCAGGCTGGCCTTGAACTCACAGGGATCCACCTGCCTCTGCCTCTCAAGTGCTGGGATTAAAGGTGTGCGCCACCTTGCCCAGCTTTGGTTTTTGTTTTGTTTGTTTTTCAGAAGACAAATATCTTGTGTTTTCACCAGCAGTTGCAGGGCCCAAAGAGATTCATTTAGGAGGCTATCTTTTTATTTGAGATTTATTTTGAGATTTTGAGATAATTAAAGAGAAATCTGTAGAGGCAAACAAATTGCTGATATCACTTCCCCTACCCCATTGCTATGCTCCATAGAAACAAAGACTTGAGAACAGCAAGACTGGGCAGTTGCTTTCTCGGCTTCAGCAGTGTCTGTCTGCAGTGCTTATTCAGAGATGGGTTTTATTTGCTTTTTGTGGTGCCGAGAATTGGGCTTCAGCACAGTGCTCAGGGGCTGAACCACTCCACCAGCCCTGTGACCAGGGGTAACCGTGTACTAGCTGATGAAAAGGTCGGTGATCTGTGAGAGCAGGACGCTTCCAGACACCAGGACCCATGCCTAGTGTCCTGCCTGTCACCCCATTCTTTCCGAAACAGCTACCAATATGGGTCTCTTGTGATATAACCCCCCAAATGCACAGCACGCTTGCAAACACGAGAGCGAGTGGATGTCTGTGTGTGCTCACGTGTGTGGATATTTCATATTGGTAGAACAGTATTGCACAAACAATACCCCATGGGTTGTCTTGAACTTTGTAACCACAAGTAGGAAGAGTGCCTTCATCTAAGACCAATAGCAACTGCAGTCCCCATGACGTGGGCTCTGCTCGCTGGAGAATAACTTCCTGCATACTCGGTCTGCATGCCCACCCCTATGTTCCCATGGAAGGGAACTCGGTTATAGTAAGAACTCAGAAAGGGCTCGTGGCCCTGGATAAACGTTGATCTGGTCTTCGTAACTCAAGGGTTGCTGGGAGAGGTCACACTCAGAAGCTCATGGTTCAGGAATCCACCACCAAAGCAGTGCTGGTCCCCGGTGCTTTGGTCCTTGTCTCTGCCCACTCTGAGGGTTGTCTTGGGCACCGTGGGCTGTGGTTCCTGAGCACCATGGGCTGTGGTTTCTGAAAGGAGTTTTAAAATCCTCAAATGAGGAGGCTGGAGTTGAGCCTTGGGTTCCTGGTGGTGCAACGAGGCTGGCTCAGGGCTGGACAGGCACATTTGTGGTAGTCAGGCTTCCTGGCGGACTGGTCAATTGCCTGGTGGTCTCGCCCTTTAGGGTTCTGTAGTCCTAACTCTGTTTGAACCCCAAAAGCTGCCACCACCAGAGCTCCCTCGGCACAGGCTACTCTCTTGTTCCTTGACTCACTCGTCCTTCATGGACTCATTAGACAAACAGTTATAGAAGGACTGCTCAGGTCTAAGTAACTATGAGTGCTGAGACAGGGGTCGGGAGTGGGGGTGGGGTGGGGGAACTACACCCTCAGACTCTGCTTCTTGTCCTCTCGGGTACTAATAAGTCATGGCCCATGGGGAACAATGAGGGCTTGGGGGGTGATTAGGAAGGTACTCTTGTCCATTCTGGGGTGGCCTGCAAGCACATCTGGAGAGCATTCAAAGTGGAGGGGACCAGAGATGGCCCAGGGAGACAGAGATGGCCCAGGGCAGTCAGAACACAAGACTTGGCTGGAGGCTCATCACAGGCTGGTGAGGAGTGTAGATATATCCCAGGTAGTAGGGAGCTATGGAGGATTTACAAGGAGGGTCTTGGCCCGAAAGTTCTCAACCTTGTTTGATGGGGCAGAAGGCTGCGTTCCAGGCTGGGCCCTCCTGGCGATGCCTTGGAGCAGAGTCAAGTCAAGGTTACAGGGAGTCTGGGAACCCAGCATGGAATTTTCCCCTTGGAGCTGGATTCAGTTCCTGGCTATTACTCAGTCACTCCAGGTGAGCCTGAGGAATTCCAATACGGTTAGGCATTAAAGAGGAGTGCTGATATTACCCAGAGCCCATGTGGGGCTATCTGAGCGACTCGAGCATTTGTTCCATCTGCTCCTCTGCTAGGCCCCGTTGTATCCTGTGGCTGCCACTGTCCCCTGAGACTAGACACATGCACAGGCTGGCTGCCTCTTTCTGAAAACGTCTCACTCTGTTTTAAACTGTGAGATGATTCTGTGTGAGAGACAGTTCATATGCCCGACAGCTCTCAGGTCATGCTTGGGGAAGGGTTTACCTTTTGATTGTATGCAATTTCCACAGAACACCTTAAGGGGCAGCTCCCTAACCCAGGGCTCCCTAGACCCCTTTCTGTTCCCGTCATTGCCCGCTAATATTGCCATCGCTCTAGAGGGCACTCATCTCATCTAGGAGGTTCTGGGCTCCCCACTTGGCACCAAGCACAAAGATGTGGGGAGCAAGGGGCACCTGAGAGCCATGTCGTAGCCTTGCCCAGAAACAGCAGGCAAAACACAGGTGACGGGTTTGGCCCTGGAATGACTAACTCCTGCCCAAAGGTGTTTTTCAGGGGCCTCCCTGTGAACGCCGTACGCGGCTTCCCCACGAGCGCGGCCCTGTTCCTTGGGTATGAGTTCTCCCTGAAGGCACTCCGAGGAGACCACACTGTGACAAGCCCCTGAATGTCAGGTGAGTGTGGTTTCTCCCAGCTAAGGGCGAAGCTGGGACTCCATTCCCCCTCACGAAACTGTCTTGAGCTTCTGAAATACCCTCTGTCCCCTGTGGAAAGTCCAGGAGTAGAGGGGTCTGCCTTCTCCCGTCACCTTGCCATTCTGAAGCAGCCATGGTTGACAGTGGCACGCTGGGTCTCTGGTGACCGAACTGGGCCCAGCTCAACATCCACAGCCAGTTCGCCTGCTCTCTCTTCCACTCACAGCTCCCACAGTCCCTGGAGAGAAGCGCGTTTAGCTTCTTTCTTAAAACATAGTGATCCCTGGTCTGAGGACACTGTGGCCACCCCGTGCCTACTGTGGGCCAGCTCCCCACTTCCTGCTAACATGCTCTTTCGCAAAGCTCCAGAGGGCAGGCCACTCCTTGCCTCCTGCAGTCAGAGTCCTCCTCTTTCCTGTCTCACTGCGGAAGGATCAGTGTAGCATAGCGCTGTGCATCTTGCTCAAGTGCTCCCAGGGGCTCTCTACTTCACGTCACCCGAGAGTCGGTCTTTGGTGCCGCCTCCTCCTCCAGCACCGACCCCCCCCCAACCTGAACACTCTACCTCCTCTCTCCTGGGGTCTGTAATCCTACTGTGCCTCGAGTCAACTCCCCCTTGATCTTGATGTCATCAGCTCTTTGTCCTCCAGTCCTAATTGCTGGTCTCCTCCAGACAAACAGCTCGATTTCTTAGTTGAGATGTGGCCTGCCTACTGCCTGCTGGCCCCCTCCATCCTTCCCAGTGGGGGTCCTCTGCACAGCAGCTCCCTTCCCTCCACCCCTTTCCTGATGGTATCTCAGTCCTGTCCACGGATGAAGAATGGCTGACCTCCACTGTCCCTCTCTCCTGTTGCTGCTCCTCACTTGCAAGCTCAGACGATAGGAAGGGGTCAATTGTTGGACTTTCTCATCAACCAGGAAGCCATTTCACTAGGCCCCTTCTTGCAAACTCACTTGACAAATCTCCCAAGGAAGATGGCCATCATCAGGGAAGCCTAGAAGCCCAACTACTGCCCTCCAACCCATGCCGCAGGGACTGCTGGGAAGCACAGACAGCATGCCGTGTCCTAGATGGACGCAGAGAGAGCCATCAGTCAGGCTGACCACAGTGAACCCTGAAACTGGCTGCAGTGTTTCGGTGATTACTACCCCCATCTCTCCATGTGGGTTGTCTGAGCCTAGATCCTGCTGGCCACAACTCAAAAGAGGATCCTTTACATCCCTTCTTCTTCCCAGGGCAGACCAGGCTTCATCCTACTGCAGGTTGGTGCTGACAATACCTGTAGAACCAGCATCAGTGAGTTATTGGAATGAAAGAAGACCCAGCCATCCCAGTTCTGTGCCAGGTGAGCCACAGCCATCCTACTGAGCTCAGAGTCACTTCCTTCAGGATTACAGGCTCTCCGTTTCTCTCTCCGGCCCAGAGTGCTGGTAGGAAGCAGCAGACCATGGACCAAACAATCACCATCTTTCTTTCCGCTCGGAATTAGAACCTGTGAAAATCTGGGGCAAAGCATCTGTGCCCCTGGATGTTGAAAACTCCGCCAAGATGTGGCTCCATGATTCCAAATAAAAGCACTGAATGCCCTTTGGGTTATTTCTGTGTCACATGCCTCTACCTGGCTTCTACCTTGGTCACCCTCGCCTCTCTGCTCAGGTTAGGTCTGTGGAAATGTTGCCAGCCCAGAGAGAAACCAGCTCCATACAGTCTTGTAGCGGAACTAAGTGGGTGGTATCATTTTCTCCTGGGTCTTTGAGGTGTGCAGGGGGCACAGTGGCTGGAAAGAATCACGTAGGGCTGGGAAATCCAAAGGTTCTCAAGCCTGAGCGGTAGTGTGTCTTGGTGTCATGGATGGCAGATGGCAGCCCAGGCTTGCAGGAGGTGGGTGCCCTCTGGACCTGACTTTTATATGGAAACCAAATAAAATGCACATGGCGTCTACACCCTGCCTTCCCGTGTGATTTTGTGCTCCTGTTTCCTCTCCTATTGGAACCGTACAGGAGAGAGCATTGCTGTTATATGGCATGTGTTCATGACATCACTTTCAATGCCGTCCCCGTAGCAGTCACGCCTACTCCACTACATCTCAGGGCACTGCTGAGTGTGACCTCAGAATTGTCCAACACTGTCACCTGGGCATCAGCCAAGAAGAAATGCCATGTACGGTGATCTTAAAGCCCAGCAAGGGACCTTGTTTTCACAGTCATATAAAAAATCTAAGGATCTTCCTTGGTTTCTCTTATGCGCCGTCCCCTCCCACCTCTGTGTGATCTGAATTAAGTTCCTGAAAGCTCTGACCCGACAGAGCCAGCACCAGGCCACTGCTGCCCCCCAGAGGCCGACTGGTCATTCTTCCCAGTGTAGCTCATTAGTGCTCCCCTCACACCCTTACGGTGCTCTCCTCCATCTCCATCCTCCACAACTTCTGGGGCTGCAAAGTCCTCTAGACAGCCTTGAGCCCAAGGCTATGGGGCCTCTGGTCACTTAGTCATTACACGTTTGTTGTACACCTGCCTTGTGTAGGAACTGTCTCCAGGGTTGAGTATGGAGGAGCCCCAGCAGTACCTTCATGCTAATTTATTAGACCCTTGCAGAAACAGGCTGGATCCCTCCCCTCCTCAGCATCATGAGCAGGTACTGAGGATGCCAGGGAGGAGATGCTCCTGGCATGTTAGATGATGCTGATGTGAACCCAGGATACTTCTTTCATTACATCCTAGGGCATGTCGAGTAGGTATGCCCTAGTGCCTGCCTTGGCTCCGCAGTCAGACTGGATGAGGTAGCCTGTAGGGTCTCCCACCGTGTGTTCCTGACTGGGCTGTTGACTCCTCTGTAGTGAATGAATTGGGAGCAGCTGGAGACCCTTCTGCTTGTTTGTGATGTCACCTGCTGTGTAGCCTTTGAAAGACCCCATATACACATGAGAAAACCAGAGTGGAAAGGAAGGTATCTTAGGATCATATGAAGATAATTTTGGTCTTGTGGGTCACCTTGAGGATAGACGCTCAACAAGAAACACCGGTTATCAAAGGCCTCTTTGGCTGATATACCACAGAATTGCCACTTGGTGGCAGCAGAGGTCAACTAAACCCCTAGAGGCATCTGCTAGATGGTGACCTAGGTCTTCCTGCCTCTCCGTTCTCCATGCCACTGGATGGTGTCTTTTCCCTGGATTCCAACGTCAGTGGCTATCTGAATAATCTCAACAGATTCTGTCTGGGCCTCAGTTTTCCTCATCTGCAAATGCCCACACAATTTTCTTTCACTCGCTGTCCGAATCGTCAGTAAGAACTAAGGACAGAAGTTGTTTTGGGAACTGTAGTGTCCTGTGTACAGGTTAGAAGACTGTGCTGTGTGTGTGTGTGTTTCTGTCTGACTTTCTCTCCGAATCTAGGCTGTTTAGCTTTTGTTGGGAGGTTGAAAAAGAGTGGCTGCATCTGTGTTTCCTGAGCCTGAACTGTGTAAAACCCTGAGAGTCATAACTGCTCCTTTGTGCCTTCAAGTGAATGTATCCTAAGAATTGCTCCAATAATCCTCTCTGCTAAGCTCATGTCAAAGAAGATTCCAGAAGCATGTGACCCAGCAGAGGAATCCAGGGAGCCAGACATCCAGAGAAGTAAGGCTTCTGGCCTCTGGCTGAGCATAGAGAGCCCACTTGGCTCAGTTCCCCTGAGCCATGGAGTGGGGCCAAACTAGGTTTGGTTCCCCAAGTTCTAAGAACCATCATCCTATACGCCTGCCTCAGTACGTCACACTCCACAGCATTTTGATGATGCCGAGCTGGCACCTGCATGCTTATTCTGACTGTTGAGTTGTCAAACCACGTCCTCAGGTGTGCGGGATGCAGGTTCACATCCTCAGGTGTGCGGGATCCGGGTTCACATCCACAGGCATGCAGGATGTGGGTAGAACTTGTCCCCCTCCCCCCAGTCTCCATTCTACCCTATAGCTGGGGAAAACGGGTTTTTTTGTCACTTCTGGGGAAAATTTACGAGTTCTGAGTGAAATGTTCAATTCAAGACGGTCTCCTTCTTTCCTGGGGGAGACTTGGAGCTCTGGGGTTGGGATGCAGGGAGGATTCTCTAGGTGGTCTCTGTTTTATTCTCTGGGTTCCTAGGACAAATCTGCTGGCGACTTGGCCACCTGTGCAGGGCAGCAGTCTCATCCACTGGAACAGTGTGCCTCTGAGCCTCAACTCTCCCATCCGTACAGTGAGAATAATCATACACAGCCATTAGTGAATTCTTCATGGGGTCAGTGGGAGGCTCCAACTCCCTCTTCCACAGACCGCATTTAGTGCTGCCTGATGCCCAGAAAAATCTGTTTCTTCTCCTTTCTCTGAGGTGCTCCTTGATAGAGCCCAGCTGTCCTGGGACTGCCTCTCTCACTCCAGGTGAGCCCTCCTCAGAGTCTGCCTGCAGGAATGAGTCCTTATCTTACACAACTTCACAGACAAGCCAAGGGAAAGCACCCAGCTGGCAGATGGTTTTGATGTGGCGACAGGTTTCAGTTAGTATTGCTCAGTTCCTCTCCTCTAGCAGTAGCTTGTGTCATTGTCGGGCTGAGACCGTCCCCAACCCCTGGCATCCTCCCTTGCCTGCGCTCCTGCTGAGGTGAGGGCTGACTGCAAAACAGAAAGTAGTGTGACTCAGAAAGCCCAGGTGCAGGGGAAGCCACCAGGGGTTGCCATGTAACCAGCAGCCAGCCAGGGAGCTGCAGAAACCTCCTCTGTTCCTCCTGGAGACGACCCAGAGCCAGGCAGGATGGAAGTGAGCCCCAAGCTGAAGCAAAGCTGTTTTGTTCATGCAGGTCCCCAAACCCTTATCGCCGCCCTGAAACCCAAACAGCTCAGCCAACTCAGGGTTGTTGTGACTCATTTGGCTGTAAACCTTGACCGCTCTGTGTGAATGTTCTCTGGTTTCGCTGCAGAATATTGATGCATTTAATCACAGAATTTTGCTCCAGGCCCTGCTAGGGGTGTTACATAATGTGGCCCATGAATCGTGCATTAGCTTTTGAAAGGACTAAAATGCTTGAAATCTGAACCCCACCTGACCCTTGCTTTCTGCATAAGTGGGTGCACACTGGGGCTGTGGTGACCCATTTGACCTTCAGGCTGTGGTCAGAGGACGAAGCGTGGAAATCTTACCTAGAGAGAACAGAACAGGGCAGGCAGAGCGATGGGTTGACAAACAGAGCCAGCTGGAAGTGACTCTCTGCTCTAAGTTTTCACCAGCTGAAGGAACTTGGGAATCTCCAACCTAGAAAGCTTCCATGTTCATGCTTATAAAAAAAGAAATACTAGTGTCTACTCCCCACCAATCCTGGGTGATTAAATAAAGTTCTCCCTCCCAGTCCAATCAGAGACGATGCCCCACGTGAAGTGCTCGACACTAATGACTATTTCAAGTGTGTGGCTTACTGGACCTCCTCAGCATTTCTTGTGTATCACACTTTGGTAAATTTGGAAGGGGTGGGGAAAGGCTTTGGGGGATCCACAGGCCAGACAGCAGGCATGACACATACTCAGACATGCTCCCTATTCAATGCCCTGTGTGGAGGCAGGAACCTAGTTCTGGAAGCTTCACGCATGAGGACTGAACCCAGGGTTCCCACATACCTCCGTATCAGTAGGTGGGGGAGGAGAGGACCATTCTGTCTGTCAAAGACTCTCACCCTGTCCTTGATCCTGTGTCCGCCAGTTCTTCAAACAAGCCTGAAGTCTTTTCCATCCCAGGTAGGCAGGTAGCATAAACTGACCCTTGACCTGACTAGGGGTGTTGCAAAGATACCCATAGAATGTTCTGGGTCCAGTCTATCCACCAGGCATGGATACTCCTGACTCAGTGGTGCCCTTGCAATCTGGAGAACCACCATTCAGACCGTATGCACATGGCACCTGCTCCATGAGCTCCATGCGACTATAGGAGTGGACAAACTGGGTCCCTGGAGAGAGAGGCAGGCACTGGGTGGGATAGGTAGAGGGTCAGGGTGAGGGGTATGGCTACACCCACACTCTACCAGCCATGCAGTGTGGTTTGAGGCTTCTGGGGTTTGTCCATTAGGGTTTGCTGGCTGACACATGGTGGGGGCTCCCTGAACAGCTCTGGGTAAACAGACCATGTGGATCCCTCACGTCTTTTCCCCAAGCTCCACCCTGAAGGCCACCCTCTGTGACTCAAATCCAGGCCTGCTGCCAGCCCTTTGCATTCTTATATAAGCTACACCCACGTCATGTGTGTGTGTGCATGTGGGCATGTGCACACGAGTGGAGGCTATGTATGTGTGTGCACGTGGGCGTGTGCACATGAGTGGAGGCTATGTATGTGTGTGCATGTGGGTGTGTACACATGAGTGGAGACTATGTATGTGTGTGCATGTGGGCGTGTGCACAGGAATACAGACTATGTATGTGTGGGCATGTGGGCATGTGCATGAGTGGAGGCTATGTATGTGTGGGCATGTGCACATGAGTGGAGGCTATGTATGTGTGGGCATGTGCTTATAAGTGGAGGCTATGTATGTGTGGGCGTGTGCACGAGTGGAGGCTATGTATGTGTGGGTGTGTGCACATGAGTGGAGACTATTATGTGTGTGCATTTGCACATGAGTGGAGACTATGTAGGTGTGTACACGTGGGCATGTACACAGGAGTAGAGACTATGTATGTGTGTGCATGTGGGCGTGTGCACAGGAGTAGAGGCTGTGTGTGTGTGCATGTGGGCACGTACACATGAGTGGAGATGCTCTTGGAGGGCAGAGGCATCAGATCCCTTAGAGCTAGAGAGACAGATGGCTGTGAGCCTCCTGACAAGGGTGCTGGGAACTGAACTCTGCTTCTGGATGAGCAGCAAGGACTCGGAACCACTGCTACACATTTCCAGCCCCCATTTCAGCATTCGCAAGGAGTCTCTCAGCCCTTGGACTCTCCAAACAATGACCCTTCCCACTTTGGGTAATGTGGAAGTGCCCTGTGCTTCCCTCAGGCAGCTCTTGGCCTCTACTGCTGTCCCCTGTCACACTGTCTCGCATTGCTGCTCACCTACGGACCAGTCAAGGCTCAAGCCTCGAGTTCTGAGCTCAGACTTATGAACCTGCTTATGACTGGGTCTTTGATCCATCCCACCTATGACAACGTTCGAAGCTCTGTTTGTTCCGAGTAGCGGGAACGAATAAGGAAGGAGACAGCACCTGGAGGCAGCTTGTATTTCTCCTTCCCCGTGGATCTTTATTCCAGAAGCAAACGTGGAACAAAAGAGCACAACTGGCTGATCTAGAAGAGCTGAGTTTATTTCTTTATTATAATAATTAAAAAGGAAAGGCTTTATAAATTCAATAAATAGAATAAATAATGTTCATCATCACTCTTGTTTCCGCCTTAGCACCCCTGCCTTCTGGAACGTCGCCTGGAGACTCTTCAAAAATGACAGCGTGTTGCCTGATGTGGTCTGGTTGCATGGATTTTCACAGGAGAAAAACTGCAGAGATGGACAAGGGCAAGATAGAGTGAGCAACTGCAGTGTACACCTAGCAACCGTAGGACCATCGTCTCCAAGCAACTGCAGTGTACCCCAAGCCTTGGGGACAGGCTGATGGGCAGGAGAGAGAGGAGTGAGACGCAGGGAAAATAGAAAGGTGATCCTGGACAGACTATGTAGGGGGTTAATCTGGGGTCAGGATTCCAGGAGTCTGTATGCATCTCTCTCTCTCTCTCTCTCTCTCTCTCTCTCTCTCTCTCTCTCACACACACACACACACACACACACACACACACACGTGGCCTTAAATGTGATTAGGGAAAAAAAAATCTTTTCTCGGGATTCTTTAAGGACTAATATCTTTATACTTTTTATCTCCTTCCCCAACATCCTTCCAAGACCACTTTATTACACAGTAGTTCTGAGTGAGACTTTGGGTTCACAGAGACCAGAGTTTAAGTCCCAACTTAGTCTCTTATTAAATACAATCTCTTCAGAAAAATAACTTTCCTGGGTATTACTGTCCTCCTTTAGCAGGGGTGACAGAGTTAAAGCTGGTCTCTAAGGCAGATGCTCAGCCTGACAGAGCAGGTGGCGCAGCCAGGACAGCTGCCACGGTGGGCATGGATATTTGACCAGCCAGGCCAACCACAGCACTTCATACTGCTGGTGCTACGCTCCTATGAACACCAAGGCCCAGGGAGAAAGGACGGTGGCCCGGTGGCCCGTGTTGATAGGCTGCGGGGGAGGTGTCAAGTGCCTACCTAGACCTTGGTGTCTTTTTACAAACCCTTTGGGCCATCAACAAGCTAACAGAAACGCTGACTTAGAGGTTGCTGCATCCTAGGTTAGTCCATGGAGTCTTGGCCCAGTGCTGTGTGGGCCATAGTCTGACTCTCTGGAGTGCAGCTTTTGGTTACAGCAGGGTGAATTCCAGGGCCGCTGACTCTAACTACCGGCCTTTCTCATTGGCTCAGAGATGAGCAGACAGCTTTACTCTGCTGCAGCTCTGACCCCAAGGCTCCACTCCTTTGATGCCAGCATTCACTCTGAAACCAGTTGTCACACGCAAACACAGAACTCACCGGACACTTGTTGCTCTTTAGGCTTTCAACTGTCCTTTTCACCCTAATAAAAACAGTCGAGTGAACCGTTCTCTGTGTGGCATTGGTCACCTGTGACAGTCCCTCCAGGAAGCACGGTGTGGTACAATCATCCTGGTAAACGAGAAGGACTTGTGAAAAGGGCTCATGAGAACTCTCTGGGACACCCTTGAGAAGGAATCGCCAAGAGAACTTTTAAAGAGCAACTTAATTTAACCAGGGTCACCCAGACTTGTGCTATTTTTGCATCTGTTCCTCGACACTCTAGGAAATGGTGTTAAATAGTTTAAGGTGAGCCGTTTTCGCAGCGACACTCAGAAGGAGATTCTGTCCAGGAAACGTGGGCCTGCTGCCCGACAAAGGCAGCCCGGCATGCCCTGTCCATGTCCGGTGGTTGCACGTTTGAAAGGACAGAAAAGGAAAAGCCTTTCTCACATCAGCTGAGACAGGCCATTGGATACGGCTTGTGTTTCAGACAAGCTAAAATCCTGCCCTGAGAAGCAAGAGGATAGGCGGACTCTTCCCTAACCACATCAGCTTCTCCCAGGTCCTGCTTGCAGGCTGAGCCCTGCAGTGGCTGCAGGTCTGGCTGACTGTGCTCTCATTCTAACCGAGAGCTAGAGAGGGACCCGAGCCTCCCTGCTCCATCCTCGCTGTCACAGTGCTAGCTGCTCTCTTGGGGTCCATTCAATCCCCAGCACCAAACTTGGATACTGTCCTCCCAGAGAATGGTTGGAGCCATTTGTCAGTCATGAAAACCAGCAGGAAGATGGAGGAAGAGGAAGAGGTAAGGGTAGGGAGGAGAAGGAGAAGGAGAAGGGAGAGGTGTGTGTGATGTCTGGACAGTCAATGCCTGATGCTGCTCTTTTGTTCCACAAACCTGGAGCCATCAGCAGACGAATCAGAGCGCAATAGCCATTGTTTCCACATTGTACATGGCCATTTATCCCAAAAGATAGTCAATAATTTTTAGACTCTGAAAAAATATTCAAATGTCTCAAGGGCCATGGTGCTAACTTAAACATATATATATGTATAATATTATATATATATTTATATACACACAGAGAGACAGACAGATAAAGTTTTAAAGATCTATACTATAACAGTTACATTTAGGTAAAAATTTAAAATTTAGAATGTCAAGTAAATTGTGTTATTTTTCTTCAAGGCTTGAACAGCGACCCAGTGCTCTTTTTTAGCTGTACTTACGGATGGGATGGGAAGACACAAGCAGCTGGTCACCTGCAAGAGAGAAATTACAGCATGGGCACTCCAACTGTGAACTTTAAGACAGATGTGGAAGTCTTTGGATTCACCTTCTTATTTAGCTTCTCTAGGAACATGAATTATAAGCTCAATGTCCTTTATTTATGGCTAGAAACCAAATATGAGTGAGTACATCCCATGTTCCTCTTTTTGGGTCTGGCTTACCTCACTCAGGATAGTGTTTTCTATTTCCATCCATTTGTATGCAAAATTCAAGAAGTCCTTGTTTTTTACTGCTGAGTGGGCTTCCCACAGGTCAGGGAACCCTGATTGCTCTTCGAGCAGATGAGGGAGGGGGACTTGATCGGGGGAGGGGGAGGGAAATGGGAAGCGGTTGCGGGGAGGAGGCAGAAATCCTTAATAAATAAATAAATTAATTAAAAAAAAGAAGCTTTAAAAAAAAGAAATCAGTCACTCACATTGGTGTTGCAGCTACATTTTGAGGCAGGGTCATCCTGCAGCAGGCAAAAAGAAGATAACCAGAGTGAGTCGAGAGCCCTCCTCGCCCTCCAGGGATGGCACACACAGTGGCCAGCTCTCCCCAGCCCCAGAAATCTACCTTCAGCTTCTGGATAAGTGAGTCGGTGTCTTTGATCCCAGCCATGGTACTGCATTTCCAGTGCAGCGCAGAGCCCACAGCACTGAAGAGCAGGGCAGAGGCAAGGATGGAGGCCATGAACATCTTGGCAGGAGTCTGGAGCTCAACCTACTGGCACCTTCCAGGCTAGCTGTATTTAAAGCTCTTCAAACAGGGAAAAACCCTGACATCAAACTGATACCCAGTGCCCACTTTTTCTCTGTAAGTTGAGGCCAATTGATATTGAAAACCAATCAGTCTGAGTCACTTGACAAAGGCTGCCTTGTGCCAGGAAATACTGTTCCTCAGAAAGGATGCTTTTCAAATAGTTGGGTTCTGAAACGCTGAAGGAAAAGTTAAAGATCTGCCCCCACCCCCTTGAAAGGCAGGAATTCTGGTTGTGAGAATCAGGGCGCTTTCCATGAAAGCCCCGATCTGTGTTTCCCCCTTCTCATCAGTGGAAATGCTGACAGACACTCACACTATTTTAATGAAGGGGTCACGCTGGGGATATCAGGGGAAAGCAGGGCACCCCTCTCACTTATTGGGGTTTTCCTCTGACCATTGTAGCCTCAGTTTACTATGCTTGACTGCTAGACGCTCAGAACCTCTCAGGCCTCTGCAAGTGGCGCGTGTGAGGAGCTGCTCCCTGTAAGCACAGGAATGCTGGAACTGTTCTTACTAACCTTAGCCTCGAGGGTTCCTGGACTCTACAGACCCTGTGCAGCACTGGGTAGCATCAGGTTCAAAATACAAACCAAGGCCCTTTTGGCTCGTCGGCCATCAGTGAGGCAACATGGGTCACCAGCAGCTCTACTGGAGTCACCGGTGGAAGTTCGGCCTGGGATCCTGCTCCTGCCGCGTCTGCTCAAACCGCAGCGGTCTGATCCAGAAATACGGGCTGAACATGGGCCGCCAGTGTTTCCGGCAGTACGCGAAGGACGTCGGCTTCATTAAATTGGACTAAGTGACCTTGAATGGATTCTTCAAGACTCTACCCAGTGGAAAAGATGAATGCCAGTCTCTGTACATAAGAATAAAACAAAGTGAAGACCTTCAAAAAAGAAAAAAATACAAACCAAGACAGTACTAAAACAGGGCCCTACCTCGTACCTAGAGTACTTACAACCTATCGGTCTCCATCCTAGGTACTTTATGGTAAATTAAGCCATCAGGTGAGATGGGTATTAACTTGTCATCCTCATTTCTACCTCTTAAGCCACTGTATACATCTTAGCTGCCAGGTTTCCTAGTGCGGCTTTGTCCATCAACCTCTGACACGGTTGTGCTCATCACCGTGACTGGAGAGCAGACTCTCTGTGGTCCACTGGTATAAATACTACAGTTATCCTCAGTATTTTACACACGGGGAAACCGAGGCACAGAGAAGCAAGTTATTTCCCCAAAGTCACACAACTAGGAATATGGAGAAAGTCCTAAGTACAGGTATTTTGGGGGGTGCAACCAGCTCTTCATCTCCCTGTTAACCAAGGCAACCAGCTTTTCGTCTCTTTGTCACTTGCCTATATTTGGAGGCTTTTTATAAAAATACTTATTTATTTTGATTTTATATATGTAAATGTTTTGTGTTCATGTATAAGTTCACCACATGTGTGCAGTTCTCATGGAGGTCAAAGAGAGCATTGGCTCTCCTGGAATCAGAGTTATAGATGGTTGTGAGCTGCCATGTGGGTGCTGGGCATCAAACCTAGGTCCTCTGCAGGAGCAGCCAGTGTTCTTAACCTGTGAGTCATCTCTCCAGCCCCACCTTAGGAGCCTTTGGGTTCCTCGCTTCAGTGAACTCTAACTTCCTACTGATAGGCTGTATTATTCTTGGACTCCCTCCCTCCGTCTGACTGTGTCTTCGTACTTACTACCTAACGTCTTTCAATCTCTCTTTTCCTCTCCCTCTCCTATATCCTAGGAATTATTCCACTTTCATCTACTGTGAGAACAGTAGTTTTGCTTTCCACGTTAGAAAGGACATGGCTTGTGGCTTATTTCACCATAATGTCTTCCAGGTACGTCCATCCTGCCACAGATGACGGGCTTTCAGTTTTATGGTAGAACCACGCTCCATTGCACGTGCACACATGACGTACTTTCTTCTTCTGTCCGTCATAGACTTGTAAGTTGATCCTGCATTTGAACTGGCATCATAGTGGCACACTCTGAGTGATGTCACAGTGCCACACTCTGGTGTCACAGTGCCACACTCTGAGTGATGTCACAGTGCCACACTCTGGTGTCATAGTGCCACACTCTGAGTGATGTCACAGTGCCACACTCTGAGTGATGTCACAGTGCCACACTCTGAGTGATGTCACAGTGCCACACTCTGATGTCACAGTACCACACTCTGAGTGATGTCACAGTGCCACACTCTGAGTGATGTCATAGTGCCACACTCTGCCTGCAGTACACCGCCAGTCTTTTCCTCTAAGCTGGTGCCACACTCTGCTAAATCGTTGGAGTCTCTGGATAATCTGATTTTCCTTTCTGAAACCTTGACACTAAGAAGTCTGCACTGATCCACATTCCACCTGCAGTGCCTGAGTCCCATCCTGCGCTCACCTGTCCATATTTGCTGTTTTTTATAATAGTGATTTTGAATTAGGTATCAGTAATAGGAAACAAAGAAATCAAATTACTTGCTTCAAAATGGCATAATATATAGATTTAAAAAAACAGCTTCTTCAAACGCTACCAAAAGACACAGATAAGGGAATTCAACAAAACTGAAGGATATAAAATCCTTCATAATCCAACATAGAAGCCAGCCGTATTATACACACTAGTAATGAACTTACTCAAAAGACATGAGTCGATGCTGTTAGCACGCTATAAACAAGAGCAGCAGCATTGAAGCTGAAGAAGACAAGATAAATGCCTTGGGATAAGTCAGGTGTGGAAGTGCAAGCCCATAGCCCCAGCCACTCAGGATGCTGAGGCAGCAAGATTGATCACACCTGGGGATTCAAGGTCAGCAGCAAACCAACCAACCAACCCAAAATGCCTAGAAATAAATTTAAGCAAAGAAGTAACAAGTCCTATAATCAAAATTACAAAACACTGACAAAAAATCCTGAAGATCCTATGTGTACATACAAGGGAAAGACCATGTATGCTTGTGGACTATGAGAATTAGTATATTTAGAATGTCTATACTACCCTAAGTAGCTTATAGAGTCCATGAGATTTCCACTCAAATACCAATGGCATTCTCATAGAAATAGGAAAAATAAGTTCTACGTTTACTAAATGCTTAGCGATTACTGACCAAATGACTAATACATTTGCTTCTGTTAAGACTCATTAGACATATGCATTATTAGAAATAACCAGCACACCGTACCCAGCAGATAATCGTTTAATGTTGTAAGTGGCTGAACATGAATGCATTTGAGGAACGAGTGGGGTAATGAGCAATCCTTGTGCTCTGAGCCCCTGCTGCAGAGCTTGCTCTCATCGAGGCTGCTCAAGGAAGGGCCGTGGGACTGGGACTCCCATTCTGTAAAGTACCACCCCCGCCCTCAGCACACACACATGCACACACACTCAGCTCTGAAAGAGGAGCAGGCCCACGACAGAAGCTCTGCAGTTGAACACCATCGAAAACAGCAGGCACTGTCCAAGCCCTGGGCGACCTTTGAAGCTTGACTTCTAGGATTTTCTCAGCATCAAAATTCAAGTATGCAAATAACAGGCAGGAAACACGCCCAACTTGAGAATGACTCACTGACGTTAGCTACCAGGGAGGCCGGGGAGCAAAATGCAGGCCAAGATCCAACAAAGATAACACCTCAGCAATAAGTGACGGGAGACAATAATCAACCATTTATTTTGTTCCAAAGATAAAGCTTAGCATACTTATTGTGTGATTAAAAAGCTCGTGTGTCATGGATTGTTTCTCAAGGAATACAACAAAATGGTTATTTGTTCTAGGAAAACACAACACAAAATGACCAAAAAATTTTCTTGTTTTAAAATAACAAAATTTCCAAGCCAAAAAAACAAACAAAAAAAAAATCCACATTTTAAACAGTAAAGAGATAACAAGTTCCTAGAATCTTCTAACACTAATTTCTCCACCAAATAGAAATTTCTAGGTCAATATTTCTTATCAGTTATGATGGGGGTAAGGTTCCTCTGGATGCATTTTCCCCCTGAAGAGGTTGATTTTTAATTGGACACCATTGATCACTGACTGCCCCAGAATCTCCCCTAAGCACCTTCTTCTTTTTCTGACCCAGGGACATGTAACATTCTTCCCTGTTTACCTGTTCTCCCTAGCCTGAGACCCAGGGTCCATTCCTCCCCTCCTCACTCCCTACTGCTGTCTAATAACCCCAGCTTACCTTTGGAAATGGGGCTCCCACAGCCTAAGTCAGCATAGTCTGTCTCTACCTGAAACTTGCCCCATTTCTCAGACACTGTAGGGACCCCCTTGGCTCTGGCCAATTTATTGCCATCCATGTGGCTCATAGAAGAACTGATGACTCTTGTAGTCACTGAAAATCTTAGAATCACTCAAACCTTTCATCGTATAAAGTTATATAGAGCACTGTTCCGTACTGGATCATACTACGGTTTCTCAACCATTTAAAACTCTGTTTTTATCTGGAAAATCAGATATATTTATATGGAAATAGATACTGAGGTGTTGAGCACCCTGTCTTAGCCACAGAATCTGCAGCTTGAATGGAATGTAGCAACTCCCAAAGCTTGTGTGCTTGTGGACAATGCCAGGATTCAATCCCCATTTCTGTTGACCCATTCCACACAACCCATATCCCAAGACTGCTTAATGTCATCAAAAAAGTAGTGTGTCCCTTTAGGGCAGAGGTAGCTTTCGCTGTTGACATCACAGAACCTGGAGTCACTCAAAAGGGAAGCCTCTGGGTCTGACTTGGGGGGATTATCTAGGCTAATTGAGATGAGAGGACTCACCTCATTCCTCTTGAGGAGGTTGAGGGGTCCTTCCAGAGGACCAGATTCCCAGCACCCACAACCATCTGTAACTTCAGTCCCGGGGATCTGAGGCCTTTTTCTGAGCACCAGTCATGAAAGTGGTGTACAGCCATACATGTAGGCAAAACCCATACATTAAAAATAAATAAATATTAAAAATGTTTTTTAAAAACTGAGCTGAGCACAAGGAGCCATCACTTGTGACTTCCAGACTTCAGGCTCAGTGTGGCCCACTGGCTTCTTCTTCCTGCCACCATGCCACTCCCATCAGGATGGAATTTATTCCCTGCCCCCCAGAAGGCAAAACAAATCTTTTCTTCTTTACCATGTTTTGTCACAGTGAGGTAGAGATTAATTGTGTCGCTGTCCCAAAGCTGTCATCACAACATCCTAGCAACTTGAGGAAAGATAGATTGATTTCAGCTCACAGTTTGAGGTTACAGTCCCTTACGGTGGGGAAGGCACAGGGCAGGAACAGTGACTGGACACATTGTATCAGTGACTGAACACATTGTCTCAGTGATTGGACACATTGTATCAGTGACTAGACTATCAGGGGCTGAACACATTGTATCAGTGACTGGACACATTGTATCAGTGGCTGAAAACAATGAGTCAGTGACTGGACACATAGTATCAGTGACTGAACACATTGTATTGGTGACTGGATACATTGTATCAGTGACTGGCCATACCAGTGACTGAACACATTGTATCAGTGACTGGAAACATTGTATCCACCGTCAGAAGGTAGTGAGCCATGTCTACTAGTGCCCACCTAGCTCTCTTTTTATTTAGCCCAGGATCTGAGCCTAGAGAATGGTGCCACCCACATTTAGGGTGGGCATTCCCATGTTAGTTAATGCAATCTAGAAACTCCCTCATAGATGTCTAGAGATTTGTTGAGGTGAATCTAAATCCCATCAAGTTGAAAATCAGTATGGATGATCGCAGATCTGTTTCCAGACTGTAGTCTGTTCTAGTGAAATGTCTGTTCACACAGGTGTTTCCAAGATTTTATTTCTTTAACCTACTAAACGTCTTAACAGATGATAGAGAACACATGCCTACCCTTTTATTTCAGTTCTAAGGACCCAGCATAGGTCCTCTCACGTGGTGAACTAGTTAGTATATTCCCAGCATTTACCATTCATTCTTACAGAACAGTTTAGATTATTGTAAACATATCTAAATTGTCCTTAAGATCTTGCTGATGAGCCCTCTACTAAACACTAAGTTTTATAGACTTGCTCTTTTATTTCATACAAGTTCCATGCATTTTTATGAAATTTCTTTCTAGGTTCACCTATTTATTCAACAGTATTTTTTGAGGATTTATATCCTGATCGTTGTTCTGGTCTCCCGTGATAAAGAAGTGAACGAGAACCAAATTCCTGGTGTGGAGCCTACATTTTAGAAAGTACAAAAAGACATTGAGAAACAAGTAAAAATAAAAGTACTGGCCCTGTGTCAGTGGTGAGATGCACCGAGGAAGACAAACGCCAGCAAGGAGGAAGGGGATAGGGAGGAGAGCAGAGCTACACAATAGCTCTGGCCTGTTGTGGAGCCAGTGAAAGCCTCTCCAGTGAGGGTGATTTGGACAGAGGCTCAAAGAGAGCAAGAGGTTGAGTCACACAGACAGCTGTGGAAGAGCATTTTTGGCAGGGGAAAAGGATAGGAAGCACAAAGGCCTCATGGCTCCAGTGCCTACCATGCAAGAGGGACAGACAACAAGGTAGCTAGTGTTTCTATGGGTTGTTGCAAAGGGTTAGAGAAGTTATGGTCCAAGGCAAAAAGACAAATCTCAGAAAGCCCTGCAGGCGGTGAGGGTGGACTCCACACTCGACTCTGAGGAGGCTGGGAAAGACATGAACTGGTCTGATCTTAGGAAGGCTCCTCTGGCTGTTACATGGAGAATAGCTGGGATGAGAGACACAAGGACAGAAGACCAGATCCTTTACAGGTCACAAGTCTTCCTCACAGTGTGTGTCTTCCAACTGGTTATTACTGATGTTTAAATGAAGCAGTTAGTTTTTGCTGTGTAACAAGCAACCTCAATGCCTCACTAGCTTCTAATAATGTTCATTAACTTTGCACACATCTAGGGGCTCAGCTGGGTTTTCCTGGAAGGATCTGTTGAACTTACGTGGACTTGAATGATGTACTTGCCGCTCATATACCTGAGACTAACTGGGTAACCCAGATATATTTTTCATATATATATGGAAGTATACCAAGCTCAAGGCCAAGGGTCATAGCATGCTTCTGTTCTAATCAGATCTGCCAATACTGCAGAATCAAAGCAAGTCATATGACTGATCAGTAACTGAAGGAGGCCATTTGGTTCACTGCTCAGAACTCTGGAAGATGGCACAGCCAAAAAACCAGGGGTCTGGAGAGAACTGAGTAGTCAGAACCAAATACAACCCACCACAATAGAAACTTAGTAGCACATTACCTTCTACCCATCAGCTCCCCACTTCTTAATTTTTTGACATTAATTTTTCTAGAAAATGACCTGGGATTTGTTGAAAATCAAAATTAAAATATTATATACTATATCCAATTTTCTCTTGAGTAAAACTTTGTAAAACATCTATATTTTGTTCTTTACAGACATTCCAGTTCTTTTTAATTTTTTAACTTTTAAAAGTCTTCTTAATTTTCACTGTAGACCTGCGTAAGAGTGATTACTAATAGCAATGAAACATAGTCAAGATTAGGCCATCTTGAATTTTCCCCTGCTAAGGAAATTAATCCAATACTCTCCTCTTTGTTTTTGTTTTTGAACACAGGGTTCCCCTGTGTAGCTTTGGAGCCTGTCCTGGAACTCTCCCTTAGACCAGGCTGACCTTGAACTCATAGAGATCCACCTGCCTCTGCCACTTGAGTGCTGGGATTAAAGGCGTGTGCCACCACCACCCGGCTAATCCAATTCTTTACAATTTAGCCTCAGTCAAATTTTTAGGATAGTGGCAGGAAGCAGTCACATTCTTTGCCAGAATTCACAAGTATGATCTCTAGGCCCTATTGCTAATATCCTTTTCCTCTGAAGCCTGTTAAGCTGTGTCTCCACAGTCTGCATTGCTCTCAGTACTACCATCCTCCAAGATCCTACTAGGGCCCATCAAGCCCTTCTCCCAGCATTTAACTGCTTTTTAAATCCAAAGTGCCAATAGCTTCCACATGAAAAATGGCAACTTGTTATAGCAGTGGCCTACCCTGGCACCAACTTTTGTCTAAATTTCCTTTCTTAGGTACTTTTTTATTGTTGTGATAAGACACCATGACCAAGGCAACTTACAGAAGAAGAGGTTTATTTGGGGACTGGCAGTTTCAGAGGGTTACACTCTATGAACATCGTGACAGGAGCATGACGTCACACAGGCAGACACAGTTCTGTAGTGGTAGCTTAGAGCTCACAGCTCGATAGTCAAACATGAAGCAGAGAAGCATAAAGAATGATGTGAATCTTTTAAAGCCACAAACCCCAGTGACACACCTCTCCCAACAAAGCCACACCTCCTTAATCCTTCTCAAACAGTTCCACCAGTTGGGGACCAAGTATTCAAACAGATGATGCTGGGGGCCATTCTCATTCAAACCAGCACACTAATTTGGCATTATATAACTTTATTTATTCTCTCTTTGATTTAGATATATTTTCTCACTTCTTTCCTAGCTCTGTGAGGTGCACACTGGTTTTATCTTCCACACAAATAGATCTACAATTGCTGATCTTTTGACAGGTTTAAAACACATTGTTCTGCTGAATCCCCATAGCACCCTGGGAGGTACCATAAGGGGTCTTTATTTTTTTTTTTTTATTTTTCGAGACAGGGTTTCTCCGTAGCTTTTGGTTCCTGTCCTGGAACTAGCTCTTGTAGACCAGGCTGGCCTCGAACTCCCAGAGATCCGCCTGCCTCTGCCTCCCGAGTGCTGGGATTAAAGGCGTGCGCCACCACCGCCCGGCTATAAGGGGTCTTTAAAGCATGGTAGTGATGGTATAGATCTGAGCCAGAGAACCTCTGCCATGTGTATATCTGTGACTTTATGCATGTGGAGGGGGTGATAGTAAAATCTGTATTACATGGTGTCCCTGTTGAGCCTGATCATAGAGAGAGGATCCGTGAATTTGTACATATGAAGTCACTACAACAGTGAGGGACCCACTCACCATCATGGAAGTGGCTGATGCCCTTGTCTGAAGATGAGGAAATGGGGGCTTGAAAGGCCCAGTGCCTTGTACAAGCTCACACAGCTGCTCTCAGAACACAACCTATAGCATCTTGTGAAATTCGTCTTGGAGGTCACTCGGTCACACTCTTTTTGAGATTCATTTACTTGTGTGTGTGTTTGGGTGTATATGATATATATGTATATATACATACATATATACATACACACACACACACACACACACACACACACACACACACACACACACACATATATATATATATATATATATATATATATATATATATATGCAGGAAATCAGAAAAGGGTATCAGGTCCCTGCCAGACATGGATATTGGGAACCAAACTCTACTCATGCAGAAGAGTGGCAGGTACTCTTACCCACTGAGCCGCTCTAGCCCCTCTATAGAATGTTTAAAGTCTCTGTCTTCAGTTCCATCTTCCCTTTGGTGAAGCTATTGTTGTTTCCTCTCTGCAGGAAACCCCTTAGTTCTTTCTATCTGCATGACCTTCTCTATGGAAACTCAGAAACTGTACCAGGAAGTGTTCAGCTATGGCTGTCCTTGGCTATTTCTGACCAGCATGAGGTTGGCTCATTTAATCTTGAGATCGCATTCTCTACTTTAATATTTTTTTTTTAAAAAAAATTTAGTTCTTTGACATCACAGGTACATATTGTCAGTGCTTTCAGTCCTGATGAGCCTTGGTTGCTCAGCTGAGGTGGTCCTGCTTTTTCTCTGTAGCGAGGAGAATCATTTCCCTCCTCTCCCCATAAGATGCTCTTTGGAAGAAAGCCACTGCACACTGGGTGTACTTGGGCAGTCACCAGCTGCCCCCTGCCTCTCGATGTCATCACAAATGGTTTAGAATTCTTACACGTGGGCGTTTGGTCTCCCAGTACTTAGTGCCCATATAGATTTGTGTGTGTGCTACCTTTCATCTTATAATCTGATGATGCTTTACTTATCGCTCACATCACCCCAACTTTGACCACCAAGAGCCTGATGAGATTGTCTTCTGTGTGTCCTTTGAGTTCATCAACATGGCTCTTTAAATTTAGTAATCCTTCCTCTTCTCCTCCCTCCTCTCATCTTTTCCTCTCTTCCCTTTTTTCCCTTCCCCTTCCCTTCATTTCCTCCTCCCTCTATTTTTCCTCCTTTCCCCCTCTCAACTATGAAGTATTTGATTGCACAGTGTGAAGATGTGTCTCTGTCCTTCCTTGCCTTCCTAAGGCACCTTCTGATGGTTTAATAAAGAGCTGAATGGCCAATAGCTAAGCAGGAGAGGAAAGGGAGGACTTCTGGGCAGAGAGAGGAACTCGGGGAAGAATATGAGGTGAGGGATTCACCAGCCAAAAGCCAAGGAAGTTGGATGTAAGGTTTTGAGGAGAGGTAAAGAGCCATGTAGCAGAACACAGATTAATTTAAATGGGTTAATTTAATTTTTAAGAGATACTTGGGAACAAGCCTAAGTGAAGGCCAAGCTTTCATAATTAATAGGTCTCTGTATGATTATTTGGGAGCTGGTGGTCCAAAGAAAGACCTGCTACCCCTCCCTTTTTCTCTCTTTCTTTTGCCATGATACTCCAGGCTCATATTGTCTATTTTTTTTGGCCCCAGTTCTAGAAGCTTCCATGTCTCTAAGGAATTCTAGTTCCATTTACAAGGAAATGGTATTAGACACCAAGACAACTCCAGGCATGCTCACTGCTATTAGTGTCCCACTGAGACTTGTCTTTGGTGACTGTAGAACATGGTTTCCTTTCTCTGACAACCTGCCCTCACCTTATTGATGCAATGTAATGGTGAGAATTACAATTAGCTAGGAAAGAGATAAGAACTGCTCTTTCAGAAGAGCCATCATACTGAGAGTCATTTGCATTGAATGGGCCATTTAAACTGCTGAGTATTTTACACCTCTGATGTTTAGCTCTGTTAATGCAAATGGGTTTTTGCTCAGAAAGATAATAAAATCAGTATTAGTGGTTGAGATAACCTCCAATTGGGAATTGTGTGAGTCAAAATAATTTCTCTCTGTCCTTAACAAGGAGAGAGAATAATTTACATGTATACTTTAAACTCCCCCCCCCCCCCCCCCGTTTATTTGGAGAGGGCTGTGCACGCACTGGAATGTGGAACTCAGAGACAAAACTTACGTTACTTGATTCTCTACTTCCATCCTATGGGCTCTGGGACTAAACCCAAGTCTTCAGTCTCGGGGCCCCCAGGTATACCTTAGCAGCTTAGAGACTGAGGATGGGGGCATAAGATATGAGAACTACTTGTGTGGATGTCACCCGCTCCTGTAGATGCTGGAGGCTGTTTCACGCAGCAGCTCTTACAGGCGGTATCTTGGTCATCATTGATCTCAGGAACTCTTCTTTTCCCACAGGATGGGCTCTGCCCTTTGATGCCGTAAGGACACAACTTAAGAGCAAGGTTCATGGTCCTACTCTGCTCAGTTTCCAGCATCTTCTTTGGGTACTTGAGGTAGAGGCTCTAAAAACACTGAATTTTTTTTCTGCTCCTCACTCCCTCGTGACATGATAGTGTTGTTCAAACCCTGGCATTCTGAATATGGCTCAGGTTTGGCTCTTATCCCACCCTATACTGGTGAGACTATGACAAGTTATTTGTGGCTATGTACCAAGTCACTTCAAAACTAGAGGTTTAAAACAACACCTGCTTACTGCCACATAGTATCACACAGTGTCACATAGTATCACATAGTGTCACATAGTATCACATGGTATCACATAGTATCACACAGTGTCACATAGTATCACATAGTATCACACAGTGTCACATAGTATCACACAGTGTCACATAGTATCACACAGTGTCACACAGTATCACATAGTATCACACAGTGTCACATAGTATCACATAGTATCACACAGTGTCACATAGTAACACACAGTGTCACATAGTATCACACAGTGTCACATAGTATCACATAGTGTCACACAGTGTCACATAGTTTCACACAGTGTCACATAGTATCACACAGTGTCACACAGTATCACATAGTATCACACAGTGTCACATAGTATCACATAGTATCACACAGTGTCACATAGTATCACAGTGTCACATAGTATCACACAGCGTCGCATAGTATCACACAGTGTCACATAGTATCACATAGTATCACACAGCGTCGCATAGTATCACACAGTGTCACATAGTATCACATAGTATCACACAGCGTCACATAGTATCACACAGTGTCACATAGTATCACACAGCGTCACATAGTATCACACAGTGTCACATAGTATCACATAGTGTCACATAGTATCACACAGTGTCACATAGTATCACACACTGTCACATAGCATCACACAGTGTCACATAGTATCATACACTGTCACATAGTATCACACACAGTCACATAGCATCACATAGTATCACATAGTGTCACATAGTATCACACAGTGTCACATAGTATCACACAGTGTCACATAGTATCACATAGTATCACACAGTGTCACATAGTATCACACAGTGTCACATAGTATCACACAGTGTCACATAGTATCACACACTGTCACATAGCATCACACAGTGTCACATAGTATCACACACTGTCACATAGTATCACATAGTATCACACAGTGTCACATAGTATCACACAGTATCACACAGTATCACATAGTGTCACATAGTATCACACAGTGTCACATAGTATCACATAGTGTCACATAGTATCACACAGTGTCACATAGTATCACATAGTATCACACAGTATCACACAGTATCACATAGTGTCACATAGTATCACACAGTGTCACACAGTATCACATAGTGTCACACAGTGTCACATAGTATCACACAGTGTCACATAGTATCAAACAGTGTCACATAGTATCACACAGTGTCACATAGTATCACACACTGTCACATAGCATCACACAGTGTCACATAGTATCACACACTGTCACATAGTATCACATAGTATCACATAGTATCACACAGTGTCACATAGTATCACACAGTATCACACAGTATCACATAGTGTCACATAGTATCACACAGTGTCACATAGTATCACATAGTGTCACATAGTATCACACACTGTCACATAGTATCACATAGTATCACACAGTATCACACAGTATCACATAGTGTCACATAGTATCACACAGTGTCACATAGTATCACATAGTGTCACACAGTGTCACATAGTATCACACAGTGTCACATAGTATCAAACAGTGTCACATAGTATCACACAGTGTCACATAGTATCACATAGTGTCACACAGTGTCACATAGTATCACACAGTGTCACATAGTATCACATAGTATCACACAGTGTCACACAGTATCACATAGTATCACATAGTATCACACAGTGTCACATAGTATCACATACTGTCACATAGCATCACATAGTATCACATAGTGTCACATAGTATCACACAGTGTCACATAGTATCACACAGTGTCACATAGTATCACATAGTATCACACAGTGTCACATAGTATCACACACTGTCACATAGTATCACATAGTGTCACATAGTATCACATAGTGTCACATAGTATCACATAGTATCACACAGTGTCACATAGTATCACACAGTGTCACATAGTATCACACAGTGTCACATAGTATCACATAGTGTCACATAGTATCACATAGTATCACACAGTGTCACATAGCATCACATAGTATCACATAGTATCACATAGTATCACACAGTGTCACATAGTATCACACAGTGTCACATAGTATCACACAGTATCACACAGTATCACATAGTGTCACATAGTATCACACACTGTCACATAGTATCACATAGTGTCACATAGTATCACACAGTGTCACATAGTATCACATAGTGTCACATAGTATCACACAGTATCACATAGTGTCACATAGTATCACACAGTGTCACATAGTATCACATACTGTCACATAGTATCACATAGTATCACATACTGTCACATAGCATCACATAGTATCACATAGTGTCACATAGTATCACACAGTGTCACACAGTATCACATAGTATCACATAGTATCACATAGTATCACACAGTGTCACATAGTATCACATACTGTCACATAGCATCACATAGTATCACATAGTGTCACATAGTATCACACAGTGTCACATAGTATCACACAGTGTCACATAGTATCACACAGTATCACACAGTGTCACATAGTATCACACACTGTCACATAGTATCACACAGTGTCACATAGTATCACATAGTGTCACATAGTATCACATAGTATCACACAGTGTCACATAGTATCACATAGTATCACATAGTATCACATAGTATCACACAGTGTCACACAGTATCACATAGTATCACATAGTATCACATAGTATCACACAGTGTCACATAGTATCACATACTGTCACATAGCATCACATAGTATCACATAGTGTCACATAGTATCACACAGTGTCACATAGTATCACACAGTATCACACAGTATCACATAGTGTCACATAGTATCACACAGTGTCACATAGTATCACACAGTGTCACATAGTATCACACAGTGTCACATAGTATCACATAGTGTCACACAGTATCACACAGTATCACATAGTGTCACATAGTATCACACAGTGTCACATAGTATCACACAGTGTCACATAGTATCACATAGTATCACATACTGTCACATAGCATCACATAGTATCACATAGTGTCACATAGTATCACACAGTGTCACACAGTATCACATCGTATCACATAGTATCACACAGTGTCACATAGTATCACATACTGTCACATAGCATCACATAGTATCACATAGTGTCACATAGTATCACACAGTGTCACATAGTATCACACAGTGTCACATAGTATCACATAGTATCACACAGTGTCACATAGTATCACACACTGTCACATAGTATCACATAGTATCACATAGTGTCACATAGTATCACATAGTATCACACAGTGTCACATAGTATCACACAGTGTCACATAGTATCACATAGTGTCACATAGTATCACACAGTGTCACATAGTATCACACAGTGTCACATAGTATCACACAGTGTCACATAGTATCACATAGTGTCACATAGTGTCACATAGTATCACACAGTGTCACATAGTATCACACAGTGTCAAATAGTGTCACACAGTGTCAGATAGTGTCACATAGTATATGTCTCAGAAATCTGCCAGGGCTCAGCTGTATTCTGTGTTTGGGCTTCTCACAAGGCTACATCAGGCTATCAACAAATGTGGTGTGGTCCCATCTGAAAACCCCTTGGAAGCAGGACCTGCTCCCTAGCTTATGTAGATCTGGTTCCTCATGGATTGCTGGACAGAGGACATGTAGTCTTCCCTGGCTGTTGGCTGGAGGCTCATCTCACTTCCTGTCATGGGCTTTTCTAATATGGCAAGTGGCTTCATCACGGTATGCCCGTTGAGATGCAATAGTGAGCATTGGCTAGTGGAAGCCACCGTCACCTATGCTCAGCACAGAAAAGGCATCCTGCCACAGAGTCTGTCTCAGACTCCCAGGGAGAGGACTGCAGGAGTGTGGAACAAGCACAGGATGGGATCACACGGAGTCTTAGGAGTCTGCCCACTGGAGTTAGGGGTGGGACTCCATCTCAGAGTCTAGTGGGAGCATGTTTTCCTTCTGGTGTGTTCTGGGCTGCTAGAAGAGAATATGCACAAACACGTGACTTAGTACACCTACTTAGTCTTCCACTGTGAACCTTATTTTGAATACAATGAACTTCAAATTATGGAATTTTTCATAAGTTTGAAATATATAGGGAACTTCAAGTGACAAATTTCTGAGCTGGTGAGATGGCTTAGTTAGTAAAGTCACATGCCAACAAGCCCAATGGCCTGAGTTGGGTCCCTGGGCCTCACATGGTGGAAAAAAAAACCTCATGCAAACTGTCCTCTCACTTCCACAAACCTCCATGGCAGGTGTCCCCTGTTGCCCCCATAAGTCAATAAAAAATTAAAAAATTTAAATTCCTTTAAAATTTTAAGCTCTAACAAGTAGTTTGCTACCTAGTTAGTAAGTAAGTAAGTAAGTAAGTAAGTAAGTTATCTTTGAGATGAGATCTTACTATGTATCCCTTACTGGCCTGAACTCACCATGTAGATCAGGCTGGCCTCAAATTCACAGGAATCCACCTGTCTCTGTCTCTCAAGCACTGAGATTCAAGGTGTGTTCCAGAGCTGGTGTTACTTGGGTATTATGAACTGGACTGGGGTCCTTTGGAAGAGCAGAAAGTGCTCCGAATTGCTAAGCAGGCTCACCAGTCCCTAGAATTTAAAATTAAAATGTCCAATCTGTTGTTCAATAATAATTCTTTTAGCCGTTTCTATAAGCTAGCTCTCAACTTAGGTATCACCCATGCACTATCTCATTATGAACCCCACATCTGGTCTAGGGGGAAGGCATGTTAATCACCTGATAAGATACCAAAGGAATAGATAGAGAGGGTAAACAGCTTTTCAGTGTCTTGCCATCCAACATGCTACGAAACTCCCGCATGTTCCCAGGAGTTGCTTGACTTGCTTGGTTGCATCTTCCATCCCAAAGGCTCTGTATCTGGACAGTGTGTTGGGGTTAGAGTAGAATCCACTTCCTTATCTCTCTTCAGATCTGCTGACTCCCTCTGAAGTTGGCCCCAAAGACAAACTTTTGGCCTTGTTTTCTATTCTTGGACAGACTGCAGCCCAGCGACCCCCTCCCCCATTGGTTCTATCTCAGTTGGATTCAACAGGTCAGGTGGAATGGGAGACATGCATAAGACGTCCACAATGGCCACAGCCACGATTGGGAGTTGAGGTCAGGATAGGTGGAGTGGGTACCAGGATCTCAGAGCAAAGATGGGAGATGCAGAAGGATGTGGGCATGTTTGACATTCCAGTATTTTACTTCACTGCTAGAACTAAGTATCTATCTCTGGTGAGATAGTCCCTCCACCCCCAGTTTACCTGAGATGCCGAGTGTACTGTCTGCCTCGCCCACAACTGAGCATTTTAGTGTGTGCCTGAAAGAAGGCGAGTGTTTCCCTAATTGATTTCAGAACAAGATAGGTAAAGCAGAGTCACCCTGGTGTGTGTGGTACCCAGTGAGAAGCAGACAGCGGCTCCCCTGGAGTGCTTGTACATGTTTCTCAGTAATCACGGGGACTCCCCAGTGGCCAGGATTCACTAGTACAGTCAGCTACTGGAGTTTCAGTTTGGCTCAAAGAATACAGCATCTGCCAAGGAAGCTAACACCATCTTCCTTTAAAATGGTGGGGTGAGTTTGTGAGTTTTCCCTGCCAGGGGGTCCTCTCTGGTCAACTGAGTTGCTTTATGGTCTGGAAAAGGCATTCCCAGTGTCTTTCAGGGACAATTTGAGACTCTGGGTGAATGTCTGTGGTCAGAAGCAGAGTATGTATTGGAGTCTTGTACCTGTCGGACCTTACAGCAACCCTTGACTTGGCTGCGCGTCCTTCCCTCTGGAAACCTGCTGTCTCCTGGGCTCTAGTTCACCCCATGTCCATTTTCTGATGGTCTTACCTGCAGCCTCCTTTCTGTAAGCTCTGAGGCTCCCTCGCATTTTTCTGGAACTTACAAAGGCTGTCCTAGAACCCAACCCTGATCTTTCTTTTCCTCTCTGGGATGACGTAAAGTTCTCATCCAGTCCCCAGTGTTACTCAGTCACATGCCAAAGACTCATTCATATGATGTCTCCAGTCCTGACAGCTTCATGGACTAGAAACTCGGGTTACAAGTATGATATGTTTTGGTATGAAAATAGCTTATTTTCTATATTTGAAAAGAGTCAGATCACTCCCCAACCACTAAGGTATAACAACAAGATGGGAAAGAATTCTTTAATTCCATCACTGTATGTAAGATTCCATATATAAGCTGGGTGGGTAGTGGTTGTACCTTTAATCCCAGCACTTGGGAGGCAGAGGCAGGCGAATCTCTGTGAGTTCAAGGCCAGCCTGGTCTACAAGAGCTAGTTCCAGGACAGGCTCCAAAGCTGTAGAGAAACCTGTCTCTAAAACAAAAACAAAAACAAAAACAAAACAAATCCCAAAAAGCAAGCAAACAAACAAAAAAGATGCCATATATAGATGGAAGACTGTACTCCTGACTGGTATCTGAGCCTAGATGCCCCAGGCCAGAAATATGGAGTAGGAAGAATTCATTTTGGAACCCTACCTCTTCTAGTGCCAAGGGACTGTGAGGGGAAGAGCACAATGGGGCTGAGAGAGACACTGAGTGACTGTCTTCTCTCTCTCTGAGCCTCCGGCCAGTCAGGGGAGATGTGCTATAGATCTTGAAAAGATGAGGAGAGAGCTTTTAACTTGTTTTGCTTTGAGGGTCCCAAGAGGCAAATATCTTCCCCTCTAGTCATTATGCCACCCACCTGGGTATTGGGGAAGAGGTGGTAACAGCATACCTGAGTACATTCAATGGTACAGTCAGACAGCAGCATGGGGAAGGAAGGAAGGGCAGACTGAACACTGGAGAGGTTGTGCCTTCCCTGACTGAAGCATCCCAGACTGAACTAACTCTACGCCCCTGCCCCCACCTTTTCCTAGTGGGCCAGGAATCATGGGACAATTCCAAAATACAGTTACAACTTTGTACTTCTCAGATAATGTTTATCTATAAATTTTTTCAACTGACATAGGTACTACTTTGGCTTCTAACATGTTGCATTTTTTAAAATGTGTAGCCTAAAAAATCTTACCATTTTCCTGAAAGGAAAATCCCAGTTCCCCTACCTCGTTCATGGTCACCACCACTCCCTGCAGCCTTAACACTCACTTGGCTTCCTTTCTTCCCCTCAGCAAGCACCTCTCATCCACCAGCAACCTCTACCCCGACCCAGGCAGGATCTTCTGCTTCTCTGCTCTCCACAGCAACTGGTCTCCATGTAAACATCACTCAGTGCACTCCCTGGCTTTCAGTCTGGAGGCCGCTTCCGTGTGCTGTGCTGTGAGCTATGAAAGACAATCTCTGGAGCTGGGGTGACTCCGCTGGCAGAGTGCTTGCCTAGGATGCACGAAGTTCTGGGTTCAAACTCTACTACCTCATAAAGCTGGGGATGGTGGTACATGCCTCTGATCCTAGCACTCGGGAGGTGGGAGCTGGAGGATCAAGGCCATGTGAATTCAAAGCCAGATTGGGCCAAGTGAGACCCTCAGAAAACAACAAAACCCCTTCTTTCTACAGATGGTTATCGCCATGATGGACATAGGGCTTGCAGAGTGGGTAAGTCCTATATCTTGGCCCCTTCTTACCTGCTATTCCTGACTGCCTTGTGTGGGACTTTAACCTACGACAGCACATCCAGAAGCCCTCCCCTGACAGGGATACCTGTGTAAACTAGGTTTCCTTATTCTGGTGAAGATCCTTGTTCAGAGGCCAGAACTGCAGTTTCCCACCATGGCTTATGGTGTCATACCTGATGTGGCCCCTGCTTCCTCCTCCAGCCTCTTCAGTTCCCTCACCACAACTGGTCCCCTTTCCCACAACATGATGCCCGGCCCCTCTTTTTGCTCTTGCTGTTCTGTTCGGTGGGACTGGAATAAACAGCCTGGCTCCTTCCAGTCACTCAGAACTGGCTGAGATGCCATGGCCTCAGGATGGACTGACCTAAATGGCACTGTTAATCTAACCCTCCTCTGGTACCCTCTATCATATTACCTGTTTTGTTTCCATAGTAACGTTTATCAGCCTCTAAAATCATTTCCTCATCCACTCATCTGTTTGTATTTCATTTCTTCCTCTTTTTCTTCCACAAACTCTCCAAAGTCAGGAAACAGCCTGGCCCACTCTTATTTTCAGAGTCTCGAACAGTGAACGTCACACATTGTTGGAGGGATGCTCGGTTAAAGGATCCATGGCTCAACTTGCGTATGCTGCTATTGTGCACATCTCCCAGCAAGCCCACAGGCGGCTAGCCGGCAAAGCCAAGTCTTTACAATTTCTCAGAGATGCTATGACGTGCAGCGAGAGACACATAAACAGAAGGATAAATGCCAGGAAATGAAAAGCAATTTGCTGGGCAGTGAACTCTGCACTCCTCATGTCCCCAGAGTTACACAACAGAGCAGATTGATGGTAACACCAAACACCATTGGAGTTACACAGCACAGCAGACTGATGGTAACACCAAACACCATTGGAGTTACACAGCACAGCAGACTGATGGTAACACCAAACACCATTGTAGTTACACAACACAGCAGACTGATGGTAACACCAAACACCATTGGAGTTACACAGCACAGCAGACTGATGGTAACACCAAACACCATTGGAGTTACACAGCACAGCAGACTGATGGTAACACCAAACACCATTGGAGTTACACAGCACAGCAGACTGATGGTAACACCAAACACCATTGGAGTTACACAGCACAGCAGACTGATGGTAACACCAAACACCATTGGAGTTACACAGCACAGCAGACTGATGGTAACACCAAACACCATTGGAGTTACACAGCACAGCAGACTGATGGTAACACCAAACACCATTGGAGTTACACAGCACAGCAGACTGATGGTAACACCAAACACCATTGGAGTTACACAGCACAGCAGACTGATGGTAACACCAAACACCATTGGAGTTACACAGCACAGCAGACTGATGGTAACACCAAACACCATTGGAGTTACACAGCACAGCAGACTGATGGTAACACCAAACACCATTGGAATTACACAGCACAGCAGACTGATGGTAACACCAAACACCATTGGCGGTTGCTCGTCCAATGTCTTGGCTCAGTCTTCCAGCATCTCAGAAGCTAAAAAGTAGTTACATTATTATATGCTTGGAATATGAAACCATTAAAGAAAGTTTATTTATTTATTTGTATTTGCGTGCATGTTGTGTGCACATGTGGACACCATGGCACACGTGAAAGTCAGAAGACAACCCGTAGGGTTGATCTACCACGCAGGTCTCCAGAATCAATCTCAGATCATCAGCTTTGGTGGCAAATATGTTTACCTGTTGAGCCTTCTCACCAGCCTTATAAGAAAATAGCTAGATCAGGGTAGCCTCGAACTCATAGAGATCCGCCTATCTCTGCCTCCTGAGTGCTGGGATTAAAGGCCTGGCACCACCGACTGAAGTTATATTTCTTTTCAGTATGTCCCCTTGAAGATTTTTTTACAAAAAGAAAATCTCATTTTTATTTAATATTCACAAGCTTATTGAGTCTTATTAATTGAGCAGTACATGATATACCACGGAGAACATTGCTACAGTTCTGAGTGAGTATTTTCCCAGTCTGTGGTACTCTATAGAGATTTAGCACACATAGTTATTTGGATGAAAAACATTATTTTAATATACTTTATATAGTGTCAACAGTAGTGAAATGTTTTCCCCTTTCCTTGTTTATAATGTCTGCATACAAACCGATGGGTAATACGACTTTCGGCATGTGCTTATACCAGTCATTTGAGGTGCTGCTTGTCGGGTCTGGATTTAAAACTAGAAAATGGCAAGTTTTAAAGTGGTTGCCTGCTTTGACGAAGCACAGAAAAGAAACTCTTTTGGTTATCGACTTTGTTTCTGGCACCCCAGCTTTTTTTCTTTTCGTCTCAGCACCATTCATCTGCATCCTGTTTGTGGTCTGAAAACAATCTGATCACAGAGAATGATATAACTCATACCAAACACTCTTCCCACTTCAGCGTCGGATATTCAAATTTCTAAAAACAGTATTCATTATGTTACCAAACCCACAGGGTAGCCACTTTCACACGATTTCCCTCAACGCGAAACCTCCAAGGAGGAAGCTGCTGGCCGTGCTGGAGTCCCGTCATCCGTTGTTCATGGAACTAGGATGATGAGGATGTCTATCAGGAGTCACTATCTTCTGTTACCTCATTTGCTCCTAATCTTCACGCCCCTGTGGTCTGAGGTTTCTCTTGCAGTTTCTTCTGTTCAGTTTATGAAAAGCAGCAGTGTGGAGGACCAGCTGCATGACACCCTTTGAAATCTGTAACATACTAGCTAGCAAATTCTAAGGTCTATTAAATGAAGGAGTAACTGTATACTGGAAACTTGCCTGTGTTTTCTTTATTCACTCCTTCTCCCAATTTCCTCTCCCTCCTTCCTCCTTTCCAATATTATTGTGTAGTGATTTCCTTTGAGATAAAACAGACCCTTCCACCATGCAGGAAAGCTCCTTTATACATAGTAGGAGGTGAAATATTTCATCCCACTAAGCTAAACTCAGGAAGTAAACAACTCAATGGCTTCAGGAAGTCCCTGAAACTGACCAGATTCACTAGGTCCCTCCTTCCCTCCCCAAGCATATGTAAGCAGTAAGACCTGCTGAAAGACATTCTTAGACCAGCCAAGGCACCTGAAAGAGAGAACAGGCCACTGCCTAAAAGACTCTCAGACAACCTGAACTTTTTAAAAGAGGTTCAGATCAACCACCTAGAAGCAGTGTGCAGCCGAGTTGCAAGGCAGAAGCTCAGACCAACTTCAACCTCCTGAGTTGCCTATAGGTTGAGCAGGAGCTCCATGGATGCATCTTTCTGGAACTGTTTTTCAGGCTGGGTGGACTTCTCAGGGATGCGCCTGCCTTGAGTCAGCCAGGTTATTGTAAGTGACCCTGATAAATACACTCGTTTGCAAGTTAGACGTGGGCAGGATAACTACATTCTATCGTTTATGGGGGAACAGGTATTTATTTACTTCCCCTCAGACAGCCACACATGGTTTCTGTCTCCAAGGGGATGAGGTATTTGTCTGAGGTAAAATGGCTAGATTGTGACCAAGCCTAAGCTAAAACTCAACACTTGCTATACCAGGTTCACTATGATTCTCCATTGTCCCTATTATTTAACTTTGGCCATGTAGGTGTGCGGCTACTATAATATAAAGGTTAGTGTCTTAGTCAGGGTTCTATTGCTGTGAAGAGACACCATGGCCACAGCAACGCTTATAAAAACAAAGCATTTAAGTGGGGCTGGCTTACAGCTGCAGAGGTTTCCTCTATTACCCTCATGGCAGAGAGCATGGCAGATTACAGACAGACATGGCAGCTGAGAGTTGTACTTCTGGGTTAGAAGGCAGCAGGAAGAGAGAGACACTGCGATTGGCTTGGGCTTTTGAAAACCCAAAGCCCACCCCCAGTGACACACTTCCTCCAATAAAGCCACACCTATTCCACTGAGGCCACACTTCCTAATTCCTCTCAAGGAGTGCTACTCCATGGTGACAAAGCATTCAAATATGTGAGGCTTTGGGGGACATTTTTATTCCAACCACCACAGCAAGTGACAAGCTGACTCTAGTTTAAAAGCCCCCTTGCTCAGTATGGTTGGTTTTATGAGGCCCTTGCAGTGCCCTGACTGATAACCTGAGCCACTCTTTGCAGAAGGAAGATGCACAGAATGGAGCATTTGGAAGAGGTGCACTCCACTCTCATCCAAGCAAACATGCAACTTAAGCCCTGGAGTCGGTGCCCAGGAGCTCACAGAGCAGCAGGGAACTCTTGGGGACTTCCATTTTATGTAACAAGGTGAGATGCGCACCTTTTACTTTGAGACAGGCTCTCTCTTGCAGCTCACTACTGTGGTACTGGGCTAGCAGACCTGCGTGTTTTCAGTGATGTCTTGGCTCTCCCTCCCATCCTGTGTGGGCTCACTGGAATGACAGACACTTGTACTGCTGTGTTAGTCTTTACGTGGGTTCAGGAGATCTGAATTCAGGTTGTTAAAAGCTTTATCTACTGAGCCATCTCCTTAAGCCCCGCTTTTTACTTGGTATTCTGTTTTGAGCCAGGAACTTGCTAAACTGCGTAGGCTGCTCTTGGACTTGCTTTGTTGCCTAGGCAGGCATTAAATGTGTGGACTTCCTTGCCACAGGCTTCTAAAGAGCTGAGATGATGGTCTTGTATCACCAGGCTCGATTACAAAGAAATATAGGTATATATATATATTGTGTGTATTAAATTAAAGATCAGTGTAACAATATGCTTTGTTTAGTCTTTTATAGCCGTACTACCAAAAGCTTAGTGCATTTTCTCTTGCTTATTTATTTTCATTGTTATTCATAACTTTCTTCTCTATTTCTGTGTCTATATTAGGTTGAGTCAAGACGATGTGTTCTTTAGGAAAACTTTCAGGGTGAGGAAAGCTTAAAATCTAAAATTCAGAAAACCTGGATCACGACAGCAAGAGAGAGCCTGTCTCAAAGTAAAAGGTGAGCACTGACACACATTTCATGGCATGTATGCACCCCTCTACAAACACACACACACACATTATACACACAAATTAAGGACAAAAATAATTTTTTGAAGTGCTTGGAATGCAGTTTAGTAGTGAAGCGCTTGCCTGGTATGCTTGAGGTCCTAGGTTTAATCCCCAGTAGCATAAAAAAATTATAATACAATAATAAAGATCCTCTTGTAATATATCATCAGACATGCAATGTGCTACTAAGTTAAATAATTCAATATTAATATATTATTTGGTTTCACAATGAATCTTTCTGTTAATAAGAAATTAGCACCATATGCATTGATATTAATATTAGCATTAAAAGAACAATCAATATGCTAAAACTGACTAGCAACAAGGTTTTTCCTTACTTTCTTACAAGTTCTTTGAGAATTTCATATAATGCCTTTCATCATATTCATACTCCCAGTGGCAAAAATGTTTGTTCTTATATAGGTTCTGTGTTTAAAATGTAAGAGATAGGAGGACTGGGGGATGGTTCAGAAAATATTAAAAAAAAAAAAAAAGATGAGATGCGGCAACTTCTAAGGTCCTCCAGCTGTCTGTGAGCGTGACTGAGAACAGCCTGCCGGTCTTCCTTCCCACTTCACACCAGTGGAACAGTTCATTGCAATAGAGAAGTGTCACGCTCGGGGCATCATATTCGATTTCTTCTCCATGGCTTTGGTAGTCAAATTCCTGTACCCAGACACAGAAGCTGAACGTGAAATACCACTGTAGGCTTGTCAGTAGAAGAGGTGAACATTTGAGCAGTTACAGAGGCTTCTCTGTGTGACACTTCTGAGGGGAAGGAGGAGGAAGGTGGTTGGCATCTGAGGAGAGGATCACTGAGCTGAGGGGCATAGGGCATACCATTAGGTCACTAAACGCCAGAGCCAGGCTCTAAACACTTGGAAAGTTTGTCAGGACTTGGTCTCATGAAGAGAACTCTTTTGACACAGTGTGGTCAACACAGAACACACATGCCACACTTTGACCTCAGAGATGTACTTTTGGTTAACCACAAAAAGTGAGCCCCATTTCCTCCTCAAAGCCCTCCTTCAGTGATCTGTTCAACTGTGACAGGCCTGAGGAGACCGAACAGATGAGGTCAGCTGAGGTGACTGGCTGGCCCAAGGACGCCATGAGACTGTTGACAGTCTACAAGTCATTTCACTTTTTCTTATGCTAATAAGCCACACCATAATAGATTTTCAGAGGCTCAGATGATGCAGTGTAAATGTCAGACTGCCACTTGGGCGCCTCTTGCATTTTCTTTTATAATACAGACGTGTCAGGAGCAAGTGAGATCTTGAATCTATTAAGCCTCCGAATGCTGCTTGATATACGGTAGTGATGTATAACTACATGTAATTACAGTGCTCTTTTTGGTAACACACTTTAAGATCATCAAATGAAAGGCATTGGTACTTGATTTATAAAAAATACAGAATACATGATGATTATATGCTTTTTTAACCTTTCAAACATTCTCTCTGTGATTGGCTTTGAAAACTTGTTCTGCTTTGCCTAGGGAAGATATTGGGAAGAATGAAGGACTTCCATTCACCCACAGTTTCTATCTATCTATCTATCTATCTATCTATCTATCTATCTATCTTCTATCTATCGTCAGCCTGTCTTTATATCCATCTAGCTATCTTCTGCCTGCCTGCTCACTATTGGAATGACTTTGTAAGGTGGTGGGACACTCATGTTTTCATCGCTGTCTTTGTACACTCTACTCACTGGATGTCAAGCAATATGTAGGGTATCCATACTTAGGGTATCTGGCCTGCCTCAGTGATACAGTTGGGTAGTTCGAAGAAAAAAGAAGAGGCAGATGCTGTCTGACCAAAGTCCTTAGAGAGGAGAGGACCCATACCTGTGAATGATCTTTGCGGGTTGCCGGGAAGTGACCGCAGAAAGTCTGAGGTCCGAGTGTGTGAGGAGGGTCTGAGGCACAGCAAGGAGAACACTGTGGGTGGACTGGATGGAGAGGGAAAAGTGGTAGGATGAGAGGAGGTCAGAGAGATGGGCGAGGGGTGTGAGGGCAGATTTAGGTGACGTCATAGGTCTTGCTAAGGACTTGGGTTTTGCTCTGAGTAAGAGAAAGCCACCGGCTGATTAGAGCAGAGATTGTGCTAGTAATATTCTCGTTCCTGTACTGAGACTCTGTGGGTGAGAAGATGGAGGCAGACAGGCCATTCAGAAGGCCGTCAGAGAATGTGATGACTTAGGCCAGGCTGGTGGTGGGCAGAGTGACGAAACTCAGATTATGGTCATATTTGGGGATTTGCTGACAAGTGGGGATAAAGAAAAAATTTTTAAAGAGTCAGAAAATTTCAAAGTTTAGGCCCTAGCAACTGAAAATGGGAACTGCTATTTGCTGAGACAGGAAGATAGGAAGAGGCCAGCATTTGGAGAGGACCCGGAGTCTACTGTGGACCGAAGACAGAAAGAGGCCAGCATTTGGAGAGAACCCGGAGTCTACTATGGACAGAAGACAGAAAGAGGGCAGCATTTGGAGAGGACCTAGAGTCTACAGAAGAGATAAACTATTGCCAGTCTGGTTGAAATTAAGTTGAAAACCTGCAGTTCAGATCAAAGTGACCATCTAGAGTCCCCTTGAGCCAAACTACCACACAATGGCCAGGCTCCAAAGGCACCAGATAAGGCACTCCATCCATTTCCACTGCCTGTGACCTCTCTCTGGCCCTAGGAGCCTACTCCAGCTAACTTCCTACAAGCAACCCAGTCTGGTGGAGACCTGAGAGGACAGCCCCCTCTTCCCTACCTGCATCCTGCCTGCTAGCCTTCTCCAGATGGTCTATTCCATGGCTCACCTGTAGGTGCCAACTGGTGGGCTGAAAACACATAGCAGAAGTCACAGCCAACAGTCTCACTTTGGACATCCAGGTCTTATCAGAAATGCCGAGGCAGTATGTTTCCCTCCAAAATGGCAGTCTCACTGCCCAAAGGAAATGACCTAGATGAAATAGAAGACATGGTATTCAAAAGAACAATTACAAAACATCCTCTAAAAGTACAAATAATTTATTTTTTCCTTTTTTAAATTTATTCTTTTAAAAAGAAAACAAATTATCTTTTTTCATTATACATACCAATCCAAGTCCCCACTCCCTCTTCTCCTCCCATTCCCTCCATATACCCTCCCACTCGACACCATCCACTCATTAGAGAGGGTAAGGCACATTGCTCTGAAGAAGGTCCAAGGCCCTCCCTACTATATCTAGGCTGAGCAAGGTATCCATCCAAAGAGAATAGGTTCCCAAAAAGCCAGTACAAGCAGTAGGGATAAATCCTGGTGCCACTGCCAGTGGTCCCTCAGACTGCCCCAGCCATGCAACTGTCAACCACATTCTGAGGGACTAGTTTGGTCCTATGCTGGTTCCTTCCCTGTCAGGCTGGAGTTGGTGAGCTCCCATTAGCTCAGAGAGACTGTTTCAGTGGGTGAACCCATCATGGTCTTGACCGCTTTGTTCATATTCTCATTCCTCCCACTCTTCAACTGGACTTTGGGAGTTAAGTACAAATAATTTAAAGAAGATACAAACAAACAATTGAATGAGCCAATAGAGGACAAGAAAAGACAATTCAAGAAGGAAGTCAGTTCTAGGAAAGGGAATAGAATGCAACACAAATACAAACCCACACTGAAGTGACACTAGAGAGTTCCAGTCAGTCAAGTGGACAGCTCAGTGGGAATCCTCACCATAGGACAGACCATGTGAAAGACAGGCAGACAATGGAGAGGAATTAAATCATGCGTTTCCAACTAAAGAGACTCATAGAAGAGCACAGCAACATGCAGGATTCTGAGAAACAATAGAAAGACCAAATCTGTGGATTGATGGGCACAGAGGAGAAATAGTCTAAGTCAAAGGCATAGAAAATATGTTCAGTAAAAACCATAGGAGAAAATTTATAAAGTCTGTATCCATGCAGATGCAAGAGGTCTACAGAAGCCAAGCAGACAGGATCAGAAAAGAAACTCTGCACTATAATATTATAGTTAAAAACTAAAACACAATATAAAAAAGGTATTGAAAGCTGAGTAGAGGAGGGCCAAGTCACATAGAAAGGTAGGGTCATAAGAAAAACAGCCTGTTATACAGTGGAAACTTCTAAAGTCATGAGCTTGAAAAGATCTTGACTGCCAATCCAGAATATTCTACTCAGCACAGCTATCTTTTATGTGTAAAGAGGTGTGTAAAGACGAAATAAAAACAAACCAAAGGAATTCATGCTCACTAAGCCAGCCCTACAGAGGATACTGAGAGGAATATTTCAGAATAAAGAGAAGAATAAACACATCCAGGAGACCACAGGAAAAGAAAAGCAATATCAAGGCAGTTCATCAAAAGGTATCTAAGAAAACACAATAATCAAAATGACAAGAATTAATACATATCTAAATTAACTCTGAATATTAATGCTCTCAACATCTCCACTAAAAAGGCATGGAAATAGAACAATAATAGATTGGATTAGAAAACAGGACCCATCTTTTGTTGCTTTCAAGAAACAGACCTTATCATCAAGGATAGATGCCACCTTGGAAGAAAAGAATGGGGAAATGTATTCCAAGCCGATGGAGCTAAGAAGCAAGCAGGTGTAGCCATTTTAATATCTGACAAAATGGAGTTCAAACCAAAACGAGTCCGAAGAGATGAATGATTCTAAGGGAGTGAATCACCAAGAGGATCGTACAATTCTAAACAAATATGTACCAAACCCAGTTACACCTAATTTCACAAAACAGATCTAAGGCCATAAATTAACCCCAATGCAGAAATTGTGGGGCTCCAATAAACACAGAAGCACTGCAGTTAAGTGGCATCATAATTAGAACTAATGGATGGCTACAGAAAATTCCATTCAAACACTGAAGGATATGCATTCTTTTCCGCAACACATGAAATGTTCTCCAAAACAAATCATAATTTATAACCAAAAGCAAGCCTTCATAAATATCAGATGTTCTATCTGATCAAATGGAATAAAGCTAGATACCAACAGAAAGGGGAAGTAGGAAGTACACATGGAAAATAACACATTAATGAATGATAATTGGCTCACTGAAATAATCAAGATGGAAATTTTAAAATCTCCGAAGTGAATGAAATGAAACAACAACATCCAAAGACTACAAGACTCATGAAGATGGTTTAAGAGGAATGTTTAACAACATCCAAAGACTACAAGACACATGAAGATGGTTTAAGAGGAATGTTTAACAACATACAAAAACTACAAGACACACGAAGATGGTTTAAGAGGAATGTTTAACAACATCCAAAGACTACAAGACACATGAAGATGGTTTAAGAGGAATGTTTAACAACATCCAAAGACTACAAGACACATGAAGATGGTTTAAGAGGAATGTTTAACAACATACAAAAACTACAAGACACATGAAGATGCATGAAGTTTGAGAGGGATGTTTATAGCAGTTGATACCCACATCAAAATATTCAAGTGATCCCAAATAAATAACCTAATAAGCACTTTAGGCCTTTAGAAAACAGAACTTACAACCTAAAAGTAGTAGATGACAAGAAATAATTAAGATCAAGGTAGAAATTAATGAAATAGAAATGAAAAATACATAGAATCAATGAAATGAAGTATTGGTTCTTTGAAGAGATAAACAAGACTGGCAAACCATTAACCAAATTATCCAAAACAGAGTGAGAACATCCAAGCTAATAAAATTAGGGGGGAAAATGGAAGCATTACAAGAGATAGCGATAAAATTCAGAAAGTCATGAGGACGTGCCTTTGACAACCTATACTTCACTGAGATGGGAAATCTAAAATGCATGAATTTCCAGATGCTCATGAGCTACTACAATTAAACCAAAACGACAAACGAATTGTTTACATCACAGGGCACTTGCATTGGTTACTCTCCATTGAGTGCCATTCTCCATCCTACCCCACGCAGAGGAGAGCAGCAGACACTAGGACCCAGACAGACCAAGTCCCCACTGTGTTAATACCATCTACTGAAGAAAGAAGCGTCTAGTAAGAGGATGGAGACTAAACTATGGTTGTAGCAACAAATCCCAAGGATTCGGTGTAACACTGTGGCCGTTAGCAGAATAACAGCAGGAGACTCCGTGGGAGAACCTTAACATGTTTCTGTGGAATAATACCCGCAAATGATCTGAATTAAATTGGGATTATGTCTCTGTACTTGCTAGCTTTATGTCAACTTGACACAAGATAGAGTCGTTAGAGAGGAGGCAGTAGGGCATTTTAATTAGTAATCAATAGGGGAGGGCCCAGTCCATGGTGGGTGGTGCCATCCCTGGGCTGGTGGTCCCGTGTTGTATAAGAAAGCAGGCTGAGCAAGCCATGAGGAGCAGCCAGTAAGCAGCACCCTCCATGGCCTCTGCATCAGCTCCTGCCTCCATGGCCTCTGCATCAGCTCCTGCCTCCATGGCCTCTGCATCAGCTCCTGCCTCCATGGCCTCTGCATCAGCTCCTGCCTCCATGGCCTCTGCATCAGCTCCTGCCTCCAGGTCCCTGCCCCTGCTTGAGTTCCTGCCCTCACCGCTTTTGATGATGAACTGTGAGTGGAATATCGCCTTTCCCAGTTGCTTTAGGTCATGGTGTTCCATCACAACAGTGGTAACCCTGGGTAAAACAGTCTCATATCAAGTCCAGAATTTAAAAGAATCTGAACTGTGGAAAGTACCTTTGCTACCAGTCCCCACTGGTAATCACCGTATGCTCTAACTAAAGTTAAAACCTGGAAAGAATACGAAAAGTGCTAGGGATATTGTGACAGTTGGATAAGTAATGCTGCGTTTCATTTATTAAGTTCCTAGCTACGTCATTCTGAGATTTGTGACTGTAGTATTGTGTTTGGGGGTCAGTGGGGTATCTGCCTACTATAGCCACTACTTCTTAAAAGGCAACACACATCCATGCTCTCAGCATGTGCCCACGGGTGCTCATATGTGCCTGCCAACTTAAAAGCTCTCCCTAAAGGAAAAATGTCAGTAAAATCAGAGTCTTGCCTGGCTTCTCTGAAGCACCTGTAGAGTTACCTTACTAAAACTGGCAATAAACGGCAGGATATGACTCAATAGCCATCTGCTCTTCATGCAACACACTTCATTCAGCCATGGGGGGTTGTAAAATTTCCCTTCAAAAATTTGAAAAAAAAAATTCTTGCCCTAAAGGCAAGAACGTATGCTAGATGTATCTGGAGAAAAATGAATGACAAAACATTCTCTGAGGAGAAAATCCTCCGATATTAAAAGGAAAGGTACAAAGACCAGGCAAGGGCTTCTGGATAGTGTTTACAGCCATTTGTTATGATTCAAGCCAGAGAGCATTTACATGAAGAGATGATCGTTGTTCCAATTCTTTCCTTCAGGGAGAAAACCTCCTCTCCAAGCACAGGGCTTTTTGCCATCGCAAAGGGTTGGACTTTTCCTGAGCTGGCCTGGGAGCCACACCACATGCCAAATCTGCACATATTCCAGCAAGCAGTTTCACTTAAATGCAGGAGAGGGTGGATGCGAGGTCCCACCACCAGCTGAAGAGCTATTGGCACTTGATGGCTGCGGGGAGAAGGGTCAGTTCTCTTTAGTGACCTGATCCCTTTCTGGTATACCGACCACACTTCACGGCTGCCCCCACACCTAGACGTCATAGGCCAACAGGAACTGGACTTGGTGCGTTTAAAGGGAGGGGGAAAGAGAAGAGAGAACAGGAAATTAGGTGGGTATGCGGGTGGGGTAGATCCGGGAGGATTAAGGGAAAGGGGTAAATATGATCCCATACACTGCATGGAATTCTCAAAGAATTAATGGAAATTATGTAACAAAAGAAAAAAATAATCAGTACACGATCGCCTCACCCCGTCCTGCACGGTTCCGGTGAAAACGTCCCTGTCTGTAGGAGGCGCTCTCCACACTGGCGCTCATCAGGACCCGCGAAAGTTAGCTACTCAGTGCTCTGTTTGAATTTTAGTTTTGTAATAATTTTCATTACTAGCACTGCCTGGGAGACTTGGTGAATTGTATGAAGGACCAGGGATGATTCAAACAGTTGAGCCCAACACTGTGAGCACCCGGCTCTGCTGCACGGGAAACATGTGGCGCGCTGTCTTCTTTGTTTCAGTGGGCAAGACAAAGCTTCACCGGGCCGGGCCAGAGGCAGGCGGTAATGAAATCGTGAGCTTGGTGCAATGCCTCGGCCCTATTCACTCTCCAGAGCGATGTGATGGCTTTGAATTAGCATCCGTCGGCAGTGGTGACTAAGCCTGACCCAGTTAGAAATGCTTATTTCATAATTCCCTGATCTTGGGGGCTTCGCGTTGTGTGATCAGCCAAGGGCTCATGACTCCTGCATTCACAGACAGAGGGTGACAGTCATGATTATTAAAATGAATAGCCTAAATCTTTGAGTAAAATTAAATGCTTCCTTTACTCATTTCCATCAGGAAAAAGTTAATCTAAGGGATTATGAAGTGAAATTTGCATGATTTTTACACAGGTAAAAAATACTTTGATATATTTATTTAGGGATCTATTTATTTACTTGGAAATTTATTTAGGATATAGATTATACATCTTTTTAAATAAAAATATTTATTTAAAGAAAAACAGATCTTAAGAGAATAAAGTTTCAAATGGGATAATAACAACAGCAAAATTTTATATTTATTAATTTTGAAGTGAGTGTGGAAAACAGTGACCTTAGTGATGACAGTGTCGTGTGTATCATTGTACTAGTGATGACAGTGTCGTGTGTATCACTGTATTAGTGATGATAGTGTCGTGTGTCTTAGTGATAACAGTGTTGTGTGTATCACTGTATTAGTGATGACAGTGTTGTGTGTATCATTGTACTAGTGATGACAGTGTTGTGTGTATCATTTTACTAGTGATGACAGTGTCGTGTGTATCATTGTACTAGTGATGACAGTGTCGTGTGTATCACTGTATTAGTGATGACAGTGTTGTGTGTATCATTGTACTAGTGATGACAGTGTTGTGTGTATCACTGTATTAGTGATGACAGTGTTGTGTGTATCACTGTATTATTGATGACAGTGTCGTGTGTATCATTGTACTAGTGATGACAGTGTTGTGTGTATCATTGTACTAGTGATGACAGTGTTGTGTGTATCACTGTATTAGTGATGACAGTGTTGTGTGTATCACTGTACTAGTGATGACAGTGTTGTGTGTATCACTGTATTAGTGATGACAGTGTTGTGTGTATCACTGTACTAGTGATGACAGTGTTGTGTGTATCACTGTATTAGTGATGACAGTGTTGTGTGTATCACTGTACTAGTGATGACAGTGTTGTGTGTATCATTGTATTAGTGATGATAGCATTGTGTGTATCACTGTATTAGTGATGATAGCATTGTGTGTATCGATTTTTAGTGATGACAGCATTGTGTGTATGTATGTATCATTGTATTTTTCTCATGTTTTCTCACTGAGAAGTCTTAGCATTTTCCTTAATAATTTTTATTAATTCTTTGAGACCATTATGCAATTTATTTTGATCATGTTACCTTCCATTCCTCCCTCTGTTTCTTCCCAGATCCACCCTCTCATCCTGACCTTCTGGTAATGAGTCTGAAGACTTACAAGACACCAAGAGCAAACAACATTCTTGAAGACTTCCCTGGGAACAGGCAGTTGAGAAAGAAGCTCAGGATTCCGCTGCCCCAATAACAACCCCCTTTTCAGAAGATGTTCCTAGCTTATTTCATATGCATTTTCTTTCCAAAAAGGTGTATGAACACCCTGTAGAGTTTGAAGTAATTATCGAATCAAGTACGATTTAATCCAGGTGTGGAAAATAGTTACCACTACTCAGAGAGGGGCCTGGGTAGTGACCTTCCAGCTCTTGGCATGTCCGGCTTGGTGAGGGTCTTCGTTGGAAGTCAGGTTTTAGTAGAGAGGAAGGAAGGAAAAAGCAGGAAGTTAGATGGGTCCAAGGTTTTGAAGATGTTTAGCATTTTCATGTATATGACCCAGGACCTGCTGCTTGGCATGAAGTGGAACATCTGTGTTGTTCTCGGTAGTAAGCTCATGGCACTGGGCTAGAGGGATCAGAGAATGCAACTACCATTCTGCATATGTTGAATGACTTGCTGTCCTGGCCCATTTAGCCTGTCGTGACAAAGTACTGTAAACTGGGTAGCTGGTAAACAATGGGAATTTATTTCTCACAATACGGAAGCAGTGGAGTTTAACATTAAATGCCTGAGGATTTACTGTGGGCCTATTCCCTACTTTACCGGTTTTACTGTCTACATCTTCACTGGGTAGGAGATGGTAACATTGTGTAGTCTTTTTTTCGTAAGGACACTAACATCAATTATGAGAGCCCCACCCCCAGTATCTAATGGGCTCCTCAAAACATCACACCCAGGAAACCGGCTTATGATTCAGAATCAGCAAACGACTCGGGGAGGGAGCACAAGCATTCGTAACATAGCACTTCACCGTGTGCCGGCCATTATCTAAGCCCTTGTTGCCAACAAATTGTCCTAATTCATCCAATAGCTCTATGAAAACAATGTGTTGTTATCTGAAGCAGTGGGCGAGAGAGGGAAGCAGCTTGTCCATGGTACAACAGGAAGTAGCAGAATCCGGATGTGTGTCTCCATCGCCTCTGGGCTTTTTCACACTGTCTCTGAAACCTAGAGAGTAGAGGAAATGAGGTGATTTTAGCATGTGTTTTATAAAGATAGATGATATATTATCTCCGACAAATCCTATTGCCAATTACTACTTTTGAAGACTTGTCCAGACTTCCAAGGCCAGGTTGGCCTTCTTTGTTCTTGTCCTATGTTATTGTGGTTCCCCACCCCTCTCCCATCATTCCTTCTTTCTTTTCCCCCTTGCCTGAAGACCAAAACCGGCCTGGTTTCCTTAGCCTCCTTCAGATGAGAGTGCTCCATGTTATCTGACAACACATCTTTATTGCTTTTTAGTGTAAATCCTTCCTCGTGTCCCTAACATGTTTTGGCCCCTACAGCCCACCCCACGAGATTCCTTTCTTCCACTTGCTCTCTCTCATCCACTAACACGAATCTTAGTGTGTGCTTTTTCCTCTCTTCTTTTCTGTTCTTTCTCCTTAAACCGACAACACCTAACACCCAAGTACTCACAGTACGTTTAAATGACCCTTTACTCCCTAAAAGGATTACTGCTTAAAGGTGTGCTGTGTCCTGCATGTCTTGATCCTGGAAACCCGATTGGGGTGATGAGGAAATGAAGACAGAACAGACACGAGTCAGAAAAGCTGGAGTCAGGCTGACTACGGGCAGTCTGATGGAGTGGCTCCAGCTTGAAACAACCACCTAGAACCCCAGTATCAGGGAGGAGTTAGCTCAGAAGGAAGCCACGGAGAGTGAGAAGCCCCCTGGGAGGGCTGTAGACCCCCGGAAGGAGGAAGCCGCAGCTGCTAGTTTTTGCACACACTGGTTACTCTCTCACAAACACCCACATTTGCCCACACCATCCACATTCACAGTGGGACCAAAAGAAGACTTTGCTGCCTTTTAATTTCCCGCACCTGCTAGGGGAAAGGTTTTGTCAGGTCTGAGGCACTGGGTCCTTGACATGGCTGTGATCCTGTCAACCATACACATTTACTCGGGACTGGTTAATTTAATCCTCACTTTCAGGGCTTCCTCAGCTCCACACAGGGTGAGTGGTATAGTTGGTTATTACTCTATTTCTTTTCATAGTGGGTCTAATCCTGGATAGTGTCTTGCTGTTTGAGTCCATTTGGTCTGCTACAACAAAGTACCATAAGGTGGGTAGGCTTTATATAACCAGTGGGAATTTATTTCTCACCAGCAAGGGAGAAACAGAGCCTGGGAATCTAGCCTGGTTCCCTGAACACCAGTCTAGTAGAGGAAAGTAACACTTCCACCCTACACCAACCTAGTCCTCCTAAACATTGCAAAGACTTCTAACTAAACGAACAAGCTTTATCTAAATAACATAATAAATTAAACCAACCACCTAACTCCTGATAGGCAGGTCCCAATGTAAAAACAGAAGGAGCAATGACGACCAAACAAGACATCTCCGAATTCTGCCCATCCTAGGGTGATGTTCCTCAACAAGAGTGACCTAGATGAAATGCCAGACAAAGAGTTCAAAAGCATGGCGATCAATCCACTCAGAGAAATGAAAGAAGGCACAAGCAAACTCCTGAATGAAATCCCAGAGAACACAAACAGCAATGAAATAAGGATGTCAATGTAGGATATGAGCGGAATTCAATAAAGACAGAAGCACCTGGGAGAAGCCACACAGAAACGATGCTGGAAATGAAAGCTCCAGGAAGCGAAATGAAAGCCCCGGGGAAAGCCGGGAACAGATCATGGGAGGACAAATTATTAGGGCTTAACGACAAGGTAGAGGAATTGGTATGTTCATTCAAGGACAACAATGGAAGGCTTTTAAAACGGGAATGTAAAAGGCATGATCTGTGGGATACCAGATAGTGCATGGCTATTTTCTTGAAATGAAACAGCCCCTCCAGGAGGGAGGAAGAGGCTCATGAGCCACAGGAGGTAAAGAAGATCACAGACCTGGGACTCAGAATCTTAGAGTCTTCTCAGAGGCGACTCCCAAGCTGTCTAGAAGAAGCAACACACCACTGTTTAATGCTGAGCTGCAGAGAAGCGTCTCTGGTTGTTGAAACACCTGTGAGCTGAGCAGAGGGCTCCAGGCTTCTGGGTTTCTCAGTGACACACCTAACTTATTATTATATTATTATTATTACTACTACTATTATTGTGGGTAGTGAGATGTGTAAGCAGGGCTGAACCACAGGGGGTCGGAGTAGGGATTAATCTGGAAGTCTAAGAGGGTTCAAGATAGTTCAAGTTGAAAAGCCTTGCCTGGAGTACACGAGCTTGGGAGTGGCTTCGTTGAACACCATGGTGGAAATGGGTTTGTGAAGGAGAGGCTTTGGCAGACCTGAGATCTAGACTGGCGTGTGAATCTAGTTCATAAGGTGACAAAACAATCTAAAAGAGATCAAAGAAGGGCAAAATAGGAAAAAAAAATAGTCTGTATAGGTCACTTGGAGGCAACTGTGTCAACTGAGTTCCCGAGGAAAAAGAACTGACGGCTAGACACCACAGAATTCAATTTATAATATGAACTACAAATTAATCTAAAACGTCAGAGCGCAGGTGAGGAAGGCCAGCGGCAGGGGAAACACAGAAGGACCTAGGGAAATCTGGGGGAGGCATAGATCTGCGGTAAGTTCATTCCCTTGGCTGCCATGCTGGTTTCAAAGACAACAAAACGTAGTGTGTGCGCAATTTATGTTTGTCGGCTATACAGCAGTGAAGCTGGTCATTGCAGAATGAGCATGAGAGGGACTATATGTTGGTGTAGCACTGTGTCCTGAACGCTGTGCATGGGCGGATCTCATATTTTGAAGCGATTTTTAAAATAAGCTTTAAAACCGTACATCATTTTCGTACTGGCAGGCTGGCAGGTCATAGGTGACCTTCTGCACTCCGGGTCTGCAGCTCCTAGACCCGAGGGCCTATCTGTGCTGCTTCTTTCCAAGGTTCCTTAAGAACTTGGAAAGTTCTTAAGCTTATAGGAGCGGGGCGGCCTCCTCCAGTTAAACCCCGGAAACTGCTAGTTCTGGGCAAGCCTTCATTTACTTTAGTGAATACTCACTAAGCATCTGCTTGCTACTTAAGGAGCACGCCCAGGGTGCCCTGGGACCCCCAAAGGACTTCTAGAGGCCTGGGAACCTGCATGTGCTGAATGAGGCCCTGGGCTCCAGCAGAATGGCACGGGCTGGGCAAGGCTGCTTAGGATCAGAGCTTCTGGGGTAGGGGTAGGGGGGGGCTTCCGCCAATGGGCGGGGCGTTCCCGAGGGGGCGGGGCGTAGGCGTGTATCAGGGTCTAGCTCTTGGTGGACTCACCTAGGCGTCGTGGCTGGGGGCGCGGAGGGATTGACAGGGGCGGGGCATCTCTGAGGAGCAGGCACTTCCGGAGGGCGGGGCATTATTAAGGGGCTGGGAGTGGGCAGGCATAAGGCATAACACACAGCTGCTGGGGGTGGGGTGAGGCTGCCCGGGGAACGGGATCACGGGGACTGAATATCCGGAAGGGCGGGGCGTGGGCGGGCACCGGGACCTGTGTACCTCGAGCAAATCGGTGGGGGCGAAGCTTCCCGGAGGGGCGGGGCGTGGGCGGGGCCTGACCTGCGGGGCCAGTCTGTCCATCACAGTCCAGCGCTCACCTGAGAAGCGGGCTGCTGGGGTTCGGCAAGCGGACTCCTGTGCTGGACCTGAGGGCTGGACCTGGGCTGGCTGCAGCTCAGGTGTGGGTTCTGAGGTAAGGTTTGTGGCGCAGCTCCGGGGACCCCTCGGGGTGGGGAGGGGCGGGCCGATCCTCAAAGGCGAGCCCCCAGAGCTGTCGGGTTGCAGAGGGAGAGTGGACCCGAACCGCCTCGGACCCAAGCCCGACAGGCCGCTTCACCGCCAGCTATGTGGAGGGTTTTTTGCCTAGGGTGAGGCTGTTCCCAAGCCCCGTTTCTCTGGGCAGTTAGAATGTAAAATAAATTGCACCGTGCAGCGTTGGAGAGGTGCATTTGCACCGTCATTTGTTCACATTTGTAGACTCTAAACTCTGCCCTGGCTTGGCGCCGTCTCTCCCCAGCCCAGTCTGGAAGCCGAGGTTGCAGGAAGATGGGGCAGGCTGCTAGGTGCCCGTCTCCGTAAGGGACTCTAAGGGATGGTCCAGGTCAATCAAGTTCTGTGCAGCCTTTCTGGCATTCTCGCATCTCAAAAGGTATTTTCAGTCCAAGTGCATTTTTGCAAACTTCGGTCTTCAGATACTGCCCTTAAAAATGAATGTATCTCCTTCGTAAGTAAATATATCTTAACACTACAGAGAAGTTTGAACTGTGCTGAAAAAGTTATACAGCTTATAAACAAATACATGTAATCATGAATCACCTTAAATTTTCAGGGTATCTCTCCATAAATAGTAGGTAAAATGTGAGTTTTCAGATTGGTTTACTGCCTGATATGAATAGCTTCCAGTGTAACTCCTGGCAAGTATTGCAATATTTCCGTAACCTAGTTTTTCATATGGGCAGAAAATAGTTTTAATAATTTACTAATAAAATGACTTAATGTATACAGTGACTTATAAATAACCGTAGCGTAAGATTATCACATGCCCTAATGATGCTTTTGTGGTATTTTCCAAGACTGAAAGTGAAGGCAAATGGATGTTGGTGAGTACCCTATGGCAACGATTGCTTCATTTCACTGGTCCAGCGTCAACTGTAACTCGGAAGCCACCTTTAGGTAAGAGAGTCTTGAAAAAGAAGCGATCCATTTCTTTCACGTAAAAACAAGTGAAAAATAGCCCCTTATATTTAAGGTAGAATTTTTATATGAAACATTTCCAAAAAAAAAAAATTTTAACGGGAAAACAATACGACTAAGTGGCATTCCATAATGTAACTCATTATTTAAACTAAATAATGAATAAATGATCAGGAAAGTATTTCCAAGTAATACAGATCAATTTATCTTACATTCTAAAATATACTGACACACATAACTACAATGTTGTGCTTTATGAAGTTTGTAATTGGGAGGGTAAAGTTTTATATTCATTAGTTTATGTGAGGAGACAGAAAATTAACATGTATTTACTAAATTATTGGTATTAACATAATATTCCTTTTTAAGAGGTTTATCCATATTGGGATTTTGCCTGTATTTATGTTTGTGTACCTACCATGTGTGTACCTGATGCACGTGTGGGTGCTGGCAATCGAACCTGGGGCCTCTGTAAGAGCAGCAAGTGCTCGTGTCCACTGAGCCATCTTTCCAGCTCCTAACAACGTTAATTCTTTATGATGATTCAGTACACTGGAAGTTTAATAAATTCAGTAAATTGAACAATTCTTGTTATGGACAATCAAGCTGAATCTATAACACAATCGCTCGGGGTAGAGAACTGTGAGGTAGTTATACAAAATCTGGCATTCGGATAAAGTCTTTATTTGTCTTCACTCCTCTTCTAGTAAAGTTTTATATTAGGGGTCGCCTTTCTTTTAATTTACTGAAATTTTAATGATTTTGTAGGCTACCACGTGAAACAGTTATCCTCTGATAATTGAGTTACAAGTTGGCCAGGATTTTGTTTTCCATTGCAGTTTCTAAGCCCTGAAAATGACTTTTTCCTTTTTTCAGTGATTTTTGTAGGTCAGTCCTGCTTCTGGGATCCTACTTTATGTTGTGGTTAAGAAATGCTTCACCCCACTCAGTTCGAGTCTCAAGACAAATGTGCTTTCACTGTAAATAAAGATTTCCGTGGATGTGAAGGTATGTTCAAATCTGGTACTAAATTGGTGTATATGTTCCTAGTGTTGAGGGGTGAAGGGAGGGCTAGGTCATTAATCAGAGTGAAGTTCAGAACCATTTCCTTACCATTATAAAGCCTCTCAAATAATTGTACATTTAATACTCTGGGTTCTTACATAAAACATGCAGAGAAAATTATAGATATGTTCTTGTATGTATCAATATATCTGGGCTTCAGCTGTTGGAGCTTGGTAGTGTCCCCAGGTAGTTAATACCTGCAGAGTCTTTCTGGGGAAAATAATTTCATTCTCGTGTTTTTTATTACTGATCACAGAGGAGCAGATATGTCCTCATGCAACTGCTCTGTCCCTGCTATGCCCACATTTCCCAGAATTCGTATGTCCAAGCTGCCACCTGAAATTTAGTACAAATCATTTGGTTTTCTCTTAGAATTGTGACATGCCTTTCCAAATGAAAGGAGTTGAGAAAAATGCAAGTCAGTACAGCAGTGCTTCTTGAGTATGCCCAAGGCACCGATACTTAAAATGGTCCACTCCTCCTAGCAGCTTTATGGGGACTCTGACCTCTGCCTTACGGATGAGAAACCAGGCTTAGAGTCACATGGTTACTATATGGCATAGCTGAGACTTTCCTGACAGATGCTTTTAGTTGTACTGTCTCCCACATCTCCCAGGAGTTTAGCAGAATTTCAGTGTGGTGTTTCCACAAAAGCTGGGGTATATTTGAATGCTTCCCCTTAGAGGCCCCTAGCCACTTCTCCCATCCACAAAGGCAGTCACATGCAGTTCTGTGTTTCCTCTCATGCAGTTAACATGCTCCCCTCACATGTCATTTACCCTTGTGTTCAGCCTTTGAGCACGGTTTTGAGAGCGGGTGTGCGCTCTGTCCTCAGCACATGGTAGCATTTATCAGTGCATGGAAGCAGAAGGTTGCTGTGAAAAGGGTTACTGCCCATTCCTTATATCAGTCTATACAGTTAGAGTACGGATGTTTGTGGGGTACATATCAGTCTATACAGTTAGAGTGCAGATGTTTGTGGGGTGCATATCAGTCTATACAGTTAGAGTGCAGATGTTTGTGGGGTGCATATCAGTCTATACAGTTAGAGTACGGATGTTTGTGGCGTGCCAGACAAGAAACAAACGGCGTTTTCTGATGCTTACAGAATGAAGAGGAATCATTTCTCTGCCGTGAATAACGCTGTCCAGTCTTCACCAGTGGTGAAGCAGCCCAGACGTGGGCTCCGCCTTTCTCTCCCGCACGCTCATGTGCTCCCTGTTCTTCCAGACTGGGGGACTCTACCGCAGCACGTGATATTACACATCTTCCGGTATCTTCCTTTAATAGACCGAGTCTGCGCGTCTTCTGTATGTAGGAGCTGGAATGAAGTGTTTCACGTCCCTGATCTCTGGAAGAAGTTTGAATTTGAGCTGAACCGGTCAGCCACTTCCTATTTTAAGTCCACTCATCCCGATCTCATCCAGCAGATCATCAGGAAGCACGCTGTGCACCTGCAGTATGTCAGCTTGAAGGTACGAAGCCGCGTGCGCGCGTCGGTGAGATCCCTCTGTGAGTTTGGATCCTTACTTGGAGGCACTTGGTAAATACGCCATGGTTTTTAGCCCACGTTGCTTTCTCATTGTTCTCTAGTTGTTGCGCAGACTGAGATAGAGAGCCCGAGCTGTCAGTAAATGACTTAAACGTCAGTTTTCTCACTTGGCTATTATTATTAATACCCAGGTCATTATAAAGGCCTAAAAGCATGAAGTGTTGCAAAGTTATTTTGCCATCTTTCTGTTTCTCCCTTTGTAAGCTCAGACATTCCGTAGAAAAGCAGTCATTTCAATTGATGAAAGGGATCAACAAAACTTGGTTATTAAATTCCATTAAATAATTGCATTTCCAGTGGTTCTGACACATTACCTTCAGGGAAGTTCATATTAAAAATTGTCTTTATAGGTTGATAGTAGTATTGAGTCAGCGGAAGCTGCCTGTGAGATTCTCTCTCAGCTGGTAAATTGCTCCATCCAGACCCTGGGGTTGATTTCCACAGCCAAACCAAGGTTTATGAATGTGCCAAAGGTAAGACTACTGGGCCTTTTGTGAACTACGGTAGACTTCTTTTTAAATGATGTTTGTGTTCATGTGCGTGCAGGTGTGCGTATGTGTGCATGCATGTGACTGTCAGAGGACATGTGCCCTCCCCGCAAAACCCACCACCCACCTCCTGTAAGGCTGGGTTTCTCATTGACTTAGAGTTCAGCGGCATGGCTAGCCCAGCTGGCCAAGCCTGTCAGTTAAAACCCGGCCCTGGATAATCAAAGAGGAAAGATGAAGTCACTTAGACATTCCCAGCACTGTCCACTGCAGGAAGCACCGTCTTCATCCCTCTCCCGAGTGTCCTCAGCTCTGCAGAGACGTCTTCTCAAACTGGTCACTGTCTGCTCCTACTGTCTTAGTTTAGAAGATACTCTGTCCAAAGCAATGTAAGGGAGAAATATCCTTCCCTGGCACTTCCAGTGCACAGTCCCGCATGGTTGGGAAGCCAAGGAGCAGGAGCTTGAAGCATCCAGCCATACGGCATCGTTGTCAGGCAGCAGAGAATGCTGATGGATGCCGCTCTTCAGTGCCCACCCCCATTCGTATAGTCCAGGATCCCAAAAGGGTGCTGGCTACAGCCATCGAGCCTTCATCTCAGTTGACGTAATCAGGGTAGTCCTGGGACAGTGAGGGGGCTCAGCAGGTAAAGGTGCCTCCCGCCTGGTCTGAGAATCTGAATTTGAGCCCCAGAACCCGTATGGTGGCAGGAAAGAACTTCCGTAATTTGTCCTTTGACCTCCGCATCTGGTAATAGAGTGTGTACATGCATGAACATATACAGGTAGTAAGTCAATAATATGATAATCCCCAAAGGCTCCGACGTGACTCAAGAGTCTCTTGAGTTGACAACCAGCACCAACTATAAAGCCGACCGCATTTCATCTTCTTTGCACTGTTAGTTCTCCAAACCATCTCAGTGATGAGCTCAGCCTGTTTACTGGGCTCGCCTCACACTCAGCCCTTTGGAAGCATGAGAGACCATCCGTGTTGTTTACCTGTTTACCAGGAACCCAGGTTAAAGTAGTGTTCACTTTGTAACTAGCTCTTCGTTACAGCCGTTGATAAAAATCTCCTGACAGAACTCTCCTACAGAAGAGGGTAGGGATAACAACATCCTCCCACCTGTAAACTGGGTCGTGGCTCTCTCAGCCAGGCTGTCTGCTAGCCTGTTGTCGTTTTAGGAGGTAGGCTGGAAAAAAAATTGGGTCATTTGGGGATTTAGAATAATATGAGTAATCAGATGAAAGATGACTAGTGTTGAAGAGTCACTTCCTTGTTTATAGTCCACAGGCTCAGACTGACCTTATGCATCTTAGAGTCCAAAGCTAAGGCTGCCGGTGCCCATCAGCCTCCAGGGCCAGCTTCTGGAGTTGCTATGCATTGCCCGGCAGATGCCAGGCATGGGACTTTAGACATGAAGAGTGTAGCAAGTGGGGCTATGAGGAAACCTGCGCTGTGCCTCTTCTGCGTCCTGCAAGACGGAAATAACTAATTCAGAGTTGATTGAAGGGGAAAAAAAACCCAACTTTATGTTTCTTGAAAAAGAGATAAGGTTCTGTATTAAGTTAGTAGCACTCTAGCCCTCTGCTGTGTGAAAACCACTTTTAATTAGTGTAAGACCATGTGTTTACACATTTATAACCAATGTAGTCATCCTAACAGGGCCTGCAGAACCTTTAATACAACCAAGATGGAGTTTGTGGAAGGGAAAGGGATCTTGCCTTGGATTTGCTTTCCACACTTTCCGACTTGGCCAGAAATAATGAATCTGAAAATGTGTGGAATTCTGCCTACACTGAGGTCACGCTATTAGTAAGCTTTATTTTGTAATTCTTCAAAAATGTAACTGCCTTATTTACTTCGTTTAAATCTGCTGGGTAAAGAACATAGGATTATGACATCCCTTCATCCTTTGAAAAGGATTATTGATTGCTATGCTGCAGACACTGTCTTAGGTCTGGAAATATAAAAGTGAATGAAACAGGGAAAAGTGTATTTTTCCTGGGAGGAGGTAGGAAGAACCCAAAGAATTCTAGGCTCTGAGGGCCATACAGATCGGCCTCAATTCCCCAGCTCCTCTGTTGCAGGGAGAAGCCAACACAGACCATGCGAAAGGAGAGCGTGTGGCTGGGCCATGCAGGCTTCATCTGTGAGCCTTAACTCTGTTTCCTGTAGCTCCCGTGCTACACAGTGTTATGCTTCAGGTCTTTTCCACCTTTAATAATCCAAACGACTTAGTCTTCACTCATGAAACAGAGAGAAACAGACTCTGCACTGAGCTTGGCTGGTGGTCCGTAGTTAGCTAATCCCTGTTCTAGAAAATAAATTAACTATAACTTTTTAATACTTGACATCGAATTCTTAAGGTTGAAAATAGCTAAGACATCCTTTAGAAGATATTTGGAATTTTTCCTTTCTCATTGTTCCATTTTCAAACCTACACCACAAACAAGTTAGTTTTCCCCCAGAGATTCAAGGTTGGTTTTGCATATCATTCAATGTTATGTAACACACAAAATGGGTTTAAAGATGGAAATCATGTGATCATCTCACTGGACATGTGAGGCTTTTCCCAGAGTTAAACACCCCAACATTCCTCTAAAGTTAGATAGGAATGTCCACCTAACCACTCTTAATTCAATATAATGCATGCAATCGTAGCTAGAGCTCTATCATTAGAGAAATAAATAAAAAGGATACAGATGGGAAAGGAAGAGAATGATTACTCACACTTGCAGACTTGAGTCTATACTTACAAGGTCCTAGAGAGCTCACCAGAGAAATCTTAAACTCCAGCAAAGTAACAAGACACAAAGTCACCACAGAAAAGTCTGTAGCCTTTCTATATATTAATAATGAAACTGCCAAGAAAGAAGAAAATGCCATTTATAATGCCCCCATAAGACCCCCAAAACTCAGAATTAAGCCTAACTATGGAGAAAGGTAGTAGGAGACCTCTGCAATGAAACCCTTAGGACTTCAAAGAGAGGAATTTAAGAAGCTGGAGAAACCTTATGGCAGGATTAGTAGTGTAGAAAACGACTGCATTGGCCGAAGTGGCTTAGAGATTCAACAGTCTCCCTCAGAAATGCATTCCAGTCTTCACAGCAGTAGAGAAGACAGTTCTGCTGTTGATACGGAAGCACAAAGAGACCCTCATCGCTGCAGCAATTCGAAGCAGAAAGAGCAGCGTGCAAGTATAAAAGCCGGGCTCGAGTTATAGCTCAAAGCCACAGTTCCAGAAACTAGGCTTGGAACGGTCACAAAAACAGACATACAAGCCAGTGTTACAGAATGTAAAACCTGAAAATGAGACCAAACAGGTACAGCATGCACTGGAAACAAAACGCAGCATCTTCAGCAAATGTTGGTTGGAAAACTGGATGTAGAAGAGTGAAACTGGATCCTCATCTCTTACCCTGTAGAGAAGTCATTGGAACAGAATGTAAGCTCTAAAACTGAGCTCAGACAGCTACCACCACCTAGTCCCCTACCAAAGACAAGAACCCATACTAAACAAATTACTGTATGCTGTATGTATATTACAAAATACTGTATGTATTACAAGTTATGCTACTGGCAAACTACCTGAAGTCATAAACTACACAGAGATGCATACATAGCCATGTTTGCCGATTTACTGCTCACAGTAGTTAGGAAGACAAACTGGCCTAGATGTCCATCAACAGACAGTGAGTGAAGCATAGTACACACACAGTAGAATTTTTTTTCACCTTGAAGAAATGCAAAATCATGATATTTTCAGGAAAATATGTGGAAGTAGACATGAAGATGTTAGCTGAAATAGATCAAACTCAGGACGACAAATACTGCATGCCTTCTCTCATGGGCAGACTCCATGTGTCCAGCGTGTATGTGAGTGTGTGTGTGTCTGTCTGTCTGTGTGCATTTGAGGTTATGAAAGTAGAAAGAGAACCACGGAAGAGGGAAGCGGGGAGAGAGAGAAAGACAAACGGAATCCAGATGATGAGAGCAGGAGTATTTGGAGGGATGAGGGGACCAGAGATAGATGGGTCGGGAGGATGGGGAAAGGCAGAGAGAAGGGCGTGGAGAAGAGGGAAGCATAGAGACAAACAAGCATGAAAATGCCGAATGAAACCCATACTTTGATACTAACTTGAAATTTTATATAAAAAGGAAATAGGAATGTCGTCTAATGGCTAGCAATAGCATGAAAACATAGTCTATTTTTACTGTATTTTAGCAACTAAGAATTCATTTTTTAATGCTACTTGTTTGAAACTAGGAGTTTTAAATAACGTTTTCGTAATTTTTTTCTTACTGGCATGCAAGTCTCATTTTGTGTCAGCACTTACAGTTGTGTTTGTCAACTCAAAGTCGTCATCAGCTAAGATCAGAGATGCGCCTGTGGACCATCCCTCACTGAAGATTCTCGTGGCCAACAGTAGTGACACTCTGCGACTCCTAAAAATGAGCAGCTGTCCTCATGTTTCGTCTGATGGTAGGTCGTGCTTTTTATGTAAATTAATCGATGGTTTTTACTATAGTAACAACAAATTACCTATTGAAAAGTACACGCCTTTGGAACATAATTTTTAAGAATTTTATCAGAAGCAATCATCTTCAAATTAGATGTAAGTTGCTTCTTCAGAGAGTATTTTCCCCTTGGACATGTGTTAATCTTGTCAAAATTAGTGACCCATTTTTGACAATTTCATGCATGTACATAACATATTTTGATCATGTTCGCTCCCGTTACCTTCTCTTGTTCCTCCCTCCCCTGTCAGGGCCCTTCTTCTTCCCAGTTAGCCCCCCTTCCAGTTAATTTCTTCTCCATTTTGCTGACCCTCTGTGTTATTGGGATTATTAGAGCATGGACAATTTACCAGTGGCGGCACCATGGGAGAAATCTTCTCCCCTAGCAACACTCAGCAGAGAAAGCTCCTCGCAGAGGGGTGGGACCTCCCTCATGAGCCCCTTCCCACCCGTGATGCCGTGTTGGAGGGTGTCTTCAGTGGCTGTGAGCTCACGAGTGCAGCAAACAGTGTCATGTCTCTGCATTCCGTGTACTTCCTCTGTCTCTCGCATCCTTCTCACCCTCTCTTCCGCAGTCTTTCCTGAGTCTCGGCCTGCGAGTTTTACAGATGCTCTCTTAGGACTGAGCACTCAAAAGTCACTTATATTTTCATCTCTTACCAATTAAAGTCCCTGCAGTCACTGCTGTCCATTATAAAATGGGGATTCTCTGACAACGGCTAAGCAGCACTCACCCATGAGCAAGCATAATAAGATCAGTCTGATGGGCATAGCACGCCTACTTAGCGGAATGACTGTAGAAGCTTCCATGTCAGGGCCTATGGCCTTCCAACCATGGACTTTGAACAGGTTTACAGTACCAAGTAAGAGTTCTCTTCTATGGAGTGGTCCTCAGATTCAATGAGAAAGTTATTCCCGTGACAGTCATGGCGCTGTTGTAGCTGTGGGCACTTGTTGTCTAGTGGAGGCTGGCAGCACACGGGGTTCATAGCTGAGTAAGACTCCTCTGTCAGCCTTCATAGCACTGGGAAGCATTATGAGAGCTAGCCTGCAGGAAATTTCCAGCTCGGTTTCAGCTTGATTTGTCTACACCCTGCAGCCAGAGCATGCGGCCATCATCTAGTGTCTATTTCACTTGCTTTGAAGTTTTCATTGTAGATGTGTTTATTCCAAGGTGTGCCATGTGGGGTGGGGGCAGTTGTGAATGGATTGTTTTCCTGATTTCTCCCTTAGCACATGTGTTATTGGAATGTAGAAAAATGCAGTGATTTTTGCATGTTCATTTTGCATCCTGCCACTCTTTGCTGGTGCTCAGCAGCTTTCAAGGTTTTCCGGGAGTCTTATATAGAGAAGCATGTCGTCTGCAATTTCTTTATTTCCTTTCCTCTTGTCTTCAGGTTCTGTTGCTGTGATGAAACACTGTGACCAAAAGCATCTTGGGGAAGAGGGGGTTTATTTCATCTTCTGGCTTGCAGTCCATCGTCGAGAGAAATCAGGACAGGAACCTGGAGGCAGGAAGTGATACAAGGCCATAAAGGAAAGAGGAGAGCTGCTTACTGGCTGGCTTCCTATGGCCTGCCCAGCCTGCTTTTTAATACATCCCGGGGCTGCCTGCCAAAGGGTGAAACCTCCCACAATAGGCTTGGCATTCTGATATCAATCACTAAGTAAGAAAACTCACCACTGGCCGTCTGGTGGGGGCATTTTCTCAGTTCAGATTCCCTCTTCCCAGATGACTCTTGTGTCAAGTTAACATAAAACCAGCCAACTCCCGTATTTATATCCCTTTCATTTGCTTCTCTCGGCTTGGTGTTCTAAGGCTTCTGTTACTGTAGTAAGAGCGGAGGACGTGAGCAGCCTTGGTTTGTTCCTCGTTTTAGTCATTTGAAATTTTCTCCGATTTGTATAATGTCAGCTGCAGGTTCATCATAGACAGCTTTAGTTATGTTGAGATACACTTCCATCAAAGATGACAGCCCTTATTATGAGACACATTTCTTCTGCTCCCACTTTCTTCAAGGCTTTTATCATGAAGGAATGTGGCATTTTGTCCAAACCCTTTTCTGCTTCTATAGAGAAAATCATGTGATTTCTGTCTTTAAGACCTTTTATGTGATGTCTTACATTTACTGATCGGCACACATTGAATGTCTCTTGCAACTGTAGAATAAAGCCGACCTTATCATGCCGAATGCCCCTTTTATATGTTCCTATATTTGATTTGCAAGCATTTTTAAGCATGTGTGTGCAAGTTTGTGCGTGTGTGTGCGCGCGCGCGCGTATGTGTGTGTGTACTCATCGTTTAGAGTGCTGGGACACATAGGCTGTGGCACATTTGTAGAAATCAGGAATGTGTCTTTACCATCCAACTTTTTTGAGACATGGTATCTTGTCTGCTACTGTAGACACCAGGTCAGCTGACCAAAGACCTTCTGGGAATTCTGCATCCCCAGCTTCCATCTTGTTGTAGGTGCGCTAAGATTGCAGAAATGCTTCCACATGGGTTCTGGGAATCCAAACTCAGCTATTCCTGCCAGTACAGCGAGTTCGTTAACCACTAAGATTTGCAAGTATTTGGTTGGGATATTTGGCATGAATGTTCATCAGGAAGATTGGTCTGTCATTTTTTTTTTCTAGTTAATTTTTTAAATTAATGCCCCAAAGTAGTAGGTTTTATCATGGCATTTTCATGTATATATTGTGTTGTTATTCTTTATGCCTGTCTGCCTCCCCTCCCCACTTCCTGGCCCTCTTCCTGCCCCCTTTTGCTTTCATATCACATGTATCCCATCATTCTCTGTTCCTCCATCGTTCTTCCCTGCCATAGCCCCTTTCATGCTTGTTAGGCTCTTTTCAGCTGACCCAAGCTACGGTCATCCGGGAAGAAAGAACCTCAATTGAGAAAATGCCTCCATCAGTGGGGACATTTTCTTAATTAAGAATTGATGTGGGCCCAGTCTCCCATGAGTAGTGCTGCCCCTGTGTGGTAGTCCTGGGCTGTGTGGGAAAGCAAGCCGAGTAAGCCATAGAAACAAACCAGTGAGCAGCATTCCTCCATCATCTTGCCTTCAGTTTCTGCCTCTGGGTTCCTGTCCTGGCTTCTGTCAAGATGGACTATGGTCTAGATGTCTAAGCCAAATAAGCCCTTTCCTCTTCACCTTGATTTTGGTCAGTGTTTTATCGCAGCCATGAGAGGAAACTAGGACATACTGAGCTTTCACGCCTTACATGTATGTGTGTGTGCGTGTGTATGTGCATGTGTGTGTGCACACATGTGCACTCGTTTGTGAACTTAAATATAAACTTGGAGTATGTTAGGAAGTGTGACATTGATCTTTATGAATTTACCTTATTTTGTTTAACACAGTAATCTCCAGTTGATTGATTTTGCTGAAAGTGTCACAATTCCGTTCTTATGACTCAGTAGAAGTCGTTACACACACAGAGAACGTTTTCTTTACCCACACTCACCTGTTGCTGGACTCCTAGGCTGTTTCCGTCTCAGCTCGTGCGAATAGTGCCTCAGTCAACGTGGTTGCCCAAGTGTCTCTGCTGTGCTGAATTAGCCTTTCAGGTGTCCCTAAGATGGGTACAGAGAGTTTTATGGTAGCTCTAGGTTTGGCTCTTTGGGAACCTCCACACCGATCTCCTTAGTGGCTGCAGCGGTTTGCATATCCCTCCCCCAGCCCTATGTATGGGGAAAATTTTAATTACCCTGCACACATATAATGATATATGTTAGCGGCCATTTTCCCAAACATCATTAGTTATCTGTTGTACTAAAATAACTAATAGAAAATTTAAGTTGACCTCATCTGTTTTAGTATCAGCGTGATTCTTTGTTCTTAAGGATTTCCTCCATTTCCCGCAGGGATCCTCTGTGTGGCAGACCACTATCAGGGCCTCCGAGAGCTGGCATTGAATTACTACATTCTGAGCGATGAGCTGCTCCTTGCGCTGTCAAGTGAGACTCACGTGAACCTCGAACATCTCCGAATAGATGTTGTGAGTGAAAACCCTGGGCAGATCCAGTTCCACTCCATTAAAAAACACAGTTGGGATGCGCTGATGAAACACTCTCCGGGGGTCAGTGTTGTCATGTACTTCTTCTTATATGAAGAGGAGCTTGAGACATTCTTCCAAGAAGAGACCCCCGTCACTCACGTTTACTTCGGGCGTTCAGTGAGCAGGGCCATTCTAGGCCGGATAGGTGTGCACTGCCCACGGCTGGTTGAGTTAGTGGTGTGTGCCAATGGCCTTCAGCCCCTGGACAGTGAACTTATTGGCATTGCTGAGCACTGTCAAAACCTGACAGCCTTGGGCCTGAGCGAGTGTGAGGTCAACTGTAGCGCCTTCGTTGAGTTTGTACGACTCTGTGGCCGAAGGCTCACCCATCTGTCCATCATGGAGGAGGTTCTGGTCCCTGATGACAATTACACCCCAGATGAAGTTCACACTGAAGTCTCTAAGCACCTGGGAAGAGTGTGGTTCCCGGATGTGATGCCTGTCTGGTAACCAGCTGCCAAAGGTTCCAAATTTTCTGTTAGTAGGATGAGTTATTGTCTGGCCATGTAAATGTAATTTTTGAGATGAGCCACTGAACTGTGTTAGGTTAAATATTTGCTGTTTACCAAATCTCTTAATTGGTTTCTGTAGAGTCATTTGAAAACAATATAGTTAATTTAAATAGCCAGAAGTTTTTGTCAGTAGGACACAGACACTGTGTGTTAATTAGAGCATTGGTAGGGTAGACTACAGGTGTCCAAGGCTGAGAGAGACTTCCATTTCTCAACCTTTGGAAGCATGTTTAGCTTACTAAGAAATTTATACTAAATTTATAATTAATATGTAATTACAATTTACAGTATTAGATCCCTTTAAGTTACATATTTTTATGTTACAACCTCATGTTATTTTAATTTCATCTGTTTCATTTGGTATTAATATGTTTTACAAAGCGCATACTGTTAAAAATCAAGGTACCATTATAGAGGTGTGTGTCATTGTACTTAAAATCTTTTTGGCATTTTGTGATTTATTTATTAGTAAACAACTTTGATTTCTAGAGTATTTTAAATTCATTTTTAGATAAACTTGGAAGGTAATTAGTATTATGTTAAAATCCAGTAGTGCTAATTCATTTCATAAAATACAGCAAATAGAAGATACTGTGTTTATTAATTGAATACACTGTGTGGGTACAGAGGTGAATTTTGCAGGATGTGTTTGGAAATCAGTGTTTACTGGCCTGCTGCTGTTGATCTGGGACTGTGCCCTGTCCTTCACGTATGTGGCCTGTCATCTGATTAGTCACACTGGTGATGTCCTTCTCCAGCTTGTCCTTAGGATGAAGATGTCGTCTGAGCAATTGCCTGGGTGCTCTGTGCCATTTCCTGCCACTGTGCCCGCCCTTTGCCCACTTCTCTCCTTCTCTGTCCCTCCAACTTCTCTGCCCTCTGCTACCACAGGCATCTCTCCGAGATCTCTCTACCGGCTCCCTCTGTGCTCCCCCAGATCTTTCTTTCCCCTGTGGCACTTCTGAGGGGAAGTCGTCCTTGACACCTTCCCAGCTCCTGGGTCTGACCCTTTGCTCACATCCTGAGTACTCTGCTCTCCTTTGTAACGCCCACTGCTATGTGTGTATGATCTGCTTGTCTCATTATGACCTGTGCACTTCATTGTGCCGTAAACTCCCCTGTACAAGATCACTGCTCTGTGTGTGTGAGTGTGTGTGTGTGTGTGTATGAGTGTGTGTGAGTGTGTGTGTGTGTACAGTTATTAGAAGTCAGCTTTCAAAAAGAAAAACATGCTTATTATTTTTCAGTTTTGGCGAGTATCCTCACCTATTAAGCAATTAGGACCCACTGTAGTTTGTAAACAGTTTGGAAGTAGACTGTCCTTCCTCATTCATTCTCATGGTGAGCTCTGAGACAGGTGACTTACGGTCACGTGTGTTCCTCGCTCTTAGAGCTGTGCGTTGTCTTGGGTAACAATACTAAAACCTTTCTTGAGGTCAGAGTTCTTAGTATTGCAGATAATATCACCTAAGACCCAGAAAGGTGTGCCGTAATTGAAAACTTGAAATCTAATCAGGGCAACGACACCACAGGCATAAGAGAAATGGCTTCACTATGATGGAGGTAGGGGCAGGGTAATGGAAATACTGAGTAGATAAACCTATGGGTTCACTTGCTGTTGCCTTAGTGAGATAATGTTGTGCACACCTGCTAGCAAGGTGACCAGGTACCAGTGGATGCACATCTGCTTAGCGAGGTGACCTGGCCCCAGTGGTGTGCACAGCTGCATAGCAGGTGCCAGTGGTGTGCACACCTGTATAGCAAGGTGACCGGGTACCAGTGGGTGCACACCTGCATAGCGAGGTGATTGGGTGCCAGTGGTGTGCACACCTTCATAGCGAGGTGACCTGGCCCCAGTGGTGTGCACACCTGCATAGCGAGGTGGCCTGGACCCAGTGGTGTGCACACCTGTATAGCAAGGTGACCAGTTGCCAGTGATGCTTGCCCTAGAGGGTAAGGGAGCAGAACATTGAGAAAAGACACCAAGGAATGGTTTTCCCTACAGCCGGTTGCATCGGAAGAGGAAGACACTGGGCCCTCTGAGAAGTATGAGATGCTGTGCTCTAAGTAGAGCTTTTTAGGGGCTCCTGTGGGAACCTCGTGAACTCAACGATGTAATGGGTCATGGTGGTCGACGTTTATTAATTCATGTCCATTCTCCCTGGTTGCTCCCCTCCTGGGTTAGTGAAAGGAAGGGCAAAGATTTTAAAGACAGCCGAGAACAATACAAGAAAATGCTGTATCTATAGTGTCTCCCCATGGACGCCTCCCCATGTCCTTTGGAAGCCCGTGAGTTCTGCTCTGACCAAACGTTAGTGTTGAGAGCATTTTAGTCCTGTTTGCTTGTTCGTGTTAAAATACTTGTGTTTGTTGGAGGATTTGGGGAACTTTCAGATAATTTTGTGGGCAAAAGTAAGTGTAGAGAGAGGAGAGAGGAAAGAAAGATCTTTCTGTATGTCAAACTAAAGAAACAAACAAAAACCTGAATTGTCGCTTTTTTTTTCCTTTTCCTTACTGTGTTCCTTGCAGGCCTCGTTTGTGCACAGTATCCGGGGATGAGTCAGGAGGGTTGGCAGATGTTATCAGGTGCGTCTGCATCGCCATAATCCCCCTCTCCAAAGATACGAGTTCACCCTGCTGTGGCCCTAACCTCTTAAATTGGCTGCTGACCTTGCTGTTCCATTAAATTAATTTTTTACAACTAAAAGCATTTTCAAAATAAAAATCCTTTTACTCATATTAACTTACACTTATCAAACCTGGCAATGTCTGGAACCACATTTTTGAGGTGTCTATTATAATAACTTTTATGAAGAAAAAGCAAAGTTACTTGGTATTCTTTCTCTTGTCATTTGAACTTTAAATAAGAGCCCACGAGCAGCTCTGATATCATGCACTAGAGGGCGCTGTATTCTAGTTCTTCCTAGGAAAGATGTTCTTCCTCTGGAGTTGGCGTTTCTATAAAACGCCTGGCAGGTGGAAGGTAGTGCACTATGCTGCTCTGGACGTTCTCCCTCCCTACTCCAGACAATCAGCTTGGTTTTGCAAGTACTAGTCATATTTAACTGTGTTTCACCTCCTAAGCACCAGTCCAGAATGTTGATTGTTTGGAAGGCTGAGCACAAACTTCATTGGTCAGATAGTTAGAGCGTTTTCAACTGCTGTCCGAGCCTACAGCACTTCCTCTATATCTGCAGCAGGAGCCTGACGATTGTCCATTGAAAGCAAATGCAAGCCCTCAAAACAGTACAAAGTTATTCGACACCAATGAGCACTACAGAAGGTCATCAAATTGGTGATACATATCATATATTTTTTAATCAGTATTAAATTGGGGGCAGGTGGCTTGAGACTGGGTTTTTCTTTGTAGCTTTGGAGCCTGTCCTGGAACTTGCTCTGTAGACCAAGCTGGCTCAAACTCAGAGCTCCTTCTGCTTCTGCTTCCCATGTACTTGGATTAAAGTCATGCACCACCACTTTCTGGCAAAACTTAAATCTCTGGGTTTTTTTTTTGTTTGTTTGTTTGTTTGTTTTGTTTTGTTGGTTATTTTGTTTTCGACTTATTTAATAGTGTTCTGCATGCAGACCAGAAGAGGGCACCAGATCACATTAGAGATGATTGTGAGCCCTCATGTGGTTGCTGAGAATTGACCTCCGGAAGAGCAGCCAGTGCTCTTAACCTCTGAGCCATCTCTCCAGCCCCTAAAACCTAAATTATAATGTGCTGGTCTTGTGTAGATATTATGACGTGGTAGATGCTGACAGGAACCTGAATGGGTCCTTAAATGACTGGGAAACATCACTAACTCCTCCAGACACCTACATACATGCATGTCCAGTTGCCTCTATGACACACTATTATTTCACAGGAAATACTCATGTGTCACCCTTGTCTGCACAACGGTGCCACTGCGGTGACTGGAACGTGTGTGACTCGCTCTTCCTAACCCTGTGGTAATTAGGTTTTTATTTATTTTCTTCCTCCCTTCCTCCTCCTCTCCTTCCTTTCTTCCTTAATTTTATAACCTATATGTGTTCTTGGAAATTATGTTATTTTATTTGTTTCGACATTATAAAAAGAGTGTTCCGCTTTTTGTAAATTTTTCACTTTCCTTGAATTACTGATTACTTCTGTCATTTGTATATCTTGTAATATTCGACTGTGTGTTATTGATGATGACTTCTGTATGATATTTGGCTCTGTAATTATGACCTGGTCTTTAAAATCTGTTGCTGTTAACGGACATTTGAGTTGTCCCTGGTTTTACTATGACAAGTAGTGTTGTCGTGGGCATCATTATGCTTCGGAATACAAACGGAGTCATTGCTCCAGTAATAAAGGCCAATTCGTTGTCTTTTTCCTTGAAAAACCTATAAGTAAGGATGGAACCATCCTACATTTCAAAAGGACGGAAGCAAAATTTCGTGAGTGAAATTTCCAGACGATTGCTCCAGTTTAGTCATTCCTTCCTGACCTGTTTAGAGCCAGAATTTTTCTGTCTTTGCACATCTACTTGGTTTTGTTTTTCCCTCGTACTTGCTGTCAGCAGCTTTAAGGAGTGATGTATAATATGTTGGGCATTATATGTATAATGATGTCTGGCGTTGCTGGATGAGGCCGCCTGACCTCGATCCTCAGACACCTCAGCTAAGAGTAGTTCTCATTCTCATCCTCACACGCCCTGTGTGTACGCAGCCTCACTGAGGTCTAGAATGTGCTGTCTTCTAGAGGAGGCCACCATCACTTCCCAGGAAGCCTGTTCCTTTTGTGGAGCATGAAGGGTTACCGATAGAAAGACCAGCGACCTTCACCCTGTGACCAGCTGTCCCTCCAGCTAGCCTGACAAAGGTAAGTGCGTAGCTGAGATCCCATCGCCTTAGCATAAGAGGTTCATTAAGGGCATGTGTCACGCCTGCCTGAGAGCACCTCTTCATCCTTGGGTCATGGAAAGACCTTCAAGCTCTTTGTCCCTCTTAGGCAGAGAAGCAGCTAGTTCAGAGGTCTCAGAAATACAGTCTGAGTTCCTTGCTCGTGCTCTCTCTCCTTCTGCTTCTGATTTGGACCTTGAGATTTCTGTCCGGTGCTCCAATGTGGGTCTCTGTCTCTGTCTCCTTTCATCTCCTGATGAAGGTTAATATTCAGGAGGATGCCTATATGTTTTTCTTTGGGTTCTCCTTATTTAGCTTCTTAGGATCACTAACTATAGGCTCAATGTCCTTTGTTTATGGCTAGAAACCAAATATGAGTGAGTACATCCCATGCTCCTCTTTTTGGGTCTGGCTTACCTCACTCAGGATAGTGTTTTCTATTTCCATCCATTTGCATGCAAAATTCAAGAAGCCCTTGTTTTTTGGTGGCGGGGAAGAGACAGAAATCTTTAATAAATAAATTAATTAAAAAAAAGAAAGAAATACAGTCTGGACATGTTGGGATTCATTTGTTTATTTCTGTCATCAGGACTTAAAAACCTAAAATACAAAAGCACCCTGGTCCTCTGGGTGTCAGGAAGGTCAGGGTGACGATGGGTTGGGGTTTGCACTGATCGTGTTTCTGTTGGAACACACGTTTCTTCAGGGCAGACGTGTCCACGCTCCACTCTGGACAGGATCTGGTGGTGTCTGCGCTCACAGGTATGCCGTGGGGTCGCTGGAGTCACAGTTTTCAATGTGTACGTGCGACTGGATGCCGGGGTAAACTTTCTGCAAGGGCAGCAGGGTGCCCAACTTCTCTCCCTTCTTGACAGAACCTTTATACTTAATTGGTTTAATGTAGAAAATTTTGACACAGAAACCTGAAAGAAATGGAGATGTTATTTGGAGTTCTGTAGCCTTGAATCAGAAATTTAAAACACAGGGCTGGAGAGATAAGTTAGTTGGTAAAGAGTTTGCCTTGCAGGTGGGTACCAGGGCTTTATCCCTATAACCCAGGGAAAAGCTGAGAGTTGGGGCATGTTCTTGTGATCTCTGCCCTGGGGAGGTGGAAACAGATGTGTTCCTGATGTTGGGGTCCCAGCCAGCCTAGCCATCCGGCCAAGCATCGGGCCAATGAGATACCATGTTCCAAAATACAAAGCACCTGAGGAATGACAACTGAGGATGACCTCTGGCCTTCACACACACCACACACACACACACAGAGACAGACATACAGAGACATGCGCATGTGCACTTGCAAAACATGTATACGCACACATTTAACATATAAAAACAGCCGTGGAAGTTTTTGTGGCACCTCCCTGCAGCCCGCCATGTCTTTATGAGTCTGAGTGTTTCTTTCCCAGCCGCAGCTGTCAAAAACTCATTGCAGCGAGTGATGAATGAGACCTTTGTGCTTTCTCCGAGGAGCTCATGGCCACAGAAGTGCCGCTGATGCTCCGGGTGAAGAGTGGAGGGTTATATGGTCCGAATCTGTGGCAGGAAAGGCAAACAGGTTTTCCATGAAGCAAGGTGTCTTGTTCCATGGCAGAGTGCACCTGGCATCCTTATTAGAGATGAAGGAGAACTGAGGCGAAAGATGCCAGGCTGTTCAGGGATGCACTGTGGATGCCATTCTGGATGCTTTCAACTTCCTTTATTGAAGAAGAGGAAAGAAAGATACTCCTGGACTAACAGATACTTCTGTACCTCAGTGTTGGAGCCGACAAAGCTGGCAGAATCTGGAAACTTTTCGGTTCTCTAAAGAAGATGGTGTTCACCAATATGCTGTCAGAGAGCCCTTAAAGAAGGTAAGAAACCCAGGACCAAAGCTCCAAAGATGCAGGGTCTTGTTACCCAGCGTGTCCTGCATCACAAATGCCAATGTATTGCTCTGAAGAAACAGCACGCTAAGACAAGGAGGAGGCTGCAGAAAGTGCTAAGCTTATGGCTAAGAGAATGAAGGAAGCCAAGAAAAAACACAGGGAACAGACTGCCAAGAGACGTAGGCTGTCCTTACTGTGAGTGTCTACTTCAAAGTCCAGTCGAACCTAAGTCTTTAATAGTGACACAGAATGATCAGACGGGGGCGGGGGGCAAGGGGGTTGGGGCGAAAGTTGACAAAAACCAGAGGAAGCAGAACTGAATAAACAGGAAGACAGAATCCTAGTTTAATACAAGATGACAGAGAGTGGATTCTAATGAAATATTGGAGAATAGAAGAGTAGCAGAAAAACTTAGAGAGTAGAAAACTGACCCAGAGTAATGTTATGTCCAAGACAACATATATAAATGTGATATAGATACATATATTTATTCTAACAAAACTACTAGTCCTAAAAATGAAAAGTGGAAACAAAAAAGGATACTTTTCTAAATATATGTGTGTATATATGTATATATAGTATATATTCTAAATAGATGTATATATTATATAAATATATGTAGATGTGTGTATATATTCTAAATATATGTGTTTAGAAAAATATTTATACATATAGACATATATTCTAAATATAATTCCACGTAAAAACATAGTATAATGTAATAATTATAAAATGGCAAGATGGTGTTGGGATCAGATATGAATTGTCTGTAAATGGGAATGAGCTTGTCTTCTTTCAACTCTTTCCCAAGGGTACAAATGAACTCCAGTTTTATGCTGCGTAGAATAACACACAGTGACTTAAGTGGCCTAAAATAAGACTCGAACAAAGATTCACCAAGGAAATGGAGGCAGCAGAAAATAAGAACCCTGTGACCAGAGTACAGAACACAGCCCCAAACACACTGAAACAGACACAGAGCCAGGTTTAGCGCTAATTGCCAGTTCTGAGGAAGATGGAGCCCGTAAACTATCCATGCTCTAAATAACACAGGGTCGGGCAGAAAACAAAGCCTTGGCATTGTACTGTGCAGTATAGTAACTGCAGCTCAACAAGGCAAGCACTTAGTATGAGCCAATGTGAATTTTTATTTGCTTCACAATCAATACACAATACATTTTAAGCAATCAGCATAAAATGAAAAAAAGTACTTCAAGTAATCAGAGAGTACAGAGTGGTCATTGAAGGGCTGTTGGCTTAAAGACACCATTACACACATACACACATACACACCCCCAAAGCCCCAGTACAAACTGGCATCTGGTTATGCAATTTATTATTTGAAAAAGAATGGTATAATAGAACCCAGTCCCTCCCTCATATCTTACACAAGCCCACTGGAGACTGACTAGATCAAAATATGAGGCGAACATAGTAAGTTTCAGTGCTGGCAGATGTGTCTACACAGGTCAAAATAAGTGAAATAAATTACTAGATTTGACCACACGAAAACAATTTCTGTGTGTTAAGGAAGTGGCGCCCTGCAGAGTGGAGAAGTGTGTGCTTGTGCACACCTGGCAGAGGGCACCCATCAGGAAACATAAAGAGCTCCTATGTATCAGTAAGTGCATATTCCAGTAGGAATTTGGCAAAGTATTTAGATAAACACATCACAAAAGATTGTTATCCATGCTATCAAAATATATGGAAAGGTGCCAATGTCTTTGCCATGGGGGAAAAGCAAATTAAAACCATGGTGATAGGCTCCACACCCAGGCCCAGCAGCAGGGAAGCCTGACGCGTGCGTGGAGCAACTGGAGCTCCCAAGCTCTTGGCAGGGATGCAAACCACAACAGCCACTTGAGAAAACAGCATAGCAGCATCTCCTGCAGCTGAAAATACGCCCTAGGTGTGACACAGCACACTGCCAAGTGCTAAGTGTGCTGGCCACATAGCAGTCTGGAACCAGGGTAGCCAGGGCTGGTTGGAGGCACTGGGACCACTTGAAGATGAACTCCAGGACACAGGTGCATTGTCAGCTGACCCAGTGACCCCCTAGTCTAAATGGAAGAGGGTTTTTTTTTTTTTCTCACTGGTGGTTTGAAAGAGAATGGCCTCTATAGGCTCATATATTTGAATACTTGGTCCTCAGTTGGAACTGTCTGGGAAGGGTTAGGAGGTGTGGCCTTGTTGGAGGAGGTATGTCACTGGGGGTGGACTTTTTGAAGTTTCAAAGGCCCATTCTATTCCCAGTTAGCATCTCCTCCCTTCTTCTTTCCCTCCCTCCCTCCTTCCCTCCCTCCCTCCCTCCCTTCGTGTGTGTGTGTGTGTGTGTGTGTGTGTCACTGGCCTGTAACTCACCCAGTACGCTAGGCTGGTTGGTCAGCAAGTCCCAGGGAGCCTCTGAGTCGACTTCCCCAGTTCTGGGTTTCACCACCATGTTGGGTTTTGCCGTAGGTTCTGGAGATGGCTCTCAGGCCATCATGCTTGTGAGGCAAGCGTTTTACAGAGCAGGCTCTCTCCCCAACCCTGATCGTGTACCTCTTAATGAGCACGTGTGTTTGTCTCTGTGGTAGGGTGAGGGTTAATCTTTGCTGTCTGCCTGGATTTAGGGTCCTTAGAAGACCCTCGGTCGAAGGATTTCCACAGAGGTTCCACCAAGGAGGAAAGCCCCCATCTTAACCCGAGTGGCACCATGGGCTAGGGGCCTAGCTGAAGAAGCGCTGGAAGGGAAGGCAATATGAACAGTGGGATGTGTAAATAAAAGAATGACCATGAGCCTTTGGGGATTTTATCCTTGGCTCCCTGGTCCACTGCCGTCATCGGGAAGGTTTTCTCTTTTTTAGTAAGCTGTATGTTTTCATTTCTAAAGAAAAAGAATGAGCATTATATGAACATGCGAATTTCACAGCCATGACAGCTTCTTCAAGAAACAGTGCAGACGGCTTAATTCCACCGATCCTTCCCAACAGGCCAGACTAATGTGCGGCACAGGGGTCTCTGGGAGGTTGGTCATGCATGCTGTCCTGCTGCGCAGTGTGTTCACTTGTGACAGCTTATGAGAGCCCGCTTTTGCACCATGCACAGTTTTGTGTCCATATCACACCTGAATAGAATTCAAACGAATAACAGCAAATCCAGTCCCTGGGGACCTGCTTTACTGAGCAGAGAGGCGTTTGGAAAAAGCTCACGTTCAGTTGCTGCGGAAGTGCTAACGTTCGTGAATTGCAAGGTTCTGGTAAATGAAAGTATGTGTCTGCCACGGCTATCAGTTTTGTTCAGACATTCTTCTAAGCACAGCCACCTGGGCTACAGAGGGACCAGCTTGGTCAGCTATGGAGTTTTGCACACAAACAGGTTTCAGGGAATCATTAGGCACCCTCTGTTTCTTGGGGTTTTGTTTGTTTGTTTGTTTGTTTTGTTTTGTTTTGTTATTGTTGTTTTGGCTTGGTTTGTCCTATATGTTCTGAATCTTATCATCATGAAAGAAACATGAAACTTCTGTGTCTGGAACCTGCACTAAGTACATCAGCATCGCACCAGACGGTGTCCCAGATCTCTCCTCTTACCTCTTCCAGACAGGCGAAGGCCATTGTTGATGGCGTTTTTGTTTCTGTAGGGTTTCTCCTGGCCCACTATCATTCCAGTGAATGGTGCATATACAACAGATCCATCCGAGCACAGGACATCCACACCTGGGTGATGCCTGTTGGTTCTAGAATATAAATAAGAACCATCAGACTGAGGGGCTATCTCGGGGAAACGGCCAGAAGACATTGTAGTGCCTGGGATAGTTTACTCTGTTTAGCCCGATTTTAACCTCTCTGCTCTGCTCGTGAGTACTAATGGCCATATTGGAAAGATTAAATAATTTAAAATCGTATTTCCTTCATAGTAAGCCTTAAGTATTATTATAGGATATCTTGAAAAAAATTGAGACAGGGTGTACATGTACATTTTATTGTCATCTGAATCTTGACCCCTTTAAGGCCTTTTATTTTTTAGCACTGGGAATCAAACCCAGGGCCTCGTGGATATGAGGCAAATGCTGTACCACTGAGCTACACACCCAAAGCCAATTTAAAAGAATTGCTGTTTTAGGGAACCTATTGCATAGCTATCATGTGTTCCCTGGGTTTTATTTCTTTTCTCATAGTAAAAGTAGTTATAAACTCCATTTGATGAAAGTATTGTTTTAACACAGTGAGGGCTACCTCCCAGCCTTGTCAAACTACGTGGAGCCCAAACAAGCTCATTCCAAATAGCAAGGCATCTTGAGTTTGTCTCTATGACCGGGCAGTTCTGGCTTGCCACTGCTTTAACTGCCTATTCTTCCCAGACTTTCGACTGAACAATCAGATTCACAAGGATGGGACCCTTAGAATTGTGTAGAAGGCAATATTGATCAGGTTCTATGGGAAGAGTCTAGAAGTTACTGTGTAAATTAAAGGTACAAACTTTTGAGTGCTCGCTCATTTTGAGGTCCCTCTTCCTATTCGCCATCTTTCAGTCCCATCTTGAGTATTTGATGCCTTTGTAGGCAGGACCGTGTGAGAGCTCCCCTGTGATTCGGGCGGAGGTCAGTGCTACAGTTTGATAGAGGGCTGCTTGTCGGCAGCCTGAATGTTTTCGGAACCTCGGGGGTATGACCCTTGTCTAGAAGGGATCAAGAGGTTCTTGCTTGACTAGAGTCAGCCTCTAATGTTAAAATTGCAGAACCTTGGTCAGTAACAGTAGAGTGGATGCAGAAGAACCCAAAGGGCTGAATTCAAGTGTAGCCTTCACCATCTCCAACTCTGTGGGATGATCAATCACTTCAAATACCTTATTATAAAAACAGTGGGGTAGTTTGGTTTTCTTCACGCTGGAAAGCCAGGTGAAGTGAGACGATGTGTGGAGAGGTGGAGAAGGAAAACGTGTTGACCCCCTTCCCTTTCACCCATTTCCTGCTCTGTCTCCAGTGCAGACCCCATCCTAGAAGCAGGGTCTTAGAAGCTGCTCCAAATACAGTCACCGTTGCACAGAGCTCTGGGTTCCTGGCTGTCAGAGGGAGGTCCTTGTGCGCCCTCTAGGAAACAGGACAAAGACGACATGAAAAGCGGATGTCTGTGCCTCCTTGTACCTTTGAGCAGAGTACTGTCCACAGCCATAGCTGTCGCATGTCCGGATCTCATTGGAAGATTTGCTGGCACATATGTTAGCCCATGGTCCTGCCAGGGCTGCAGAGGAGAGAGGTGAGAGCTGTGGGCATCTCCAGCCTGGGTCTCCCTTGTGTGTCTATTCCTCCCTCCTTTGAGGAGTTCATAGGTAAGTTCTTCCTATGGACAACTGATTCAGACATAAAACTTAGCCCCTTTGCTGTATAATTCTGTTCTGTAGCATATAAATGTGTATATATAATCACTCATTTCTTTATCTCACTGTTCCAAATCATTCATGAATACACGGTATAAACTGTGCTTTTAGATTTTCCTTTGCGTATGACCAGACCTGGGAGCCACTGTGGCTAAACAAAGGTAAACAGCATAGCTTTAAAAAAGAAACAACTTTAGGAGTTGTACAGTAACTTTGAAATGTTGCTTTATAATCGGGTCTAAGAATGGCATCCAGGCAAAAGTTTGACTCTCAGGCATGGTGTATTCTATCTAACTTGCCAACTTCACGCAGCACGACCTCAATCTCAGATTTACAGACTTGGAAGTAGGATTTGAGACATAATCTAAAGTGCTAAGCCACAGTTAGTAAGGTCAGAAGGAGGCTGGGAAGGGAGTGGAGATGATTACATGAAGGTTACAAGGAGTAAGCACAGTGAGAGGCAGCTGCAGTCTGTAAATGCAACTCACCCCTTTAATATTACAAGTAATATCAATTGAATTCCCTTATTCTCGATGTTAATATTCACAGAGGTACAGTTAGCAATCTTAGCCTCTCACTTTGAAGCAAAATTTGGTGGTTGGTTGTATTAAAGGACATTTTATTCTTCCTGGCAGTATATATGCTGTGAAGAAGAGCTGCAGAATATGGTTGGTAAGTATATTTTCTACTGTAACTTAAACTATGAGTCTCAAAAGGCTTCTACTGTGTGTCCAAGCTTCCAATGAATCCTTGATCCAATTCTAACAGCATGGCTCTAGAACCAGCGTTTTTCCTGGACAGCTGAAGCATCTCGTGGACAGATTATCATTAATCTGTTCAGTTTACTTGCCTACCATGAGCATCAAGAGGACTTTCCCTTCATCCCAATCCAGTCTTGCATCAGGAATTTCCCACCATCAATTCATCCAGCTCTTACTTGAGATTTTTACGTTCTAGGGTTTTGTGGGGGAGAGGGTGAAGTGTTAACAGATTAAGTTCCAGGTCAGGCCAGTGAATGCCTTTAATTCCAGCACCCGGGAGGCAGAGTCCAGCATGGACATCTGCTTGACTTGCATTCAGGAGAGAGAAGAGAGGCTGCTAGTTTGCTCACCCAGAGTATGGGCTACCCTGCTTCTTAGAGTGGGAAGGAGGGGGGGAAGGCACCACAGGGAGACTGAGAACCCCCTCCTCCCCCTGTGCAGGCGGATCTCTGTGAGTTTGAGGCCAGCCTGATCTACAGTGTGAGTTCCGAATAGCCAGGGCTACACGGAGAAATGCTGTCTCAAAAGCCAAATAATTGGAGGCTTGTCTGAAAGCCTTCTTACACATACACATGTTGACATTTCCCTCTCTGAAGAATCAGGACATCTGGAAGAGGTGGTGGAGAAACCCCCACAGCCCCACCCACTGCATTATTTTCTAACCTACTGCAACCTTAATTATTAATATCAAATTTTATGTTGCAAGTTTGTTATCATAGACTTTTAAGATCGGAGCAAATCAGGTATATACTTTTCATTAACCAGGATTCAACTGTACTTTCAACTTACCCGTGGAAATCAAGGCAGCTGCAACGAGGACTGTTGTGGAAAACATCTGGCTTTTGCTTCCTGTCTCTTCCTCTAATTAGAATTGCTCCGTGCACACACTGTTCAAGCTTGAGTTAATATTCTCTGGTAAGTTAGGTTCAGAACCCTGTATTTCTCCTGGATTCAGAACGAGACACGGAAAGCACACCGAGGCAAGTTAAACTGTAGCACGCTGTGGAGAGCGGTCCGATTGCGCGAGACCTCTGTGAGAACCTTTGATCTGGGGAAGCAGCCAGTGCTACCGGGAATCCCGACTACATATTAACAGGAGTGACAACACTGGATGCAGACTGGTGTCCTTTGACTGGGGCTGGAGGGAGCATGTGCGGGTCGATGGTGGTGTGGCTCTTACTGTCTGCTGGAGACCTTTCCCTCCCTGGATAGTGCGTGTTTCAGTGGAGAACTGACTGGTCATGATGGGGATGCTCCCTACTGTCAGCATATCTCTAGTCTATTGTCCGCTCAGTTACATTTCATATACAAGACATTTTAGCTAATTTTAACATAATTCTGTTTCTTTCTTTTTCTATCTTTGTGTGTGTGTGTGTGTGTGTGTGTGTGTGTGTGTGTGTGTTTTGTTTTTCAAGACAAGGTTTCTCTGTAGCTTTGGTGCCTGTCCTGGAACTCATTCTGTAGACCAGGCTGGCTTCGAACTCACAGAGATCTGCCTGTCTCTGCTTCCTGAATGCTAGGATTAAATGTGTACGCCGCCATTGCTTGGCTGTTTATTTCTTTTGACCTTGTAATTTAAATGTTTGTGATAGTGGAAATTAATATTTAAATCATCCGCCATTAGGGAAATATATATTTAAACTAGGATATCAGTCATTTGATGGAGGATAAGAGCTTAAATGAAGACTCTCTCTATCCCTATCTATCTACACACACACACACACACACACACACACACACACACACACACACATATATGGAGAGAGAGAGAGAATAGGCAGAGTGGAGCAGATGCTGGCGCTGAGGAAACATATGCAAATAGAAATGGGTTAATTTAAGATGTAAGAGCTAGCTAGAAATACACCTGAGCCATCAGCCAAACAGTCTTGTAATTAATATAATTAATATATATATGTTCAGAGTTCCCGTCTGGCTTTACTCTGCTAAACTATTGACCGAAACAGCTTTATTCATCAAGCAATAAAAGCAACACACATACAGAAGGACTTCTCAAGAAGCAGACCTAAATACATGTAGAATGCAGTACACGATAGACATATCTCCTCTGACCATCAGGGGAAAGGCATAGCAGAATGGGGACATCTGGAAGGAGATAAAAGCTTGATCTGAACATCAAAGTTTACTCTCCCTTACCCTGCAAAGAGGTCAAAGGGGAGAGTATAAATCATGAAATTCACAAGGTTTTTGTTTTTTTGTTTTTCTTTGTTTTGTTTTCTCAAGACAGGGTTTCTCTGTGCAATGGCCATAACTGTCCTGGAACTTGCTCTGTAAACCAGGCTGGCCTCAAATTCACAGACATCTTCCTGCCTCTGCCTCCCGAGTGCTGGAATTAAAGGTGTGTGCTACCACATCACCGCTCGGCCACATAGGATTTTTATCTGTTTTGGAATAGATTAGACCTCTCAATGTCCAAAACACAGACTGAAGGAACCAGTCCCTGATGAGTTGTTGCAGCAGTATAAAACCTCAGTAAGCAGAGTGCTTGCCAAGGGCTCACCATTCTCATACAGTAGATGTGGGGTATAAGCCTTTGATTTCAGTACTCAGAGACAGAACCAGGAGGATCGAAAGTTCAAGGTTATCCATCTACCAATAGCCTAAGAGGTCTTTTTCTATATAAAATAAGATGTTTACTTTTTAAAACTTTATTAAATTTGCTCTTTGACAATTCCAAGCCTGTATGCAGTGCATCCCTATTGCTGTCACCTCCATGAGCTGACAGTTCTTACGAGGACCGCCTTGTACACAGAATAGGGAAAGGAACAGAAGGCATCAACCAACTTTCACAGCAGAATAACTACGAGTCACCAATCAGTGGTGTGCATGAGCTGTGTTGCCCTCACACAAGGTTACAAAACAGGAGAAAAATGTCACCTGTCAGAGCTAGGCTATGCGGACACCTGAACACTCACTGCAGATGATGACAGTTTAACCTTTTCAGAGGACAATTTAGCAACACCTCTCACATTTTCAAATGCCCAAGACCTTTGTCCCAGCAATTTTATTGCCTTTCTACCTGTGGCTCTTTCTTTGATTTTCCTGCCTTCCTTATTAACCTTTTTCCAACCCATCTTTCTTTCTGAGAGTGGAACAACTCTCCAAACTGAAGAAGAGATGATAGGACTCCGTCTTGAAACCCTTGATAAACTTTGGTCCACACAAGCATGGGAGATGTGAAACGGTTGGGGAAAGTGACTGGGACAGGGCAGGCTCCGATGTCTTCACAGCGTCACCACTGCAGAAAGAGCAGAGGGAAGGAAGCATTGGTGCCCCCTGGTAATTATCTGCAAACGCAAAGCCAATGAAGAACTTTAACTCCACTGTCCAGTGTAGGGAAGCTGTAGCCTGGATCAGACGTAAAAGGATAGAACAGTGATGCAGTCATTCAACTTCCTGGAAGCTGTCCCCATGAAGAACGTCACGGCCCTGAGCAGCAAAGGCAGTGGGTGGATCAGAGATTAAAGAAAAGAGAGGTGGGGCAAGGATAGAACCACTGCCCGTCTTAACACTTGGGTCCTGGTGGGAGTTATTGCTTGTGTAAAAGGAATCCTTTGTGGATTTTACAGTCTTTCTCTTTTCAAAATACAAGGAAATAGATATGACTCTCAAAACATAGTATGCCTCTGATTGGCTTCAAATGCCATGGGTTTGAAGAGTGGGTATGTACATTAAACATGACGTCACAAACTAATAGTTATTGAAGGGGGGTAATTTGTAATGGCCAAAAGACTCCAGTGACAACTGGCACAAAACCAAGCCCAGCTACTCCATCCCACTGAGCTCAAGGGCAATCTAGGAAGACTCCACAGCTGCTCTTTAAATCCAACCTTTCCAACTGAAGATCCTCTTTTTTCAAAACCTTGCCTGTGTGTTAATTTGTAGAATCAGACCATTTTGAGCCCATGCTTCCAGAATGTCCTGAATTCCAGGCAGCAGACAGTTCTCTCTGTCCACATTCACGGTCCCCGCAGACACTCTTCCACTCAGCTTCCTTGCTGTGGGTGCTTTGATCACAGAAAGCAAATAGCTGCTTGCCACCTAGGGAAGCCCAGACTTAGATTACCCAAGCCACCACACTTTGAACCCAGAGATTGCACCACACACAGACCTGCCGCTGTTGCCAGCGGTTACAACACACACATTCTTGGCACCATTGCTGGTTGACTCAGAGAGGCTGAGCATCTTAAAGCAAAGAGTCACCCCACCGTGTCAAGGGAAGAAGTGATGCTGGGCTGCCCAGGGATTAAAATACCCATCTAACTACTGACATCTCCTAAAAAAGGAAACTTTCAGCAAGAGCATCTTTCAGAGATGACGATACTACTTCAGCATTCAGCAGCCCAATCCATCTTGCGCCGGCTCCGTGTGTGGAGCAGCAGAGAGGCAAGCAGACCTGGCAAAGATGGGCAGGTAACTGAGAGAGTGCAGCTCAGAGGAGAGAATGAGGATGAGTGAGAACCCAGGGGTGGGATGGGTGGGAGAAGCCGGAACAACCTGTAGCAAGCTCAGCCTATGACTTATTCCAGGGCTGGGGATCCAGCTCACTTCCTTGCTGGCCTGTTTGCAAAGCTGACATTTCTGAAGTTCATCTTCTTCCAGGGGGTTGCGGCCTTCCCCTGGGGAACATTTCTGATGGAGACAGACAGAGCGTAAACAGTTCATCACTGGACATTCACAAACATTCATGCCATGACTGGGCATGTCCCATGGCGTGTGTTGTCTTCTAGGTTCACTGTGAGCATGTTTTATGAGAAGATAGAAAGTTGAGAAAATGCCATTGTTTGCTAGATTATGGCTATCAAGTTGAGAAACTTAATTAGACCTGGTCCCCTAAAGGGTGGTGTGACTATACATGGGTTGCCTGACTTAAAGCAAGTCTCAGCCAGGCTGCTGTGGGGAGGTACGAGCTTCCAGGGAGAATGCTGTCTTTCTGGCCTAGAGGGATCTCTAAGAGATAGAAAACGGGGTGGAGATGGAAGGGGGGGGGGATAAACAGATTTTAAAGAATTTGTCCAGGCAATTGAGGAGGCAAGCAGGGTAGGCAGGCTGGGGAGCTGGAAAAGCTGACCCTGCAGTGTGAAGTCCAAACGCACTCAGGAGACAGAATTAAAGCCTTCAGCTGATTGGGTGAGCCATACCCTGTTTTTAAAGAGAATTCTAGTGATTTAAATGTTACTCTGGGGCAGGAGAGATGGCTCAGTGGTATGCCAAACCTGACGTCGTGAGTTCAGTCCCTAAGACTCCCATGGTGAAAGGAGAGGACAGACTCCAGGACTCTAGTGGGTTGTCCTTTGACCTCACGCTCACTGTGGCATCTGTCTTCCTGCTCGTGTGTACACTCACATACAAATAGTAGATGTAATAACTTTTAGAACTACGTGTAAATGGTAATCTCTTCAACAAAAAGTAACCTCACAGCCATGTTCCTCCACTGGTATTTGACCTGGAAACCACGAGAAACCTGCGTGAAGTAACAACTACATCACCTGGTACCTTTGCCTCAGGTGAACTAGGCTAGAATAGGAGCCTGCCCTGTGGGCATAACCTTGAGACTCCAAGAAATTTCATTTTGTTGATTTACTGATTGCAGTAATCTCAAGGATACCTGTGGTCTGTCCAGTTTACCATGGGTGATGAAGAAAAGGGGAGAAATAAGACACAAGGAAAAGTGTGAGCCAGGAAAGCAACCCTGAGTCCCACCTTCTGTGGATGGCGGTGTCTTGAGAGTATTTGGCCCCAGTCCTTGTCATTTACCAGCAGGAAGCAATAGGGAAGAGTAGGGCATTTCAGAGCAAAGACGAGAAGGCGGCTGAAGCAGGCAAGGATGATCTTACATGGGAGGACAGAGGAGGCTGTGGTCATCTCAGTCAGACTTTCTCTTGGACTGCCAATCCCCAAATAATGACACAGAGACTTCTTATTAATTATGCAAGCTTGGACCTTAGATTAGGCTTGTCCCAACTAGCTCTTATGACTTAAACTAGCTGGTTTCTATTTATCTACGTTCTGCCTCTTGACTTCTTATCTATCTCCTATTCTGTACATCTGTCTGTATATCTGACTTGTTCCATGTCTTGCTGATGCCTCTTGCACACAAAGATTCTAACTGAGCTCCTCTCTCTGCCAGGAAGTCCTGCCTAACACCTCCTGCCTAGCTATTGGTCAGTCAACTCTTTATTAAACCAATCAGAAGGTGCCTTTCACAGAGTGTGATCAGATACCCCTCAACAGAACAGGGCTCTAGGCCCCTCAACCCCAACACAAGAAGAGGCTCTTGCCACCTATCATGGGAGCACGGAGGAGCGCAGTATGGGTTGGAGGAGAGATATTTCTTCTGTGGCTTTTGAAATAAAAATTGCCTATTAAGCAATTAGTGTTTTTATTCCTTTGTAGACAAATAACAATTCTTTTGAAACATCTTTTCCCTGTCAAAAGTTCCAGGTTGCTCCTTTTATTCCTCCTCAATTATGTTTTGTTTTTTTTAGGCCGACCTTGCCTTGCTGAGGCAGAGGGATTGCAGTAATTTCTCTGCTGACAGCTCCAGGGAGGAAGTCCTCAGTGGCTCTCAAAGGGAACAAAGCACCTTTTGTTTTACCTTTTGCTGCAGTGAGCTCCTCCACAGCTGAATTCAAACAAGCCACAGCTATTTGACCTTGACCCCTGAAAGCACTCACCAGCCCCTGGCCCAGCACAGTCTCTCTGAATAACAGCCAAATCCCCATCCCAGAGACCCCAGTGAGGTCTGTGGATGATGAAGATATCACCATGTGTGTTTCTTACTGAGCCCAAGCTCGGTATAGCCAGAAGCAAGGAGTGACCTCTTCCATGAGAGCCTGCCAGCAGAGTCAGGGTACCTAGAGGGGAAGCCTGGTCTAAGAAAGGTGTGTGGGGTGGGGGTGGGAGTGTGTGTGAATGTGTGTGTGTCGGGGGGGGGGGGGGGAGTGGCAGGCTAGAGCAGCCCTAATCTTTCAAAAAAAGTAAAAGTAAGTGAGGAAATGACCATGAGCTTGAGATTAAACGGGGTGAGGACTCAAATTCATCTGATAATAGGATTGTCTCACAGTGGGGCCCTAGGAAGGTCTGCGCCCCTCCCCACCAATGTCTGCCTGCCCAGAAGTAACAAGCAAGGAAGCCAAAGAGCCAAGACACAGGTGGTCAGCTTAGCAAATGCTAAGGCTGGATGTGGAGACGGGAAAACCCAATGAGAACACAGATGACCTCAGAAAGCTCGTCTTCACAAGCCGTGGGCTCAGGACCACCCTGCAGACCTGCAGCCTTCCCGTGTAACGTGTCTTTGCTACACATCCCTTGTGCGTTCTGACCGCCTTGTGCTCTTCTTCCCTTCAACTCAGAGGCCTTTCTATCCTGTTACCATTCACCCCAAGTCCTGTTTGCTCCACGTCATTCTCCTAGCCAGTTACTGGCTTGTCTCTAAACAACCTCAGGACTTCTCTGTGAGGCATTTAAAGTTCCTTCAGGACGATAGCTCTATTTCTTTGTGAAAGTAGACAGCTTGAAGGACGAGACCTGGTCAGCCCCTGCACGTCTGTCCCCAACGTGATCAAATATTTCAGCACAAGTTTATTCTTTTTCCTGTGTGTATGTACATGTGTGAATGCTGGCATGCCCATCTGTGCAAGTGTGCACATGCAGAATCTAGAGACGGATGTGACGTGTCTTCCTCTATTGCTCCCCACATGTATTTTTGACGCAGGGTCTCTCACAGGATCTGGAGTTCATCCTTTGGGCTACCCCAATTGGCCAATAAGGCCCTTGAATCCACACACACCATGTCCCCACCCTCTGGGGTCACAGGCACACACTGCTATGGCTGGTTTGCGATGGTTGCTGGGGACCTAGCTATGCAGGCATTTTTCCTGCTGGTCCATCTCCCAGTCCTCACATTTAACCAGTGGCTTGTTCTGTAAGCAAATCCCATTACTGATGTGCATTCATTTTGAATTTATTGGCAAATTTTGTCAACTTTTTTTGTATTTTGAGTTTTGATATATAGTATCCTCTTAACAGAGCAGTTAAAATATTTGTCAAATAATTCTCACCTACAATATTGTTTGTTTCTATAGATTGAGCAAAATATTCGTGGAAGAGGAGATCCCAAGCATTTATTTGAATGGCCGTTAAATTATGCGCAGCTGAAAGGGGGCTCTCACTTTGCCCAGACATTGTATATTCCCTTAGATTGCTTAGGTTGCACTTACTTGTCGCTACACAAATAAATGAGAGAAAGGCTATGATGAGCAACTAGAGTTTTATATAGAAGCCAGTGTCTCTTGTGGACCAGACTGGGCGCCAAGAAGCTGCCCATGTTGCTTCTCCCTCAGTTTCCCCATCTACTGGTGCACAGTACTTGCGGTGGAATGCCTGCTCCTGCCAACGGCCGCAGTGCGAATCTCCACTAGTGGGCGCCATTGAGCAGACTGCGAACTCTCTCTGTGCTCCTGATCTGTTTACTGTCCTGAAAGTGCACGTTTGGATCTTAACTAACCCGGGGTTGTGAAAGTATCTGGAATAGCTGGATCCACGTCTCGAGGTCCGTGCTGGCCTGACCCTCTGGTTCTGAGTCATACCTACAACGGAAGCTTGCAGTTTGACACCACGGCGTGACGCTGTTGTAAAGGTTTACCCTTTGTGGAAAACGCTGGTCACAGACGGTGCTCTTGTTTCCTTTTAGTAAGGAAATTAACTTATTTCTACACATGGAAGGCAAGTAGCAGCCGCGAGCAGTTTTCACAGACGGCGGATGGAGTGGGGAGACACACATGACTTAAAATGTTTACATTCAGAAGAGAAAGCAAGTTTGGCAATCTTTAATCTTTCTGGAGAATCCTCTCCTTCCACAGGAGAAAGGTAGTGGCTGAGCCACCTAACCCCGTGGTGACTGACTCAGGGCTGGCAGCAGAGACCGCCTAAGGCAGAGGTGGGTCCAAACAAGGCTCCCCAGATGCCCCCACCTCTGGTGGGGAAACGGAACGGCTTACAGCTTGCTCGTTGCTCTTGTGAAAATGCCCTCCATTTTCCTGGACTGGCGTCTCACTCTGAGCCGGGCTCTGGGCTGTCACTACACAGTCTCTATGTGCTAAGGAGCCAGCCCACTGGGACTCAGGTACAGCCAGAGTCCCCAAGAGCCTCGCTGGGCAAGGAGGAGGCCACCTGCACCTTCTGCTGGAGTTCCTCTTTCAGTGGGTGTTGTGGTCTGGATGTGGAAGGGTCCTGAGTGAGAAGCTCCTGCTGCAGGCTCTGGTCCTTTCGCTGTTGCGCTAAGAGGGAAAGCCTGGTGTGGCATTGCGGGCGCCCTTGAGAAGGAGTGTGGGACGCCAGTCTCTTGCCCGTTCTCCCTTTTTTTTCACGTCTCATCTATGAACCGAAGGGCTTTCCTCTCTGTTCCATATCAGGATGCACCGCCTCACTCCAGGCTCAAAAGCAACAAGGTCGGCGGACCAGGAAACGGTGAGCCCCAACAAACCTTTCTCCTTTATAAGCTGATTGTCTCCGGCACTTTCTCACAGAAACAGAAAGCTGACCAAAAAAGTGAAATCGAGCATAGGAACCAGATAGCAGGGGGCCTGGCCTATAGATGGTGACTGGAAATGTTCTCTGTGGGTTTTTGTCAGTGAATACATTCATTTCTTTCAAACTGATATTCAATAGAGAACTCTCTCTAAATGTTCAATTTCACAACAAAGTATTAAAAGTGTACATAGGTATGTGTATCAGTAACTCTCGTTTTGCTTTCTTAATTTTTGTGAGAGGAATGTATAAAATCAAAATTAGATAACTATGAAAAGACCTATGATAGTCTCAAAAAATTAATTTTTCCATGATATTGCTCTTTACCTTTAACTTTAAAGATAAAAAGAAAACCAAACATTGACTGTAGATAAAAGGCCTTATTCTCGTGTTTCTTCTGGTAGCCTTTTTTCTTTTAAGTATTGATGTTGTTCCTGACTGACCAAACGCCCTGTCAGTGTTAATCAGTCGGAGATAATGAGGTGCAATCAATTTTTTCCTTTGCAGGAGTGAATAATGAAGTATTTGACTTCCCGTGTTGGTTCACACGAAAGTGTCACTCATAACTACACCTTAACTCTAGGTCAGGATAACGTGTACCTACAACACGAGTCGTCCAAATCAACATTGACAGCCCCAGCCAAAGGATTCTCCAGGATGAGTTCAACATTCAAAGCTGTGCGTTCAGTCTGGTGCGTTTCAAACCCGAGAGAAGAGCTGAGGATATAAATAGCATGCCCAGTTGGACAACAGCGTTGCCATTGTGATGAGATCATTTCCAGGAAAAGACTAAAATGCAGCAATGGGAATAACATCTGGCCTCCCTACAGTGCCTCTGACTTAGTCCTGGACATCCCACGTGAAACAGTGGCTTCAGCTCCCACACAGCTCACTCATGTTAACGTGAGAGGCAGCAAAGACACGCGGCGCTCGCTCAATTGACCATGCCTCTTCGTTCCTGGCCGTTCTGATTCCACCTCGTCCCAAAGGAACATGGTCTCTGACTTACAGTGTTTTCAACTTCACGATGATACTAAAGCAATATGCGTCCATGGGAAGTCACGTGTCAGTTCTGAATTATGATCCTTTCCTGGGCTAGCACCATGTGGTGTAGTGGTGGGTACTTAATCCCAGCCTTCCATGAATCAGCTGTGATAGAAGCAGAAACAGCATTCACAAGTTTTAGAAAGTCTTTCTTTTACTTTTTAAGGTGTGTATATATGTGTGTGTGCATGTGAGCGTGTGTGTGCGTGCGTGTGCATGTGTGTGTGTGTGTGTGTGTGTGTGTATGTGTGTGTTTGCAAGCACCCATGGGGAACAGAGGAGAGTATCTGATGCCCTTGGAGCTGGAGTTACAGGCAGTTGTAAGTGGACTCATTTGGGTGCTGGGATCCAAACCCCAGTCAGAAGGAAGAACAGTCAGTGCTCCTAACCACTGGGCAATCTTGCCAGTCCCTTATAAAGTGTTTTTAAATGGCATTGTTGAATCCCTAGTCTTTTTTTTTTCCATCCTGTAGCTTCCACTGCTTGAATTCTAGCAGCCATTTTGGACTGGGGTTTTGAAGAAGGAATATCTTGTGGTGTGTGTGTGTGTAAAAGTCTGTGTCTCTAACATCACTGAGGGCTATCCCTGACCCCTGCAATAGAGAACCATAATAGTCTTAGACAGAATACAGAATCCCAAACTATTGTAGGAAACAGTATAAAAACAATTCTGTGAGTGAGATAGAAATTGGTAGCTTGCGGATTCATCAGGAGAGAAAGCTCTCTGTACCTACTGCTTGGTCAAGCTGTGTAAAATTGCCATGTGCATGGAAGTATGTATTCTGTGCAGTTTGGTAAAGCAACACGGCACGTGTGTCCATTGTCTGCTTACTGTGCTGAGGTTTCCTCCGTCTACGCTGCCTTCTTGTGCATTTATTCTGCCGGTTACTGCAACACAGCCGTTGTAGGTCTATGCTCCTTTCTGTGCGGAAAACCTGTTTTGATGCAAGGTCAGACTGGCCTACGTAGTGAGCTCCAGGCCTGGATTTATAAAGGACAGGGCCCTCTCTCAAAAACAAATAAATAGAACAGTCAAGAAGAAAGAAAACTGAGAAAGACTGCAAAGGTGAACAAAATGTCTGTTGTCACAGCAGCTGGATTCGTCTCTGCTACAGTCCAATTCCGCTTTGGCAAGTTTGATGGCTAAAGGCTGTCAAGCCTCAGTTTTCCATCTCCCCTCCTTGCTGGTCCATCTGCATGGGTCCTCCTGCTTGCTGGCCACGGGACGTTCTCGCCTCCTTGCATGAGGGTGCCTCAGCGAGCCCCATCGACTTCACCTTTGTCTTGTCCTTTGTGTCTTCATGAGAAGCCCAGTCACTTTTCTCTTCATTTATTTTGTCTAGCATAAAAATGATTCACTTTTGTCTAATTTTTAGTTACTATATATTTAATTTCTAAAGCTTCCAGCTGGCTATTGGCATGAACACAGACATGTAGCCCAAGACCCAGAGAGAAACCCGCATAGCTGTAGACACAAGGCTGTCACAAACGTGCGTGGGAAACCCCGCAGCCTTTACAGTGGGTGGCGCTGGTGGTAAACAAGCAATAACTAAGAACGGTGAAGAGCGTGTAGTAAATCTCGTGACTTGGACCCACGTGGATCCATTACTCCTCCCTAGAGCTTCCTCGACATTTCTCCCATGAGGTTCCGTCGCGGAACGGCTCTGGCCATTTTTATCTTATGGTGAACCTCCTGTTTATAAACTTTCTGTAGTGGCAGAACATGAGTATGAGGTTTTAATTCCGGAAAGGAACTGTGTTTGCTTTGCCCAGATTCCTCAGCCCCTCTGCAAGCGAGGGAGGGCTGGAAGGGACTTCAGAGACCCAGAGTGACAGCCCTGCCACGGCCTGACTGCTTCTCTATCCGCCTCTGCTGGTGAGCGACCCTGCAGTCTCCACATAGAGCAGAGGCGGCTCTTTCTTCCTGGACTCCAGAAAGAGATCTGCTTGGTTGCTAGAGCTGTAGAACATCTGTTCAGTCCAACCAAGCTACATATCGGAATCGTTTCCATAGAAGCACGGACAGGCACTGTCCTTCCGTGGTCCAGAGTGGTTCCTCTACTAAACTGCATCTCTACCGTAGTATGGAAGCCCCTCTTTCTCAGTCCAGTACCAGTGATGGAGGACCGCCCTACTTCCTCCCTATCTAAGAAACCTAGTTTGAGTGTAATTGGAAAAGATGGGAACTTTCAAGGCAGGAATTTAGGTTCAACGGTATGATCCCATCTGTTAGTGGATACCAGGATCCTCAGCAGGGTTTTCGAGTGTGTTGGGGATGTCGAGGTTCCACCCCCAACAGTGTCTGAGTCAGAGTGTAATAAGTGTTTCTCTGTCCTGCCAGCCAATTTCCAAATAATGACATGGAGACTTATTAATTATGAAAGCTTGGCCTATAGCTTAGGCTTGTTCCTAACCAGCTCTCACAACTTGTTAATCCATTCCTGTTAATCTGCATTCTGCCACTTGGCTCGTGGATGTTACCTCTCCTTGTGCACTGTCTGCTTCTTCTGCATCTGGCTGGCGACTCCCTCATGCCTAGATTCACCCCTCTGACTTCCTCTCTCTTCCCGAAAGTCCCACTTATGCTTCCTGCCTTGCTATTGGCTGTTCAGCTTTTTATTATACCAATCACGGCATTACATCTTTATACAGTATAGAAATTCCCACTCCATTATCTGCGGGAGGTAACCCTAAAGGTACTCAAAGAAATGAAATTTGGTAAAGAGATGTGTTTCATTTTGCAGAGTTTGGAAAATTGAAGTATTTTCAGGACTTCAATGGACAGCTGCTTTGAGTTCTGAAAAGGCCGATTGTGTAATTACACATTTATTAGGAATTATGGCTATTATGGGAATACCTGTTCAAATTAACACTCACAATGCTCCAGCATATGTCTCTAGTAAAATGAAACAGTTTTTTGCGTATTACAAAATAAAGCATATTATAGGTATACTACACAATCCTACAGGACAAGCAGTTACAGAAAGATCTAATTACACTTTAAACAATATGCTTAAAAAAACAGACAGGGGTAATCAAGACCCCTAGAGACAGATTATACAATGCTTTATTAACTTTAATTTTTTAATGATAATGAGAAAGGAACAACAGCTGCAGAGAGACAACAGAGAGAAAAAAAAAACCCTGCTGAATTAAACCAGACGGTATGTTCTAAATATGTACTGACCTCAGAATGGAAACCAGGACATATGTTATGTCAGAGAAGGAGTTTTGCTTCTATTTCCACAGAAGAAAAACTATAAATACCATCAAAATTGATAAAGATTAGATTGGAACAGGAGAGAGCTCTTGATTAGAAGAGGTGATAGTTCATCAGACAGTGTGGCCATTCAATCTAAACTAACTTAGAAGACTAACAAATGCCTTTAGGATATTTTTGTGTACTGATGCAAATTTATGGTTATTTTGTTTTAACATGTTGTATATATGTTTCTACTCTTGTTTAAGATATTGTACCTATGCAGCTCATTTTAAAATGTAAAGTTCTAGTCCTTAAAGAATATTATTACAAACTGTCTAAGATAAGAAATATAGGTTAGTAGTTAGCCATCAATCACAATCAAATTTGTGGCCATGTCAGGTAAGTTTTAAAGGTCAAGCAGGGACATATTTTAGACAGACGGTCTTCAAACACTTCAGAGAGCTACAGAGTTTGGCATTAAAAATGTTTTAATAGAAAAGGTTTTCATGACACATCTGCTCCCAGCAGCACCAATCTACTTCAGAAAGCACGATGGGCACAGATGCTGTGAATGAATGGGAGAAATGAGCAACACTTGCTATTGCCTGTCCTGAAACAAGAATCCTTGTCTGAAGTGTGGTTATCTGCCAGGCAGATTTTGCAGTGAGATATCCTAGAATTTCCCCTTGTGCGTTAGTATAAATCAGGGCTGTTCACAACAACACTGTTGCTAATGTTTCAGCTTGGTAAGCCCCGACTGACTCAGGTCTTGAAGATAGATCTGCTTACATATGCCAGTATTACCCTCAGCCGTTGGCACTTTCTAGGAGGCTGTGGAATGAATGCCGAGCTCTGTGTGCAGCTATGTAAAGGGTAATTCAAGCCCAGGTTCCTCTTTGCACCCTGGTAAGACACCACCCTCTCCTGCTGTCAAAGACAGCGCCGCTGTTGGTGCCTTCTCATTCCAATGGATTAACACTTCCAAAAACAGGCACAGAATGAGTCTTCCCTCCATGAGGTTCTGTCTGCTGGTCACAACAGCAACCAATAGTCCTTCGGATTTTGATTATGTGGGTTCTTTGAGACAAGGTCTCACTGTGTAGTTCCAGGTCAGCATCAAATCTGTTGTAAGATCCAGGCTAGTGTTAAACTAACAAGTGTCCTGGCCCCGCCCCAGGCAGAGCTGGGAGTGTAGATGTGTGTCTCGTGGCTCAGGTTACAGCAATGCTCTTTGTGGCCCTGTGTGGTGTTCGCCTTCATGTCACTGATTATTCCACCCTAGTGCCTGCCACGGCTTTAGGGGACGGGACAGAAGTGACGTGGGTGTCTGAGAAAGACCTCAGAACCATTGGTTGGCATTTGCTTTGCCCTTGTCTGGCTGTCCAGGAATGTCGGATAGTTGGCTCTGGGTGTCTGCAGTAGGAGGAAGCTTGTAATTAAGCCTTTTTGTTTCTGACCTGGACTCAAATCTGGCATGGCCCAATAGTCTTAGCCTGCCAATAGAGCAGTTGGGAATCATCCAAAAACCATTGTTAACTCAAGATGGCAAAGGGAGATATGGAAATGAAGCCACTGTAGCTCTTTCTAGTCCTTGGTCAGAGCATGATTTATCATCTTTAAAGCAAAGTGTGCGGTTGTTTTGAACAGTCCCTTAGAGGTGGAATGTAAAACAGTTAGGGACAGGCTGGCTGCCCATGGGAATGGCTGCAGCGAGGGCATGACTCATCAGATCAGGTGACACCATTGCGATCATGAAGGTATTTATTAAGCGCTCATTGTATGTAGGCTTTGTACCAGCAGCAAGGGTAAGACAGAGAGTCCAAGTCCCTTTCTGTCCTGTGTAAACTGTGTTCCCAGTACGGGCTGTTGCCTCAGTTGCGACAATTCACTCGTGCCTCCTTCCTAATGAGGAGAAGGAACTTGGATCTGCCACAGCAGAATGGCAAGGACCCTGGCCCAGATTCAGGGTCATCAGGTAGGCAGGCCCTGACAGTGTTCATACATCATGATGCAAAGGGGCGGGTTGACCTGGCAGAAGAGGACCACAAAGGGCTTCCAGGGCCACATGAGGGGTTTGGGATTCTGTCCTGGGGTGGGGCGGGGTTGTGCACTGACAGTGTTTGTGCAGAACAAAGCTGTGTCTGCAGCTGCGGTTTAGAAAGGATGTCTTCTGTGCAGTGAGACTAGCAGACTAGAGAAAGTCAGAGACCGGACAGGCAGCCAGGAGGACCTGGTGTCACCGACTCTGGCTTCGCGGTGTCACTGGAGAGCGGGTTGGGCAGTCGCGGCCGCTTTGTCTTTGTTGAGTCACACTCTCCATCACCTTGTCTGTCACAGCCCAGCAAGAAGTGTCTGCTTAGGAAAAGGCACACCCACCATCCTCTACAGTCAGCCAAACACACAAGCAGAGGTATCAGTGGCCCAGTGGGCCACAGCGACTCAGGAGGAGGGACAGGAGTGGGGATAGGTCTCACCCTATCCAGCACGGGTGTGAAAGGAACATGAAGGCTGAGCGGTGGTCATCTTTAAGGTCACAGGGGGTGTTGACTCTCAGTGCCCATGACCAAGGGTCAGGGAAAGCTGTCTTCTTTCATTGTGTGCCTGTCTCCTACCTCCCCGCCATTCTGTGAGCAAAACTAAGTGTGCCCCTTTGTACGACGGTTTCACACGAGCTCAGAAAGCCAAATTGTGTGTCCCAGTCCTCCGTTCCCTCTCATTATATGTCCCCTCCCTTTGGATCATGTTTCTCTGGATTTCCCATCCATGTTGGAAACAAATGACATGCTAATATGTTCAATTGGTCTCATATGCGGTAGCTTTGGAAGAAGGTGCCAGGGTATGCGAGGCAAGTGATGGGGCTATGGAAAGTATCCATGGCAATGCCATCCTGTTTAGCAAACACACAAAGAGAATTTATGCTGAAACAATCAAAACGTAACACAGAGGTAAACTTTGACAGGTCCAAGTTCAAAACCAGGATTTTCCACTGGGGGACGAATGACAAAAATGGCATTCATATACGTTGTGCCCTGAATATCATAGTAATCATGAGGTAGGCTTTGCCAGACCGTGCGTACATCTCAAACTGTCTCGTGTCTTTAGGAAGTATCTGTAACTCAAGATAATATCGCATTTCATTTAGAAAAAAAATCTCCATGTCTTTCCATGTAATAAGCTAGGAGCATGCCTAACTCACCAAATATTTCGTCCTCATTACTGTTTTTCCTGTGGGTTATGTAAGTATTTTAAGGCAGAAACATTTTTAAGAGAAATAAAGCCTTATGTGTAATCCAAAAATACTCAGGTAATGTGATCAGTGCTTATAAAAAACTAAGTCCTTGGTCACTTCCCACTGGTGATGTGGCCCCCAGTGTTCCGGGAGCACACATCCTCAGTACACTGAGGCTCAGGAGGAATTACCTGAAGTTTATGTCTCTTGACTACACTTGGCCCAGGAGCAAAGATCAAAAGCAATTGCGTGATGCAGTTTTCTGGTGGAAATGGAAGGGCTGCGAGTGTCCATTCGGAATGCTCCAACGAAACGCTATAAAGTCTGTGGCGCATAAACAGCAGCGGTTTATTTCTTGCAGCTCTGGAAGCTGGGATTTCCGAGATCAAGGGGTTGGCAGATGTGGCGCCTCCTAGGCAACTGGCTCCTGGTTCAGAGCGGAGCCTTTCCACCGGGACCTCACATGGGCTCCTCTCTCATTCACAAGAGCTCCACACTCACGACCTAACCACCTACCAGCGGCCCTACTGCTGGATGCTGTCACACTGTGTGGGGAGGGGTACACATTCAGACCTCAGCAGCTTGGTTTCTTGCTGATTCATTCATGCAGAGTTTATCTTCACACACTTACAGACGATCTAAAGAACTTGGATGGTGACGTGTTTTCTCTAGATAGTTTGTCCTTGGAATACAGGAGGAAGATAGACATTGTCTATATCTCCCCGGGGGAAGAATTTTAGCAATGCCGTGGCTAATACATTGCTGTATGCTCCCCATTCTATGGGGATTCAAACGTCCTTCTGTGTTAGTGAAAACACCAACCAGCCCATCTCAGAGCACCATGTCTGGCAAGTAAATGAGTGTGGGACAAGCACTCAGTTGATATTTGAGATCACGGAGAGCCAGGGGCGCAGCAGCACTCCACACAAGTCTGTCTAAAGGCCTAAAGGTCTGCTCTCTTTTTGGTTGATCTTTGTAATTGCTACAATTAGAAAAGCGATTTTTCGGGTTAAGGATACTTTTGTCATTTTTTTTGTTGTCTACCATTCACTCTGTCAAACTGTAAAAAGGCTACTTGAGGGTTTCTCACGTGGAGGTACTTGAGATAGTCTCATGTGGAAGAACTTGAGGTGGTCTCACGTGGAAGGCTTGAGGTGGTCTCACGTGGGAGGACTTGAGGTGGTCTCATACAGTGGGGGAGGCTTCTTGCACCCATGAGCAAGATAAAAAAGCTTGTTCAGCCTCCTCTGGCTTCCCCCCTGCTCTGCACACAGGACAGTTGATGCAGCCCTCTTCCATTAGCCTGCACTTGCAGCCGTCCCGCCCAGAGGGTGATTTCCCTCAGTAGAGCACCTAGGCTCATTGCACAGCCCAGTGAAACAGCCTCTTCTTTGTGCCAGAAAACCCAGTCATTGTTTGGCTTGAGTCATCTTCTAATCCACTTACCCACCAGACCTCCATCCATTTCTTCACTTGCCAAGTTACAAAGAGAGGAGACGCTGGCCTGTGGTTCCACCTTATTCAGCTTGGTCATCTGAAGTGGGTGGATGGGATGGTCAAGACAGCAGGGGAGTCAGCGGATACATGGAACAGACATCGCTCACTTTATCTCAGGGAGGCCGGCATTTGTCTTGAGAGGAGCACTCTTCCTCCCTAGGAAAGAACGTCTGGAACATTCCTCCAAACAAGGATCAAAACAATGATGTCAGATGAAGCAGACTCAGTGGAGTAAACACCCGCACCGAGGTCCTGCTAAGCGTGTCTGTGTGGACCCTGCCAGAGAGCAGTCTCTGTGGCTGGGATTCAGGTCAGTTCATGTTTACCCCACTCTCTTGAAAAAGGCATCAAATCCGGGGATATCACAACAAAGGGCCCTAGCAAAGGTCTCCATTGTCAGCCAGAGCAGAAAGGGCCACGTGAGGGACGAGGCACCGTGTAGCCCTCTCCGGGTGGCCCTCTCCCTTCTGCTCACATTGCCTGCATACTTCGTCATCTGGCTTGTACCAGACCAGACGATAAAGTAATCATATTGTTGATTAAAAATCAGACTATCTGGAATATAACTATTCCTTTCAAGTAGCTATGTTGCACTATCCACGAAGCATGTAAAAGTCTGCCCTGTGTCCCTTTTTCATTACAACACAATCCTAAGAGAATCCCGGCTGCTCGACACCATCTGCTCCGAATTTCCCTGTGAGTTATGTGGTCGTGTGGCCAACTCCAAGTATAGACATGGATTCTGAGACGGTGCTTGCCCCGGATACAAGGGAAATTGAGGCGTCTATGTCATTAAAATTTGTTTTATGTCTTAGGACATCACAGTGTCAGCCAGATGTCTATATATCCAGGTTTACTCTTTTGGTCAGTGACACGTGATTGCCTCAGATGGACATGCTCCTAGTGAGAATTCCAAGTCGGCTGTTCTGCATAAGTCATCCCGTGACAACTGCGGGCAAGAGAGAAGCAGGGAGTTTATTAATTCCTCTTGGCAGCAGGGGAAACTCTTGGTCACAGCAAATCAAGCAACCAGTGCACATACACGTGCGCATGCTCACACGCCTGTGCCCGTACATACACACTCACATGCATATATACACACACTCATACACAGGGACACATACACAAAATTACATACCTGTATATATACACACATACTAACACATGTATGCACACACATACACTCTTATACATATACACATGTATATACATTCTTTGGAGCCCGTCTTGGAAACTAGCTCTTGTAGAGCAGGCTGGCCTCAAACTCACAGAGATCCCCCTGCCTCTGCCTCCTGAGGCTGGGATTAAAGGCATGCGCCACCACTGCCAAGCCTGTACATTTTACACATACACACATTCACACACATGTATATACAGAGAGACTCGAGCATACATATATTTACACATAGATAGCACACATGTTTTGGCAGATACTCTAATCTCAAAGTTAAAATTTTTTAATAAATTAAGAAAGATGGCCCTCTGCTCTCTCAGGCTGCACCTCACCCCCGCCCCCATTCATGGTGACCTCAGGAGAGGCGTCACCTAGGAAAATGGACAGGCAGGTGCCTGGTGTCGCCCCTTTTATACTGAATCCTGTCTGCTGTCACCTCTGACCTCCACACGCACTAGTGCACGTATGAGCACACGCTCTGACCTCCCCACACACTAGTGCACTATGAACACATGCTCTGACCTACACACACACTAGTGCACGTATGAACACATGCTCTGACCTCCGCACGCACTAGTGCACGTATGAACACACACTCTGACCTCCACACACACTAGTGCACGTATGAACACACACTCTGACCTCCACACGCACTAGTGCACGTATGAACACACACTCTGACCTCCACACGCACTAGTGCACGTATGAACACGTGCTCTGACCTCCACACACACTAGTGCACGTATGAACACATGCTCTGACCTCCACACACACTAGTGCACGTATGAACACACGCTCTGACCTCGACACGCACTAGTGCACGTATGAACACACACATACCAGGGCTTGAAAAGCGAGTGTTTCTTTGGCCAAGTGAGGACATCTTAGGGTTCTGGGGTGGCACGTCTCCTATGGGGTCATATACAAGCCACTCTTTGAGCCAGGACACTATCTACTATATTCTATCTGGGGAAGAATGGTGGTCCTGATTGGCCTGTCACGCAGTGACCATACACAGTGGTTCATCCTGATCTGGAGACAATACAAGTCACAATCTAGAGATATTGGCTGTAGGTGGGATCTACGGGTGGTAGCCAGGCAGAGACAGAGCCTGTGCCCCTCTGGGGTTATGGGAAATAAACACAAAAGCACACTGGGATGCCAAATGATGCTTAGTTAAAGGAAGAGTGAGGAAGGCAGGGGAGCTGGCCTTTAGGGTGTATCTCTTATGCATGCATTTCTTATGTATACATTTCTTATGCATGCATTTCTTATGAGCCCACTCTGGTAGATTAGCCCGCTCAGTGTTTGTGGCCTTCAAGGTGACATAGCTTCATGTTCAGCTATATGCCCATCCTAATATCCAATATGTGACTTCATGCCCTGATCTGGCCAAATGACTGCCGCCCGCTTGAGCCCTTGTCAGAGCTTGCAATGACTCTTTGTGAGCGAGTGGCCACCAGATCCAGATTCCTCTCAACCCACCTAACTGGAACTTGTCTTCTGCTGCGGTTGTCTACAGGGTTTCTTCTCACAATGCAAACTGAAAAACCCCATTTGAACTCTTTTGCTGCTAGCCCTAAGAGCCCGGGGGCGGGGGGGGGGGGGGGCACAGATTCCAGCAGGGGCTTGCTAGAGCCAGGGGGAGGGAAAGGGGGGTGAGCTGGAGTTTATAGCCCAGGCTGCAGACTGCGGGCTGCAGGCATGTTGCTGGGATGGCCTTGCCTTCCAGAGTAGGGGGGTGGAAGCTGAGTTACCATTGCATCAACTCCCTTGACACCCTGGAAGCTGTAGCTCCCCCACCCCCTCCTCTGTGGCTCTTCTCTGTCTATGAACTAGGAAGCAGATTTCTGGCTGGCCCCGTGAGCGGTCTGACATCGGAGGTGTGTGGAGAAAGAGTGCTCCTGGCCATCTGTTTCTCATTGACTCCCGTGGGGTGTGTGGTGTGTGCTTCTCAGACAATGGAGCAGTGTGCACAGGCACAACCCTGCCCCGTGACCTGCAGCCTGCTGTCGGCAGGCTTGGAGAGGCCCTCCTCCACTCTGCAGCTGGCCCTGGGGCTGGGGCGCTGGTTCCTAGAGTGTGGGGGTGGCTCCCCTTCCTCTTCTTCCTAGAAAGATGGGTTTCAGCTGTTTTCCCAAGACTCCTGATAACTCCCCTAAGAATAATTTACATTCAGTGCAGCAAGCCAGGAGTGACTTGACACCCACCACCACCCCCGCAACCCAGAGGTTTTAGGGTCTGCTCTGCCAGCCTGTTTCCCTGAGTACTTTATAGTTCTCTCTTTTAAAACATAATAACAAGCTGATGTACACTTCTGAGTCAGGGAGTGGACTAAGTGCTTCGTGCAGATGACCTCAGGCTGCATGTTCAGTCTGACGAGGTAAGTGCTTTTGTTTATAGCGTTTTTATACATTAAGACGTCTGTGTTGGGAGGGTCACAGGGGCCTGGGGCAGGGGCAGCTGGGCGACTCCAGTCCCACAGCTTGCTCCTTCTCTGTCCATGGTACACACTGTTCATGGAATGGCACATGCTCCGGCCCTGGTTAGACAGACACACTGGGGCTACTTTCCTGGCGTCACCAAGCCTGTGCCACATGCTAAGAGCTGCGTGCCCCTTGTGCACAGCCTTACTTGAACCTACTTAGCATGTCACCTGGTTTCTGAGTGCTCCACATTTTACCACTGTAAAACCGAGACGCATTCAGTGCGGCTGTCCTGAAACCGTCTCCCGCGATGTGCCAGTGGTGGAATTCCAGAGCCAGTGGGCACACGCGTGTGTATGAGCTACACACCGCCTTCCAGAATGACCAGCCTCCATGCAGCACTGGGCACTGGAGCCTGTTTGCCCTCTTTGGAAGGCTTCAAGAGGGAGTTTGTTAACCACTATGTAATTCATTTTAAATTCATTTCCAGAAGCTTAGGACATTAAGGGCTTTGTTCCTGTGTCCTGTTTAGCAACTATGTATCTCAGTTTGTCATTTGCCCTTCTGTCTTGTTTTTGGTGTTTTTGTATTTGGGGCCTAAAGGTTTAAATTCAGTAAGCAGGAACTAGATACAGTGATGTGAACCTGGGCTTGCAGCTCCTCTGGGGCAGAGGCAAGCAGGCTGAGCCTAGGAATTTGAAACCAGGAAAGACACACAGCCACACAGCTAATCTATCAGCCTTTTTCTTTGTACTTTCTTCTCTCGCTTTTTCATTTTGTTAATTTCTTTCCTTCTCCCCCAGGTATTAAGTAAACATTAGTATTGTGGGTAGATTTTTACCCTTTCCTTCAAAGAAAAAATTATTACTTAGTATAGCTAAAATATTGTTTGTGTTCGGTTTTGGTCTAGCTTTTCAAATTTAAAAGGAAAACCTAACTACATCTTACACAATTAATATAATTCATAGGTGTTTTTTCTTGAAAAGAAAGCAGAAGTGTATAATTCTCCTCATAGTTATTAGAAAGTTATCATCTTATCACTTTAAATATCTCAGCAGAGGTAGAACAGGCCCAGTATCTGAAATACAGAGTTCAAGGGCACTCTCTACGCTTTAATGGATCTCAGAATCGTGGCCACACCTCACCCTCCCAGCCTCCACCCCACAATCCTGGTGCTGTATCTCTTCTGCCCCACAGAAAGAAGCAGAACTCGAGAGGTAAGTAAGATCTGGACTAGATTCTGACTGGTGGGGCCTGTAGAGGTGACACAAGTCATTTATGTGTGTGCTGAAGAAAATCCACCAAGCAGAGAGAGCGAGCGGGGGTACCCACACGTGAGCAGTCCTCAGACAGAGCTGCAGGACCATCTGACCTGGCTTTCACACACACACACACACACACACACACACACACACACACACACACACCACATTGATTAAACCAGCAACCAGAGGTCAGAAGAACTGGCCCTGTGGACTATACAGGCCACAGCATCTGGGTCACAGAGCAAGTTAGGCAATAGTGCAATAGGATAAAGAAAAAAGAACACCACAAGTCTACAAGTCTACCACCTAGAGGAAGTGCTTGGGTAGAATTCTTCGAGGACACTTTAGGCTGCGCCTCTTGTTTGTGGCTGGGAGCACAGCAGTTTCTTTTTAAAGCAAAGTTAACCACAGTGTACTTGGAAGCCCCAGACAAAAGCTATTTAAAGTCTGAGGAAAGTCTCGCTAGCAGCAGAGGCCCTGGGTTTCTTCCCCGGCACAAACAGACAGAGCCATGTAAGAATGACAAAATGGCAGATGATAATTGTGCCCAAATGCCTCAGTGTTGTTTTAGTACAGTGAAGTGCACACACGCCCAGAAGGACCCAAGTCGCTCGAAGGCAGGGAGTTTTGTTTTTGCTTTTAAGAAGAAATGTGTTCCTTGAATTTCGAGAAATTCAAATGAGCTTGGTTTTTATGCTTTACTCTGGTAGAAAAAAAATTAAGATTTTTGTTGTTGTTTCCTGGAAGCTGCTTGTACGTCAGGTTGGTTTCCAACTCAGAGATTCCCCTGATTCTGCCTCCCGGGGGCTAGGATAAAAAGATATGCACAATCACACTTGTCTCAAATTACTTTTTAAAATTGCCACGTCCTGGATCCAAAATCAGGAACTGCAAAGGCGCCCACCCCGAGTCTAGGTGTCACTCTTTGACCTCCCTCCTCACCAGGAAGCTGAGCTGCCTCTCAGAATCCCGCTGAGGGTGGTAATAGCGAACATACCCACACCAAGAGCTGTTTCCACCTGTTCACGTTTGTCCGTTGCTAGGAAGAGACCAACACCCCACAGTAGTTTAAGCAGCAATAGTCATAGTTGGGAAAGATCTGGTTGGTCCGAGAAATGGGTTTCTTGGTTCCGTTTATGTATTGGAGCTCTAGAACAGCAAAGCGGCGAGCTTACGGTTGTGGAATTTTCCGATAAAGCAATCTCACTGGACGTTTGAATTGGAGTCTATGTGCCTATTCTGAAGACCTTCATATCGAGACCCTGCAGACTCAGTCTTACGGCTTACTACTTCAGTAACCACGGCATGTCTCCTTTGAGTCCCTACATACCTGTTGTCTTCACGATGAAAGGATAGACTAATCCACATCCAACTCCCCTCTTCAGAACCCAACAACGTACAAGCCAGAAGTGATGGGTCATGTCTGCCCTCTCAGCCACTGGGAGGCTAAGGAAAGCTGCCATGCATTGGAGACCGTCCCTGGTGACAGAGCGAGACCCTGACAATGATCCACGTGAAGTGGCAAAGGACAAGTCTGAAGCCACCCAAGTTGCTGTCGTTTGTTTTCGATTATTTTCCCTTCTTGGTGATATTGGTAAATTGATCTTGCAGTGGGTGAGAATGTGTTTTAGTAGAGGCCCCTGTGCTTCAGGTCCCAAGGGCCACCACTTAGAAAGTCACTAGATGACTCACAAAACAGCGTCAAGTACACTCACAGCCCAAACTCATTGCAAGCAGGTCTCAACGATTAATGTGCAGCCAGCTTGAAGGTTTCCCCTCAGGACCTGTGGGCTTCCTCATGTTCTTCTTCCCACTACGGCCACTCTTCACCAGCCAGGAAAACAGAACAAACTGTGTGATCCGTTTGCACACTGACACCAACTAGATACTCATTATCTGGTCTTCATCTTTGGGGTTTGCCCACGTATGGACTCCATGTACCAACCAACACTTCACCCTCCCAGAAGAAAGTCAGATGCTCAAGAGTTGAGGTGCCGTGACCTACCACAATTTAGGGATAGTAGGGAAATGCCACTAGCCAAGTTCTCTGGCTCTAGAGGGCAGGCTTCGCTAGGATGGCAGTCTCGAGCCTGCTTAGGTGACCCTGCTTACACAGTCACCATCAAACTTACTTAGAATACTGTGAGTCCTACCAACCTGCACATCAGTGAAAATGTGCGTAGTTATTCGTCTGCGATGGCCTGTGTTCCAGATGCTCCAACTCTTGCTTCCAGAAGTTCTGCATCCTGAGTTAACTGGGTTGAAGATGGGAGGGAGCCTGTGTCCCCTCCCTCTGCCCGATGCTTCCCTTCGCTCCCATCATCTTCTGTTCTCTCTCCAACCCTCGTGCCTGTCCTCATTGCTCGTTTGCTTGGCTGCAGTCTTAGCGTGGCTGCTTGTTGGCTGTCTTACTTAGTTCCCTGATCCTATGATAAAATACTAAAGCAACTTAATTGAGAGAGAGTTTGCTCTGGCTCTCAGCCCAAGGGTGCAGTCTATCATGTCAGGAAGACATACCGGCAGGAGAGGGGGCCACTGTGACTTCGCATCCACAGTCAGGAGGCAAAGGGGGAAGAAGGCGTGTCTCCCTTGCTTGGATCTCATTCGTTCATGGTCCAGCTGAGAAGAGGTGACACCCACAGTTGGTCTTCTTACCTCATTTAACCAAAACTAGGTAATCAATCCCCTATGGGCATGGTCAGGCCAGTCTTCTAGGTCATTCATGAGCCTGTCCCGTGGACAATCAATATTAACATTAACTGGCTCGTGGGCCTACTGGGTTTTCCTTTGTGGTGTTGCACTAGAAGCATCCTTCTCACTGAAAACCTGAGAGCATTCTCAGAATTCTGTGACTGTTTTCTTCATGTTGTAACCCCACCACCGCTCATCCTCTAAGAATGGGACATCTATGGAGACTCAGTCATTTCCAGGAGTCTGGTGGGGGGCTACTGGGCGTTGCTACCCTGGAACCGTGGGTGTCTGTCAAAGGCCTGACAGACAAGTGATGGGGTGGAAGATTATAGAGTCCATTTTAGAGCCCTGTTCTGGGTATCCAAAGGTTTTAACTTAGTAGACCTCTGTTGAAGTGTCGGCCATCCTTCGGGGCTAAAGGGAAGATGTGTTGGGGCTGGAGAGGGTGCTCGGTGGGTAAGAGCTCTTGCAAAGCACTCAAGTGTGGTTCTCAGCACCCAGCTCATAGCTGCCTGAAACTCCGCCTTCAGAGAGCCCAGTGGCCTCAGTGACCTCTATGGACACCTGCGTATATGTGGTGGACGTAATCTCTCTCTCTCTCTCTTCCTCTCCCTCTCCCTTTCCCTCTCCCTCTCTCTTTGTCTCCATGTCCATGTGTGTGTCCCTTTTTTATGCATGAACACATGCGTACACATAAATAAATTTTAAAAGGGCAAGAACCATGCCTAGGATTCTTGCCTCAAGATTCCACTCCCTAACCCCCTCCTGTTGTGTCTGTGGGGTTTCCCTCACACTTGGGGGGATGGGGTGGATGACAGGTGACCTGTGGAGCCAGAGTGAATCCCGAGTCAGCTTCCCCAGACTGGGTAGCCCAACCCTGTCCCTGGCTTTGGAGACAGGCTCTTTGGTGAACTGCAGGGACAGCCTTGGCGGATTTAGTCCAGCTTCTCACCTGGCATTTACTTGGTACTGAGTCTAATCCACGGTAGTACCTTTTGACTCTCTTCACCATTGTCTTAGATTTCGTGGAATAATGATATCAGCACACTAGGGGACCATTAGCAAAACATCATTTTAACATCAAAGCCCTAAAAATCCCAGTTAGGTGTTGGCACATGCCTTTCATCCCAGTACATGGGAGGCAGAGGCAGGTGGATCTCTGTGAGTTAGAGGCCAGCCTGGTCTATAAGAGCTAGTTCCAAGTCAGGCTCCAAAGCTACAGAGAAACCCTGTCTAGAAAAAAGAAAAGCAAACAAACAAACAAAAAACCAAAGAGACAAACAAAATCCCAGTTGGGAACTTTGGGGGCCATAGAATAATGTACCTAGGCAATCCAGGCAAATTAGAGTCTGCTAGACTCTCACTGAGGAAGTAGAGACAGAGGCGTGAACACCAACAAGGCCAGGTAGTGTGTCAAGGCTCACAGAGAGCAAGGAGCACCAGGAATTAGAAGCTTTGCTTCTGGGTCCTGACTCTTAGACAGACTGTCCTGTGACCTTGGACAAGGCAGGGCTCTCGCTTTGTTTACAAATGGGGGGATTGGACTAGAAAGCTCCCAGCAAACCTCCAGTCCCAACATTAGTCATTCCTTCTGGCCGTGGAGGGGAATTCTTTGGAAAAAGGGATCGGCTGACCTTGATCTGACTGAGCAGCTCTGACAGCCAAAAGAAAGGAAGGAAGGAACGCACACCTCCCCTGCCTGGCCTCAGTGCCAGGGTGCGTTGCTTCGGCCTTGTTCCAACTTCTGCAGCTCATCGCTTTGTCTCTTGGAATCACCCAGAACCAGGCAGCCTGCGCGCTGTGTGACCACCCAGTTTACCAAGCTGTCTGTCACCCAGTTGTCATTTCGTCTCACTGTGTGTCTGTGTGCAGCTGACGGATCAGAAAGTGGGTCTCGGGCTCCCTCGGAAGTGAAGTATGTTCTTCCTTTTGGGACTGATTCATGGCTTCGCCACAGGAGTCGGACATTGTCTCATGCTGGTGGTAGACATGGGCCTTCTGTGAGGCCAAGTTTAGACCAGAGCTCCAAGGCACAAGTGAGTAACTGCTGATGCACTGGGGTGTGCTGTGGCTGCTTCTCCAGCTCACAGCCCTGGGGGCCTGCCCCCCCCCCCCCCCCCCCCCCGCCGCCTCTGCTCTCCAGGTGGAGTTGTTTTGTTTTGTTTTTTCTTTTTCTTATATTCAGATTCTAAATCTACTGTCTGGCAGGCAGAGGTGACTCAGTGGCCCTGGAAAACAGCAGACTGGCACCCTGCTGTCTTTTGGGTGTGAACTTAGACTTGAACCCACTTGGTGGGATGAGATGAAGAGGCAAGATCTGAGCCCTGTCCCCTCTGGCAGGCGTAGGGGGCAGGTCATTCTCATGACCACATTGTAGGCAGAAGACTAGCCTGTACGATCTTCAGACATCGTTTTACTCCCAACCATGATAGGAAGGACAGTGAGCATACTTAGCAGATTATGAGACACCTCTGAAACCAGATATTCAGGTTAATACATAATCCCCCACCCAGGGGCGTAAATAATCGAATTAGCCATTAATACACAAAGAGAACAATGACAACCTCTCAGAAGTACTTGGTATGCTATATCACACCCCTTTCTAGACAACCCCTCCCGTTCCTCTCTGTAATAAGCTTTAGAAAAAGGTGAGCCTGTGACCAAACTCTTTTATCGTTCATATCATGAAAGAGGGAAAAGGACCACGTCTGGAAGGATCCTTGTTTGTGGCTTCCCCCAACCTCACTGTGAGAACCTCTCGCCACTCTCCACCCTAAAAAAGGATGGACATACAATCCTGTGTTTCCTGCACAAATGCATAGGCTGGCCAGACCGTTTTCCACATTGCCATGGAAATTGCCTCTCTCTACCGTAGCCTCAGTCCAAACCCCCAGTGATTAAGAAGCATGTGGACTAGCCACCTCCGACAGATCTGTACAGAGCAGGTGTTCCATGGTCAGTTTGGTTCCGGGGAAGTGTGTTGGGTTAACCTTGCTAACGTTCTAAAGGGTGATGCCCCTGAGAAGACAGGTCAGAGCTGTCAGGACAAACGGCCTGTGAGTGTCTACGCAGCTGGTAAATGTTTATTGAACAGCCCTGTGTACCAGGGATTCTGCTATACACTGGGGTGTAGAAGTAATATGTCTGCCACAGGAGTTTACATGTAGTGGGGAGACATATAATAAACAGGTAACCAAACAAGTCGAGCAGAACAGCTGTTCAGATGAAACAGGATGTCGGGCTACAGACATGGGGTTGGGACAATTTCTCTGTCTTCTTTAAAGTAAGTTCTGAAGAGCAAAAGGTGTGGTGGGGAGGAGAGAGAGAGAGAGAGAGAGAGAGAGAGAGAGAGAGAGAGAGAGAGAACACGAACCAGTGCACTGTCCCCAAGCAGAAATAAACTTGGCACATTAAAGAAACAGTGACTGGAGAACACAGCAGCGGGGTGGGGGTGGGGGACTTGGGATTGAAGAGCAGGCTGGGCCGGATCCCACAGGTTCCTGTGAGCACACTGGCTGGTCACTGTGGTGCTCTGGGAAGGGGCCAGGTGAAACCCATCTTGGAGGCATCTGGAGAAGAGTGCTTGATAACCAGGCTCTGTTCTTCCTATGTGGAGATGCTCCCATGCCCCTGCCCCCACCTCCAGCATTCCAGGGAAGAGGGGTGGCTTCCTCAGGCACCTGGCCTGCTCAGCTGTCTGGTGTTTGTTTGGACCTTTAGGAGAGAGAGATGTTCTTGACACAGAGTGGCTTCCTGGAGGAAAAAAACCACAAGCGTGACCTTGACCAACTTCTCATTAGCCAAGGCTCTTTCAGTTGGGAGTAGCAAACACAAGGCCAGTTAGGCGAAGTTGAAAGGCCATTTGTTGTGATGTGGGATTTATGGTGAATATGTTTTATTACCAATGGTTAATAAATAAGTTGCTTCGGGCCTATGGCAGGACAGAATATAGCAAGGCAGAAAATCCAAACAGAGATAGAGGAGGAAAGAAGGCAGAGTCAGAGAGATGCCACATAGCTGCTGAAGGAGAAAGATGCTGGAAATTCACCCGTAGGCCATAGCATTGTGATGACACATCGATTAATAGAAATGGGTTAACTTAAAGTGCAAGAGTTAGTTAATAAGAAGCCTGAGCTAATAGGCCAAGCAGTGCTGTAATTAATATAGTTTCTGTGTGATTATTCGGGTCTGAGCTGCTGGGAAATGAACGAGTAGTCTCTGCTTACATTGTTCGATGCCAAAGTCAATGCAGGGGTAGATCCTATCTCAAGGAATTGGTGTCAAGACGCTCTCTGACACTGGACGCTCTCCCGTTCTGTATTTGTATTGATTTTTTCTCTCTAGTCCTAGGAGACTCCCCTCCCACATGGAGTCTCTGCCTATTCCTTTGGAAGCCCTGCACTTTGGAATAGTTCCTTGAAATGTTCTCAGTTACCTCCCAAGAGTGCCAGCTGGTCAGGGTACTCCACAAGCCCAGGCCTCAAATGAGCCCTCTCGTCTCTTCACCGCAGAGTGTCTTGGTGTCGTCACTGCTCTGTGTGCTAAGCTCTACCCAGGGTCACCCAGGGGTCCCCAGGAACTTCAGAGCTCTACTCTGTGATTATCCTGAGACCCTGGGATTTAACCTCAGTTCCTCACCAGGAAGATAACCTCCTATAGGCCAGTGCAGTATTTCTTTCATGGGCCTCATGAGCTCAGAGTGGTATTGGCATGTAACTCAGTGTGTTTTTCTTTGCTTGTTTGTTTGTTTCTCGAGACAGGGCCTCACTGTGTAGCTCTGGCTGTCCTGGAAGTCTCTTTGTAGGCCAGGCTGGCCTCAAACTCAAGATCCCCCTGCCTCTGCCTACCAAGTGCTGGGATTAAGGGCTTGTGCTGCCACTGCCCAGCACACAGGATATTCTTAACTCCCACCTGTTAGGAAGAGCTTTGAACTGCATTAGCCCCAGGCTGCACTGTCTGGACACCACACCCAGACACCCAGGCATCTCTTTGCTGCCTGAGTTCTGACTATGGTGTGGCCTGCTCATTGCTGGGCTCTGTTCCAAACTGTGCCTGGTCCTCCAAGGGTTCCAGAGCCTTGTTGCATAAGGATCGCAAGCTAGTCCAACTTATAATTGATGTCCTCTCTGGCTCGTTATTGATGTGCTGGCTTTGGGTCCACATTCCAGATGAGTAACACTCCAAATGCCTGTGCTCTGGCCCCTGCCCATCTCCCGCACGTGGATGGGCAACAACCATTGGCATCTTTCTTTGTGTTTTCATTCGTCTCTCTGCCTTCCTCCATCCTCAGGGTAGACAAGCCTTATAGAGGTGGACCAGTTAGTTCATTTTTAAGGAGGTGCCATTGAAAAAGAAACCGTCTATCTGCCCAGATTGACTTTGAAATAGCTTGGATATTTCATGATTGCTCCTTGATAGTTAGAAGAGGGTTCTTTTGTTTGCTTGTTTGTTTGTTTGTTTGTTTTTCGAGACAGGGTTTCTCTGTAGCTTTGGGGCCTTCCCCAGAACTAGTTCTTGTAGACCAGGCTGGCCTTGAGCTCACAGAGATCCAACTGTGTCTGTCTCCCGGGTGCTGGGATTAAAAGCGTGCACCACCACTGCTTGGCTTTAAAAGAAGGGTTTTTGCACACACACCTGACATCTACAGCTGCCCCTCTGAACTCTTAACCTTGCCAAGTGGTCCAGGCATAAGGTCTTTCTTCACTTCTACTCCTCCCTCCTAGCACCTCCTTGTCTCTGAGATGCCCAACAGGAAATCTTCCAGAAAGGCATGGTTGGTAGTGCCTGGCATATACCTTGTCTTGTTTGGTATGATTTCAAATACTTGACATGAAAAAAAAAAGGACTGAAGACTATCTGTAGAATATTTAAAATTTTAAATTTATATTGAAGTAATATTTTAAGTGCATTGGCTTCAGTTAAATATATAGTTAGGACTAAATTTCACCCTTTTTTATTTTGTTATCTGAGTGCTGAGGGTGCTAGGGTGGAGGTGGGGCTCAGCAGGAGTAATGCCCAGGTTCCGTCCCCAACACCAGAGAGGAGGGGAGGTGAGGGGAGGAAAAAAAGGGAGAGGAGAGGAGGAGGAAGATGAAAGTAAGAGGGGAGAAGAAGGGGGGGAGAGAAGAGGAGGGAAGTATAAGATAGGGGAAGAGGGAGAGAAGGGAAGAGTAATAGGGGAAAGGAGGGGCAGAGAGGGAAAAGAGGAGAGGGGACAGGGTGTAGGAGAGGAGGGGAGGGAGGGAAGAGAAAGAATGGAAGAGGAAAGGAGGAGAGGGAGGGAAGGAGGGAAGGAAAGAGGAGAGGAGAGAGAGGAAGGGAAGAGAGTGGGAGGAGAACCTGCCCTCACACACAGAACTCACTGTGTGGCTCTAGGACACAATGCCGGTCAGATCATCTCTGAGAACGTTTTCTCCTTCATTCTCTCCTCTGTGGTTTTCCTGGCTCCAGTCACTGGCCTGGCAGGGTGTGGACATCAATGGCAAAGGCTCCATCCGGGCAGTCTCACCGCTTTCCTCTCCTGTGTTGAGTAGCACTTGGTTTAAAGCTGATTTTCTTCAACACATTCTCAGCTCGTGTTTTATTGCTAAAAACACACACATACAGGTTCAGTTCCAAACTCTCACGTCAGTTCCTTTATCAAGGAGTCAAATTTCTTCAAAACTCCCAAAGACAAATAGATTAGAACATTGCCTTTTGTAGCGCTTCAAGCATTCAGGGAAGCTCCTTTAATGTCACCTCATACGTATTAGGAAGGGGGTGTTGGAACAAAGAACTCAGACCTTACAGTTTTGCTGACTGGTGGATGTATCCATAAGTGAGAAAAGAACAGTTCTATTGTTCTATTTGGGACACACCATGTTCCTCAGTTCCTGTATTACAGTGGAAAGCCAACATCACCCTGATAACTCTAATTCAGTTCTGAACGATGAAAACTGATATTCTAGGTGACAACCATAGCAATAAGATAGATTATTTAATAACTGACTTTGTCTCCATTTAAACCACCATCATATAGTTTTCCTGCACAGACAACTGTATGGAATGGGTGAGAAAGACGGAATCATTTTCTTCCCTCTGAAACCCTGGCAAGCCCACATTTCACTCCACAGTTGATTTCGTTGACGAGGAAGCCCAGCTCACACCTCAGTTAGCACAGCCCGCACAAGACCTTGGCTCTTTTACTTAAAGTTAGCAAGATTTTTCTCTTGTGCTTTCTTTACTTTGATAAAATATTTTCTAATCCATCACCAACAACTTAGATCACTCCATTTCCTCCCCCTCCCCACTGCCAGGAAACTCTCCTGAGCCATCAAAGTGAAGCCACCAGGACTTCACGCTCCCCACAAACATGACTGGGAGTTTGGGAGCACAGCCCACACTTTGACAAGTCCCTCTGATAAGGGAGTTCGGAATACAGAAAGAGGGCTTGTTCTAAACTTGGAAAGTTTTCTTATCTGATAATCTTTTAAATCAGTTTTGTGTGGGATTGAAAAGCAATGCCCATGGATAGCTGAGGAAGGCTTATCTGAGTGTCTAAGGGTTCACATGTGTGATCTGAATGTGTGCGTTACAAACATTCTACGGTTAATGGAGGAAAGAGGATCCCGGGATCAGTGGTCATCTTCCAAGAGCTACGGGGGAGTGATTTACTCTGGATGTTTTCTAGTCAGAGGTTTAAAAGCAAACTCCTCGTTGTTATCAGTCTGTGGGCTTGAGTGCCGACAGGAACTTCAGAAGGGGCTTCCTCCAATCTCTGATTAATTGAGGGACAGGAGCCCTCCCTCAGCTCTGTCTGTACTGCCATACGCCTGTCTCTGCTCGTGAAACACACACACACACATCTTAGGGGATGTTCGTCTTTGCTGTAGTTTTACACAGTCTGATTTCAGACATTTGCTTGCTCACGTTCCTTGAGGAAGAGGAAGTAGAATGTTGTGTAATCGGATGGAATCTCAGGAATTAATGCTGATATTTGGTAAGCTGCTTCCTCTTCTTTGTGTGCCTAATTCATGCTTGTCTGGACAAATGTCAAAACTGCAACTCTCATCAGAAATGCATGTGTACGTGTTCATTTGTATGCACACCTATGTGCTTGTAGCTACCAAAGGTCATTGCCAAATTCTTTCTCTGTTTCTCTCCATTTTATATTTGATGTAGGCTTCTCACTGGATAGACTAGCAGGCCACTAAGTTACAGGGGTCCTCCTTTCTCTGCTTCCCTGACCACTACCAGAGTTAGGGTTATAGGTGTGTTTGACCACACTCAGCATTTCATCTGGATGCTGGGGATTTGAACTCAGGTCCTCATGCTTGCACACTGAGCACCATACTAACCGAGCCATTCCCTCAGCCTTCCTCACCAGAAATTTTGAACTCAAAACAAAAACTTCTGGGTTCTCAGTCAACTTTCAGGCGTACTTCTCTTAGAGATTTATTTTTGAATGAGTAGATACTTCACTACTGCCTTGTCTCTGAAGAGGTGAATGTATAGGCATGCTCAGATAGGTTTCTCTGTTTGGCTCAGAAAGTCCCACTTTCTCTTTTCCTTTGGACTGAAGTTCCTGTGGGAGATTTAGGTTTGAATGGAGAGGGAGCTGCTCAGACCACTGAAGCTTGTGTTGAGATACAGACACTTAAGCCAAAACAAAATTAGACACAGTCTATAAGGCCACCTGGCCCAACCTGAGGCCAGTTGCACTTGCTACAGAGATCCCAGGAGCAGCCTTCAGAGTGTTAGTCCTCAGCCAAGTGTGACACATGACTGTGTGTTCCTCACGGTCCTCTCGGGATGCCTTCCAGCAGCTTCTTAAAGCCTGTTCCAAGCCTAACACTTGAGGGGGGAGTATCTAATCACTTCAGATAAACTGACCTGGGCCTGTGGAGTTCTGGCAGCACACTACTCCCAGGAGGGGACCAGAGAGGCCGGCCACTTCTATGAGTTAGAAATCTGCTCTCATTGGCTACTGTGCTTTAGAGGAAAGAACTTTCTAGCGTTCCCCTGTGCCCAAGGTTTGGGGCTGAGAAGCTAATTAATGATTGAATCCTATCATTTGCCTACAACCCCAAAGTCCCAAGTCTAATCTTGGAGAATTACGTCTTGAACGTGATTCGTGCAGATCCATATCCTGAGCCTGTCTTCCATATACCCTGGAACAGCACTGTTAGCAGTGAGAACTGTGAGGAACATGGATGCCAACGACGTTCTGGTGAGGTCCCCTCCCTGTGCGCTACTTCTGCATGCTTAAATGTCTGCATGCTGCCTGGTTTGGGGTTTTGTGTTTTTTATTTTGTTTTAGTTTTTGATTTTTTTTGTTTGTTTGTTTTTCAAGCAATCTGTCTAGTACTTCTTCCATACTGTGAAGGAAAGCAGGGCAGACGCCAAGCCACGATGCAAGTCTCTACACTGAAAGAACGTCTGTCGTGAGTTTATTTTGAAGCCAGAAACAGGCTGCCTCAAACTGCAGGCGCTGACTGGAGGCCTGGAGGATGTGCAGCTGAAGTCTGGTGGTCAGTTTCTACCACTGTGGTAACGAACCCATCTTGTGCCACCAACGAGGAAAGCTGTTATTTAGAAGGGAGGGGCCCATTTTAGGATTCTGTGTTAGCTGATATATATAATAGAAACTTTTATGTTGCAGGAGCGAGAGCAGTTTGCTTAACGTCAGGTTTGCCTACTCCCTGTACAACAGAGACTTTAAAAGAGCTGCTCCCCATTAATGCTGTGACTCGAGCCCAGGGCCTGGACCATGTAGACAAGCAGTCTACTTTGACAGCTTTTAGTGAAATAAGTTAGCCTGCTGCCCAGCCAGCTGGCCCCTCCCGCGTGGTTGTGATGTACCCCGCGAGTTGTGGGGTCTGTCGGACCCTCCGCGTTTCCCCAGCTTCCCAATCTGCCTGTCTTCTACCCGCATGAGTTACAAAGCAAGGGGTGTCCGTGGCAGCTGCTGGGTGCACAGCCAAGTGTGGAGCCTTGCCTCTGCCCTCACAGCCACTGTCTAGTGGGGAAATGGTGTGGAGGGAAAGAAGGGAAAAAAGCTTAAGGGCCGTGGAAAAAACAGTCAGATGGCGTGCTGCAAAGTCCCATGGAGGATAGTCAAAAGTGAGCAGAAGAGGGAGGGTGGAGATCGAGGGTGGGGTTGTGGGAAATAGAGGCATATTTGAGAAGCATGAGTCATTCAGCATTGAGAGAAAAGTCTAGGGAGGTGAGCGAAGCCACGCTGGGGGAGTCTGGCTGTGGATGAGAAAAGGCTAGAGGCTCGGGGGCCATCAGGATACGGCAGATGCAGGGGATGTGGCTGCCTAGGTGAGGACGCGGTGCTCGGCTATGGCTGTGCATTAGAACCACCCGAGAAATTCAAAATGAAACAAAACTGGACAGTTCCCACACAAGAGCAATACTGTCTGTTGTCAGTTTTATATCAGAGCTATACTATGTATGGGTCTAATAGGAATAAAGATCCACACTGTAGCTACCAGAAGCCGGGAGGACAGTGGGGAGAAAGGATTGAGAGGTCCGGAGATGGAGGTGGGTAGGAGAAGTGACTCCTAACACTCGATGGCACAGCAGAGTAGCAGGCTATCAGTCATTTCCTTTTGTGTCACCACCTGTACCAGTCAGATGGGAGCACGTGGCAGGGATGGGAGCACGTGGCAGTGATGATGGGAGCACGTGGCAGGGATGGGAGCACGTGGCAGTGATGGGAGCACGTGGCAGTGTTGGGAGCATGTGGCAGAGATGGGAGCACGTGGCAGTGATGATGGGAGCACGTGGCAGTGATGATGGGAGCACGTGGCAGTGATGGGAGCACGTGGCAGTGATGGGAGCACGTGGCAGTGATGGGAGCACGTGGCAGTGTTGGGAGCATGTGGCAGAGATGGGAGCACGTGGCAGTGATGATGGGAGCACGTGGCAGTGATGATGGGAGCACGTGGCAGTGATGGGAGCATGTGGTAGTGATGGGAGCACGTGGCAGTGATGGGAGCACGTAGAGGTGATGGAAATACATGGCAGATGCCACTCGCCAAGGTAGACAAGATGAGAGAGAGAGGAAGGAGCTGGAGACCAGGTGTAACTTTAAAAGCATGTTTCTAGGGACCTACATCCTCCAGCTTGACCGCACTTCCTAAATTCCCACCAGCAGCTGGGGACCAGCTGTTCCACACGTGAGCCTTGTGGGGAGGAGGTTCCTATTCAGCCCACACCAACACCAAGAAATGATTCACATCCCAGGTTATAGATGAACTGGCCAGCCTCATCCCTCATGCAATACCACACTGTGTGGTCTGAACTAAACATACTCTATTCAGTGAGTATGCACAGGTACAACTGTGTGTATGTCAGCTTGGTTCTTTTTGTTTGTTTGTTTTTGTTTACTTGATTTTTTTCATTTTTTTTTTTGAGACAGAGTTTCTCTGTAGCTTTGGAGCTTGTCCTGGAACTAGCTCTTGTAGACCAGGCTGGCCTCAAACTCACAGAGATCTGCCTATCTCTGCCTCCCTAGTGCTGGAATTAAAGGTGTGTACCACCACCGCCCGACTGTCAGCTTTGATCTTAAGGATTCTAGTTTAGTCCATCTGGGATGTGGCCCAGGTATCTAAGAGTCCTCCATGATCAGGGACTCCAAAATGAAGCCAGGGTTGAGCACTGCAGGCTTAGGAAAGATTGCGATTCAGAGGGTGGGGCCTGCTGGAGAGTGTAGAATGGACACAAGTGTTCTGGACCTTAGACCATTTTTGTGATAGCAAAGAGTCTATGGTCCTGCAACTGCAGACTGCATTCTCACTGCTCCTGGAAGGACAAAACAAAAAACCTTTTGACCTCTTTCACTGGGCATGTCTTGGGATGCTGGCCTCAGCCAAGAGAGGGCTGCTTCAGTCACCTGTGGTTCCAGTACTTCAGGGACAAATGGGGACTCTAAAATAGCATGCTACCCCTCTGGAGGGCTACGGGACAGCCTCTCAAAGGATGTGCATAGACCTTACCAGAAGCACTTTTCAGAGCCTTGGAGTGCACGCTCAGCATGTCCCTCCTCTCCAGTAGTACTTCTTTCCCTGTTTTTCTTCTCACCAGAAGTAGGACTTCCCGTAACCACCACGCCACAGGCACTGTGCCAGAACCACCAGAAAGGCAGTGAGATGGCACAGGCTCTGAGAGCCACATGAGCAGCAGACACAGTGTGCGCCTGGTTGGGTCTAGGCAGTCCCTAGCAAACCCAGACACTTGTCTTTCTCCCCAGAATTCGACTCTTTAGGGGAGACATTGTCTGTCAGAAAGGCAGGTAGTGACATGCTCATTTGAATTAAATTGAAGCCATGCTGCTCGGGGTGACAGCAAGGGGTGGTGTCACAGTGAGACCCTTGGCAGTGGCCTACACATATCCAGCTGTGTGATCCAGTCCTTATGCTAAGCCCTGCACGTGTAGCGCATCCACTCCTCCCAACAGCCTGTTCCGTTATTCATTCTTTTATTATTTCCAATTACAGAGAATATTTATGTACCCAAGACAGAGAATAGATGGAGTAGAAATAGGGCAGAGATTTTTTTCATAAATAATATGAACTAAATTTACACTTCTAATATTTTAACAAAAAGTAAAGTTTGTACATATTCAGTATAGTGTTCTAACATTTTAGGCAATTGTTTAAATATATAGTATACATCTTTATATATAAGCTTTTTCAATGTGCAGGAAGGTCAGTTCTTTGAGGAGGTTCATAAGCAATGTATTTGAAGATCTCTGGCTTTGAGCCAAACAGCCCCAGCTAAGACTCTTGGCTCAGTCCCTGAGCAGTGCTGGCCAAGCCCCACCCTCCCTGAGGCTCAGCCCTTGTATGTAGAAATGAAGACAAGTGTCTCTTTTCAGCAAGGTTGTTGGAAAGATCAGATGAGCTATCCCAAGAAGAGGCCTGGCTTGCAGCCCACTCTGCTGAATAATAAGAATCATTAACACAGTTGGCATCTTGGAAACCTTCCTGGCATGGGAGGGGGTCCACTTAAGTGAGCTCTGTGACCCCCCATTTGCTAAGCGCAATGGTTTCCACATTTGTTCCCATGGAAATCTCATGCGTAGTGGGAGCGTGATGCAACTAGGCTCCATGTCTCCCATTGCCTTCCCTTTCCACACTTCCTCAAAGAAAATCTCCAGACATGGCTTCTCCAAGAAGCCTTCCCGGGAGACGCAGGACCACAGTGGCCTTTTGTGCCCATCATGCCAGGAACTTCATCAATAGCGATGGGCTGATGATGAATTCTGGGCATGGGGTAATAAATGAGGCAGGCGCTTCTCTCACCCTCACCAAACTAGAGATCTAGCAAGGAGAACGGGATGTCACCAGTTGGCATGGTGACAGCAGCAGACCAACAGGGCCAGGGGAAGAAGCCCAGAGAAAGTTACCCACCAAGCTAAGGTCACCAGCAAGAGTGTCCTAGAGAAAGAGTTTCTAAACTAAAGTGTGGGCTGGGTTCTGAGAGCTGAGATTTCCCTGATGCAGCTGTGGAGACCAATGTTTACTGGCCTTGAGCTTGATGTCACACATTTCCTTGCCTCCTGGACAATGGCATATACCTGGCAAACATAATCTCCTGTAAGTCTTGTGTTTACCTGTCTAGTTGCTCAATTATGCAACAGCACAGCAAGCAGGTAGTAGGTGTTAATAATAGGAAAAGAGGTCTTTCGGAAACCCTCCTGCTGTGTCTTCTCTGGGTCTGAGCGGTGCTGCATGAAACCCAGGCTAGCCAGACAGGGGTTACCAGAATCCCACCTGCTGGTTCCGAAGGCATTAATCCCTAGGAGGCAATATTCTGATGTTCACAAGTGGCTCCAAAATCACGATTTACCTGGGCGCACTTGGCCTGCAGAAGGAGTGTATGTCCATGGATCCCCAGGCTGGGGCTCTGGGCCAGTGAGTGGCAATGACAAGCCTTGTCTCAGCCTGCATCTGCTGCCCCAGACCAGAGAAGAGCAGAGTCATCAGTGGGGATGAGAGGGCAGGGTGGCCCGTTCACACTCGCTCGCTCGTTCTTAGCAAGTCAGATCCAGTCACTCAGCTGACGCCCTCAGCTTTTCTTGCTGCCCCAAAGTGACCGTTGACCTTTGCCAAAGCCCCGCCCCCCCCGCCCAGCTCACACATTTCACGGTATTCTGTTCAAGCCCACAGAGTTCACAGACTCAGGGAAACAAGCACTATTTACCAACAAAGCAAAGCCAACTGGGATTGGGGATTCCTTTTAAGACCCAAAATGAAGACCTTCTGTGTTGTTTCAGAATCTTCTATTTGTGGGATGTTCCTGGAAAGCCACAAACCAACTTCTTGTGTTCCTCAGAGAATGAACCTGATTCCCACACTGACAAACCATCCGAATCTCATGGTTGGCTGCAGGGAGTTGGTGGTACCGTGCTGGCAGCCTAACTCCCCATCCCTCTGCTGAAGAAGGCCACACTTAAGGCAAATCAATCTGCGAGTTTTCCAGCTTCCCACCTTCAGTGCTGACGCTCTCTGTGGTCACGATAAAAGAAGTTGCTCAATGAGGGAGGCTTCACTGGAGACTGAAATCCAGGGGGCAACGGAAGCTCAGTGTGGGAAGCCAGGCCCAGAGAATTGGCCTCAAAACTTTGACCCACTTGTGAAGTGTTTGGTTCATAGATCGGGGTGCTCAAGGCTTACCTTGCCCCAGAGACGGATACCAGCCACTTAAACCAAGCCAGATCCAATCGCTTCCAGGGTACCTCTTTCATGAAAGCAGGCCTGTCCTGACTGAATTCTTTTATGTGCCTGTTTGTGGCCCCAGTCACTTGATCCTGTCCCGTGAATGTGGTTGGCTTTTGTAAGCATCCACAATCAGGATGCTTCCTCCCTCCTGGACCACAGAACAGACAGCGTTTCATCTACAGCGAGAACAGGCTCCTGATCTAATGGTTTCCAGGGTTCCATTTCCACAATGATAAAAGGTTTCCACCCCAAATCCAGCCCCTGCTGTGACCCTGGCTTAGGACCACTTAGAAACATGCTGTGCTCCACAGCCTTCTTCTGGAGGGGACATCTGGCCTGTGTGGACATTGTGGCTTGCTGTCATCTTCTCTAAGGCCCATGCCAGGTAAACATCCAACATGGGCCAATGCCTCCAGCCAAGTGAGGCTGCTGCTGGGACCAGTAGCCACTTTCTGTTAGCCGGGGAAGGACCGCCGTTTGTTATTGTCTCGGAGCTGACACCATGCCAATCCACACATCTGGAATCGGTTAGGAAGAAAGAAGAGCATGAAAGCCAGGGTTTCATGACCCTGCCGTCTTCCTCTCCGCTGGTTAGAAGCGGTAAGTGGGCCTTCAGCTTTTCTCCTTTAGTATGGAGACTAAAGGGAAAAAGAACTCACAATGGCACAGCGGATTGTTTCAGAGGGGCTTCGGTGGGCTCTGTGTCTAAACAAACACTTGTTTGAAGCTGCACGCCATGCTGTTCCTTACTCACACGCCAAGTCTTTATGAGCCCAGCCTTGAGGTCCAGGTCCTTCCTGAACTTGGCCGACTCTGCCGCATAGTCCCAACGGCTCGGTAGAATTTGCACTTTTTGGGTTTGGTCACACAGAGAGAGTCAGGCCACAAAGACACACACTTGCTCCCTTCCTTGCCTTCTTGAAACTGCAAGCAGTGTTCAGCCGGAGCCTGGACAGTACCAACATGGGATGCTGATTGGTGGTCCTACAGATGACATCAGGATCCGACATCAGGATCCACAAGTCCTCGGGGGCTACTTTAGGGCTTCTTGCTTTTGGAGAAGTGGTCCAAAGAAAAATCAGGTCTAATTTTGAGAAGAATGAATGAATCAGGCCTAAGGATACTGAGTATATGCTATACCACGGAGAAGAGGTAAAGGAGGGCTTAATGTAAAAAGTCAGGGTTGTGGTTTTTTTCTTTTTCTTTTTTCTTTTTTCTTTTTTTTGGCCAGTCAGTCTCGGTATATATAAATGTGACTTCTCTGGACTCTCCTGAGTCTCCTGAATTATCAAGTACTAACAAGAACCAGAAAGCCAGCCCAGCAGTCTTGGCTCCAGTTTCTGCCTGAGGAGCTGCCGTCTACCTCACTGACACAGCTTCCTTTCGCCCAGATGATGAATCACCTCTTCTGGGAAGACTCTGGGACCCCTGCCCCCTCCCTGCTCCCCTCCCTGCCCACACCAGCTGTATGGGGTGGCGTGTGGTTGGTACTTCCCTTAGGAGCTACTTTTGCGTAGAGTCTTGTATTAGGCGCTGATTTCACCGTGTGTGCGTCTGGCTCTCTATGGGGCCGAGCGCTTCCCCCCCAGGCATGACTCACTCCTGTCTGGAAGCAGCCCACTACAAGCTAGCTCAGGCAGATGTGAAGACCCCATCAAGACCCACTTTCTGGAGTGTGCTGGCTTCTGAAAACTGTCAGGACGTTTTTCAAAGGGCTGACTAATAGGATCAGCTTGGCTGCTAAGGTGGCTGCTGAGTTAGAAATGATGTAACTCTTTTGTTGTCTGAAGACTTTGATGTCCTAAACATTAGACAATGCCATTAGTTTAACCAGTTCTCATATATGCAACTTATATTTGATCAGTATTGAAACAAAGTATTCAAAGTTTTTTCTTTCCGTGTGCCTGGCATAGTGTTGCCACATGTCCTTGGGCTGTGTGAGCCACCCCCTCTACCTGGGACCTTTAATTCTTAGTTCATGTGATTCCCTGGTGTTTTGAAGAAAGGGTGTCTGCTTCACAGGTGTGAGTTCTTGTCCAGAGGGAGCGGCACTGGGAAAAAGAGTTCTGCCCTGCCCAAGTCAGACAGAGCTTAGAGCTTTAGGTGGAGAAGGCTAAAGAGGGGTCTAGACAGTCTAAGCAGATGATAGAGGCTGGCTGTCACCTACCAATGTGGACCTAGGGAACCCGAGAGCTGACGAGATTGCCCCGTGGGTAAAGACACTCACTGCCAAGCCTGAGGCCCGAGTCCCATCTCTCATCTGTCCTTGGAACCAATTTGGTAGAAAGAGAGAAACGACTCCAACTCGGACATGTATCCTGTATCAGGCGTGCACACACAGAAAGTAAATAAATAAATGTATAAAAAAAAACCCTAAAAGCATCCCTTGTATGCTGAGAGAGTAAATTATTTTCTGGGGTCTAGACAACCCCTGGTTTGAGGACTGCGGGACATCCCCTCCAAGAGGCCCCAGGATACAGAGAGTGAAATATTAGTCCTAAGTTACCTAGGGATCCACGCAGATGCCAGGGATGTAGTACAAACCTAAAGATGTAGTCCTTCTTCACCTTGCAAGGTGAGTAGCTGCTTCCTTGTTGCACTTCTAGGGATTGAACCCAGGGCTAGGCAAGCCCTCCATCATAGGCTGCATCTCCAACCTGCTCAGTCACATGTTTATATTTTTGTCAAAATTCTAGATGCTTCTTTAGAGTTAGCACCTGCAGTAGGGTTGTCAAGAGGGAGTAGAAAGTCACAGCTCAGGGACCAGCAGTGTTGCTGGCCAATTGGAATCCTCCTGTGGAGCCTGGGAAGCTCCAGTCCTCAGAGACTCACCAAGCTGTTGGTAAGAAGTGTTCTTGTAGCCAGGCAGTGGCGGCTCACACGCTTAATCCCCCATTCAGGAAGCAGGGCAGGCAGATCTCTATGAGTTCAAGGCCAGGCTCCAAAGCTAGTCTCAAAACAAAACAAAAAGTGTGTTCTTGTATGCTGGGAGGTGAGGCCTGTTGTTTACTTGATAGGGCATCTCACTGTGTAGCCCAGGCTGGCCTGGAACTTGCTGTGTGAGTGGTCTGCCTGGGTACGTGACACTAATTCAAACAACCTTGACTCTGAGGTGAACTGGACATTTGGCCCAGTAGCTCTGGGCTTTTTTCACTTTGGTGGAAAAGAACACTTGGCTACCACTCTCCTCACCAAAGCTGCTGCTTTCACCAGAGTGACCTCGGGAAGCTGGGTGGGTTTGCTCAGTGAACCTCTATGCAGAGAAATTGATAGGGTTTCAAAAGCTACATGGCTGCCCTACATGGTGAGGGGTACATCTTCAAACTCCTCCAGGGATAGACCTGATTGGGGCATTGAGGAAATGAAGAAAAGGTAGACACATAAGAAAGCTCGGATTGGGTGGGTGGGACTCTCTGGTGAAGAACCTGCAGTGTCTTGGAATTGCAGTGTGTTTATTACACACAGTTGAACAGGTAGGTGGGGTTATCACACACAGCTGAACTTGGAGGCAGGATTAGCTAATGTCTGTAGGAGCCATCTCTGTAGGGAAGCGGACTTTAAGCATAAAAGCTGGGGAGAGAAGGTTAATGATGGGTATTTTCTGCACACACTGTCAACGTTCACACTTGAATCCCCAGGAAGGCTTTCTATCCCTTTGAGCCTCGAGGGAAGGGAGGGGCTTTGCCATTTCTCCATGAATCTGGTGCTACGGTCCTTATCATGGACACCTATCATATATCCGTGCAGGATTTCACACCAGAGCACAACACACATCCACTCAGGATTTCACACACTCAAGTATTCCTCCACTCCCCACAGCTTGCACGGTGGTTTGGGGTAGGGCAGGCTGGGGCAGGGGGGTTGCTTTCTTCAATATGTTGACTTTGCTTTGCTGACTTTGTGGCCACTCTGGTGGGTTCCTTTGATTCTCTCAGCCTTGGCTTCTTTGTATGTGGAGTAGAGAAGATGGCAGTACCCAAGCTATAGGATTCTCTCGAGGATGGGAGGGCTTAATGCAGGCCTTTGGTAATCCACTGATGGCTCGGCATCCTGTGTACACACATGCCCATTTCTGACGCTCCTCTTCTGGTTCTTCCTGGCATCTTTCTCAGGATGCCTTTCTTCCACACAGTCTGGAGGGACCACAGAGACTGGTCCTTGTTTTTGTTGCATTCAGAGACAATCATCCAAGTCTGTTATCTGTGTCCTCTTTATCACTACAAATGCTGTGCCCTTCACTAGGAGACATCGTGTGGTTTGTGAGCATCTCAGTGTCCACCATGTCCTAGGGACTCATCTGGAATCCCATGAGTGGAACAGCGAGGAGGAAGGTGCCGGGGGAGATTTGTAAGATTGAGGGGTAGGGTGCAGCTAGCAGATAGAATACCAACAGACCTTCTCTTGTATCCTGTCTTCCTGGCTGGGCCTACTGTCTTACTGGGTGTGGTTAATGGAGGGTTGGGAGCAGTACAAACTGGGTTTCTTATGGCTCTCTGTATGGGATTTAATTCTATCCTTTCAGGGCTGGGCAAAAATGCGGTTCAGGGCAATATCAAGTTTCGGAATGTTGAAACAAATGACAGACTCTCACTATCCTGCCCTTCACACATCACTTATTGTAGCATGGCTTTGAATGTCTGGGATGTTCTGGGCAGAGTCGGGTGACCTCTGGAGAAGGGCATTCTTAGGATTGGGCCTCAGTTAGAAGGATGGCTGCCGCCGTCACAGCTGCTCCAGTCCGCCTTTCCCTCTGACAACACTGCACCTAAGGAAGTAGAGACTTCCTTCCTCTTGGTCTTGAGGGTCTGCCAGAGAGTCAGCGTGTGACTTTGGGCGCACCTTCTTGGGGACTCTTACTCCTTCATGCTTGAATGGGATGTTTTCAGTGGGCAGCCAGGGGAGGAAGCCAGGAACAACATTCCTCAGAGCTCTTCAGAGTTGTAGCTGGAACCAGAAGCCACGCATGGCTGTGTAGTCCTAGACATACTGGCGAGTGGCCCCCTAAGCAATCCCACCGAAGTCCGTCTCTAGTCTAGACCTCTCAACTGGAAAAAGCAAGAATGCACAAAAAAAAAACAATTTAGACAAGACCTTTCAAAATCAGCAGGGCAGCCCACTGATGGGCCATAAATATCAAGTTGATTCCATGCTGTCTTATTTTGGGGTACATAAAAGGACCACTGAGAAAACACCCAGGCTGTCTATCGAGACAGACTTTCACCCTCAAAAAGAGAGGCCTCATCAAGTGGGAAAACCCAGGAGGGAAAGCCAGCTGAAAATGCTCCAGCCCAGAAAAATTAAGAAATTTGCCTGAGCAAGACCGTAAAGTTGGTTATGCAAGTGCTAATACATGTGCCCAAGACAAAGAAGAGCAGGGGGAAGCTGGTGTGGATCTGTGTGTGGGAAGAGAGGAGGAGGTGTGTCCAGCAGGAGCTGACAGGAGCACATGCGCAAGCTGATGAGGGGATAATTTCCAAGGGGACTGAGTGTCAGGTGCACAGAAGGAGGCAAGTAAATCATGCAATCTTTTGCTCTAGGTGATAAGGATGGATTTTCCACTGATGTAGTCTTTCCCCTACATTTTCCGAGCTTTTTGTAGTAAAGCTGTGTTCCTTTTTCTGTACGTCAAAAGAAGAAAACTCAACAAAGCAGTCTGAATCTTCTTCCATAAATAGTAGCCATCAGGAGTGTCTAGGCGAGCAGAGTTTGGGGGTTGGAGTAGACAGGGGATGCTGGGAAAGTGGGTGAGAGAGTAGGGTAAGAGATGATGTTAGGAGCTGGCTATGGGTCGGTAAGGGAACGACAGGAACCTGGGTGTTCAAGGGTTAGAGAGCGAGCAGAAGCTTTGAGGAGAGACTTGGAAAGAACGTTTGTCTTGGTAACAGAGGGCATATGGGAATCAGAAAGGGAGGAGGTTCAAATCCACATGCAGGGTTTCCTGTCTTGAATGGTGCCATCCGCAAGAGTATCAAAAAGATATGTTGGCCCAGAGAACTGTGTGGACGCCTGGACTTTGGAATGCAAGGCCACCTGGTGCTATCTAGCTCGCTGGGGCCATTGCCTGCCTTGGAGAGAAAGAAAACACAAGCAGAATGGCGTGGGTGAGGTTGGTCCCACAAGCCAGCAAACCGTCATCTGTGGGCATCACTCTGCAAAAGTATTTGAGGTTAGGCAATTAAAGCAACCCCAAGGACGCCTCCAGGTTCTCCTCAGAGATTTCAGCTGTGCCAAATCAATGAAGCTCTCTTTATGAAAAATCAATTTCCCTGGAAAACAAATTTGGGTTCTAACCAGCAAGTAGCATTTGGCAAACTCTCATGAAGAAAGCCAGTGTTTGGAGAAGAGAGGGAAACAGCAAGCCATTGAGTGGAGCAAGCCTGGGAGAGAGCCTGGTGCTGTTTCAGGCTGTGACAGCTGCCGTCTCCATCAGCTGGGAAATGCAAAGCTGTGGCTTTGTTTCTGAGATCTTACCACCACAAGCCATGGTCTGTCCTAGCCTGTTGGAGTGCTGGAAGCGGGGAGGGAGAACGGAAAATGATTTGGTGCCCCATTTCCTCTCCCTGTTCAGTGTGTAGAGGACACTGGCTATCAGCAGCAAGATCCGGAGCAAAAGCCACTTGACTGTCACACCTCAGTGGCCATCCAGTGGGAGCTAGTGTCAGCACAAGCTGAGAGTTCCTCTGTTCTTGTTTCGTGGGGGCAAATATTCCAGGATATTCCCTTTGGGTCAATCATTTGACTTGTACTCTATGGTCACCTGCAGGTTATCAGTCTAACGTGACCTCATAGGCCCAGGTTTCTAGGGAACGACACAAAGGGACCCTGTCATAATGTGGAGCCCCATTCTGTAGGTCTGAAGAGAGTTTTAGAGTCTGCACTTCTAGCACATTCTCCGGTGGTGTGGATGCTGCTTTCTGAATATCACATCTGGAGTGGCAAGGCTGTGGCTCTGGAAAGTCAAATCCCACACGGCACCACGGTCACCCCTTACCTGTAGCAAATGCGGCGGCTTCTCGCCTGTGTTCCTTACATGGATAGAAGTACTGTATGACATGTGACACAGGAAACAGGGTTCCCAGATCTGACACATACGCTCTTGGAAATCCCACGCAAATATGCCTTCCTATTCCTTCTAGGCTGTATGAGGAGCAGGCTGGAGAGGCTGAGAATCCTCTGGAAAAGGTCTGACCATTTCCCTTGATGCCCAAGCCTTTGAGGGGGGGAACAGTAGAGCCAGGCCTGAACTGGCCTGTTGCCTGCCTGCCTCTCGCCCACGGACATGGGATCCCGTGCAGAAAGCTCGTTGGAAACTCTGGTTTGTCTTCTGCTACTGAAGGCTCATTGTCGAGTGTTCCCAAGTTGTTTACACATAGCTTCTGGTGATCTTGTTTGTGCCACAAAACATGAAAGCCACCGTTTTTCTAAAGTACCTGGAAGAAGTCTAGTAATTATTGTTCCAAACAAGCCTCATTTTCTTGTGTTTAGATTTTCTAACATGGAAAGAAAAAAAAAAAAAAGCTCCCAAATGAAAGGACTGTTTTGCCCTGGCAGCTCCGGGCCATGGGGCTGGAGGACCTCCCCACACAGCGACATCACCGTCTTTGAGGCAGCAGCTACTACCATGGGGGGTATGTTTATATTTCTCCCTTTTATGGGGACGGGCAGGCGGTGTGGAACTTGTGGTGGAATTTTTAAAAATATCTAAACAGTAACTGAAGCGTTACTGTGATCTCCTCGGTGAGCTCATGGAAAAGCTCAAGTCATCCAACGTTAGTTTTATAGAGGGGAGTGAGGACGGTGAGATCACTAGCCAAGTTCAGACCCCCTCCGTCTTGCCAGAGATGGGGGTGCTGGACTGGAAGGTGGAAAGCAACCGCTTCCCGAGCTCCTCTCCCCAGTTAGCAGGGTTTCCTGGCCCGAGGGACGCTTTCTGGGATCAGGCCTGCACTTGACTCTTTATGGGTGTCTTCCAGCATCCTGGACCAGGCAGTCATCGCGTTCAGAGATGCTTTCTAACAGAGCAGAGGTTGCTTGGCTTGGCTTTGTGTGCAGCCTTTCTCTCTGTTTCGAGTTTCTCCATCAAGGCCTCCCTCGTCCCACTGCATCTCCACCCATGGGGTTATCAGCCTCTGCTCTGCTTGTACCTCCCTCCATCAGATCATTGAACAGCTCTTGTCTCCTGTCCCCTCACTGGAGAATGGCTTCCAGGTCTGAGTCGCTGGATCAGGCTGCCTGTGAACATTCCATGGAGATGAATCAAGTGTACCTCAAACTCATCAGGTCCTGAGCTACTCATCTTTCCCTGGCAGCGTTCCGCCATCTCCATGGCCTTCACATGAAAACAGCCGCAGCAGCAGCCATCGTGATGCCCGAATCTCAAACACCTCACTCACCCTCGATGCTTCTTTGCCCCCAGTACAGAGTGTGTCAGTTGCTTTACTGCTGCGATCTGACAAGACACAGTTTCAGAGAGGAAGGTTTGTTTTGGCTCACGGTCCACATGATGCCATTGTCCACCTTCCGTTGTGGCTGAGAAGGCAGGCAGTGGAGGCTGCTCACGTGCATTTCTGCAGATCACAAGGCAGAGAGCATGGGGAGTGTTCATGTTCACCTTGCCTTCTCTTTCCCCTCTTTTTCCAATCCAGGACTGCAGCCTGTGGCATGGCACCATCCCTATCCCATGTGGGTTTTTCCCTTCCAGCTAGTCTTTGGAAACACCATGCAGACACACTCAGAGCTGAGTGTCTCCGATGCCCTGGGCATTTGTCAGTCTGAGTCAGTTGGTAAGCACAGTTAGCTATCACATGTAGCTCGTATGTTCCCCTGAGACTGCGTATCTCCTAGACATACCTCCAATACTTCTCCCTTCAGCTCCAACTCTACCACAGTAGCACAAGCTCCTATGTGGTCCCCTCCTGCTCAGCCGACCCTCCTGCCTCCCATCTTGCCTTATTTTATCTGCTCCCCTCGAAGCCTGCTCATGACACTAACTCTGCCCTTTGCTTGAGCCCCTAACACTGGCAGGATTCTTAGTTTAGATCTGACCCCTGCTATTCGCCTGTCTTCTGCCCGACTCTTGTCTCCACCCAACACGCTTCAGTCAACTGACTAGCTTAGCATCCTCATTTTGCCTGACTAAATCCTGTTCAGACTCCAGATCTAAAAGCAGATGCTATCGATTCTACCTGATTGAGGGGCCTACTCCAAACTCCTAAGGCTCCAGCTGCCTCTCTCCATGGTATCTTCTTGGCTAGGTCCATGCTCCCCACATCTGGGAACTCACCCCTGGGGCTAGTAGAACCAAGTAAGGGGAGGGTGATTAGTAGGTGCCAGGGTGCCTGCTCACCTCCTCGCATGCCTTGAGCTCCTCCAGGGCACACTCCTAGCATCTATCTGGCATTCACAGACTTTTACCGAAGCCAGGTGAGGGATTCCTGATTGCCAAGGTGTGAGCCCCGCCCTTCCCCACTTTTCTGTTTTCTGTCAACAGGAAGATTTGCTCCTCATCTACAGCATATTAGCATGGGTGGTGCATCAGGATCCCAGAGGCCAGTCTGACAGGCCAAAGCTTGTGGGTGCCCGCTCACACCCTCTGGCTTCCTGCAGCCTAGGTTCCAGGCATGAACACCTGAAGAAAGAGTGAAACTTGAGGGCGCCTTCCTTTGGACCCGCACTTTGTGCGCAGTGGGAGGAGGGTGTGTGAGGCGGCTGGGCGGTGCAGGAGGGCTGCGGGTGCTTAGAAGTGGCTTGGCCTGGGAGGCGCCGGCCGCCCTTCCCCGCCCTCGGCCGCTCCCACCCTCTCTACTAAACCCTAGGCGCGCTGCCTGGCCGCTCTCACTTCGCCAGCGCCTCCCGCGCCTGCTTTCGTCGTGGGTCCGCGCGTGTTCCTGCTCCATGGCGCTCCTCGTGCGGCTGCTGACCCTGGCTCTGGCACTGGCACTGGGCCCCACCGCGACCCTAGCGGGCCCCGCCAAGTCACCTTACCAGATGGTGCTGCAGCACAGCCGACTCCGGGGTCGCCAACATGGGTAAGCCCCAGCGGTTCCTTGGTGGGCGGTGCAAGGACAGGTCGCTGAACTGCCAGTGCACTCTGCTGGGGACATCATTGTAGCCGACCTGAGTAGCAGGGGACAAAGCCCGACCGAAAAGCAGCCAGTGCACGTAGAGACTAGCCCTGCGTGGAGGGAGGAACTGTGGGATAATGAGATGCGGGGACCCAGTGGAATGCTTTGTGCTGAAAGGATTGGGGGCGCTGGCCAGTGGCCACAGACTCGGACCAAAGGTGCATGAAACAGCCTAGGGGACTTTCAGTCTCCTCTCCTAACTCTAGGTAAAAGGGGGCGTTGGCAGCTCTCAGCAAGGAATTGCCATCACCCTGAGAAGGTGTTTACTGCAGAGGGGAAGCCCAGCCAGATCCCACTGTCTAGTAAATCCAGGTGTGAGTCTGGTCACACACAGCTCCTGTGCACCTGGCATTGCTCTGCACCCAAACACTCATGCCCAAACAGTGCTTTCTGGCCACCAGACCAGTGTGACACCTTGTAAAGGAAGAGCAGGAAAGTTCACTTTCTACATGCTAGATACATCAGGTCCTGGAGGGCCCCAGCCTGTCATGCAGGGTGCCCTGGAGCCAGCATCGGAATCTGTCTTGAAGCCATGGCCAATTTTGTGAACGTGAGCCATTCGTGCTTCAGATACTCCTCTGGGGCACCACAGATGTGTGGGCTTCAGGAGCACTGGCCAAGGGTATGCCCTGATGAAGATCCTGGCCCAGGCCCAGGCTGTGCGGTACTTCTACATACAACCAGGCCATGGCTGCTTCGAACATAGCCCAGCTTTGCTGCACGTCCAGCCTACCTGGCTGCACCAACATGGTTTATACTGAGGAAAACTATGTGGGAAGAGAGGAGAGGTCCGGATGCCCCATACCCCAGCTCTCCAAGAGACTAGACAGATCTGTCCTCAGACTTTAAAAACACCCATGTGGCTAGTGAGGGTTGGCTTTGTAGGCTCAGACAAAATCGCAGGCCCCACACTGGGTATGCTCTGAACTTGGGTAAAGGCTGCCACTTTTAGGGAGCACTCACTCTTCTGCATGTGGATTTCAGGTCTCTTATAGACTCCCGGGTCTTAGCTTGGGGGAATCAAGCTGCTGGGTGCAGGACTGACCACTCTGCAGGGCAGAGCCCAGCCAGGTCATGCCATAGCCACACACCCTCCAGAAAGGAAGGAGGCAATGCAGAGGTCCTGAGGTCATTTACTGCTTAGGCCGTGTGCATGGAAGGTTGGGAGGGCAGATCCGAAAAGTGCAGATTTGAAGTCTCAAAGCCAAGCAATGACAACTGGAATGATCATCTCTGCCTGGGTCACCTTTGGTCCCGCCGCCTTTCTTGCACGCTGTATTCGGGTTCAGGGGTTCTGTTTCTCCTTCTTCTTAACCACGAAGAACAGCACACATGTGTGCATGCTACAGCATTGTCATCCAGAGTAGCAATGTCACAGCAACGTGAAGTCTCTAAAGATACCACATAGATCTATCGCTGAGGCCAGCCTCCTTCCCAGACCAGGACACTGAGAGGAAAACTTGAACTTTTAAAAACTGGTGTGGACCATGGAAGTGGCCCCGCTAAGGCATTGCTGCTAAGCCTGATGACCCACATAGAATGAGAGAACCAGCCTCTCAGGAGCTGTCTTCTGCCCTCCACACACTCACTGTGGCATGTGCCACCCACCTAAACACAAAATGAGTAAATGATTTAGACCAACATCTCTGAGTGCTTCTTGCGCTGAGTTGGAAGCCCTGTAGTAACCTGTGACAGGCTGAGTGATGGGGAGATGCCATGTACTGAGCAGGGCGATGCATTCCTTTAAGCCAGCTACTCCTGAGACAGGGGTAAGAGGTGGGCAATTTAGGGAGACCCTACCTCAGCATAAATATAAGGAAGAGCACATCAGCACCCCTTCTGGAGGGAAATCTGGACACCCAGGCACACAAGTCTTGGCAAATGGGCAGGCACTGTTGCATTTACTCTGATCTAACTGTCCCTGAAAAACCACGGGACTGCCTGGCCTTGCACGCATGGGTGTGGTTCCCTGTGCAGATGGATAACCTTGTACCAGTTCCAGTCCTTTATTCAAAGTGAGAGCTGGAGGGGGGGGGGGGAGTTTAAGGATGTGCAGGGTGTCTCACAAGGGAGGGAAAGGACCCTGTACCTAACTCTGGGCAACAGTGCATAGTCATCTATCACCCTGATGTATTTGCTTCCCCATGCCCCTGCCCCCAGCATGGTGAGAGCCACTGCAAAATTCTTATTTTACAGAGGGAGAAATCAGCCTATGCATGCCAATACAGCCTTAGGATGCAAATACAGAAAGCTGGTAGTAGGGTAGGGGTTGCTTGGTGGTCTCTTGGCTCCCCGCTGTATCTGTGTTACCTTTGGAGCTAGCACACTAATGTAAAAGTGAAAGTGTAGCCACAGGTTTGAATGGCACCAACAGAAACAGGATGGAAGTTCTGGAAGTCCTCGGTTTTCAGACACAAGTCGAACAGCAGGGCTGCTGGTCTTAGGGCAGAAGCCCAGAAATGGCCTGCTCATTTTGATTACATTTCAGTATAGATTTCCTGTGGACACAGCTTACCCCTACCCCCAGCCTCTGCTCCTGTGGCAGGGGCAGTGCAAACTCTCTCTGCCGAGGAGAGGAATGCTGGAGCCAAGTCCACAGAGACTCGCTGAGGAGCCGCCGGCCGCCCATGGAGAGCTGTGGGGAATTCATCCACAGTAATTATTTCCTGCTTAGCTGGACAGGAGAGCTGGGACTGTTCAGCAGTAAGGATGATTTGGGGCTGGAGCATGGCTGGTGGAAGCTCTTCGGGGGGTTATTCAAGGACTGTGAAACATGTGGATCACTGGGTGGAGAGTCTCTAAGCACCTGGGGAGACCCAGGAAGCTGGGCTGACCCAGCTACCTGAGTCACCCATCAAGCTTGACTTCTCATGGTCATCACTACCCTAATGTCAAGCCCGCTGTGCTCACTTACTGTTGTCCCTTGAGCAACAGCAACAAAAATGTAGTCTTCATATGGAGAAGAAACGGGAAGGAAAAAGAAAGGGTCAGAACAAACAGCCACCCAATCACCCAACTGTGGACACTGTCCAATGGTGAGGTGGTAGCCACAGATCCCCCAAATCCTATGCTCATCAAAGGAGTCTATGGATCACAGTTAGTTGTTAGTTAGTTAGATAGTTAGTTAGTTGAAGCAGAGTCCAGATTGTTCTCAAACTCACTGTGCAACCTAGGTTTGCCTTGAACTCAGAGCAATCCTTCTGCCTCCACATTGCGTTTTAAGGTATTGAGAGTTGCTATTGAAGAAACTGTCCACATTTCGATGTGCCTGATGCTGTGGGAACATGAAAATCTTGTGGACACCCTCAGTCTGTTTTCTTTGCTTGTCTGACTTACAGTTCAGTCAGATGGCTGCTGCCTGCTCAGAAAGAGGCTCACTTTTGTGACTCCAGATAGCAGCTCCCTTGCCCCAGGAACTCCAAAGAAGGTGCCACCAACACCGGACCTGAGCACCATTCTGGTTGCTCAGGAGAAAAACATACACTCAAATAGCATTCTCCAGAATGCTAAAGGCTCCAGAAGGCTCCAGAAAAATGTTCTCAGCAGAAACCCGGGGGTGGGGGGAGGTTGCTTCTGCTTTTCCACAGTTACTAAAGATCTTTTTAAACTAAATTTTTATAAACTGTTTCCACGAGCCTGATCCCCACTGACTCTAACCAGGCCGAGAACTCTTGTCTTTGCGGCTCTTTTGAGGGTAATTGGAGAGAGGGACCATCATGATATATCAGTTACCAGGTCTGTTTGGTACCTAGCACAAAATAAAGGCAGCCCCTCAGGTTAGAGTCCTGCGGGAAGTGGGGAGTGGCTCTGAGAACTGTGCAATAGAGAGTTAAGAGAGAGAGAACTCATTGTCAGTCCTGACAGCCTCTGGCCACTCACCCTGCTTTACAGGGTGGATACTCCCAGTGTGCCATCCCAGGAGCCAGGCACTGGTCTAGACATGCAGAGCATGTCTGTTTATGGAGCTGGCTGAGAAGTGCTGGAAGCCATCCGCTCTTGACAACGGGACCTGTGACACACACTGGGATGCCAAGTCTGTGCCCAGGGCAGGTACAGAAAGAGGGAGTCTGGAACGTCCCAGCAATATCGCTTGGGTTTTGCTCATTTTCTCAGTCTGTAACACATAAGCTCACTTTTTAAGGTACTTCCACCTTCATTTAATAGTTGCCTGAGCCAGGGAAGGATGCTTAATGTGTAAGACAGACTCGAAGCATTTATTTGAGGAAAAGATTTTATGGAAAGGAAAGATGTATATAGACCATGCCAAAGTTTACCCCAAACCACCAAAATGGCCATGTCTCCTCTCTCCAGATGGCTCTGCTAACCATAGGAGGTCCACATGATGGGACGGACCGCACAGCGACCTCAGTGTAGGCTGACTTGCCGACCATCTCACTCACACTGTTGCTCTTGTTTCCAGCCCCAACGTATGTGCTGTGCAGAAGGTCATGGGCACCAACAAGAAATATTTCACCAACTGCAAGCAGTGGTACCAGAGGAAGATCTGCGGCAAGCCGACGTGAGTATCTGTAGCCGCCCAAACCATTGCCTGCCAAGGAGACCACAGTGTGTGTGTGTGTGTGTGTGTGTGTGTGTGTGTGTGTACGAGCCAGCTGCCAAGGAGGCCACAGTGTGTGTGTGTGTGTGTGTGTGAGAGAGAGAGAGAGAGAGAGAGAGAGAGAGAGAAAGAGAGAGAGAGAGAGAGAACCAGCTGCCAAGGAGGCCGCACTCTATGTGTATGTATGTATATGTGTGTGCGTGAACCAGCCACCAAGGAGGCCACCCTGTGTGCATATATGTGTGTGTGTGTGCATGTGTATGGGGTAGTTGCCAAGGAGACCACACTCTATGTGTGGGTATGTGTTTGTGTGTTTGAGAGTCAGCCATTAAGGAGACCACGCTGTGTGTGTATGTGCATGTGTGTGGTGTGTGTTTCTCTCACTAAATGAATCGGCTATTCAGAGGAAAAGCTATGTGACTCTGGGAATGAAAAGTTGTCGGTGAACTTACCCCAAAGGTCAGCCAAGGTAAACACTTCTGAAAGTCTCCCTGTGTCTAGGAGTCACACAGGAAGCAGTGTAGCAGATTGAGACTCAGGCTCTGACCCCAGTTCCGACCCTGGCTGTGCCACATACTTGGGGAGGGTTCATCTTTTGAAGCCTCAGTTGCCTCGTGGGCAAAATGAACACAGCAGAATGACCTGCTGTTGACCGGAGGGTTGAGTTGAGCACTATTCATAAGAGGAGGAATATGACACCTGGCACATCATAGCTACAAGTCCCAGAATATACAGATGTAGACCACACATGCAGAAGCTGTGTGGTGGTCACAGTAGGTCTTGTGGGTGCCTCTCTTCCTGGAGGGAGGTGGCCTTTGCCTCACTGCCTGGCTGCCTGGTGGAAGCGGTTGAATGCATGTTCCAACAGAACTCTGGGGAACCTAATCGGCTTTGGTGCTGACAGTCAACAGACCTCAGAGCTGGCTCTCTCTTGCAGAAGGGAAGATGTACCATACCAAATCTCCTAAGAGACGTGTGGAGACCTGACCTTCCTCTTTTCAGGCAAAATAGGAAGATTTCTCTGTACTTGCCCCAGTGTGAGAGATTTTAAGATGTGTTTCTTATGCTATGGCTGTCAAGCAGCCATCGCCAGCTGAGAGAAGGAAAATGTTGTTCCCGTAACGTGTGCGTGGAAATGAACACCATGCTGTGTGGCTCGAATTATGTTAGGTTGGTCCTGGGCTCACAGACCAGAGCAGAAGCAAGGCTAGCAGCTCCCTGGGACCCTTTGTACAGCCCATGGCAGCAAGTCCCACCCGTGGGCAGCCTGGTTTCTGAGTGCTGTATGAGCTGGGACCCACAGATGCTCAGCCCAAGTTTGTGCTGCTTGTAACGGAAAGACTACCAAGTTTTAAAAACCCTTTCAGTACCAATAGATACGTACCTGACCTATTTAAACTTATAATTGCTTAATTATATGTGAAGTCAGACCCCATGCCATTACTTCTCAGGAGACGGCCAATGTGCTGGTGCCAAGTGGCAGATCTTCATGTCGTAGCCTCAGGGCACCTGGGGCAAGCTGGCCACAGGGTGGCATTCACCACGCTGCATCCGATTGGCCCGTGCTGTGGAACTTGACAGGGATTCATGGGAGCTTGATGGCATTCCTTGAGAGCTCCCAGACACGTGATGTTGACAGTGAGCTGAACTGATTTACTGACGCCTACCCATGTCTCTGCGGGCCAGAATGAGGTACACGCCACAGGAGGGTGCTGACAGATTGTCCCTGAGAGTCCTCTCCTCTAACCTGATCTGGTTTTGAGAGCACAGTGAGGTAGTGGGTCAGCCCTCTCACCCCAGAGACTGCAGGAAGCCGTGGTGGTGGTGGAGGGCGGGGGCACCAGCTCTAGGAAGGGAAGATGTACTGGGTTGTGGGTAGAAGAATGGTCTTTGTAGTGAGGTCAGTCAGAGCCCAAGGCCATCCAGGCTTTGACCTGGCTCACAAAACTGAGAGGAAAAAATTATTCACATCCAACTCCTGCATGTGGTTGCTGCTCTGGGAAACCTCAAGAAAGAGAAAGTGAGCAGAGGAAAACATGGGCTGCTAAAAAAGTTAGTCCCCAGTGGAACATCACATGTGGTCTTGGCCTTAGGAGGTGGAGCTGATGTAGAAGGGACCCAGGGGACAAAGAGGGGAAGAGGGAGAGATGGGACTCATCTCTGTTGTCCTCCAGGACTGAGAGCTTCAGAGGACACCGGCGTACATAGGAGAGTTGTCTCCAAGGGAGCTGACTGTCATATGGCCACATTTAAGTGCTAGGTGGAGTAGAGATGTACCAGCTGGAGCTGATGTCATCCGGAGACTGGGTACCTAGACCTGCTTAGTTGATCATGAGTGGGGCTAGAAGTGTGGCTATTGGAGCAGAGTTTTGACAAGCCAGCATGGGCATTTTCTCAGTGAGATGTCAGCAGGGAGGCTGCAGCAGAAGTGTGTGTGGGATGAGAGGAAGCAGGACCTAAGGGGGCCTGAGACAGAAGGAAATTTTTGGTTCTGAAAACAGATGATGACACAGAAATAAAGGTCTGGCCTTGTGAGGTTACCAGAGACACGGACACAGGCATAGCGAATATGGAGCCTAGAACCCCTTGTCTGTGCCTGTGAGGCTCTGGGTGCTGTCTTCCAGAGGGTACGGGTGGCCCTGCCACACTCGGCATGGTCCCTGCCACATTTGTGAAGCCTCTGAGTCTTCAACAGTAGCGGTCTGTATTTCCAAGGAGAGAAGAATCTGAGACTTCGGTGCTGTTTGTCAAAGACCCTGTCAGGCTAAACTACTGCAGGATGCGGTTAGCAGGGAACCTCTGTGTGGTGGCTTCTGTGTGGTGGCCTGAGCGAATTCTATTGCTCAGCAATTCATCTCAGCCTTTGCCTCTGAGCTGTAGCCCCAGAGTGGCACGAGAGCCAATCAGACAAAGAGACTGTGGCTGACAGGAGCCCACTGTATGCTTTCAGGCCCTGGTTTGCTCAGGAGCCATACAAGTTTTCTGTGTGTCTCTAACCCATAAAGAGAAGCTCTTGTGTGAGGCCGGGGGATGGGGATCTACTCAACAAACAGGTTGAGGCTGACCTAGCTGGGGTGTCACAGCCATGGCTGGAGCTATAGAATCCTAAAGGTGGAACAAAGGGACAGTGTGCAAGCTAGTGGGGGGGGGGGGGAGCAGTCCACCCCAAAGTCTTCAAATTGCTCCCCTAGCAGCATGGTTCACAGGTGAGAAGCCATTCTCTGGAGGCAAGAAGAACTGACAGGACGCCCCAGTATCTCCAGCAGCTCGAGCTTCTGTACCTTTCAGCCACGTGGCACAGTTCCTTGGCATTCGCAGAAACCGGACATTTCCGGAAGCCATCTGGGACGTGGTGGCACTTTCCTGTCAGCTAGAAGGTCTACTTCTAGTAGATGTCATCCTGGCACAAAGACATCTGACAGAGCCCCCCCTTCCTCCCTCCCTTGTGTCCCTTCACCTTGGCCCAAGAGGAAAAGAAGTGGTTGGAAGCAGTCAGCACTGTCCCCAGACCACGCCTGTGCACATTTCCTGTCCCCATCCATAACTTGCTCTAAGATAACAGAGACTGAGCACACCCCAAATACCCCACCACACGGTGCTTTCTAAAAATTCTAGGTCTAGACCGTTCTGTGAACTAGGAGTCTGCTTAGATGGTGCGTGATTTTGTTCTGGTGAGAACTTTCATGAGCCCACGTACTGTGTGCCGCAATGATCCCCCAACAATGCCCGCATCCTAATCTGAAAGCTGTAGATACTTTCCTTTCCGTGGAAAAAGGGCTTCACAGACGTGGCTTGGGTGTCAACCTGGAGTGAGTCTGGAATCATAGGTCCTTGTAAAAGAGCAGCAGAAAGGTTGGAGTCAGAGAAAGGGGTGTGCTAAAATCCACAGCTAGTGTGATGCCGCCAAAGGCTGAGGAACCCAGCCGCCTCCGGAAGCTGAAGGGCAGAGAGGGGATTATCCCGGTGGTTTCTAAAAGGAATATGGCTTTGGTTTTAGGCCCATGAGGTCAATTGCTGACCCTAATTCAGAATTGTAACGCAATAGATTTGTAGTATTTTAGGCCACCGAGTTCAGGGTAATTTGTCACAACAAGCAATCGGAAACTAACAGCCCTTGCTGCTGTGCTGATAGCGATCACAGTGGTGGGGTTTGATCAGCTGTCTCATGCAGGCCTTTACTTTCAATGAAGCTATGTTTGTTAGAGCATAACTGAGCTTCCGTTTTGTCATTTCTGTGAGGGTGTTTTATCTCCATCAGTTTGCTTTAGAAACTCCGTGCTGAGTACTTAGAATACACCCCACGTGGAGGTACTTCATGTATGTTTGCCACTTCAGCCCCCGTAGTCATTCTCTGTCCAACAGTGTTTGTGGGGAGAGAGAAAGAGAGAGAGAGAGAGAGAGAGCATTTGCAGATGGGAATACTGAGGAGCTAGAAGTCTACACATCCTACTGACAGCCATACACGGAGAAATGGGGAGGTCTAGCCCCTTTGTACCATCCCCAAGGGGAATCCAGCCTGGCCACTATGGTCAGCAATGCCACAGGGAGCAGGCTAGGATCTAGGTAGACTGTCCTGAGGTCCTGAGTCTCTTTTTCACAGCCCCAGATCTGTAGCCAGGGTCCTAGAAACAAATCCTCTTGAAGTCAGAGTCCTCGGGCCAGAGTCACTAGTCACCCCCCTCCCCTGCCCCCGGGGTTGACTTCAAGTTTGGTGGTCATTATGATGACTGATGGAGACTGAGAACCAGGACTTCTCCCCCAGACAATGGGTGTCCCTATAAATTCCACAAGCCTGTGTTCTGAAGTCACTTCACATCTCCCTAGGCTCTGAAAACCTTCACTGGGCCACAGTCGGTTAGGAAAAGCCCCACTTTTTCCCTAGGAACTTCAAGAATCAGCTTAGCCTCTGTCCAAGGGACAGCGCGTAGAAAGTGAGCTGCTTCGGGCTGGCAGTCCATGGGGTATGCCAGTATCTAGAGACTGTAACTGTGTGTTTGCTCTGTGGTTAATCTGAGGCAGGATGACACAGAGAGTGTCCCCTATCCCAGAAGACTACGCTCCGTCTCCATTCCTTACCCCACCTTCTCCCTGAGTGTAGCTAGTCTCTTGCCGCTTGTAGCTAGAACAGCAGCGAGACCCATGCTGTGCATTTGGGGGAGCAAATGTTTGGGGAGAAGGCAGTGAGACTTCTCCCCCATTCAATCTAAGAGACAGGCAGGGGACAAAGCACCCCACACCTTGACCTTGTGTTGACATTATCTTCTTACATTCTTTCTTCAAATCAGGTTACTGTCTCTCGTTTCCTTTTGCCCTAAAAAGCTAGAACAAGGTGACCAGTAACTCATTCCCTAGTGTGTGCGCTTAATCCAGTCTGAGGTTTTTATGTACCACGCTGTAATCAGAATCTAACTGATGAGACAAGATACAGAAACCAGTAGCCTGGTCCTTCCTGAACTGGGGACATTCAAGGAGAGCACCCATAGTTTCCGTTCTTCTCTACTGGGTCTAGAGAGCAGACTGAAGTTCTGTGCTTACAAAGTTGGCATCTTCTCCAGGGGGAGCCTATGTAGAATGGAGCATGGCCCAGGGAGGGTGGATAGCTCACTGTGAGACCACCAGCTCACAAAGTCCTGGTTAAGATTGTTCCAGTAAGCTGCTTTCTCTGTGTGTAGTCTCCAGCTGGCCTCTGCAATCTGGGCCTGAGCCGGCTGGTTCTAAGAAGGGCTTATATGGTCTAGACAGCTAGGAGCATGGAACCTGCCAACTGCAGAGCCCTCTCCGCACATAAGGCTGATGTCCTCAAAGGAGAGTCTGGTGTATAACTATACTCCCGGAGAGATACCTGGAATGGCTACCAGCGAGCCCAGGAAGGAGGGCTCTCCAGAATGAGAGGATTGGAGAGTCTTCACAAAGAGCTGTGCTTAGTTACAGCCTATGCCTGGAGGAAGGCTCGCAGCCTTGAAGATGGAAGTTCTACTGTGAGGACTCCGCAGTCCTCCACAGAAGCCACCCTGGTGTGAAAGCAGGGTGCTCTCCAGCCCCTGTGAGAGTTAGGTGCAGTGAGCCCAGCAGAAAGGCTTTGCCATTCGCACTCAAATCTGGCTGCTTCCTCTGAATGCTCGCGCGCATGGTTGAGAGCAGTGGTCAAGGAGTTAGCCTCAGTGAAACAGGAGAAAGCCTCCATGTGTCTAGGCTCTCAAGGACCCCTTAGCCCATCTTGTCCTGTCCTTCTAAGACTGCTCTGCTTAGGTCTATCCCGTCCTCACCAGCCCCCAACTTTCCACTTCTTCCCATGTCATTCTCTAACCCTCTTCTACGCGCATGTACACTCATGTACACATACACTATGAGGGGGGTATTTTACCTTCACTGAAATCCTGGGGAGGCCACCCAAGCTGTTCAGTTGTCCTTTGGTTTGGAGGGGACTGGAACTCAGAAGCTAACATTTGGGGAACAGAGTCTATGGGGAGTGTAGCTGGGCACTCCAAGTCATGGAAGATGAAACGGTGTGTTCACAAAGGGTCACGGAGAAAACTCTTTGGATGGGACAGTTTTCCTCAAGTGCTTCTCTATCGCCGTAGGTTTCCACATTGGCACTTTGGGAAAGTGACTAAGTTGGGGTGATGGCTTTATCTGATTGCACCTCCCCAACTCCAGTCACAGAACCCTGGTATTGTTTTTGTGTTGTTTTTATTGTGTGTGTGTGTGTGTGTGTGTGTGTGTGTGTGCGTGCGTGCGTGTCTGGGGAGATGGGTCCTGGTGCTATGGGCTCAAGGCTTGGGAGTTCCCTGGATTTAGCTGGGAGAAGCTGGCAGATACTGTTTTTCTTTTCTTTTCTTTCTTTTTTTTTTTTTTTTTTTTTTTTTTTTTTTTGGTTTGTCGAGACAGGGTTTCTCTGTGGTTTTGGAGCCTGTCCTGGAACTAGCTCTTGTAGACCAGGCTGGTCTCGAACTCACAGAGATCCGCCTGCCTCTGCCTCCCGAGTGCTGGGATTAAAGGCGTGCGCCACCACCGCCCGGCCAGATACTGTTTTTCTTCGAGAGCCTTTGCCCCTTAAAAGTCCCTCTGCTGTCTGGGGTGATCACCCTGAGGCTGAAGGGGCATCATAGAACAGCTGCTTGAACTGTGCCCTACTCTGTGGATCAGAAAATAGAGACCACAGAGAGAAGTGGGCTCCCAAGGTTACCCCACTTGTCACTGAGGGATCCTAGGTGAGTCACCTCATCCAGGACGGCTTCTTCTACACCTCTCTGCCTTGGCAAGTTCCTTAGCAGCGGAGATGGCGCACGTTCAGAGGAGAGCATAGTGGGTTGATCGTTGTTGGCCAGGCTGTGATCTCACCGCCTGTTTAAGGAACCAATGGGAGGTGTGCGGCAGAAGAGGGTGCAGGAGGGAGAGGGAGCAGGGTACAGAGGAATGTATAGCTTGTCACTCCTCACTTAAGGGGTCAAGTGGGGGCTGGGGGACGGCAGGGGGGGCAAGTCTAGCCAAGTGGCACCTGTAGCTCCCTGGCCGTCTGAGAATCTGACACATCCCCTGGGTAACAGGACCACACTTCATCCTCACTTAAATGAGTCTTTCCTGAACCGATTCCAAATGAAGTCTCAGGAGCCAGCAGCCTCCTCAGCACACACCCCTCCCCCCAGGGCCACATTTCTTCCCGCCTGTCTGCCTCTTTTCTGATGATGTCATCCCTGAAGAAAAGGACTGGTAAATCTCTAGTAGAAGAAAGGAAGGGGAAACTGGATTGGTTGCATTTGCCGCCAGGCCTTGGGGGAGGGGCGGGAGTGGGGGCTACACACCTGTGGGCAGCCTTCAGCTCTGGGCCTCGGGCTCCTTGGCCACAGTGTTATTTGAGACTCTCTCAGCTTCAGGGCTCTCACAGACTATCAGGGTGGCTGAAGTGTGCTTTGTGAAGTCCAGACAGCAGCCAGCACCCCACAATGGGCCCTTGGAAGAAGGAGAGCACACAATCTTTAGTTTAAAGCGCCCTGCACGTCTCCTGTCTCCTGTTCATCTGAGTGCAGAGGAACTTGGCAGCTGCTGCTATTGGCTGCCTCCTGGAAAGTCAATGGGAAGGTTGATGATGAGGGCGGGTGGGGGAGTAATTTGTAAATAATCATGAAGGTATTTTAAAATTGAAACCATAAACATAAGTTTCTTTAAAATGTAAATGAATAGCAAAGCAGGTGTCTTCACATGGAGGTGCTCTGTTTGCATCTGAAATTTGGTTTGTAAAAGCTGAGCGGACACAGTGATCACCCATGCCCTGCCTTTCGGGCAACTCAATCGGGTACTGGAAGAGCAGGAGAGAGACAGAGACCAGAGCCCCTCCACCTCCCACACGTGTGTTTTACATATGTGCTGAGACTCAGAGAAGAGGTGGGACCACGGGAAGGATATTGGGGGGGGGTAAGCTCAGAGACAGAACCAGCACAGGAGTCCTCCCAGCTTCTCCCCAGAACACCATCTATCCAGAGCCCTGTGCATGGTTGTTGGAGGTCATTGCGGGGTGACCGATGGTTCTGTCAGGGCTATTGAGTGTGCTGCCTTCGCCTGGTTTCCCGGTTGGTTGGCTGCTGGTGTTGGCGACCATCAGAGACAGGTTACAAGGCTGTTGACGATGCTCCTGGTCGCTATGCTTGTTGCCCCTGGGAGAGCATCCGGGAGGAGGAGCAACGCTCTAAGGGACACTCTCCTGTCTCTATTTCAGAGTCATCAGCTATGAGTGCTGCCCAGGATATGAAAAGGTCCCGGGAGAGAAAGGCTGTCCAGCAGGTGAGTGAGCCAGGCCCGGCCTGTGGGTGGATGGGATGGAAGAGTTATCCTGTGAAGGGCAGCACAATCATAGCATGGTGGAGGCATGTGGTTGAGATGTCTCTCCCGTGTGTTCCCTGGGCCATGAGGTGCAGAGGACAAAGGTGGAAACAGTACCTGTCCTGCGCTACTCCTGACCCTCAGCAGCAGGTGGAGGAAAGGCCACTCCACTCTGCCCAGCCTCTTCTCCGCGGTTACAGGTTCTAGCCTTGTAGTCAGCGGCTCTCTGTGCTTACAGGTTCTGGCCACGTCATCAGTGGCTCTCCATGGTTACAGGCTCTGACCTTGTCAGTGGCTCTCCGTGGTTACAGGCTCTGACCTTGTCAGTGGCTCTCCGTGGTTACAGGTTCTGACCTCGTTGTCAGTGGCTCTCCGTGGTTACAGGCTCTGACCTTGTCAGTGGCTCTCCATGGTTACAGGCTCTGACCTTGTCAGTGGCTCTCCGTGGTTACAGGCTCTGACCTCGTTGTCAGTGGCTGTCTGTGGTTACAGGCTCTGGCCTCGTCCTCAGTGGCTCTCCATGCTTACAGGCTCTGACCTTGTCAGTGGCTCTCTGTGCTTACAGGTTCTGGCAAAGATGGCAAGATACTTGTGAATTTTACTAGAACCTTCACTGCCACACAGCAACTATGCAGGGCTGGGTTTTGTTTTAGCTTTGAAAACCAAGATAGTTTAAGCTTAAGATAGTTTCTTTTTTTTTTTTTTAAGTTTTATTTATTATGTATACAGTGTTCTCAGTGCTCTGCCTGCAGGCCAGAAGAGGGCACCAGATCTCATGACAGATGGTTATGAGCCACCATGTGGTTGCTGGGAATTGAACTCAGGACCTTTGGAAGAGCAAGCAGTGCTCTTAACCACTGAGCCATCTCTCCAGCCCCTTAAGCTTAAGATAGGAACAGGAATTTAAGAGGGAAAGAGATTTAATTTAGTGGCAAGTTCATGATGTTATAGTTAGTGTGGCCATGGCTATGGCCTTGCTAACCGAAGGAGAAGGGCAGTTGAAAAAATAAAAGGGTATAAGGAGGTTGGCCTATAGGGGGGGACTTAACTTTGGGATGATCATTTCTGATGATTTAAATATGGACTTTAGTCTGTGTATGTGCATACATCTGCTATCCCAGCTGTCAGAAAACTGAGGCAGGAGGATCACCATGAGCTGAAAGCCACATAGTGAGTCTGTCATAGAAAGCAAATAAATAGACATTCCAGTTGCTGTCTCAGGGGACCCTTCTCAACTGCAGACGGTTCCTGAAAAACACACGAGAGTCTTGGCAGATAGATTTACAGTCCTTTTGTTCTAGCAATGGTGTTAGGGAACACGTGGCAATAGCTGGGGAGATCACAAGGCCCGTGTGGAGTTTCCTGCCTGTTTCTACCCACTTTATCTGAACACATAGAAACAGAAGCTCTGCTCCACTGTTCTTAAAACACTTAGGAGCTGCCCATCAGGCTGGTCCACACAGGGAGGCATTTGACCTACTGGGTGGTTCTGCGAAGCATGTGATTTTAAGCATCTCCATCCATAGACATCTGAGCTTTTCCCCACTCTTCCCCCTCCCTTCCCTCTGCAATTGTCTCTATTCTTTCTAATGAAGAAGCACGGGCAGGTGTGTGTCTCGGATGGACTCACACCCGTCCCTCTGTCCTCTGCCTCTGCAGCTCTTCCGCTCTCTAACCTTTATGAGACCATGGGAGTTGTAGGATCGACCACCACGCAGCTATACACAGACCGCACGGAAAAGCTGAGGCCTGAGATGGAGGGACCAGGCAGCTTCACCATCTTTGCCCCTAGCAATGAGGCCTGGGCTTCCTTGCCTGCGGTAAGAGGAGCCTTCTGCCCAGGGCACTCTCTTGGGAATCGCCTTTCTCCTGAGACCTGGGCACGCAGTGGGATTCTTCTGTTTGGGTCAACATCCTTTCCCTTAACCCCTGAGGGAAAGTTAAAGTGGGGTCCCAGGTGCCTTCCAGTGGCCCCATCCTCCCAATGATGCTCACTCACTAAAGGAGGAGCAATTGGCGGAAGAGGGGTCTAGGTTCCCTTGGAGCAGGGGTTGCTGCCTCTCAACTACTGTGCCCTTTCTTTCTAGGAAGTGTTAGACTCCCTGGTAAGCAACGTCAACATCGAACTGCTGAACGCCCTCCGTTACCACATGGTGGACAGGCGGGTCCTGACAGATGAGCTGAAACATGGCATGGCCCTCACCTCCATGTACCAGAACTCCAACATCCAGATTCATCACTATCCTAACGGGGTAGGGGCATCCCCAGTTACTCAATGCTGTTCTCTGTTCATAGCGAACCCACTTCTGGCCCATCGGGGTGTTTCCTTCTAGGGTTCCGTCCTGTGATTTGATAAACCGTAGACACGCCCTTGCCTCTGGGTCTTCTCTACAGACCCTCCCACTTCACACTGCTCCTAGCTGTGGGCCCACTGTTTGCCCTTCCGGCAGCCCTCTCTTTACTCACCCTTGCTTCTTCTCCGGGCAGATTGTGACAGTGAACTGTGCCCGGTTGCTGAAAGCTGACCACCATGCGACCAACGGCGTGGTGCACCTCATTGATAAGGTCATTTCCACCGTGACCAACAACATCCAGCAGATCATTGAGATTGAAGACACCTTCGAGACCCTTCGGGTAAGGCCCATGCAGGGGGCAGTTGACTTCCCCAGAGGGACCTGGCAGGGTGACTTCTGCAGGAGGACCTGAGGATGTCCCAAGTGTGGTTAAATGGAGGAGATACTATGAGCACTGGGCTTGATCCACTCCGAGAAATGGCCCTGTTGTAAAGCTTCCCTTTCTTTGCCTCTTCTGGATAAACCAGCAATCTGTCACAGTAACTGCCAGAATCCTCTGAGTCTTAGGGCTGAGCTGTGAAGTCCAGAGTGTGAGGGCCCACCTCCCTGATTCTACTTCCCACACAGGGCACTATTACAAATGTCTTGTCAGCTGTCACTGTGCTTTTAGGCCATATGTCACCAGCCTGGGGCCTCACACATGTCCCCTGGAGCACAGACCTTGCAGAGAGGCTGTGGTATGACTCAGGAGAGTAGTCCAGACTCCCGACTGCTCTGGCCGAAGGCGTATGTCTAATAACTGGAAAGGCAAGCAGTTTCCTGTTGGCGCTGGCCACACAGGAGGAAGTGAACACGGGCTGCCATGTCAGGGGTTTTGCCTGATTCAAGGAGAACTTCCTAACCACAGAGCACACAAGAGGGAGTGGGCAGCCCCTCCCTGGAGATCTCCAACACAGAGACAAACACAGCAGCATGGGCACAGAGGGGCCTCGGAATCTGGGGAGAGCTATGGCTGGCTCAGGGGGCCCCCAGGGAGTCTAGCTCTCCAAAGGCTTCTCCCTGCCTTTCTTCTGGGTCTTCAAGGGAATGTTAGTTCAAAGTCGACAGTGCAAACCTTCATTATCAGCACAGAGTCCCATAAGTAGCTCCCCCTTACTGGGGGATTCGAAAAAAAAAAAATCTCTTTCTTATTCCCCTTCTGCCCTCCCTGGTACTCATTTTTTCCTTCTAGCATGAGTTTCTAATACCTGCTGCTCCCCAGGCCTAGGCAACAGGGAACAGAGTGAGTCAAAAGGCTGCCATTCTTTCTGAGGGTCTAGATGAGACGTGTACAAGGCAGGGCAGGGTGATGTCATTGGGGAGGGTTGGCAAGTGAATGGCAGGCAGTGTAGCCCAGGAATGGTGGCCAGGGAAGGCTTCTTTGGAAGAGATACTCTTAGCAGAAGGCTCTGAAAGATGAGACAGCCCGCGTTTCCCAGTCCCACCGCAGAAGCACCGCTGAGGTAGGGAAGCCTGGAGGAAGCCTCCATGCCTTCCAGACCAGCAGAGACTCCCTAGTGGGGAGCAGTGAGAAGCAGCTCCGGCTCTTAGGATACTGTTCTAGATGTGAAGCCCTGAGTCACATGATCTTTGCATGCCATCATCGCTCAGAAGGGATCACAACTAATTGTGGAATTAGAGCTGGGAGACATGACAGTGAGGTTCATATTCATCTGGGGACCTAAGCCAAGAGGAATGGCGTTTTGGTCAAAGTTTGAAGGAATGGGAGTAGAAGATGCGTAGAAAGAGAGGAGGAGAGACTATTGGGATAAAAGCCTAGAGGTAGCATGGACTGACATCTGTCAACACCTGAAAAACAGCCAGTGTGGCTGGAACATGGGCCCACAGAATCTCAGCCAGGCTTCTCTCTCACTTGGGACTTCTCTAAGTGTCTCTAGTCCCCAGGGAAGGCATAACCAGGGTGTGTGTATCTTGCCAAGTAAGCATACGAAACACTTGTCCTCCTTGCCTGCGCAGGCCGCTGTGGCTGCATCAGGACTCAATACCCTGTTGGAGGGTGACGGCCAGTTCACACTCTTGGCCCCAACCAATGAGGCCTTTGAGAAGATTCCCGCTGAGACTTTGAACCGGATTCTGGGTGACCCAGAGGCCCTAAGAGGTGAGCACCTTCAGCTCATGTTGCTGCTTCCTGGGCACAGCCCACCTGAACCCCGGCCTATGCTGATGCCACAAGAGTCAGAAAATCCACTGCAACCCTGGTTTATAGTGTTCCCAGTGGCCATGTTTCTGTGGAAGCCTAGCAGACTCAATTCTGAGAGCCCCTAGCTGACCCTGGCTAAATAAAGGGAACAAAACCGGAGTGGCCAAAACTGTCAGGAGGACGTATGATGCTTAGAGAGCTTGGAAGAATCGGGTGTGGGTGGCCGGAGGTGGCATCCTTCAACTAGAATCATCTTGGTAACCTTTTATATCTTCCTATATCTGACCAGAGGCTTCATGGGTAACCAAAAATATTAGTTAGGAATCAGTAATGGTCAGTGATTTCTATTGCTGGTTCCATCTTTCAGTTCCTAAATTAGACATGGAAGGTAGATTAGGAGTGGTCCACTCTCACCTCACCTGACCCCTTTTAGTTCTAGAACTTCTGAAGGATCACTAGCACCAAGCTGCCCGGTGACCCTCTAGATCCTGTAAAGTGCACATTCTTCCTCCCAAACATCACTAGGCGTGACTTCATTTAAGCCTGCCTTGGCAGCGTGCCATGTAAGGAGAAGGAGCCCCGTGCTTTGCAGACACCCTGTAAATTTAAACTCTCCAGGCCAGGCATGGGAGGACAGGGACACTTCAGAAAGCAGAGGTGGGGACTGTGCCTATGTGAGTGTTGTCCTTTAAGATACCTGTCCCTGGCTGAGATCTGGGGTTCTGCAGTGAACACAGTCAAAAGTGTGTCTTCAAGAAAGTTAAAGTCTGGTAAGCACCCGGCTTCCAAACAAGCTGCTGAGGTGGGATCCGGTGAGTGCCGTGTGGAGGGCAGGGCTGGGGTCCATGGTCTCAAGGGCTAGGAAGCTCCCTGAGAGGGATGTGGCTGCATTTCCACACACATGCCTGAAATGACCAGACTACAAAGAGCAAAGGTGTCCTTTGGCTCACAGTCTTCGATGTGTTATTTCCTGATCACCTGACCCCATGGTTTTCAAACCTGTGGCTTTGTGGGTCGGGCACTAAGTAACTTAAAGGCCTCACAGTAGCCCTACCTCTTAAAGTTGTCACCACCCCCACTAGTACCACCCTGGGGCCAAACCTTTAACACACAGGCCTTTGGGGAAGGAGGACATTCAGCATCTACACTGTAGCATGCACTAAAAGATCTTTTGTACAGAGCACATTTTTTATATTCATTGATATTGGAAATCATTATAGACCCCAGATAGAAGCCTTTTGCTTATCTGCTTCTACTATGCCATAACCAGTTTTCTCCAACCAGGGCCCTGCCCTCTGCTGTTATAACTACAGACTTGAAGGCAGAGGGCTGGGGTCTATCTACATTCACAGTGCCCTGTTTTGTCTCTAGATGGTTGGTAGATAGTCAGGAAGCAGGCCTGGGCTGGCATATCTTGTTTGAAGCCTGACTTCTGGTCCTGTCCTTCTCACCCCTATATGACCCCAGGAGTTCAGTTTACTTCTCTAGGAAGTATGATCCCTCAAAGGCCTCGTTCCTATGGAGTCTTCTTGTCATTTTCAGACAAGGCTTACTATGTAGCCTAAGCTAGCCTCAAATTCAAGGCAGTCTTGCTTCTGAGTGATGGGATTACAAGCATACCACCATACTTGGCCTGACAGAGTCTTTTTGTCTCTTCTTTACTTACCGAGTTGGGTCAGCACTGGCTCTCAGGATCTGTTTCCAGTACCCTGGTGCCTCTGTCAGCCCCACAGCTTCCTCCTAACTGTGACAGGGCAGTTTTGGTTCCCACACTCAAGGATAAACTGAAACTTGCCTCTGTGGTGAAGCTGAGACAAAGGACCTTGGTGACACTGGAGAGTAGCATCTGGGAACCTGTGGGCTTGGGGAGGGGTGGGGCTTGTCCTTGGCTGGTCTGTGCTGCTGCTTTCCTACACAGAGGTCATGAATGACCCTGAGACCCTGTTAGAGGTGTGGGTGCAGAGGCTTCAGCTTCTGACTGCCCAACACATGCCTCCAAAGTAGAGCCTAGACTTACGAGGGAGCAATGGGCACAACCAGCCTCTAAGTCAGATCCTGGCCACTAGGAGGCCTTGGGGTAAGATAAACATAATCCAGAAAACAAGACATGCAAATAATTCATACCTATCCTTGGGTCAGTTTTTATCATTGCTTGCCTCAGTCTATGTCTTATAAAGGCCTAAGACATAAAGACCATAGTATACCTATTGGAGGTTTCCTCTTCTCCCTGGCCCATTAGGAGAATTTACCCTGAAGCCCACTGTTCATGAGCTAATGGCTGGTGTTTCTGTGTTGTGGAGAGGCTTGCATTTCAGGTCTAGGAGACAATGCTAATCTTATCTGTTTACTCATAAGGAAGATGAGATTTGAGGAGGCTAAGTGGCTGACCCAGGATCCCACAGTTGATCAGCAACCAGGGGATTCAAACTCAGGCAGTGTGACCATAGAGTCCCAATGATTTTAGATAGTGGTAGGCAAGAGATGGAATGTGGGCCCTGTAATACTCCAGCAAAGTCCTTAGCCACAGACAGGCAGGGAACTGGTCCCTGCAGAGGTCTCAGCAGGCTCTAGACCTGTGTCCTGTTCTGCCATAGACCTGCTGAACAACCACATCCTGAAGTCAGCCTTGTGTGCCGAGGCCATTGTCGCCGGAGTGTCCCTGGAGACCCTGGAGGGCACCACACTGGAGGTAGGCTGCAGTGGGGACATGCTCACAATCAACGGGAAGGCTGTCATCTCCAACAAAGACATCCTGGCCACCAACGGTGTCATCCATTACATTGATGAGCTGCTCATCCCAGATTCGGGTAGGTGGGCCTCAGGGGCCTCTGTCCTGCGCAGCTTCCTCCCTCCTCTGACAGCCCTGGTGACAGCACCAGGGCTATGTAGAATCCTTTGAGCCATTTCCTGCCCTTGGTTCAGCACACGGCCCTGTACCTACTGTGAACCTATGGGAAGTGTGAAGCTTTGAGCTTCAGGTACAGAGGTCCAGACACCATCCTGAGGCAACCAGGAATAAATTAGAGCACATATGGAAGGAACGAGACACCATCGTAGAGTTCTTTCTGGCCTGCATCTTGTGGTTAGGCCCAAAAGGCCATTTGCTGATGTCACAACATCTTATTTCCTTAGAGAAACCAAGGCCACTGGCCCAGGGAAGATGACTGGATTGGCTTTGGTTTCCATTCAGAAAGGAAACCAGTCTCTTCCTGTGGGAGTATCTTCAGAAGCAGCCACGCAGGCCATGCTGCCTCCTCCTCCCCACCACCCTCAAACAGGCCCTGGCCAGGCCACCCTGGGGTCAGGGACAGTTCTGCCTGCTGCCAAGTGACTCTTACCTCCCTGCAAGTTAGGTTTTCCGACCACACAAGCATGCTGGGCCCCACTGCATTCAGAGGGCCGGTGGCTCACAAAATGAGGTTCCTGCTAATGCCTGTCCCATCTGGGGTGGACCATGGCATATACTCATGGCCATGTTACCTTTCGAACTCTGTCTCTCCCTCTTGTAGCCAAGACACTGCTTGAGCTGGCTGCAGAATCTGACGTCTCTACAGCCATCGACCTCCTCAGGCAAGCCGGCCTCAGCACACATCTCTCTGGAAAAGAAAGCTTGACCTTCCTGGCCCCTCTGAATTCTGTCTTCAAAGGTAGCGTGGAGAACACCTTCTACTGTCCTGTTGTCTCTGGGACAGCTGCCCCAGTCCTACAGCACTGCCCTGATTTACGACAGCCTTGGAACCTTCCGCCCACCATAGCCCAAAGCAGATGTGACTCTCTCAGAAACTTTGGACTACCCATTGTTTATCTGAAACAGCCAAGAATGTACTGGGGACTTTTCCCCTCGGAACCCAGCATTTCGCTTCTGCCGAGAGTGGAGCAGGCTTCTGCTTTTTGTTTGCAGGGTCAACACCAGGGTATATGGGCAGAGGCTAGCTGAGCTGCCACCGTGGGGATGACAAGAAAGACCCTCTCCCCTGACTGAGGGCAAAAATACAAACACCCTCAGTGCCTAGACCTATTTTATTTTCTATAATAGAGGCCAAATGTTAAGGAATTTTGGCAGTCACACTTATTTTCTGTCTCCATTTCCAAACCAGGAGGGGATGGGCTTTCTTTCTACTATATGTGCCTCATCCTCCACTTCATCTCTGTGCACCCTTCGCTTGCAGATGGTGCCCCTCACATCGATGCCCAAATGAAGACTTTGCTTCTGAACCACATGGTCAAAGAACAGCTGGCTTCCAAGTATTTGTACCACGGACAGACATTAGATACCCTGGGTGGCAAAAAGCTGCGAGTTTTTGTTTATCGAAACGTAAGTTCTAGGACCTTACTCACACTCCTTCTTTGGCTTCAAATCTACAATTGTTTTTTAAAGTCCTCAATAGCCAGGAACTTATGTAAGAACTGGCTTCTACTAAAGGGGAAGTAGTTTCTGGAGAGGGCAGGATACTAGCTGGCACTTCCTTTCCTGCAGACTTGGAGAATAAGGCTCAGACCTAACTGAATTGCTGAGCACTGAGGCTACCTGGGGCTCAGCAGCATGGACAAGGGGGAAGGGGCATGGAGGCTTTGAGTCTTCCCAGGCTTGTGCCAAGAGAAGCCCCATGAAGCTCAGACCTCTTTGATCCAAGACCTTCCCATATCAAACAGGAGGGATTGCTCCTGGCCTGGGATCAAACAGGACCATTTGGCCAAAGATGTCCAGTGACCGGTGAAATCAACCAGTCAGCTACCTCTTGTCTGCCTATTTGATCTTTGTCAATGGACCTCGTGTGAGACTGATGTTGTCACGGAGTCCTTATGCAATTTTAAGAACCCCTATAGCCACTCTTCCTTGTGGAACACTTCTGTGGGCGATGACATTGCAACTGGCTTGGAACAAATCTGGAGACCCCTGCCTGAGGGGATAATCATCTCCCTTTCTCTCCCCCTCTTCTCTGCAGAGCCTATGCATTGAAAACAGCTGCATCGCTGCCCATGACAAGAGGGGACGGTATGGGACCCTGTTCACCATGGACCGGATGCTAACTCCCCCAGTGGGGACCGTTATGGATGTCTTGAAGGGGGACAATCGTTTCAGGTAACCAGTCTCATCCCAGGGCTAGGCTTTCGTCAAGTGGTCATGCTGGCCCTTATCTATTTTATCCAACTTCCCAGGGGGTGACCTAATGTAGTGACATACTGGTGTGATCTTCCATGTTTGGGGTGTGGTGAGAATGAGGGTCTCCTTGAAACCTTAGATTGGGAAGCAGGGCTCCTGCTGGCGGTATATTCTTCATACCCATTGTAAGGGGAGACGTTCTTATTACTACACAAGGGTGTCACTCACACCAGAAAGTCCCCAGTGAGCTGAGGGCACAGGTGTTAAGGACCTGTTGTGTTTTCCTCTTTCTGCATTTTATTTATAGGCTACTGAAGCCACCATGTCCCTTTACTTCCTTGCCTTGATCCTTCTGTCTCCAACTTGCTAGCTCTCCAGTGAGTGCTGTCAAGCCAAGGGTTTCCTGGGCACTGGCTTCAGTTGCCTGCCCAAGGGCTGGGAGACTGGGCCCCTGGCTTTGCAGGGTCACACTCAGCAGACACCGACTCTGCCAGGCTCAGGGACAGCCATACCAAGTCCCACCTTTCTCCTCCCTCTGTTCCCTCTGCCCATATTCCCTGTGTATGACATTCATTCTCGTTGGAAAGATGTAAAGTACACGGTCTCCCTCTGCATCGGGAGACGCCACGGAAAGCAAACTCATCTTCTCTGTTTGTCTACAGCATGCTGGTAGCCGCCATCCAGTCTGCAGGGCTGATGGAGACCCTCAACCGGGAAGGGGTCTACACTGTTTTCGCTCCCACAAATGAAGCTTTCCAAGCCATGCCTCCAGAAGAACTGAACAAACTCTTGGGTAAAGAGCAGTTTAAACAGCTATTCCCATTTCCCTGAAATAGCAGTCAGTCCCAGCCATGGCAGGAAACGAGAGATACAGGGCAAAGGGACTTAGTGATGAGGCCATGTTGTGGACACATGAGCAGAATTAAGGGGACAGCAAATGGTGACAGTAGTGGAAAAGGGTGGGGTGAGGGCAGGGACCAGGGAGACTCGGGACAAAGGACACAGAAAACACCAGAGCCAATTGTGGTTGTGACGGGGCCATGGCAAAGAGGGGTCCTGAATGCCCCTTCCTTCTTTCCTCCCTTGGGCCAGTTGACTTTCAGCTGGATGTAGGAGGGCAGAGGTGATGCCACTCAGTTTTCTTAGACACGGTGCCAAGCAAGCAAGAAATGAGCCGCTGAGGTGTGTGCTCTCTGCTGGGGAGCTGTGATGACAGAACTGCATTAAATGTCCTCAGAGATGGAAAGTCCGTCTTGGGCAACTTCAGCTGAGGGTGGTGGTGCAAGTGAGCTCTGGTGAGCTGCTGAACTTCTCTGAGCCTCAGTTTCCCCTTTAGAAAAATGAGGTTGGCAACAGTCCCAGACTCACTATGATATGGATTAAATGTGGCACACGGGACAAGGCACACATGTTCCATTAATAGTGGTGGGGACAGGGAGATGGGATGGGGTGATGGGCGTTACCTCCGATGTATACCCACCCTCCCAGGAAGGTGGTCAGGGGAGGAAGAAAGGAGTGCAAGGAAGCAGCTTAGCCAACCTCACTCAGAACAAACACAGTTTATGCCTCCCTTCCTGCGGGAGAACAGAAGGCTCAGGTTGCAGTCATCAAGGAACTAAGTGTGTGTCCTGTTTAATTTTCCCGATTGCCAAGTGCATGCCTGTGTCTGTTCTGCTGACGCAGGTTCCTGAGAAGAGGAGAGAAGTTCAGTCTGCACATAAATGTCCCATCCTCTCTCAGCCTTCTAAGAAGGGATTATTCCCCAGGTGGCCTGTGCCTGCTCAAGTTTCCTCATGTTCAGCTGTATGCAAGGTCCGGGAGGGGGTGTGGGGAAAGTTTCCTAAACAGCCCTCAAGTCCTATGGGGAGGATAAATGATCCCCGAGGGAGGAAGAGTGGCCCTGGTGACTCCAAGGGGACTGGCTTGACTTTGCACCTCCGGGCCATATTTTTGTGGGAGGGGATCTCTTACCAGCTTCAATGTAGATGTTCAAGAGACCCTTACAGGTGGCTGAGCTTTAGTTTTCCAGGCGCCCAGACCCCAATAATCACACAGAAACTATATTAATGACAACACTGTTTGGCCAACAGCTCAAGCTTATTTCTAGATAACTCTTATATCTTAAATTAACCTGTTTCTATTATTTTGTATTTTACTACGAGGCTCATGGTTTGTTATCTCTTACTTCTTGGGCAGCTACATGTCTGCCTGAGTCCGCCTTCTTTCCTCCTCTATCTCTGCTTGGATTTCCTGCCTTGCTATATTCTGCCCTGCCATAGGCCAAACCAGCTTCTTTATTAACCAATGATAACAAAACATATTCACAGCATACAGAGGGGAATCCCACACCAGCACAACATAGATGTGTCGTTAACCAGATGAACTCTCTGAGTTGTTTTCAATTTTCCTCTGGGTTTCTTGATCCTGGGAACAGCCACTCATAAGCCCTGGGGAAATAAGCCACTGGCTGTCTATGGAAGGATCAGGACCAGAGGGTAGCTGGCAGATGTCTGTGCTGCCTCTCATGTAACTTGGGAAAGGTATCGGGTGCCTGGTCCAGTTGGCAGAGAAACTGATGCGACTTGGAAGGGATGTGCCGAGGAGGAAGGATGCTGCAGAGAGAAAACTGCCTTGGCCCTGACCTCATCGGCTCCGTGGCTCCTCCAAAGCACAGCTGTTGATTCTTTCAAGTCCTCCCTCCAGGAAATAGCTAACTCCAGCAGAAAATGCACTTGAGGGCATAATGTGTAAATATTTCACTACTGTGTTATAGTCGGCAGGAGCCACGTCAATGATGAGGCATCCCAGATGCCGATGCTGGAAAGGTCCCTGGCTTTCCAGGCAAATATTTAGCTCATGGAAGCATGAGTCATACGCATAGAGGAGTATGGATTAACTCCTCAGCTGCCATGGAATCCTGCTTAACCCAGCCGCCTGCTAGCTCCAGGGCCAGCTCACAGACAGGGCTGTCTGCTGACCTTTAGATTGATAGTGGGTCGTGGGCTGTGCACACAGTGGGCACTCGGTACACACTTCTGCTTGTTCAATGAGTTGTCCTGCTCAGAACAAACCACCGCTATCTTCTCTTGTCCCTTAACCTTGCCAGTCGCCATCCTTGTGCATAACAGTGTCCCCTTCTTCTACCATCTTACAGCAAATGCCAAGGAACTTACCAACATCCTGAAATACCACATTGGAGACGAGATCCTGGTTAGTGGAGGTATCGGGGCCCTGGTGCGGCTGAAGTCTCTCCAAGGGGACAAGCTGGAAGTCAGCTCGGTGAGTGTGCCAGGGAAAGGTTGGCTGTGTGCTGCCATGAAGTCTCTAGGACACGCCTCACCGTGCACACAATTTTTAAGATGCTAATCGAACCTTCGAGTGTGGTTTGTCCAAAGAAAGAGAGAAAAGAGAAGCGCCCAAGGGACACCAAGAAAGATTATCTATAGATGTGTGTAGGAACTTCCAGATGTTCAGGGCAATCGGGCATCTGACGTGGATTGTGAAGAAGCTCCTTAGAAAGTGGGAAGTGGTCCCCAAAGCCAGGCACTCACGACCTGTTCAGTGGCTGGCGTCTTCCTTTTGTCCTGATTCTGCTCTGGGTGCCATCTCTCGCCCTGTGGTGATGGTACCGCTCAGCTTTGGAGCTGGGTTCAGGGTGTCTCTACCTCAGATGAGAACATAGCCAGCCTGACTCAGCAGAGGCCATCCGTGTGGATAGGAGCTGGTGGCTCTCTGCTCCAGTCTCTGGATCTTTGGTGTCCCTTGCTCACCAGTTCCTTGGAGACCATGGGAGGAAGGCTGGGAGAGATCTGTTTAACTTGAAGTCACTCAGGGTCTCTTGGGACTCAGTTCCATGTGTTGGGATCCTGTCTGTCATAGGCACTTGGGCTGTTCAGGAAAGCATTTGCCCCGAGGAGACATCCCCACCTATGTAGTTCAAGGAGCTGTGTGGCCTTCCTTGCACCTCAGCTCCCACTTCCATTAAGAGACAAGCGCCATCCTTGCCCCACATTGGGTGAGGGCAAGAATCCTAATCGCGCTGAGCCTCCATAGGGCAGTGGAAGTCTGCAGAGAGCAAGGGCCGCTGCTCCCTGGAGAAGCCCTGCTGCCCATGCACAGAGCGGGTGTGTGGTCAGCAGGGGCCTGTAGAACGAGCAAAGCCAGTAGGCTCCGCATCTAACAACGGCTGTCTCTTCTCTTAGAAAAACAATGTGGTGAGCGTCAATAAGGAACCTGTTGCCGAAACTGACATCATGGCCACAAATGGTGTGGTCCATGCCATCAACAGTGTTCTGCAGCTGCCAGGTGAGATCCTAATCTGTGCTCCTCACGAATAATGGCCACAAGCACGGCCTCCCTGGGGCCGAGGGAAAAGTGCATCAGGAGTTATGGTTCCCAGACGACATACTACAGAACTCGAGGGCCTATTTCTTAGTGAGCTGCCTGCTGTCTTACCCCAACGCTGACATTTTGCATCGTGTGTATTTACATGGATGCTGGTGGCAGACAAGGCCCAGATGTGTATGTGTGTGTGCATGGTGACACTGGTTCCAGAAAGGGCCAGGCTGTGTGTGCGTGAGGACACTGGTGGCAGACAGGGCCCAGCTGTGTATGTATATATGGACACTAGTGGCAGACAGGGCGTGGTTGTGTGTTTACATGGGGACACGGGTGGCAGACAGGGCCCAGCTGTGTGTCCATCGAAATGGTGATAGCAGACAGTGGGCTTCTCTTTCTCCCTAGCCAACCGACCACAGGAACGGGGAGATGAGCTGGCGGACTCCGCTCTTGAAATCTTCAAACAGGCATCGGCATATTCTAGGGTATGTAAGGGTACCAGTAAGCATGGCTGAGGAGAGCAGCCCTGAGACCCACCTTGCCAATGGGGGCAGCGCACCCCGAGTTCATGCCTGTAGCAGGTTGGCTGCCAGGCCTCTGAATGAGTCTTCATTTTCTGAGACTTGCCTATCCTCTGTGTATGTGGAACTGGGCTCCCTGGCCTCAGCCCTGCCTGCCTCACCCCGCATCTCTCTCTTACTGAGCTTCCTTGCTGGGCCCCCTGTCAGCTTAGGGTGTGGTGAGGGATCCTCTGTATGTTACTAAAGCTTTGGTTTCAAGAGAAGAGACTTCAGGCTGGAGTCCTGACTCTGGAGGCTAGAGTTCGAACATGGCCCTCCACTTTTGAAGAGAGATCTCCTCCACAAGTGCTCTGAACCCTTACTTCTGGGAGATGCCCTAGCTGACCCCCACTCCCCACAACTCTAAGCTTTGGTCTCAGTGGAAAAGCCTAACTTGCAATCCCCCAGGAATGTCTATCCTCTACATAAGACCTGGTTTGAAAGAAGCCTGGTACAGCCAAGGGCCACTGAGCTCACTGAGGGGGCTCTTTGGGGACCGTGGGTTCCACTTTTCCCTTTCTCTCCCCCGCTTCAGCAATTGTTTGGTGTAGAGATGACAAGGTGCAAAGACCCCCCCCCATATGCAGATTTAACGACGATATGTACTGGAAACCTCACGCCCTAGGCATGACATGCGGCTGCAGTCCCTCCCTGGAGGACCACCACAAGTTCTAGACCAGCCAGGGCTACATAGAGAGACCCTGGCTGGAAAAAAAAAAGAAAGAAGGAAGGAAGGAAGGAAGGAAGGAAAGAAGGATGAATGAGGGTGGATACAGAGGGAAAGACAGAGACGGAGGGGCCGGAAAGAAAAAAATGATGAAAAGAAAGCCTGACCTGCGTGTGTTTGTCCTTTCAGGCTGCCCAGAGGTCCGTGCGACTCGGTAAGTGTCTGGGTCTGCTGTCCCCTCTGGGCTAATGAGCCCGACAGTCCCTAGCAGAGCCAACCTGCCATATGTTATCACATGCAGTAAGAGAAGACTGGCCCTCAGGGTCAGAGCAGCAGGGTCAACTGGGGTCAGACAGGCAATCTAGTTTCCTTCTCTGTAACATGAAGATAGTGGGGTCGGGCTGAATGTGGCTTTGGCCTCAGGGAGCCTGGGAAGATTACACAGGCCTTGGCAGGCCCCCACACTGAGAAAAACATCCCAAGATGACAGATGAAGAAAAACCCAAAAGATCAACTATTGAGTAAGACATGAAGTTCCACAAACCCCAAAGCCCCAGCTGTGTACCTGAACAGGAGAACATGGCAGAGGGAGGCCTCACAGCCTCAGGAGATCCCAACTACTTGGTAGTCTGAGACAGGAGGGTTGCAAAAGTAAGGCCTAGATAGGCTACAGAGTGAGTTCAAAGCTATCTGATCAATCTGGCAAGACGTTGTCTCAAGAATAAGAGAAAAGAGGGCCTGGATGTCACTCACTGTGAGAGCATTTGCCATGCATGCATGTGGCTCCAGGCTCATCCTCTGGTATCCCCAAGATAGAAAGACTAAGCACCCAGACAGATGGTGGCACAGCAGACGACGGTGGGACCCCTGCATTTTACCGGCTTTTCGTGCTTCTTCTTTGCAGCTCCTGTCTATCAGCGGCTACTGGAGAGGATGAAGCACTAGCAGGACCAGCGAGGTGTGTACTGCAGCAGCTCCCTGCCAGTTTCTCCCGGGTTGTCAAAGAGACCGTTGGATGTTTTTGAAACCAAATATCACACTTCAACCTACAAGGGCAGCACCGTATTGAGATCTGAGCCTTGGACGGGTAGAGAGGGGGTGGAGGAGAAATGGGCTCTTTTTAGCTTTCGGTCCCTCTAAGCATGGTTGTTGACCCACTGAATACACAGATTACCTGGCTCTGATGTCCAGAAAGGACCTCTCCAAAGCGTGGACTTTTCTGACTGTGCAGAGGGCCTGAACAAAGGGAGCTGCAGCATTGCAGAGCTCACAAATGTGAATCAAGCGGCTCGGCATTCTGGGAGCCCTGGCATGTTTCTGTAAAGCTCTTGTACAGCCGGAGAAATGGTATCACTATAAGCTATGAGTTGAACTGTTCCTGTCAGACATGTCTTGTATCCACACATGGCTTCGACACTTCTATATGGCCCTGCCCAGGTAGAAAAGAAAGGGTGTATAGAACATGTAGAATGCAAATTTCCTGGGTGTGATGGAGCCATGGTGTGTTTGTGATAATAAAACCAAAGAGATATATATCTGTATGCTGGTTGGATATTGGGGATGGGTTCTGTTCTGCTCCTCGGAACATGCAAATTACTTCATGTCTGAGTCTTCCCAAGAGCAGTTCAGCAAGGAACCCTGAGGGTGGTTAATTGGTACAGTTTCAGCAATTGGCCCTTGGATGCCCAGGCAGCTTGTGCGGGTGTAAGCTAAGCCTGGGCTGCTCTTGTTTCTGCCTACTCCTAAGACCTCAGTTTTCATATCACCCAGCACTGTATTTCTCTGAAACCTTTTCCTTTCAGGGATGAGCTGCCCTCTTTGTTTTGGACTTTTGACGACTTGGTCTTTCCCACACAGACCTATCATTCAAGGGATCAGATGGGTACTTGGGACAGAAAGAATATTGGTAACAACAACAATAGCCAGACTGATGCTGGAGCCCATCTCCTGGCTCAGAGACCAGTATCTGACAAGAGAGCTAGTCCATATTTCCCAGGCTCCGCCTTCTGAGCCAACCCTTGTTCAGATCTCTTTCCTGCTCCCTCAGCCTGTACCATCCAGATGTGCTTGGTACTCTGGGGTCAGCACTATGTGATTGGGAGAGTGCTTTAGCTTCCTGAGCCTTCTATGTATCAGGGTGGTGACCTGCTTCCTGGGTTAGATATTTGTGGGTGTGAGGGTAAGGTAAGACATGGTCTATAGAGTACCACACAGTGTCATGTCCTTATTGTTATACCTTCTGGGAAGCTCAAGATCCTTGCATCCATCGCGTGGGTCTTTCCTGAAGGCAGCCTGCTCCCCTGGAGAATGGGACAGCCCTATTCATACTTTGTGCACGCACAGGTGTGCATGCACACACGTGTATGCACACATAGCTAAAGCATAACACCAGTCAGTTCTGGGACTAGACTGATAGATGAGGCAGGAAGGCCTTTCTCTTACATACTTTTAAATCTAAAGAAAGATATTGTATCAGTCTATTAAAATTGACTGTCCAGGGGGATGGGCAGAAGGCTCAGTGGTAGGAGAACCCAAGTTGGGTCCCCAGCACCCATGTCCTACACCTCATAAACACCCATAACTCCAGCTCCAGGGAGTCCAGTACCCTCTTCTGTCCTCTGTGGGCACCTGTGCCTACGTGTACATAACCCCACACACATGCATACAATTAAAAACAAATCCTTTTTTATTTTCTTAAAAAAAAAGTCACTCATTCCTCATGTGCACAGGTAGCACAGATAGCTTTTGAGAGTCACAAGCATCCACCTTAGGTCCTGGGTAACAGGTACAGCTTTGTCACCATGAAGCTTCCCTATAGGTGGAAAAGAGAACGGTCACTCAGCTAATGACCCTGACGATGACATGAGGGAACACGGAAACACAGCCCCTTAGCTCTGTGACAGATGATAAAGGAACCTGAGGAAGTGGGGGTGGGAGGAATGGATGGCCTGGAACAACCACTGTAACCAGAGTGGGGGGTACTGAGAGGGGCTGGGGTGACTGACTGTAAAATTTAGGGCTCGGGGCTCGGGGAGACAGTATGCTGAGAGGTGAGACACAGCCCTGGGCCTTGCCAGTCCCGTTGCTTCCCCGTAGCTCTGGCCTGCTCATCTGGCCTCCTGGGCAGTCCCCTGGCCTGGGACTGTGGTGACCTTGCTCTTGCTGGGTGTCCTGCAGCTGTGGACTTTGAGTACACACAATATCCACGATTCCAGTGGAACCCAAAGGGATGGCTATCCTAACTCTTAAAACCCATTACATTGTAAATAGAACTCTGCGCTGGGGAGATGGCTCAGCAGTCTAGAGCACTGGCTGCCCTTATAGAAGACCCAGGAGGTTTCCAGCGCTTACACAGTGGCTCTCAACCATCCGTTACTCTCATTCCCTGGGGCTCTTCTGCTGTCTTCTGACCTCCATAGGCACCAGGAACACATATGGTGCACATCCATACATGCAGGCAAAAACACTTATACACATAGAATAATAAAAGAAATCTTGAAGAGGTATTTAAAATAAAACCTCCCACAGGATTCCTTAAAAATGCCAAATGCCAACCAGTGTTTAAATCCTTCCCCTCCTTTTCGCCATTTGCCTTTTCCACATCCTTGCCTCAACCCTCCCAGTAAGGATTCCACTCTTCCCTAAACTCTCTCTTCCAGAGTCTTCCTGTGGCTACAGCCCTAGGTGCTCAGAGCCCTCTGTGGGGATCTTAACTTGAGACTTTTCTGCCCTCCACCCACGTGCTGGTTTCTCTAAAGCTCAGGCTCAGCTTTAAACGTGTGCTGCCACCTGGAGGCTGGCCTCCTAAGGCTGAGGAATCTGCCTCTAGCTGTTTCCTGGGATTTTGTACATCCAAGGCCAAGAGCAGCCCAAATAGGATAGAAGTTGCACAGGCTTCACCTGAGTCCAGGCGCCTGAGCCTTTCAGTCCGGGGAGGAGACAGAGGTTGAAGGAGAAGGGGTTCTGCCTCTTGCTGCTGTCTTCAGGGAGCCAAGAGAAGCATGGCCCAGCCAGTCCTGAGCAAGCCAGGCACAGGCAAAGGGGACCCGACCGTCCTGAGATCACCCTTCCCCAGCAGGCTGAATCTCTGCTGCATCTCTTTGACTGTAATTCGCTACCACACCACCGAGGGACTGGGGTGGGGGAGCAGCCACAGTCGCGGGGCCTCAGCAGCGCGCCAGTGCTACGAAAGACAGAGGGATACACCTCTGTGAAGGAACCGCCATTCAACACTGGGCTTTTGAAGAGCTGCATGGAACATTGTGCTCAGATCTGTTTCGAAGCCAGGAAAGACGGCCCTGGAATGAAGGGTGGGCCCAGTGCCCCACCCACAGAAGTCAAACGGGGCCATTCAGATCGTTCATGCCTGGCAAGTATGGGCCCTGGAATCCCCTACACCAACCCCACACACCCCAAATCCTCCCCACACCCACACTCTGCTCTCACACCCACAGCACATTAGCGCCTAAAGGGTCTGAGACAGAACTCCAGCCAGGAACAACTGCACTCCTCTTCCGTGAAGTAAATGCAGCCCATGACCACCATGGAGTAGAAACAAAGAAAACAAAACCAACCCTGGGTCTATAATAATGAGTCTATTAACACTCCCTAGTAGAGGGTTGGGAGAATTCACAGACCCTCGCCTGGGATTCAGCGCCGCCCCCACCTCCAGCTGCGCATGCTCTGGAGAGGTACTGTCCTGTATGAGAGGTGGAAGGTTAGCTGAAGGTGGGACTCCATGACACCCTTCTCAGAGAAACCACCATTTGTTAGTCTGCCCATTCCTGTACACTCTTCACACCCACACTGCTGGGGCCTTTGGAGAAGGTAGGTGGCTCTTACACATTCCCAGAATCCTCCCTGCCCGCCATCCTCGCCAACAACCCCCCACCCCCAAGCGCCCTGCTTTAATTTCCAGGAAGTTCTGAGATTTGGAAGTAGCAGAGAAGGACTTCTGATTAAATGCCCTCATTTGGGCAGAAATGAGGTTTTTGCATGAACAGATGGGAAAACTCCTCTTCCTCTCAGTCTTTGGCGCCTGCGGTCCCGACAGCTTCTTGAGAGCCGTGTGTCAATAATTGAAGTTCAAGGAAGCAGCGCCCTTGAGTTTTCAGGGATCCTCGGGACACAGGATGAGAACAAACCCTGCTGTTTCCAGCAAGCTGAGCGGAGCACAGCTACTTCCCCGGGTGGGAAGGACGGATACAGAATACTGGGTAGATACCCCTTGGTGCTGAGATTACAGTCATGGGCCACCATTCTCGGTTTAAATGCAGTTTATATTGGCTAAATTCTGCAGATCATGTGCTTGTCAAGTGGAGAGCACCTTCTACTGGGCAGCTGTGCACAGCAGGCATGCACAAACACAGTCACAAGCCAGCTTCTTTGCTTGCAGCAGGAAAGAGAAAGAGCCTTCATCCTCAGAGTTCATGGTGCCTCCATCGTAGTAAGGGAACTTGAAGGACCCTGCAGGTGCTGACGGCATGGAAGACCTTGACTGAACACCCAGGACTCTTTCACCTATGGAGAAAACACACCAATGGGGCATTCTGGGCCACTAAGGGATGTGAGGTTATGCTATAAGTGGCTTATCTATTAAACCCGCAAGAAAATTCTCCCACCAGTGAGTACATTTATCAATAGCCAACTGCTTATCATCGAGATCACAGAGTTTATACCAGTAAATGACTTAAAGTAAAATCCCATTTGTTGCCTTCCTAAACTAAATGTTTTTTTAAATATTTATTTATTTATTTATTATGCATACAATATTCTGTCTGTGTGTATGCTGCAGGCCAGAAGAGGGCACCAGACCCCGTTACAGATGGTTGTGAGCCACCATGTGGTTGCTGGGAATTGAACTCTGGGCCTTTGGAAGAGCAGGCAATGCTCTTAACCTCTGAGCCATCTCTCCAGCCCCTAAACTAAATGTTTAACTTCAGAAAAATACTTTGGGTGTTGTGAGAGTGGCTTGAAAAACAATGATCCTCTCTTCACAATAAGAGTGCTGGAGCTGGGCAGTGGTGGCGCTCATCTGTCTTTAATCCCAGGATGCAGAGGCAGGCGGATCTCTGTGAGTTCTACAAGAGCTAGGCTAGTTCCAGGACAGGCTCCAAAGCCACAGAGAAACCCTGTGTCGAAAAACAAAACAAAAAACAAACAAAAAAAAAAAGAGTGCTGGGGACTCAGCATAGTGGAAGTGAGACAGGTTGCCTTCATTTCTACAGAAGCCAGACATCAGCCTGCACAAGGGGCAAAAACAATCATTACCATGACTCGATGCAAAAGTGAGGTTTTTATATATTCCTAATTGCATTTTCCTGCCCCTCAAACTCCTCGTTGACTGAGCTCTTCAGGAAGCTGTGGTCCTTCCTTCTGGTCTAGCACAGTCCCTTGCTGTGGGATGATGCTTTTGTACACTGTAAAGATTTGTCACTCATTTTGGTTTAATGAAATGCTGTAGCCAGGCAGGAAGTATAGGCAGGGTGACCAGACTAGGAGAATTCTGGGAAGAGGAAAAGCAGAGATATTCAGTCACCAGCCAGATGCAGAGGAAGCAAGATGAGAATGCCTCACTGAGAAAAGGTATCAAGTCACAAGAATTATGGATTAATTTAAGTCATAAGAGCTAGTTAGTAATAAACCTGAGCAATAGGCCAATCAGTTTATAATTAATATAAGCATCGGTGTTTCTTTGGGACTGTATGGCTGTGGGATCAGGTGGGACAGAAACTTCTGTCTACAGTCCCCCACTCCTACTCCCCACCCCAAATTCTCCATCCTCCTGGCTCTAGCTCCCCTAGTCTGAAACAAGAGCTGAGTCATGGAGCTGATGGTCTGTAACTTTTCAGCCCTAAGATAACTAAAGAGTGTCCTGGCAAGCAAGCGTGAGATGAGCCGCTAGCTAAGGAAGACAGGAGCCCGTGCCTTCTGCTCATCTGTCATTCATTGCTGAGCTCTAAATGCCCCTCATACTGAAATGGACCATGTTTTTGTACAGTAGCTCAGTGGTTAAAGCATTTGCTATCCAATCACAAGGACCTGAGTTTGAACCCCCAGAACCCACATTAACGCTGAGACACAGATGTCTATAACACCTGATCTCCTATGTGCACACAGAGTGTGAAGACAGCAAAAGCTTGCGTGCTAGTTAACCTGGCGTACACAACAGGAAACAAACAGACAAAGAAAACCACAGAAGCCCTATCTCCGACAGGACGGAAGGCGAGAACCAACCCCTGAAACTATTCTCCAACCTCTGCACATGCTCTCGTGCCATATTCAAACACGAATGTGTGCACACACATTCATATATACCATATGGAGGGGAGGAAACTGTCAGTTATGAAAATACATAAAATAATTGTCTACTGTTTGCTCTAAGGAGTTAAAACTCGTCTTCCCTCTGAGTTTGATTCTTTTTCCAGGGGAGGCACAGCCCCAGCTGATTTCATCCATGAAAACTGTTTTCCTTGCACCACACAGTCATCTCCGACTTCTTGTCCTCGGCCGTCTTACCTCTCAGCAGTCCGTCTCTTTGTCTCTTTGATCTGCACAGCTGTGCGCACATCTATAGCACACCACTTAAATTGGTGTTAATCTCATACCTTTTTTAATAGCATCTTATAGACCTAGATCTCATTAGAGCTCTTTCTTTTTGAAGATAAGTTGGTTTTTTTTCTCTTTTCTCCCCCAAATTTATACTTTCTTCTTGTAAAAAAAATGCTAGAAAATGTAGGACGCAGAAAGAAAAAGTGAAAATATTTAATATTTATCATTCTACCACTGGTGGTCATGTAGATCTCCTTCTCAATTTGTGTTTTGAGGAAAATGTGTCCATCCAAAACATATTGCACCCCCACGATAGAAATAAAGCCCAAGCCTGTGCACAACAAATAACACTCTACCACCAGGCTGTGTCCCCAGCTGTCATCTTCCATTATTGTGCTCAGGTATACTTCAAAATAAAAAGAAAACCCATCAGAGTAGGAAGAACTCCAAGGCAACTCTGGTGGTTTTGGATGTTAGTGATGCTCCCCTGATAGCATCAGAGGGATCATCTGGCTGGCTGGATATCACAGCCCACTCAAGATAGATGTTTGCACCAGTTGGTAGCAGAGTGGGACATCAGACTGAAGTCTGCAAAGAACTCCAAGAAAAGTTGCTGGTTTGAATACGGATAGAAGGGACACAGGCAGCCTGGAGTGGGAGTGAGCAGTCCCCAGCTGACAGCCATCGAGGACACTGACCCCTCTGATCTAAAGTCACAAGGAACTAGATTCTACCACCAAGGCCAATGACCCTTGGCAGGAAGTCTTCACTCTCTGAGCATCCAGTAAGAGCTCTGTTGATGCCATGGCCCCTGTCTGAGAGAAAGACCTTAAGTAGAGACTCCAACCAGCCTCCTCTTGGAGAATTTCCACTTTATAGAGCGTGAGATGAGGAGCAGGCATTCTGTGAGGCAACTAGTACATCCCACCCCTGGTGGCTTTACCGTGAAGAACAATGACTTTCTATCCTGCAGCCGTAGGGGCCTTGTTAGAAGTACAGATTTCTAGACTCCATCTTGTCAGATTATGCTCCTGTCTCATTTGTATGAAGAAGCCTAGGAATTAAAGCAAGCAAGCAAACAAACAACAAAAGGAAAAAATGAAAACAAACAACAATAGAACCAGAGTCTGTGTTTCCTGTAGCTAGGCCAAGCTGGCCTTGAACTCCTCTTGATCCTCCTGCCTCCATTGCCTAAGTTCTGGAATTATAGGCATGTACCACTGAGACAGGGAGAGAAGTGGGGAAAGGATGAGGAAATCCTAAAATGAAACTAAGCTTTCCTGCCTCAGCTGGGCAGTAACTCAGGCGCTGGAGTCCTAGAGAGTCAATGGTCATCAAGCCATAGCGGCTTCAGGGTCCGCTATCGCATTAAGTTGAAGAATGAATTTCACAGAGGATCAATGTGCTCTTCAGCTTTTACTGTCCAGTTGACACAACCTAGAGCCACTTTGGAAGAGGAACTCTCAATTGAAGAGTGCCCTCAATGAGTTTGCACGTGGCCGTATCTTTGAGACCTTGTCTTAGCTAACAATTGACATGAGAGAGCCCAGCCCACAGCGGGTGGTACCATCCCTAGTTACAGGTACTCCGGGCTGTATAAGAAAGCTAGGTGAGGGTGAATCACGGGAGAGCAAGCCATAACAGGATTCCTCCATGTGCTCTGCTTCAGTCCCTGTCTCTAGGTTGTTGCCTTGGGTTTCTGACCCTATTTCCCTCGGTGACTGACCGTAACCTAGAAGTGTAGGCTGAAATAACTCCTTTCCTCTTCAAGTTGTTTTTAGCCACGGTGTTTTTCATAGTAACAGAAAGGCACCTGAGAGCAATGAGCTTTGCACAAGGTGTATTGTAGTCAGAGGTGAGTGCCGCAGCTGGAGAGTACGAGTGTGTGCCAAAGATGGGTTGCTGCTGAGGACAGGTGTCTGGAGCTAATAAGGATTGTGTAGCCTGAGGCATGGGGTGGGGGGGGGGGTGAGCATTACAGCTCTGAAGGGAAAGGTATCCTGAAGCCAGGCTATACCTATAGGCCAAAAACACAATCTACCCCTGATTCGTGTTTTTTGCTATGTATTCCGGTGGTTTCTCAGCAGGAACGTAGCAATCCTGCTCCTCAGAGAGAGAGAGAGAGAGAGAGAGAGAGAGAGAGAGAGAGAGAGAGAGAGAGAGAACGAGAGAGAGAGAGAGAGAGAGAGAGAGAGAGAGAGAGAGAGAGAACTACTACCACTCAGCTCTGCTCCACTCTGTTGAGGGGATTTCCGGCAGAGATGTCCTTAGCTTCTCTGCTCTGGCGAAAGTGTTTCTTCTCTGCTAAGGGGGAAACCCCATAGAAATATAGCAGTCTTCTGCTCTGGCAAAAATTGTTACTTGTTACTTCTCTGGCCTGGTCCACTCCTGCATAAGAAGGCCTTCACCCAAAACTGATTCAAGAGATTTATTGGGAGGGAGGAATCCAGGAGAGTGACTGCCTCTGCCAGGGTGGAAAAGGGAGCTCCCAACTGAATAAACACAGGGTTTATATAGGGCTTCTTAGGGCAGAGTTTTTCCAGAGTGAAGATTTTCAGTGTGGGAATTGGTCAGATTTCAGTCTCTGAACTTGGACAAGCTCAGAGATGGGCTGGATGTCATTCTCATAGATTGATTGTTTTTTCCTGCTCAGGGATTGGTTGGTCTTTTGTACTGAGTTGGTCAGGGGTAGATTGTGGTTTTTGCCTATGGTTTCAGGGCCAGAATATGCATTTTTTTTTCTGACTCTGGTTTCAGGGTGAGGGTATGCCCTTTTACTCTACAGGGGGACCCAGTCAGTCCAGTTGGCCCAACCTCTGGGTGTTGTGGGATAATCTTTTTTTTAAATTGTGCAAATGTGTCTCTGCCAAGGCACCTTCTAATTGGGTTAATGAAGAGCTGAATGGTTAATAGCTAGGCAGGAGAGGGTAAGACTTCTGTGCAGATATAGGAACTCTGGAAAGGAACCAGAGAGACAGGAATATGTTAGTGAGACGCGGAGGAAATAGGAAGCACAGTATGAAGGAGAGGTAACAAGCCACATGGCAGAATGTAGATTAATGAAAATGGGTTCATTTAAGTTATAAGAGCTAGTTAGGAATAAGCCTAAGCTAAGGTCATGCTTTCATATTTAATAAGAACTCCCTGTGTTATTATTTGGGAGCTGGCAGTTCAAAGAAAGTCCGGCTACATCTGGGAGTCTATGTACCTCTCCCATTCCAGGTCCACGGACAGAAGTTTCAGTCAAACCTTCATGCTCAGCTTCCAGTCACCTGTGTAGAAGAAGAAATATAACAAGGAACCAGAGCCCCCAATACTTCCCTGGCTTCTGACCAAGGATAAGAATGGAGGTCCCTGTAGGTGGAGGCCTCTTGTTCATTTCCCAGCCACCCAGACTCCCCAAATAATCACACAAAAATTATATTATTTAAATCACTTAAGCGTATTGGCCAATCACTTAAGTGTATTGCTAGCTAGCTCTTATATCTAGAATTAACCCATTTCCATTATTTTATATTTTACCACAATGGCAAGGTTCCAGCTAGCAGCTCGTGTCTTTCCCCTCTGGTGGCTCCATGGCATCTCTGACTCCACCTTCTTTCTTCCAGCATCCATTTAGTTTCCCCCTCCCCAGGTTTACTCTGCCCTGTCACAGACCAAGCCAGCTTCTTTATTCATTAACCAATAAAAGCAACACATACGCAGAAGGACCTCCCACACCAGCTCCCTGCCCCTAAAGCTACCTCACCAGATTCTACTTTCTCATGACATGACACCCAGCTCAGTATATTTAAAACTCTCCAGCTCAATGTCTCTTAAAAGTCATGAAAACGAGGATGCTGATGCCATCACTTTGGGATGGAGCCAGAGACTGTTGCATCTCACACAAGGTGATATTGATGCCATTGATCCCAGGAGCCACAGTCAAGGCCAAAGTCTCAGCAGGTTCAGAAGGTCTGCCCTAGAACAACTGGGCATTCTCAAGTCTAGTTGTGGGACTAAGAGCATCCCCTAGGACAGTGACTCTCAACTTGTGGGTCGTGACCCCTTTGGAGGTCTCATATCAGATATCCTGCATGTCAGACATTTACATTACAATTCATAAAAGTAGCACAATTACAATTATGACATAGTAACAAAATAATTTTATGGTTGGGGGTCACTACAACATGAGGAACTGTGTTAAAAAATTACAGCATCAGGAAGGTTGAGAACCACTGCCCTAGGGACTTGTTAGAAAACAACTTTGGGGGCTCCCTGCTCAGCTCCATTGGATCAGACATTCCCCACAGTTTCAGGAAACCCACTAAGAGTTGCAGGAAGCCTGGGAACCACAGCCAAGGTTGGGGAAACACATTTGCTGGGACAGCAGCAAGGCCTGTGTTGGAGGGGATGCCTGGCTCTTTTCAGCTTTGTTCCCAGGGGCCAAGTCCCTGAGGCAGGAAGCAGACTAAGATCTGCCAGTGCAGCTGGGTTTCTGCTTCCTGATAAGGTCAAAGGCAGCTGCGTGGGCATCATTATGTAAATATGAAAAAAAGCAACATTCTTGGGTGGGGGTGGGGGAGTCCTTCACTCTGGCTTTAATGAGCAGAGGCTCAGGCCAAGCCAGATGTCTATTCCACTAACAGCTGCCTGAGAGATAAAAACACATCTGATTTGTTTGTTTTCTCTCAATGTGATGTATCAGTTTCTAGGGTCTAAACACCCATTTCTGGAAAGCTGTGGGATTTCCCTGTGAGGAAACAGGAAAGCATCTCTCTGAAAGGAAGGGACAGGTTTGTCATTCCAAACCCGCAGGCACACGTTCTTCCCGTAATGTACGGAATGCCTGCCAGATGGCAGCCTCTGTGCTAGGAATCAGAGACGGAGCTGTTTATCTTGATAGTAAATGGTGTCTTTACAATTATTGTCTCCTTGTAACCAGGCTTGCCTGGCAGGAAGAAAAATACTCTAAAGAGACACTTGTGTTCCTCAGTTTGAATCAATGAACCCCAAGAAACTGGAAAGCCCTCAGGGAGTTCATGTTGGCAGAGAAAAACACAGAGAGTCTGAAGCCTGGTGGTACCCAGAGGAAAGAAGCTTGTCTTCCAGAAAGAGATGCATCACACATCCCATCACACCACCTGCAGAAGAAGGTACTGGAACTATGTGGGGGTCAGTGACAGAAGGGACCACACCTTCACCAAGATTGCTTTTACCCTCCAACCAGCTCCCAAATCATGACACAGAGACTTAATATTAGTTATGAATGTTTGAACATATGCTCATTTCTTGCTAGCTCTAATAACCTGTTTCTCTTCATTGACATTTTGCCTCAGGACTTTTTACCTTACTTTACTTTTGTATATCTTATTTTCCTGCTGTCTCCATGTCTGGCCGGCTAGCAGCTGCTTGGCTTCTGGCCCCAGACATGACCTTCTCTTTCTCCCTTGTTCTTTCCTCCTTCTTTTCTCTCTTGAGTCTAGCTTTTTCCTCCTTATTCTCTCTGCCCACCAGTCATGTCTAGCCCTCTCCTGCCTAGCTACTGGCCATTCAGCTTTTTATTAGACCAATCAGGTGCCTTAGGTAGGCAAGGAAACAAATGTAACCCACTTTTACACAGTTAAAGTAATATTCCACGGCATAAACAAATGTCACACTTCTTTATATAGTTAAATATTCCCTATTTCCCCTTTTTGTCTAAATAAAAAGAAAGGTTTTAACTCTAACATAGTAAGATTAGATACAATAAGAACAGTTATCAAGTAACAATTACATTTACAATATACAGTCCATTTGTATTTGGCAAAATTAAAGAAAATACTCAGGACCTATGTAGACATTTGTACCTCACATTAGGCACCAAATAAACCAGTCTTCCCCTTAGTCACACACCTTGACATAGTTAAATATTCCACAACAAAGGTTGAACATTTCTTTGCATTTCTCTTCCATTTGAGATGTCTCTATCTGTACCTCAATTTTTAATTGCATTATTTATTTGAGTTTTTTTCTTTCTAATGTCTGGTTTCTTGAGTGCTTTATATATTTTGGAAATTAACCCTCTGTCAGATGTGGGTTGGTGAAGGTCTGATTCTGTACGCTGCTGTTCTTTCGTAAGGTTCCATTTATTAATTGTTGATCTTAGTGCCTGTGCTTGGGGTTCTATCCAGTACTTTTTCTCCTGTAGTAGTGCGTTCAAGGCTGTTCGTCACTATCTCTTCTATCAGGTTCAGTGTTTCTGGTTTTATGTTGAGGTGTTTGATCCACTTAGACTTGAGTTTCATGCAGGGCGACAGGTGCAGATCTATTTGCGTTCTTCTGCATGCTGACATCCAGTTAGACCAGCACCATTTGATGAAGATGCTTTTCCCCCCATTGTATAAGTTTGGTTTCTTTGTCAACAATCTGGTATCCATAGGTGTGTGGACTTATATCTGGGTCTCCATTTCAGCTTCATTGATCCTCCTGTCTGCCTTGATACCAATTCAGTTTTTATTACTGTATTTGTGTACTTAACTTCACTACAGGAAAGAATTTTAAGACAAGTCAGTATGAAGCTGAATCAAAGTAGGGATTTTTGTGGGTTGTGTGTGTGTATTTTAGAGACAGGGTTTCTCTGTGTAACCCTAATGTCCTGGAACCCACTCTGTAGACTAGACTAGCCTTGAACTCAGAGACCAACTTACCTCTGCCTCCCCAGTGCTAGGATTAAAGTCCTGTGCCACCACTGACCAGCTGGAGCATGAATTTATTTAAAAAATATTTTAGGGTCTGGAGAGATGGCTTAACAGTTTGGAGTGCATACAATTTTGTCAGAGGATCAGAATTTAGATCCCAGCACCCAGCTCACAAATGCCTGTAACTCCACTCCAAGGAATCTGTTGCCCGTTTCTGGCCTCTATCGGCATTCATGTATATATACAAATGCACACACAGACACATAAACACACACCCACACACGTACATAAATAAGATAAATCGTTTCTTTGTCTTAAGAAAAGCTTTGGACAGATTTAAGCATGGCTGCTGTAGGCACAGAAGGAAAGAGTATTACAGACAGAAGTGTGAACATGGGTGTCCCTGGAGAGAGCTAATGATATAAGTGTCCTAATAATAGCCTTACATAGTTTTGGTGACTTTGGAATTTACATAGTTTAAACAGTGTCTAAAGACCTTAGTTTTTATTTTTCAGTAAATGAAGTCATAGATTGATCTCTGAGGTACATTGGATAGGTGTTAGAATATGGCCTGTACCTTTAAGCCTGATCCCATAGCCTGAGTCAGGCCACATCTCCATGAAGCTTGGTCTGATTCCATCTGCTGAATCATGGCCTGGCCGCAGCCCCTAGTCTTCCACAGCACCTGGCTCCTCCACACTACAAGGCTGCACTAAATCAGATGCTATGAAACATCCTTCTGTCCTGACAAGATTGAAAGTTAGACCTTGCTTCTGTTTAGGGGAATGATCAGCAAATCCTTGGAGACTTTTCAGAGATTTGGTTCCAAAAATGAAGGCTGCTCTCTGAAGAGGCTCCTCTGACCTCTACCCAGGCACCCCCATAACACACACCCAAAACATCACACCACACACACACACACAAAAAAACACCCCTTCCTTTTATCTCCCTTCCTCCTCCTCCTCCTCTCTCTCTCTCTCTCTCTCTCTCTGTCTCTCTGTCTCTGTCTCTCTCTCTCTCTGTCTGTCTCTCTCTCTCTCTCTCTCTCTCACACACACACACACACACACACACACACAAAACACCCCTTCCTTTTATCTCCCTTCCTCTCATTTCTCTCTTTCTCTGTCTGTCTGTTTCTCTCTCTCTCTCTCTCTCTCACACACACACACACACACACACACACACACACAAAACACCCCCTTCCTTTTATCTCCCTCTCATTTCTCTCTCTCTCTCTATGTCACATACACACCTCTGTCTGTCTCTCTCTCACACACACACAACACCCCTTCCTTTTATCTCCCTTCCTCTCATTTCTCTCTCCCCTGTCTCTCCTCTCCTCCCTCCCTCCCCCCCCCTCTGCCACACACACACATCCTTCCTCATTGATTAAGCTTCCCTTCAATCTTAAAATGAAGTCTCTCTTTCCTTTGAGGCCCCATCGTGTTTTGAGATCTTTGTGTGTTGTTTTGCTTCTTTCTCCCGTTCTCTCTTTCTCCTCAAGGTCCAATCACGGCCTTCCGATCACAGTAATCATAATGATAAGATTATAATGGCCGAGCATCATCACAAACCTCCTTTCTAGCAGCAGTCTGTGTCAGCTTCCTTTGCAGACCGGTCACTGCTAGTTCATATTTTGCTGAGAAGGTGAAAGCCAGGGGTCAGAGGGCTGAAGGGAGGCTTACTGTTCCTGCCTGAAGGGAACTGAAGATGTGGTTTGACTCCAAGCAAAGATCATAATCTTGCTTGTGAGATTCTCAGAAGGCATTTGCACACTGACAGCTGGAGAAAGAATGAGGTTAAACTCGAAGGTCACACATCCTTGGGCCCTCAGCAGGGTTTCTTGCTATTTTAACATTCTTATTTGAAATCGCTCTGTAAAAATGATACGTCTCTGTGCAGACGGGCTTTACAGCTATTAGTGTTAATTATGCTGAAATTCTTGACTTCAAGCTAGCAAAGAGTCTTCCACCAGACTCCATAGCGAGAGGCCCCTCCCCACGTCTCTTTCATTTTCCATCTTTCCATCCTGCCTTATACCTAGGAGAACTTGGTACAGCATCTGTACTTCATTTACTTCGTGGCTGTGGTCTTTTCACTGACCTTGCTACCTCAGGCTGGTTCTTGTCACTGGGCACACAGCGCAGGTGAGACAAACAGAAGGATGGAGAAGGTGACTTTGACTTCCGGCCTAGATATCAAAATTAGTGGGTTCTCAAGAGACCTCATCCCACCAGCCACACCCACCCCAGAGGTCATAGGTCAGAATTCCAACCTGTCCAAGGTCATCAGTTATGACCTGGGAAGGGGGTGACTTAACAGTTCCCAAAAAAATCTCCTTTTAAAAAATATTTCATTTTAGCCTATATATGTGTGTGTGTGTGTGTGTGTGTGTTTTGCTGGCATGTATGTATGTATGTATGTATGTATGTGCCACACATGCTTGCCTGATGCCCGCAGGCATCAGAAGAAGGCAACTGGAGTTACAGATAACTATGAGCCACTATGTGATGCTGGGACTAGAACTCAAGTCCTCTGCCAAAGCAACAAGTTCTCTTAATTACTGAGCCAGTTTTCTGCCCCCAAAAGATCTTTAAAATGCAAACCTCAGTAAATCCATGCCTCTCTGAGCTGGAGCTCTGCCCTAAATTCAGGGTCTCCTTACAGTGGAAAGTGCTGAGGAAGAAACAAGGGCCCTGGGCCATGGGGTGGAGGCAGCAAGACTTGGCCTCTTGTGTTTTCCTGGAGTGCATCCCCACCCTCCAGCTTCCTCCCTCCTGTGATCTAAGAGGTCACAGGAGATCTGAGAGATCTAAGATCTAGATCTAAGAGGTTTAAAGTCCCACTGCTCTGCCTAGTGGTGGTGGAAGCCTTTGAGAAGCAGGACTCCTGCATAAGGAGCCCACATGAAGCAGCTCACCTGTCCCTAAGAGAAGAGTGACTACTTCGCAGAACAGTGGAGTAATGTGGTGTGGGAGCCCCTTCTGTCTTGGTTAATGAATAAAGAAACTGCCTTGGCCTCTTGATAGGGCAGAACTTAGGTAGGCAGGGAAGACAGAACTGAATGCTGGGAGGAAGAAGGGCAGAGTCAGGGAGAACCGCCATGGAGCCTAGCCAGAGTAAGACATGTTGAAGTTTACCCGGGCAAGCCACTGCCACATGGAGATACACAGATTAATAGAAATGGGTTAAATTAAGATGGAAGAATTAGGGCTGGAGAGATGGCTCAGTGGTTAAGAGCATTGCCTGCTCTTCCAAAGGTCCTGAGTTCAATTCCCAGCAACCACATGGTGGCTCACAACCATCTGTAAAGAGGTCTGGCGCCCTCTTCTGGCCTTCAGGCATACACACAGACAGAATATTGTATACATAATAAATAAATAGATAAATATTTAAAAGAAAAAGATGTAAGAATTAGCCAATAAGTAACTAGAACTATTGGGCCAAGCAGTGATTTAATTAATATAGTTTCCGTGTGGTTATTTCAGGGCTAAGCTAGCCCGGTGGCCGGGATGAACAAGTGGTTCTCCTTTCTACAGTAATGATTCTATGCTTCTGTTTCAAGTCTGGGATGGAGGGGACATGAAGAGCCACGCACCAATGGCCACGGAATGTATCCAGTCAGAGCTGTGCCGAGCAGAGGGAGAGCCACCGCTATGCCACCTCCCACCAGGTACACACCTAAGGTCTGTGCATTGAGATGCAGTGTGTTTGCAGTCATCCTGAGGGTGTGTGCAGGGGAGGTCCCATTTAGGGGTTCAAATTAAGTCAGATCATCCCCGTATCCCTCCAAGCCAGTTAGTGTCTGTATCCTAGTATGACCCCAGGAGCTTTGAACTATTTCTTGCCTCTTCTGTAACAGAAAAGCAGAAGAGATCAATTCTGGTGCATAATGAGCTGGCCCGTGCTAAGGGAAAGTGGGGAGCCAGCAGCATGGCTGGCAGGGTTCCGCTGAAAGGGGATGGAGTCTGGGTTCACGTGGCTCAGAATTCAGTGGCAACAAACAGTGACCTCATTCAGGACACGTTATAAAAATGGAGCCAACGGGGCTTATTAATATATTGACTGGGGGTGGGACAATGGAGGAGGAGAATCGCAGATAGGGTCTAAAGGTCTGACATAAGCAACCAAGTGGGCTATCTTGTCACTTCCTGAGGCAGGAGGCCAAGGAAGACCAGGCAACGTGGGCAGGAGGGCGTTAAGAGTTCTGGTTCCCCCAATTTGAAACATCACTGGAACATTTCAAGTAGAGCATTGGATGCTAGAATCTAAGCGCCAGAAAAACCTGGGATGGAGGGCTTTTTTTGTTTTAGTGACATGTATGTGTTTGTGTATATGTATGTCTGTATGAGAGAACATACACTTGAATGAAGGTGCCTGTGGAGCCCCCAAGAGGGTGTTGGATCCCCTGGAGCTACAGGTAGAGGTGGCTGTGAGCCTCCTCTGGAGACTGCTGGAATGGAACGCAGGTCCTCTGCAAGAGCCGTGCATGCTCTTAACCCCTGAACCCTCTCTGGGCTAGAGATTTATGTTCGGCAATGCTTTGGGGAAGTTTAGACTAGAAAGCATGTCTGAAGTTGTTAAGATGTTAGAGGTAAGGAAAATTTGGATTTGGCCTGAGATCACTTTGACACAGGCTATTGATTTGAGGGGGGGAAATGTGCTTTAAGAAAGTGGATTACAGGGCTGGAGAGATGGCTTAATGGTTAAGAGCTCTGGTTGCTCTTCCAGAGGTCCTGAGTTTAGTTCCCAGCAACCACATGGTGGCTCACAACCGTCTGTAATGGGATCTGATGTTGTCTTCTGGCCTGCAGGTGTATATGCAGACAGAAAACAGTATACATAAAATAAATCAGTCCTAAAGAGAAAAGAAAGTGGATTGAGATAAGGATAGAAAGCAATGCCTAGCTACAAGGGGACCCAAGAATTGGACTATTGCCAGGAAGAGACATAGATTAGGAGACAGTGGGGTGATTGTGTTTGTGTTTTATTTTTGTGGGAAGAGGAGCTGTAACGATTAATGTTGATTCTCAGCTTGACTCTAAGAGGCCCTCTGGTGTAGGCGTCCTCCTCCACAAGACAGTCAGGATTCTTGTCTATTTTGTTCTGTGTTTGATACTGTGTGTTCATCAAGAATAATTGGAAAATAAGATTTGAGTAAAATATCAACCTGGCATCTCCTTCCCACCCACTTCAGCTGCAGCAGCAAGGTTTCCTACAGGTTCAGAGGTTCAGTCCATTATCATTACGGCTGTGAGCAGGCAGAGGTGATGCTGGAGGAAGAGTTGAGAGTCCTACATCTTGTAGACAACAGGAAGTCGACAACAGGAAGTCCTAAGATCCTGGGGACACGCAAGTTCCGCTGGACAGTTTTGAGACAAGAATTTAATAGAAAAAACACATGGGTGTGTCTATATGCATTAAACCATTTATCTTAGCAAACACTTATCTAACCTACTAAGTCCTAGATGATGTAACTACTACAAGGGTAGAACGTTCCTGCCCTTGAGTGACAGATCCATCCCACACAAGTGAAGACAAATCTCATGGAGTATCTGGAGAGGGTGTAGAACACTAGACAGGAAACAAGTAAGGATGGGGAGGGTGTATTCGGTGTCCCACACATGACCAGCACAGGACAGGGAGGGACAAGTTTAAACAAGAAAGGATGGAGAGGGTACTCAGAATCCCAGACACAGGACAGAGAGGAGGAACTTGGTTCTTTTAAAGACCTACAGAACAATTCTGGGTAACTGCATTGGAAGAAGGACATGCTGCAGGGGATTGTCACACTGGTCCTTAGTGTAAATAAAACGATAAAAGGTTCAGTGGGTGAAGCACTTGCCTTCCAAGCACAAGGGCCTGAGTTCGAATCCCCAGAACTATATCAGGTGGCATGATCCTATAGCATATGCCCACAAGGAGATGGAAGCCCCCAAACACGGGAATCAGCTAGTCTGGTGCACAACACAGCAACAAACAACAAAAGACAACCCGTCCCAAACAAGACAAAAAGCAAGGCCTGCACCTGAGGTTGTCTTCAGACCTGCACACAAGAGCCATGACTGACAGATGTATTTACACACACACACAGACACCTTCAGAATTTATCACCCCTCTCCCATTTTTATTTTTTTTACCTCTATCCAGATGTATCTCTTCTATACATTCATAATTTTTCCTTACAGCGTATATACTCTAGCAAAATCTTTCAAGTAATAGAAAAATTACAATGTGGTTACATTCTATTTTTCAAGTGAATGATTATGCTGAATACACATTAAAAACATGTTTTCTATTTCCCTTACATGATTAAATATTTTACATATTACAGATGGAAAACAAATTATCCCCAAGAACCCACATACATTCATGTCCAAGCAACTTGTTATATGTTAACAAATTGCAAGCAAGCAAGGTATTTTTCTCAGCCAGTTCTTTTGCTGGCAGACTGCATTTTGCAGTTACAAAGAAAGAATCAATCACTTTGCTATTTGTCTCAAAAAGTAATCTTATAATAAAATATCTTAGAAGAATCACAAATCTAAACCTTTCTATATGGAAACAATCATCTTTGCTTTAAATCCTCAGAGTGCATACCTATTAATCAACAATTCTGTATATCAGGAAGCTGAGGGCAGAAATGGGGACAAGGAATTAATCATCGCCTTTGATCACAGACCCATCTTAGCAAGAAAGGTTCGTCAGCCAGTGACAGTCAGGCTGTTTATGTCCCTCACTCAATTATTTTTTTTTCTTTCTCTCCTTTTTTGTAAATTTATTTATTTATTAAAGATGTCTATCTCTTCCCCGCCACCGCCTCCCATTTCCCTCCCCCTCCCCCAAATAAGTCCCCCCCCCCTCAGCCCGAAGAGCAATCAGGGTTCCCTGCCCTGTGGGAAGTCCAAGGAACCCCCACCTCCATCCAGGTCTAGTAAGTTGAGCATCCAAACTGCCTAGGCTCCCACAAAGCCAGTACGTGCAGTAGGATCAGAAACCCATTGCCATTGTTCTTGAGTTCTCAGTAGTCCTCATTGTCCGCTATGTTCAGAGAGTCCGGTTTTATCCCATGCTTTTTCAGACCCAGGCCAGCTGGCCTTGGTGAGTTCCCAATAGAACATCCCCATTGGTGTGCCTTTCTAAACTTTAAACTGTTCCTCAAAATTTTCTACCTCAAAGTCATTAATAGAAACATCTTAACCTGATGTTAAGTCATTATTTAAAGCTTTGTTTCAGCTATAGTAAACACTGAAACCTGTGAACCCATCTCCCAACATTAAGATTAAAAGAACTTGAGCGAGCCTGGCTTTTGGGTCTCGGTTGTTTTCCTTAATCATTAACCTAAGCCACAGTCTATACAGTGGCTCCTCAAGAGAAACCAAGTCCTAGCTGTGTGACACTTTCCTTGTTCCTATTTTCTCTCCTCTGCAGTCCCTGTTCTACCAGGGCTGCGGGCAACACTATAGCCTACCTTTACCTGTATTAATTTTCCCAATAAACTAATCTTTATCATAATCCCTTTGGGTGATATTTTGTTCGTGCTCTAATAAATAAAGCTTACCTGAAGATCAGAGTGCAGAGCTAGACCTACTAGTTAGCCATAAAGATCAGGCAGTGGTGACACACACCTTTAATCCCTTTGGGAGACAGAGGCCAAAGGATCTCTGTGAGTTCAAGGCCACCCTGGGCTACATAAGACTGAATCAATCTTTAAGAGAAACAGAGATTACACTTTTGATCCCAGCACTAGGGAGGTAGAGACAGGAGTGATATGGCTGGGTGAAGAGAGGAAGGTAAGGTGGGAGGAGACAGGAGCTCAGAGTATCCAGTCTGAGGACTTGTGGAGACAGGACTCCTGCTGCGGGAGTTCCCGCAGCTGACGCCACACTCGCTTTCAGGATTTCGTCGAGGCAAGAACTAGTGGCTGTCTGCTCTGCTTCTCTGATCTTCAGGCAAGCTTCATTTCCCTTACTACATTTGTTAGAATTCCTTAACCATCAAAATTCTATTTAAATTATTTTAATTAAGTAATTATACTATTATTGTATAAATCATTGCTTCAGCTAAGTAGTACAGCTTAAGAGGAAATCATCCTCATAATAATCTACAGGTAAAAATACCCAGTAGAACTAGATATTTGCCTGAGATAATCATACTACATAAAGGCAATGGGGATACCCCCACCCCCATTCACACCATGCTGGATGGATATGAGAGGAAAAAAGTAGTGGCAAACATGTAAAGGCACAACAGTAGCAAGAGACGTTCTGGAGCCAAAGCTCAGAATCTAGCCTTGCCTAGCCTAGATTCACCCATCAGTGCCTTGCATTCTGGTGGGCTGAACTCCTGAAGTCAATAGCCACCTGCTGCTCCTTTGACAAGGCCACCAGCAATACACCACACACACACACACACACACACACACACACACATGCACACACACACACACACACACACACACACGACACTATTCTTTAAAAATAAAATACTGAGTGGAGGCTGCTTTAAGCTTACAAGACCCTCCTGGAGTACTTGAAGTGAAATCTCGATAAAGCAACACTGTGTGGTTTGTATAGGAATGGCCCTATTAGGAGGTGTGGCCTTGTTGGAGTTGGTGTACCCTTGTGGTGGAAGTGTGTCACTGGGGTTGGGTTTTGGGCTTTCAAATACTCAAGGTACAGTGTCTCTTTCTTCCTGCTACCTGTAGGTCTGGAATGTAGAACCCTCATCTACGTCCCTAGCATTATGTGCGCTGTGCGCTGCCTGGCTTCCTGCAATGATGATAACGAACTAAACCTCTGAATGTAAGGAAGCCCCAGTTTGTCATGGTCATGGCGTCTCTTCCCAGCAATAGAACAGTGACTGAGATAAACAAACACCGAAGCTTGAAGCCGCTGCTGTGTTTTTCCCAGTATCTATGTCTTCACGGTGTCCCCAGATATACGGAACTGGCACCAACTATTGTTCACTATAGGATCTAGTAAGATTGTATGCAGAGAAGTGACCAGTGACCTTAGCAGGTTTCCAAGTCATCAAAATTATATTAGCAACCATTGGATTAAGCAAATTAAGAAAAAACAAATTGGGGCTGGAGAGATGGCTCAGTGGTTAAGAGCATTGCCTGCTCTTCCAAAGGTCCTGAGTTCAATTCCCGGCAACCACATGGTGGCTCACAACCATCTGTAATGACGTCTGATGTCCTCTTCTGGCCTGCAGACATATACACAGACAGAATATTGTAAACATAATAATAAATAAATATTAAAAAAAAGAAAAAACAAATTGTGCCAAGTGGTGGTAGCACACACCTTTAATCCCAGTACTCTGAAGACAGAGACAGGTGGATCTCTGTGAGTTCAAGGCCATTCTGATCTATAGAGTAACTTCCAGGATAGGCTCCAAAGAGAAACCCTGTCTTGGAAAAGAAGAAGAAGAGAAAGAAGGAGGAGGAGAAAGAGAAGGAGGAGGGGGGAGGAGGAGGAGGAGGAGGAGGAGGAGGAGGAGGAGGAGGAGGAGGAAAGAGAAAGGAAGGAAGGAAGGAAGGAAGGAAGGAAGGAAAATAAAGATCACATAGCCAGTCTTCAAAATGAGAATACAGAGCTCAGGGAAGCCAGACAGTCAGACTATATCGGCAAGTCTCAAACCCAGGATGGGATGAACAGATGGAAGCTGACCAGGGATTTCTAGCACTCAGAGGCCTTATAATTGCTCTCCCAAGGATACAGGAAGATGGCACTATTAACAGTATTTGCTAATGGAGGCGTCTGAAATCACCCAGTTCAGGCAGCCAGACACACTGTAGCCGTTGTCAGCAGTTACAGAAAGCATTGTTATTTTCCTGTCCCCCATCTCCATTCTCCTGCCCCGACTTGTCTCTTCTGTTCCTGTCTTTGGGGATGAAAGAGATTGGGGAAAGTCTGGGTATTTCAGGAATAAGAATTGCCTGGCAGGAAGACAGAGTCCAGCCCTGTATCCCAGATGCTCCCCCTGGTGGGCAAATATTCCCGGACCACAAGAGAAATCGCCGGTCTTTGGGAACCGGAAACCCTCCTGTTAGTCTCCCAACCTAATCCAGACACCTCTGGCTGCAGGAGCTTGTGCCCGCCTGCTTGTCCCACAGTCCCAGGGACCCCTCTCTGCCCGTGCTCTGCTGCAATCATAGGTACAGTGTAGGTGTCCCGAGGACAGAGAACGTCTCCCCAGTGTCTGCCTGGCGTGAGCAGCCCTAACAGGTGTGAAAACAAGGAATAAATGCTGAGCGTTAGCTCGCAGACTCAGCGGTGGAGCGGAGGGCGCACTGTGGGTCCACACATCTTCCAGGGTTTCTGTTCCCTGCCCTGCCCCACATGCGTCTGGAGTAGCGGGAAGGGGACAATGGTAGAGAAGCTTCTGGAACATACACACCCTGTTGTTTGAGAACCTAGAGCCTGTCTGGGGTGTGTCTTTCTTCCTCTCTCTTTAATAAATGCCAAACTCTGCTTCACATTGGCGAGTCCTAAAATCTGTCGCCAAAGCCACAGATCCCTGTTCTGCCTGAGTCAAGGTCCCCAGGAGATGGGAATGCCTCTGGCGGCTGTGGGTAATAAGGAACCACACACAGCAGGGGTGTACACAAGCCTCACTTCGTATTAACACAGTCTGGTGTTTCCTTAAGAAGATGAACATACATTACTGTGTGATCCAGCCACCCCACTACAAGCTGTTTACTCAAAAGAAAAGAAGGCACACGGTGGGCAGGGGTGGGGTGTGGGGCTGGAGCAACACTCCAAACTCAAGATCACTTAGAGGTGCTCAGCCATTCAGACCAGCTCCTGCAGAGGACCCAGGTTGGGTTCCAAGCTCACAACTATCCATGGCTCCAGTTCTAAGGGATCCAGCACCCTCTTCTGAGGGTATCAGGCATACACATGGTACACACACATGAAGCCAAACACTCATTTAAAAATCATTAAAAATTGAAGTGTACATGAATGTTCTTAGCACCCTGTGGAGGTTTGAATGAGAGTGGCCCCCAAAGGCTCTTGTGTTCAAATGTTTGATTCCTAGATGGGGATAATCTTTGGAAAGGGTTGGGAGGTGTGGCCTTTTGGAGGAGGTGTGTCACTGGCAGCAGTTCTCTCTCCCTTTCTCTCTCTCTCTCTCTCTCTCTCTCTCTCTCTCTCTCTCTGTCTGTCTGCTTTAAGGCACCTACATCCTGCTGTGTGGCTGTCCACCCACTGCTCTGTAAGTAAACTTAATAAATTCCCGGGCTCCCCAGGGTGAGCTCTGGTGAAATCGTACGTGGATTTGTTAGGGGGTGGTGTAAACATTGTCTCTCCCAAGGGAGGAATTTTAGCAACAGATAAGAAAGAACATGTCCAGGGCCATATGGCCTTCGATAAATTTTAGCAACAGAGACTTTTGCATCCGCACCAAGGAATCTGAAAATAATTATGCGGAGAGGAAGACGCCCAGTGAAGATAGTGCTACTCTCTGTTTCCACGTACATAAAATACTCTGAAACTGATCTGGCCTGAGAGAGTAGAGCAGAGCTGCCTGGGCGTGGGAGGGGCAGAGTTGGAAGTAGGAGAACAGTTTTACAAAGGGGCGTTAGAAATGTTCGCCATCTGGATTGCCATCTTTCCAAGGGTCTAGATGAGCTGTTCTTAACATCTGGGGTGCAGCCCCTGAGGGGGTTCACGAATCAGATATCCTGCATATGAAATGTCTACATTATGATTCATAATAGCAGCAAAATTATAGTTATGAAGTAGCAACGGAATGATTTGATGGTTGGGGTCACCACAGCTGAGGAACTGTATTAAAGAGTCACAGGTTAAAAACCACTGTCTAGAGGAATGCCAAAATCTGCCAGGTGCAGTTCATTGTCTGCCAACTCATTGCAATATTCTTGCAAAGACTTATCATCCACAGGGTTGCTTGTGTAGCCTTGGGTTGCACAAGCATTGGGATGAACTTGGTGGGACTTCAGTTGGAAAAAGCCGAGCTTTAAGACTAGGAGCAGAGGGCTAGAGAGATGGCTTAGAGACTAAAAGCACTCACTGCTCTTCCAGAGGACCTGCTTCAGTTCCCAGCACTGACCTCGCTTGACCCACAGCTGCCTGTAACTCCAGCTCCACGGGATCCAACACCTCCATGGACATTTGCACTCAGGTGAGCATATGCCCACAGACATCTACACATAACTTAAAGTAATGAAAGAATTCTCTGAAAGAGATGAGGAGCAAAAGGCTTTCCCAGTGTGGGATATGTGTGCATGTGTATATGTGTGTGTATGTGAGTGTGACTGTGTATATGTGTTTGTATGGATGTGTGTGAATGTCTATATGTGTGTTTGTATGAATGTGTGTGAATGTGTATATGTATGTGAATGTATGTGTGTATGTATGATTGTGTGTGGGAATGTGTATATGTATGTTCATGTGTGTGTATGTGTGTGAATGTATGTATATGTGTGTTTGTATGAATGTGTATATGTATGAATGTGTGTGAGAATGTGTATGTGTGTGTATGTATGAATCTGTGTATATGAATGTGTGTGAATGTGTATATGTATGTGCATGTGTGTGTGAATGTGTATATGTGTGTATGCATATGTGTAGTTGTGCATATGGGGGTTTGTTTATGTATGTATTCATTTGTGCATGTACGTGTATGTGTGTTCATGAGAGACAGAGAACTGACCTTTCTCAATTACCCAAACACCTGCAGATTTCAAAAGCCACCAGATACTGTAATGAGCTGTGAGTCTTTGTGACAGAGCTTTTATCAGATTCTTACAAACATATACAGTGACCCTCTTTGCCCTTCTGACTCTGCCATACCGTTTAACAGAGGAGGCTCAGGAGTGTCAAGTCTGCTGTCCAAACTGCACAGCAAGGAAAAGACAGAGCCTCAATACATGGGACTAAAAATGGCTGGACTGTTTCCTCTCCCTAGGACACGGCCCCTCCCTTCAGGCAGCTCCCAACTGGGTGACTGCAGATCCCTGACTGCCTGTGGTGGGTGTTGTGACAATGGGCCACGCCTGTCCAAGGGTTCAGTCCTCCTAGGTTAACTATAGTGCATAGTGCTATATATAGCAGGTTGTCAGAAAGAAAACAAGATTTACTTTTTGAAGGTTCAGAGGATCTGGGTGACCGGAGTGGTCCTGATGCTTTGCAGGAGGCCGGGAGGCCATTGTCTGAGCACAGCTGGTGTGTGGTGTGGGCTGGGAGGTGGCCTGGCTCAGGAAGGTGTAACACTTGGCTCTGCTCAAAATAGAGACTGGCCATTTCCTGAGTGGGAGTTAGCCGGAGATGGGAAGAGTGTCCAACCCTGGAGCCTCTGCCCACAGTCCCTCAGAGAACAGAAACTGGACAAATGTTCAGGGTCCCTGAGGTCTCAGGCTGGGCAGAGATGACAGGCGAGTTGGGCAGGTGTGTGGGTGACAAGGACAGGCCTCGGGAGACCCATGCTGCTGAGGCCACCTAGCCAACGGGGCAGGGGTGGATTTTGGAGAGGAACAGCGAGGGCACTGTAGGGGCGCATAGTGGTGGGGAACTGGGGGCGGGGGCGTGCTTCAAAACACTGGGCGTGGGGAAAGTTGATGATTCTCACGTAGAAACTGAGCTCACAAGGATCCAGATGATAGCCTCACTTGAGTCAGTGGGCAGCGAGCCCAATGGCTACTGAGCGAGCATCGGAGGTGGTAGTTTAGAACGCCCACAGGATGTGGCTCAGTTCCTGTCAGCGGTTTTTCATTGGGGCTGAATCCTGGTAGTTAGCTGTAACTAGGCACTGCCTGAATGCCCTTCTCTGGTAGTTAGCTGTAACTAGCCACTGCCTGAATGCCCTTCTCTGGTAGTTAGCTGTAACTAGCCACTGCCTGAATGCCCTTCTCTGGTAGTTAGCTGTAACTAGGCACTGCCTGAATGCCCTTCTCTGGTAGTTAGCTGTAACGAGCCACTGTCTGAATGTCCTTTTCTGGTAGTTAACTATAACTAGCCAATGCCAGATTCCCTTTTCTGCCAACAACTCCCACAGCCTCTGACCCCATCCCATTACCTCCCACAGGCCCCACCACTAGGGACTTAATTCTTAGTCTCCCCTGATTGACTGCTTGTCAGGGTTTGAAATGGTGAACTATCACCCAAAGAGAGTAGCAGCCACCTTCTGCTGTTGGTTATATGCCAGACCTTATTCTAGCCGGTGGTTCACTGCGTCAGTCAAGTAACTGACAAGCGCTGGGTGCCCACTGGGGACAGCTGTTGTGCCATGTTGTATACTGACCGTGAAACACAATGCCCACCATTCATTCAGCATTAACCCTCTTTGGTTAATTTTTAAGACGATGCTTCATCCTCAAAAGAAAAAAAAAAACCCTATGGTTCAATATGCTAGTCATTTTTTGTCTCAATGACAATACCTGAGAGAAATAATTTAAGAGAAGAAAGAGGTATTTTGTACCATGATTTCAAAGTTTCAGACCGCAGTTGGCTAGACCCATTGCTTTGGGCTGAGGGGGAAGGCAGATGGCTTGGCTGCAGAAGGATGTGGAGAAGGAGGCTGCTCACTTCATAGCAGCCAGGAAGCAGAGCAGGGAGTGAAGACAGGAAGGAAATGAGCCAGGTATGTTTTCAGGACAAGCTTTTCAGAGTCTCCTTCCTCAAAGTAGGCCCTGCCTCCAGGCCTCCTCCCTCCCGATGCCATCATACTATGAATCTATCTAGGGATTGATCCACTGATCAGATTGGCGATTTCAGAACCCAGTCATCTCCCTATGACTATACCTATCAACTGGGGACTAATTCTCTAACATATGAGCTTCTGCATTGTCCAAACCTCAGCGCAGGTAGTGACAGACCCGGTGACTCCAGAACCGTGTCCTAGAATCACTCTATACTGGATGGGAATTTGAAAATGTGTGCAGGGTTATCTGGAAAACTGTGGCCGTTTGAATGAAATGGCCCCCACAGGCCCCTAAGCAGTGACATTATTGGAAAGGATTAGGAGGTGTGGCCTTGTCGTAGTTGGGGGTAGGCTTTGAGATTTCAAATGCTAAAGCCAGACCCACTTAAATAGGTCACTCTCTTTTCCTGCTGCCTGCCGATCCCCATGTAAGACTCTCAGCTACCTCTCCGTCACCACGTCTGCCTGCTTGCCCCCATGTCCCACTATGATGATAACGGATTATACATCTGAACTGTAATGACATGTTTTCCTTTATAAGAGTTGCCTTGCCCATGGTGTCTCTTCACAGCAATAAAGCCCTAATGAGGACAGAGACCATTATTCATTCTCTCATCCACACATCCGCTGGGCACACAGCACCCTACTCTGCAATGCCTCTGACTTCGCTGCTTCATGTTCCTGACACCACCCCCGAATTCCACAGATGCTGCCCTCGTGCTGTGAAAATCAATTAGATTGTGCCTTGGGTCTCTGAGGGAATTTTCTGCTCCAGTGGCCTCAAACTCTCCAGAGAGTACATGAGGCCTGTGACAGTCCTGTGCTGTCTACCTGTTCTGCCTCCAACTGTGGTCCCTTCCTGGACACCTCCTGTCTCTGCTTCTTCTGCTATGCTGAAGTCAAAGTGAGGCCACCGTTTTCTGTAGCATCTCCTTGCAGGCATCCTTGAAGATACCCTGTTGCTAAAAACAGCATCCCGCTGCTGTGTCCAGGAGCCTTTCCGCGGACCAATGACGGGCAGTTTCGTATGCCTCATTCCTCAGCAATTCAGGAAGGGCAGCCAGTGTCAGAGCCCATGGATAAGTGTGCCACGAAAACCAGACCCTGCCCAGGACATTTGCAGACGAGGGAAAGAAAGCAACATTAGACGTATAATTACAGAAAGGAGCAAAATGATGTCAGATCTTAAATGGAAGAGTCAAGGTCATAAGAAGAGGAATTAGTATGACTAACAGCCAGGCTGACACATGAAATAGCCAGGAGAAAGGACAGGTCTCAAGAGCTGCCCGGGCAGTGGGAAAAGCCTAGGCCACGGCCTCTGGGCTGAGGTCAAAGTTCGGTATGTTTCAAGTCACAGAAGATAGAGCAAGCAGTGAGAGGGTTGGAACCAGGGGGTGAGGATGACAGATCCCTGAAAAGGGACTGTTCTGGGTAGCACAGGTGAGGTCTTAGTGCTGAAGAGGCCAGGCAACAACCCCGCGGCAGCATCCTTGGCACTGGGAAGGGGAGGAGTCATAAGTGTCCTTTTTCCACTGTGGTCCCAGCCAAAGAAGGCATTCTGCATTACAGTAAGCCCAGAGAGGCCACAGTTCAGCTTTGTGTCTAAACCTCTGGGGTCCAGACTGCTGCCTCTTCCAGGATGCTTCTAGTTCTCAGAGGCAGAAATAGCTGATGTGGTTCAGACTAGAGACAGACAGTGGGAGGCTCAGGGGAGCCAGCGGCCCCTGTGTCCTTTAGGGACCCCTGTTTCTCTGCACCCCTTTCTCTTCCCTTCTCTCTTCCTGCTGACATACCTGACCTGAAGATGCCATCCACCGATAAAGATAAAGATGGCCTCATGCTGCTTCTGACAAAAGAATTGGACAGAGATGTGAATTCTGAATGTCTCACTTATCTGCCTATCCTCAGGCAGCTGCCCAAGGGGGACAGCAGTGTCCAATGGCTCTGGGCCAGCATTGCCTTAACTACTTGGTCAGACTCACTTTCCAGGAACACCGAAAGTGAGAGTTTACCCTCTGGGGAGGTTCTTCTCCTTCCCTCCCTCCTTCAAGTAGAAGGTCACTCTTCCAAAAGCCATGCATGGTTCATACTGCAATCCTAGCCCTCAGGAGTCAGAGGTAGGAAGAACACAGGTTCAAGGCCAGCCATGGCTACCCATGATGGGTTTTAAAAACCCACATCAGGTTCAATTAGCGCCCCCACTCGTGTGTGTGTGTGTGTGTGTGTGCGTGTGTGCGTGTGTGCGTGTGCGTGTCTATCTCTCTCAGTTCCTGCCCTCACGCCATGCCTGCTTGCTGTCACTCTCCTCCCCATAAAATAATGGCCTCACTGAAACTGTAATCAAGCTCCCAGTTAAACGCTGTCTTCAATACGTTGCCTTGGCCATGGTGTGTCTTCACAGGACTAGAGCAATAACTAAGACACAAAATATTAAGTTGCCAAAGAAATGTAACCCTGTATTCTTCTTTTCAGTCGCATCCTGGATGGAACTTTGGTTGACCTTTCTCTGGGTAAGCCTCATCTCACAGTTTTCTCGCTCTCATTTTTCTCCACACTGATGTCAGCATCCTTGGTTTATTTGCATGTATGCATATAGTATATACATATGAGTATGCGGGTATACTAGTTTTTTATTTGCATGTATGCATATAGTACATACATATCAGTGCGCGGGTGTAGTCTCTGCTCACATGTGCAAAGGCCTGAGCAGGACACCACGCATCATCCTCCATTTTTCTGTCACCTATTCCCTTGAGAAAGGGTCTCTAACTGGCCCTGTGCTCACCATTTCAGTTAGACTGAGCCCTTAGGATCACCTTTCTCAGCCTCCCCAGCGCTGGGGCTGCAGGCACATGCAGCCGTGCCCAGCATTTTACATGGAGTATTAGGGTTCTCTAGAGAACTCCATAGAATTTATGGAACGAATCTGTGTGTGTGTGTGTGTGTGTGTGTGTGTGTGTGTGTGTGTGTGTTCATTAGAATGACTTACAGGCTGCTGTCCAACAATGGCTAGCTGTGAATGAAGAGTCCAAGAATCTTGTAGCTACTCCTTCCCACGAGGCTGGGTACCACAGCTGGTATTCTGTATGTGCTAGAATCCCCAAGAAGTAGCCTCCAGTGCCAGTGAAGGAGTGGGTGAGCTGACGAGGCGAAAGCAAGCAGGCAAAGAATAAATGCTTCCTTCTTTCATTACCTGTAGAAGGTGTGGCCCAGGTTAAAGGTGTGTATGCCATCCTGCCTCAAGATTCACATCACAGGTGTGCCCTCCACTTCTGGACGGCAGTTCATTCCAGATATAGTTAACTTGACAAACAAGAATAGCCATCACACATGGTGACAGGGACTTGAACTCAGGTCTGCATGTTTACAGAGCAAATGCCTTTATCCGCTGAGCCACCTCCCCAGAAATCCCCCACCCCCGCAGTCGTATTATTATTACCACAGCTTTAGGTGTGACCATATGTGTTACACATGCACACGCCCACTTGATCACCCCTGATTTCAGCTGTGGTTTTCACTTTCCTATTGTCATTTAATCTGGTCAGAGTGCACAGCGCTGCCCCAGGAAACAGCTGTCTGAGTCATTTTCCTTTGTAGGTGAGCTTTCTCTGTGTCTGGAAACATAGCAGAGTTCTTCCTTAACCTCACATTTGAGAACCCTTCAAGAGATGGCTGGGGTTTTTGCTTGTTTGTTTGTTACTTGGAATTTGATTAGCCTGTTCTAAAACTGAAAGCTTGTCTTTCTTTGTCTTTATTTTTTGCAAAGGGTCTTGCCATGAAGCCCAGGCTGCCCTGAAAGTCTCTATCCTCCTGCCTCAGCTTCTTAAATTCTGTGGTTACAAGCCTGTGCCAATATGCCCAACCAAATGCAGGTTTTCTACAGCTTAGACTTCTGCTATTTCTTTTCTTTTTAAATGTGCTTGTTGTGCCTGCCTGCGTAGATATGTGTATGGTCGGTCACATGTATGTGTAAGTATGTTTCTTTGGAAACACTGCCATTATTTATTAATATGCCTCTTCTTTTTTAATGTGTGTATGTGTGTGTGTGTGTGTGTAAGAGACAGGGTCTCACGTACTCAACCTGACCTCAAACTGGCTATGTAGTGTAGGATGACCATGAGCTCATCTTTCTGCATCCACTCCCCAAGTGCCAGGATCATAGGTGTGCGCCATCATACCTAGCAATATAATATCTTTTCTCTTTGCTGTTAATGAAGAAACATCTAACAGGACTTTTATGATGCAGTTGCCGGTCCTGTTGGGCAGGCCTCGTTGAGTATCCAACATTGCTGCTGAACTCTGGATTCAGGTCTTGTTGACTGTGAGGAGCCACTGCCTGGTCTCACGCAACAGTCTGGATGATGACTCTCCCTCCCCTTCTAAACTGGCCACAGGGACTCTCTCCTTCAAGGACATATGAAATAAAGAAGTCTCTCTGGAAGAAAGAGCTTTTCTGGGTAGCCGGGGAGCAGCACGCGTCCATCTCAGAGAAGAAACACTGGTAGATTTCTGATTTATTCCACTAAGTAAGCCACACTGAGTTCCATTAGGGATTGTGGTACTTCTCGAAAATGATGAGGTAGCTACGACCCTGGCCCTGTTGGCTCTGCACTGGTTACTTCCCAGCACTGTGACTCTTTGTCAGCTGCAGGAACCTCTGATGGCTGCCCTGGGCAAGAACAGAAGGAGATCTGTAGGACTCATGAATCAGGTCTCAGCAAATGCAAGATCAGGACCACATGGACCAATACCTCACCTCCCACAGTCAGCGGGGTTCTCAGTGGGAGGCGCACTGTTGCCAAGTCTTCCAGCTGCACCGAGTCCCAGCTGCCTATGGTGCATAGAGGTTCAACAACTCCCTTTGTGATCTGCTCGACTTTCATGGGGGCAACCTACTATATTTGCCTCTGCCCACTCCCCTGCCTGAGCTGTTTCCTAGGTCACCAAAGTGTGTATCACAGCTGGTAAAGCCCCAATGGCAAAGACTGCTTGAACAAAAGGACAAGGGCCAAGTACTTCTGGCTTCTTCCACACTTGCTCCTTGGACCACTGACAAGGCACAGGGCTCTATCCTGAAATCCCCCTATCTTTTCACTCCCAACTACTTATCTGACAGGTTTTATACTCAGGTGAAGAAAACACAGAGTGATGGTTTTCGTTGCAAAACAAAAATGAAAAGAACAACAACCATAAACAAAACAAAAACCAAAAAACCCACAAAGCAACAACAACAACAACAAAAACAACACATATGCACACTACACACACACACACACACACACACACACACACACACACACACACAAAATCCCAATCTGGACAATAGAGATCTATCAAATGCAGCTCAATAACGTCACTAATTTCTAGGAAATGGCAGTGAAAAGCTGAAGCGCAGCGTTATAGAAAACCCTCAGACGGCAGAGCACAGTTCAGCCTCACCAACAGATGTGCCAGCGCCAGCGCCGGCACCAGCAGACGGTCTCCCACACGCCCTTGGCTTTCATGTTGTTTTGATTTTGTTGTTTATCTATTCTGTTACCTTAAGAGTGTTTTACCTGAAAAATAGCCATTCATCTGAAAGCATATTTTAGAGACAAAGAAGGGAGATTTATAAGAGCTGTTGAAAACTGCTTATAATTTTGAATAATATTATGGAAATTTTAATGTCTTGGAGAAGCATTTGCCTAATTTTTTAACAAAAAAATAATAATTTGAGATTATACATTTATATATGTAGCTTTCTGTCCTGATCCTACCTGACCTTATCTCTATCTTTATTGATTCAATTATGATTTTGAGGGTAATTTAATTTTTTTTAAGACAGGATCTCATATAAAGGATGACCTTGAACTCCCGATCCTCCTGCCCCCACCTCCCAAGTGCTGGATCACTGGTTAATTTATGTGATTCCAAGATCAAATTCAGGACCTTAATCAATAACAAGAACAAATAACATCATAACAAAGAAACCAAAACCAACATAATCAAATCCAAAAGTATAAAGTAAAAAAGCAAATTCAGGACCTTGTGCCGTTAGGCAAGTTCTCTACCAACCGAGCTGCATCTCCAGCCCCGATCAACAACTTATTAAGTGGAAAACACAGACTACTTGGGCTGAAGAGCTGACTCAGCAGCTAAGAGCCCGTGTTGATCTTGCAAAGGACCCAGGTTTGATACCCAGGACCCACAGGGTGGCTCACAGCCATCCCTAACTTCAGGTCTAGGACATCTGGTGCCCTCTTCTGACCTCCACAGGAACCAGTGCACACATAGGCAAAAATAAAGTGAAACTCAAAAATCTTATGCTAGGGCATGAAACCACACACACGCGCGCACACACACACACACACACACACACACGCACACACGCGCACACACGCACACAGAGACCAGGGTGGGGAGGGAGGGAGGGGGAGAAAGCTCCTCCCTGGAGCAGAATCCCTTCTCTTCTCTAGAAGGCTCATCCTTTTGCTCTTTGCTTCCAGGTGCTTCCTGCTCCCCGCTGAGCCCTGTGCTTGGTGGGACTGCTTTCTTCTTACCAGTGTCTTTACCCCAGCAGGCCTTTCAGAGACATCCTAAGGTAAGGAAGACTGTAGAGAGTATTGTTGTAACATCCTGAGTTCAAGTTGCATACCTTAATAAAGGCTTTAGGAATGTTTTCTCCCCGGAAGACCTGAGTTGCAGAATACCATAGCCTGTCATATTTTCCTCGGTCCCACCCTGGGCATGACTGGCGCGAGGAGCTGTTCTTTGTAAAGCTATTGGTCATCCTAGCTCCTTCTGGGAGTACACTGACCTCAGGAAGTTGTGTGCCTCCATGGAGGGGTCAGGTAAAATGGGGTATTTAACACCCCCCCAAAATTGTGATATGCCTTAGCTAATGCTTATTTTGTGGGACTCTGAACTGTATAAACTATTCCAAAGGCAAGATCATGGCTATGACTTAGGAAAAATGGATGCTCACATCTAGCTCTGAGCCCTTGGAGGGAAGGAGCCAGACTGGACTGGTCTAGAGCTGAAAGGATGCTCCCCTAGGTGCCCCCTTCCCAGGGTGTGCCTGGGCCCAGCGGGGCAGGAGGAACCTGGTGGCACTAACCCTCCTGGGTCAGACACCGAGTATGGGAAATCGTACAGAGCAATGGGCTCCCTTTTATTCCCGTTTCTGTGGTCATGGTTACTCCTATTGGTAAAAAGATCTTAGTGTATATTCTCAATATTCATCCTAATGGGCCTTCTGAACTGTAAAATTCTAAAACAAGAGGTGTAAAATTTAAAAATAAATAGAGTATTTTCCCCAGCACAGCAGGAGCCATATCTGTGCTTCCCAGGAGCTCTGGCTGTATCAGGAGTGCTCTTGCAGTTTGAGTCAGTAGCTTCATACACCACACACAGGCACACACACATACACACACCCATTGCTTGCCAACACTCCCGAAGGTGCAGAAAAGGCCCAAGATTGAAAATGCATAGAAAAGCCATCAAGTGTGTTTGGGAAGACCGTCTTCATACAGAACATCAGACTAGGTGGGGAAAGTGTTGGCATCGCATGTTCCCTGTGCCACAGGCATCCCTGCTCCCATCAAAGACTCTCAGCAAACCTCCGTGGTGGGCACTCGGACTGCTCCAGAATTGCTGGAACAACAGAGGCTCAAAGCCTTAGAAGGCAGCTGGGTTTGGGTGTTGGGGAGGGAGGTTGTTTGGGATTTGTTTGTTATTTTTGATGAGCTCTGAGGAATGTCATTTCCTACTTAAGGCTAGCTTGTGTTTCTACACCCATTCAAAGACTGCAGTCCCCAGAAAGGAGGCAGGCAGAGTTCAAGGGCAGGCAGGCGAGGAGGTGGCCAGCGAGTGAGCAAAGTATTTTAAAGGCCTGTGGTCAATGCTTTGATGATAAGAGGGAGGGTATGTTCCCACCTCTTCCTGATGCTTCCTCCTCCACTCTACATCAGAGAGCCAGGGTCTGGGGAAGGAGAAAACTCACTTTAGGATGGCAGCCCCCTTCCTCTCCTTCACTCACACCCATGCGATGTTATAGCTTTTTGCAGTGTGCCTCAGTTTGTCTACAGAAAAGGCTCTGCTCAGGACATGACGTCTGTTCCTGCTTCTATTGACAATTGGGTCACAAACCCATCCAGCCAAACACTCTGCTCTTGATTATTGAGAAGTGGGGCTGGGAGACCCACACATCTGCCCAGGAGTCTCTCTGTGCAGGGACAGGGGCACAAGGAAGTGACAGGGACAGTTAAAACCCTAAGGGAATGAGTGGCGCTCCCAATGCAGCCCACAGTGTCGGGTCTGTCTTATCCCTGACAGAAAAGACAACACTCCCCGTACGTACACAAGCTCACACATTGCACCTTGTGCTCCCAGAAAGGGGACAAAGGGACAAAAGAGTGAAACTGATGGGAGCAAAACCCAGAAGAAAAATTTAAAAAACTGTTTATCATGGTGTAAACATATCACATACCCACACTCTCTCTCTCACACACACACACACACACACACACACACACACACAAACACACACACTCAGGGAGGGGGGCGCGGGGCGAGGAGAGATAGATTTGGGAATATTTATTTTTATTTATTTATTTTTGGTGTTTTTGAAACCGGTTTCTCTGTGTAGCCCTGGCTGTCCAGGAACTTGCTCTGTAGACCGGGCTGGCCTCAAACTCACAGAGATCCACCTGCTTCTTTCTTCCAAGTGCTGGGATTAAAGGTGTGTATCACCATGAATCTGGCTTAATTTTTGAAATTCAAAGAGCTTCACGAAATTAAGATATTATCTGGCACAGTAGCTCACACCTGTAAGCCAGCGCCTGGGAAGAAGATGGCCGCACCACTGCTAAGAACTCAAGATGCATTAGCGCTACGTAGCAAGCTTTAGGCTGGCCTAGGCAACACTGAGACTTTGAGTTACCTGCCCCCCCACATTGAGGTAAATTAAAAATTCAGAAAAAATGCCTGAATTAGACATAACACAGAGCTAAAATACCAATATACAAAGATCATAAGGAAGAGGACTGGAGGGGTGGCTCAGTGGCTAAGAGCGATTGCTGGCCTCTCAGAGGACCCAGGTTCTGTTCCCAGAGCCCACATGGCAACTCACAACCATCTTTAACTACAGTTCTAGGGGATCCAATGCCCTCTTCTGGCCTCTGTGAGTACTGCACATACATAGTGTACTTAACATACATATGGGCCAAATACCCATAAACATAAAATAAAAATAAATAACCTTTAAAATAAGGTTTAAAGACAGATATCCCCAATAGTGAACTAGAACAATAATCATAAATAAATTTAAAACAAATCAATGGCTGATGAAATTTGGAAAACATTTAATTTCATTAGTAAATTCAAAATAGGTCTGTTCTGAGGTATAAATATTGGTTGGTTTTTGTACTTATGATGCTTGTGCTGATTTTGCAAAGCAGTTTGAAGGTGCTACCCCCTTCCCACTGAACAGAGTTCTTAATCCTGTGTGGTTCAGATTTGCAGTGTTATCTCTTCTTCATGGGGCGGAGGGAGGGCGTTCTGACCACTCAGGCTACCAGGTCCCCTTTCATAGCTTTTACCTTGTGCATCTACCTCAGTTGCCTGATGACAACTGTTGGATTTATTCCATTTGCCATCCCAATGAGACAGATAAATAATTGAGTTTATATTCAGGATTTACCTTTACTTAGGGCTTTTATTCCATTTAACCCTCCTGACAAGCTCACAGTATGCAAAGGATGAGGGAAAACGGACACGCATCTGTGTAGAATGCAGACACTTGTGTGTCCTTGCAATCTGCGCTCCTGCCATAGGACTCCCAGCCAAAGCTCCTGGGGCAGCTGTTTTAAGACCCGAGCTTTGCTACCAGAAAGGTCTGAGTTCCACAGCTTTGAGCAAGGTTCCCAGTCTTATCAAGCCCAGCCTGTGGTTGCTGGGAATTGAACTCAGGACCTTTGGAAGAACAGGCAGCGCTCTTAACCACTGAGCCATCTCTCTGTAAAATTGTGATGATAATAAAAGGATGACTTCGCGGCTAATGACATGAGTAAGAAAAATGCTTAGAAGCCAGTGGATGGCTCAGCAAGGGCTGATGCCCCAGTCTGATGTGCTGAGTCAAATCCCGGGCACCCATGTGGTAGCAGGAGAGAACAGATTCCTGCACACGTCCTTCTATTCTCCGCATGCGTGCTACTGACACCGTCTTCCGAAGGAATCTGAGATGATCCCCCAAGATGACATGGTCTAGGGGTCTTGGTCAGGTTCATTCTCCCTGCCAGTTAAAGAATTAAAAGGCAGGAAAAACCTGAAGGGCAACAGACAGAATCGGCAATCGTGAGTGGCTTTTATCGAGGAGTGTGACAACAAACACACAGCACACACACAGAGAAAAAGACCCTCTGCAAAGCAAGGGGAGCTCAGAAAGCAAAATAATCCAGTCTCTTCCCGAGGGCTGGCAGTTTAAACGTCTCTGAAGAGTTTGTGGCATGTCCTTGAACTTGTTGAGCTAGTCCGGCAGTGGTGTGCCAGCTGGTGAAAGATGGAGCCCACAAGGGCTTTGTTTGAAACTGCCAGGCTTTTGTCTCAAGTCAAGAGGGTAAGGAAGAAGCCAGCCATCTTGGAAATGTCCCACCTTTATTACCTAGCCGTGGTTCCTCTCCCTGTCTGTCTGTCTGCCTACCAGGCAGTCTGTCTAACTCCTAGTCTCTCACGTGTGTGTGTACACACATACAAAGTAAATAAATATAAAAACTTTATTTTTAAAGAAAAGTGTTTGGTGGAGAGCCTGCAGTGTCTGCATTTACTACTGATATTCATAGACTTGACTTGATCATAGAAATGAGTCATTTTGTTTATATCTTAATTGTTTTTTATTCCTGAATTATTTTTAATGGGAACATTCTAAGCAGAAGTGTGTGTTTACTGGACTCAGATCACAACAGACTGGACCTAACAAATTGATTCTGCTTTGAAAATGTTTACTGTATTAAACATATATATAAATATACTATATTAAAATTAGATATATATTAATATAATATAAATGTTTGTTGTGCAAAGATAAGCTATGCAGTCTCTCCAGGACACCACTTTCCAGTTTGTGATGTGTCCTTCCTGGTTTTGGTTTTCGCCCCATAAGGAACTGTGACCCTTGGGGGCAGGTTGTCTGCACTCAGGACATCACTGGATAAACTGAGGGTCTGGGCACCAGATGCATGTGTGACTGCTCCAAGGTATGGTTGAGGGGAAGTATTTTTATTGTAGATATGAGGGAGAGTACAGCCAGAGATAATCTGGATAATCCAGAGCAGAGAGAGAAAGTAGCAGATTGAATACGGCCAGTAGACTGGACTGGGCCATGAGAAGGGGGTTGTGGGGGTGGTGAGAGAAGAAGAGAAGGAGAGGACCAAGAGAGAGGAGACCAGGAGAGGGACACAGAGGAGACAGAGTGTAGCTGAAATGGCAGGGTTGTCTGGGAACAGCTGGGAGGAGGGAAGCAGTGAGTGGAGAAGTTTAGGGTAGGGGCAGAGAGAGAAGAGCCCAGAAGAGCCAGGCGGGTGTGAGACTGAGAAATTCCGGAGGCCAGCCCATGCTTTGGTATGCTAATAGGCACCACAGTTGGTCATTGGTCCTTTAGGATGCTACCATCACCGTCACCAACCAGTCCCTCTGCTTTTCTCTTGACTTTAGCCTGTCTTTCCCATACCGCTCTTCTCATAAGATCATTCTAGTTTCCTTTGATTGAGAAATCACCTCTGAGTTAGTCAGTGTACACTGTCAGGCTAGCCTGACACCCGAAGATGGAGACTATCCCTGTCAGTCTTCAGGGGGAAGCTAAGGGTTTCCTTTAGCATCTCAACTCTTTGATCAACTCTTCAGTACCTGGATGAATCAACCCCCTAAGCCTCAGGGGCCCAGCTGTAAACTCAGTTTCAGTATCCCTTGCACTCACAGTTACTGATTGCCTACAACAGGCCAGGCCTCTTTCTAAGTGCTGGGTCTATAATGATATACAAGGTAGACAACGCTCCCCACTCTGTAAGCAGAAAAAGAGGTGACAAAATGCACACACAGGAGTTAATGCCTGATTATGCCATCTGCTAAGAGGTGTGAGGACAGCCAAATGGGGAAAGTGATGAAGCTAGGGAGGTCAACGGTCTCCTTGGGTTATCAGGCCTGCAAATGTTTCATCAGAAGGTGGTGTAAACGTAAACTATGGCATAAAATATGTTAATTCTTAGTAAACAGGAAGGTGCCCAAATGTTTGTATTAACAACTGCTCGAGATTCTATGCCTCTCAAAGAGAAAGAGGTGTGTCGAGGGGAGAAGCTCATTCAGCCACAGGAGCATGAGAAATAACGCCTTCAGTTGATAAAACCCTTCAGCCCGTCTCTTTCCCCAACTGCAGCGGCAGGAGGAAGAGAGGCAAGCTTTTGCTTTTGCCACAGGGGTAGCCTGTCTTTCAGGGAAGCTAGCTGCCGGCACTCCAGCGAGTAAGAAAGACTTTTGACTGACACTCCGCACTCCGTAGTGTCCTTCCCTGGCACAGAGTGCCCCGCCTGCCACTGGTGGAGAGCACTAGCCCCTCCCATGAAGCAAATCCGGCATGAAGGCACATTTGCACATTCTGGTAATCCTCTGAATATCCAGTGAAGTGGGCACTGTTTTCCTGCCCAGCCGAGAAGCCTGGGGCTACTGGGGTGAACATGCAGGTGACTAAAGGCACGTGTGAACTGCTGCCCACCCTGTTCCCAGGCTCCAGGAGCTCAGGAACCATCTTGTTTTCTGGTCTAGATTGTGATACTCATTATGGTCTTACCTGACAAAGGGTCTTTGCTGTCATTCTTCCAGGGGCCCTTGGTCCCCTTCATGGTCTCTTGACCATGAGGAACATGGGTCTTCCTGCCCTCTTTTTTTTCTGTAAGACAAGTGCTAACACATCTTCCTCAGCCATTTTGTGAAGGGATATCCTGCAGTGTCAAATGTGTTTTCTTACGGATAGTCAGTCGCCCCCACCTGAAGTCAAAGTTCCCATTCGCTTGGCTCATTGCCATACTCTCAACATCAGACACAATTCCCAACAAATACTGGCCAAGTTGTGCTTGGAAGAAGGGGAGGAAGGAAGATCTTGGTTTTCGAGACAGGGTTTCTCATTGTAGCCCTGGCTGTCCTGGAACTAGTTCTTGTAGACAAGACTAGTCTTGAACTCACAGAGATCCACCAGTCTCTGCCTCCCAAGTGTTGGAATTAAGGGTGTGCGCCACCACCGCCTGGCCTAGTTTAGCTTTCTTCCCTGGTCATGGGATACCAGGTGTTGGAAAAAAAAATCTGAGCCTGGATTGGACCCGACAAGGCTCTAAAGCGTAGGTTGGTTACTTTCTCTTATTTTTTTCAGTCCCTGTTTCTTCTTCTGTGTAATGGAAAATTAATATCCCTGACAATATTGAATGGTCATTGTCCTTCATGAAACTGCATGAAAAGCATGAAGAGATGGAAGCCACAAAGGCCTGGCAATATGGACACACACAGTGCTGTGGTTTCTTGTCCTTCTTTCAGTTTGCACCATGGATGAAGAATTTTAGGTTCACTCCTGCTTCTGTTATCTGGAAGGACTTTGGACCAAAGCCCTGGGCTCCTCCTGAAAGCATGGACTTGGGCCAAGGGCAAACATGCAAGGGCCTCTGCTATACGGCCCACTCCCGGAAGCTGAGGGCTTTGAATGCTGTGCCAAGCCTCCCTCCCAACTTTTAGCAGCAGCTTCCAGCTCAAAGCAGACAGAACAGTGGCACACACACACACACCACACACACACACACACACCACACACACACACCACACACACACACACACCCCCACACACACACACATACACACACCACACACACATACACACACACACACAGAAGGATTCTGGCCTCAGATTCTCACTCCTACGCCCTTTCTTCTCCACCCTCCCAGACCCACATTTCTAGGGACCCCTTTGCCCTAAATTTCAGCAGGAAACAAACCAGCAGCCAGATGTCTGACTTCTTCACCCCATTGGCAGGAATTAGCCATCTTCCCTATACACTTCCTGCCTGTCCTCTCTGTTAGATCTTTCAGCTTGTTCACGCTCCATCTCCTTCAGCTCAGACACAGGGACACCCTCTGCAGGAGAAACAAAATGCGGCCGTGCAGGAGTAGCCAACGTGGCGGGGATTTCTGTGCCCTAGCAGCCAGCGGGCGGTTGAGGTTTCGGGGAGGGTGGGTGTGGGGAGGAGAGCTGTTCCGTTCCTAGATGCATTTACTTTATCACTAGTCTGAAGAAGACTAGAGACTTTGATCAAAGACGAGATAATTAAACAAATGTACAACTTCAAGAACACACAGAGGAAGCTGTCGCTTCAAAGTATTTGTGAAAAAAACAAGCAGTCTGGAGTTGGGGTGTGTTTGTGAGGATAGAGGGTGGGGAGTGTGAGGGGGTTGCTTCCCTGACACAAAGCAGAATCTTTGGAACAGAAAGAGACCACAGAAAGCATCTCATTCATTAGATTTTTTTGCTTCCCAATCAGGGCAACCGAGGCTCTAATGGAAAGGGAAGGACTTTCCCAGGTCTGTGGCTGGATGGCAGAATGTGTCCTGTTCAGGAAACCACGCTTGGCTCTCTGGAGTGGTGACTGGCGTGGCTTGCCCTGCTTGCCGTCTCTGCCTGCTGTCTATGACCACCACTGGAAGGGCCCACTGCACCCAGCCAGGAAGTAGCAGCCACCATGGAAATTTTTCTGTCTAGTGGCAGAGGGCTTTTGTTTGGCTTTGCTGAGCTTTGTTTTTGTTTTTTCAGGTCCTGTTGTGCAGCCCAGGTTGGCCTTGAACTTATAATCTTCCTGTCTTGGCCTCCCAAGTGCCACCAGGCCCAGATCTGAGAAATACACATGAAAGGAAAGAATGAGAAATAACTCTGCTTTTCAAGCCTCTAGGCCGGCTCGTGGGGAAGGGAAAGTTCTTCAAGAAGAGTCCTAGAATCGGGAGGGGGTGGCAGGAAGACTTTGAGATGGGATTTAAAGAAATGTCCAAGCAGGGCAGTTGTGACACACACTTTTAAACCCAGCACTTGGGAGGCAGAGGCAGATGGATCTCTGTGAGTTCAAGACCAGCCTGGTCTACAGAGTGAGTGTTCCGGGACAGCCAGGACTGTTACACAGAAAAACTCTGTCTTGAAGAAGAAAAAAGAAATAAAGAAAAGAAAACCAGAAAGGAAGGAAGGAAGGAAGGAAGGAAGGAAGAAAGAAAGAAAGAAAGAAAGAAAGGAAAATAAAAAAAAGAACTGTCCAGTTAACTGCCCAAACTCCAGTGTCCAATCCACCCCTTCTTTTCCTCTTCTGGTCTTTCATCACACACCTCTGGTTCTATGGACATACATCTCCATCTCATTGTTTCTAAAAGTGTTGCTTGGGAGAGTCACTGATCTTTTTGCCTCAGTTTCTCCACTTGTAAAACAGGGACAAAGTTCGTATCTGGCAGTTTCTTGGAGGTGCTATGTGAAGAATTCCTGCAATTAGCAGTGGTAGACCTTTGTTAAGCTTTAGTTCTGGCGAATTCTCTTCCTCTTGTCAGAGAAGGCACCTACCTGTCTGTGTGCCTATTAGGCAGAGGGTCCCCGCAGAACAGGAGAGCCCCTTCTCCAGCATTTCCCATAGGGACATAACTGGATCTTGTCCTGAAACTCTGGCTATTCCCCAAAGGAGAGACGCTTCTAGGTTCTGTAGCATGCTTCCAAGCTTTCTGGGTTGGGAGAGCATTGCCCTCCGCTGTGGGTGCAGCATGTCCATCGAAGATCTGTTGGATGTTTGGTCTCTAGATAGCGATACAGGTGGTGGCAAGTCTTGAAGAGGTGGACTCATGACAGGCCCCTAGGCCAATGGGGGAGCTGTCCTCAGAAGGTCTTAATGGAGCTCTCATGGAACTCCTGAGGTCTTTTGTTGTTGGGAGAGCAAGCCTGCCCTTTGACCTGGTCTTGACTTCCTGTTTGAACATAGCATCTCTTCCTCTCACACTGGTTCCCACCACTGGGATAACCTCTGCCTTGTTGCCTTCATCAGAGCCACCCTGCCCATTCTCAACTTGACACAAACCCAGACTCACCCGGGAAGAGAAAACCTCAGATGATGAACTGCCCATATTAGACTGGCCTGTGACCATTTTCTTGGGAATTGGAGGGCCCAGCCCATCGAGGGCAGTGCCATCCCTAGTAGTGGGCCTGGCTGGATAAGAAAGGTAGCCAAGCAGTCCAGAGGGAGCACGCTGTGTTCCTCTGTGGTTTCTGCTTCAAGTGTCTGCCCTGTTGGAGCTCCTACCTTGGTTTCCCTCAATGACAGATTAACCTGCAAGATGAAATTAACCCTTTCCTCCCCTAGATGTTCACAGCTGTGCTTTATCACAACAGCAGAAAGCAAATAAGACACAAACTTTTCTTCCTCCATAATAACCCATCTTGGGCGTTTGGTACCTCATGGCAAGGTCGCTGTGGGAAGTAGGCCCATGCCCCTTCTTTCTTGGGTCCAGGGGCTATATCATTCATGTTTTCAGTCATTTACTTCACAGAACCTAGAGGAAAAGAGAGAAGAAAGACAGAAAAAAAAAGAAACCAGAGCCCCAACCGTAATGTAACTGAAACCCAAGGAGGGACTTGTTACCTGTGTTCTAAGCAAGAACTTAAGCGAAAATGGTGATGAGAGAAAACAGCAATCACTGACAAATCCAGGGGCAGGAGCAGGTCTGGTTCTGGGCAGTGGGTCAGAGCAGGCTCCCTCAAGCCACCTGAGATGCCCGTGGATTCTGATAATAATTACCTGGGGGTGCCAAGCTGCAGGCAGGGCCTGAACAGCTCTGCAGATTCATCAGCGGGCTGAGAGACATGCCGGATGGCAAACGGTCTGTCAGGCTTTGTGAAAACCGTGAGGTCTGAGGACATACTGGAAACCTAAGGATATCCCTCTGGGATGGACACTCTACTGAGGTGTCATCTGAAATCTCTACGGCCATGGCTCACTTTACACTCTGTCCACACCGGTCCCATAGGCATGGGTCTACCAAATCAGCCCATCAGTTCTAGCTTCTGGCTTCCAGCGTCGCTTTGCTTGAGCGTCGGGTGAGACAGATGGTTTACTTGGAACGTTTTGCAAACAAACTAAGATATTAAACTTTTCTTCTAATCATGCCTGGCCACCTAGACCCAACACACATTCTGCCCATAACAGTCTTGCATCATGCCAGTAGGCATGGACCGGGTAGGTAAAGAAGTGAGGGTTTTAAACATAGCAACACAGCTGAGATCTAAGCTGTGGAGATACTGTGTCTCACATTGCATCGGGAGCTCATTACTTGGATGCTCAGCTATCTAAAGGGCCACGAAGCAGTGAAAATGGTACCTCCGGCGAGTCTTTCATTTTCACAACTGATGGTGTCCGTGACAAGGGGAACCAGAGAGAGTGTGTTGGAGAAGGGATATGGACTATCTACTCAGAAAGAAGATGCTACGGTCCGTCCTAGTAAAGGAGAAATGCTCGGCATAGTGGATCCCTAGCTGTCCCTGTCATGCCTCTGCCTGTCTCTTGGAGTTTCTCAGAAAGTGTCCTCTGATTGTGTCCCCCCTCCTAGCTTTTTGTGAGACCTTATAGCCAATATTGGAAGATGTCCACTATCACATGCCATGAGGGAATCTTATGACCAGGCCAGCAATGGCATTTTCTCTGTGTCTAAACTTGCCCGTTACTAAAAGCCAAGACAACATTGGAGCACAACAGAGTGGTTCAGCTTCTGCCAGTAGGAGTGAAAACTGGCTCAATCCTTTTTACAGTGTCTGGCAGGATTTCTCAGAATGAAAGATGCGCTCATCCTTTAAGTCATGTCTTCCTCTTATGAACTCTGTCCCGTGGGAACGTGCACATGCGTGCACAGAGACACAGGTACAAGCCTGTTCTTCACCCTGTGCCAGCAGTACAGGAGGACTAGAAACAGCCATGGAGCTCATCCAGATCCACACAGATGCACAGACGCTCGGTATGTCAGCTTTGTAATAGCAACCAAGAGCAAGATGAAGCAAAACCCCTGGTTGGAGCTGCTTAATGTCATGCTGGGGTGGATTAGTGTATAGCCCTTGGTAGAGAAGAAAGGCTGCAGATCTACGGTAAGAGAAAAGAAACTGCAAAGTGCTACGTGGAGTGAATTTAGGAGGTAGCAGATGCACGGAAACATGAGCTGCATGAATAGACGGGAATATCACTGCTGCCGTCTTGAGGGCTGATGGAAGCCAGCAGGGCTCCTGCCCTCGCCATTCTCTGTTCCTGTGATGTTTGACTCTGATGAACAGATACTAACCCAGAGTTTTAGTTAAAAACCAGAAAGAATGGTTGATGACAAACACAGGAATGGAACAGAGCAAATAAACCCGAGGGCTGGGACTATGTGGCACCCATACAACCTGCAGGATATACAGAGAGGGGTTGATTTTTGCTCTCTGTGGGGATCTTTGGTGGGCAGTAGGCAAGGTTTGCCAGGACCTGAGGCACAGCTAACAGGTCTGATGCTGATGAGGACTGCAATGTGCAAGCGCTGGCATGTCCTGCCTTGCTTGGTGATATGGGAATTCTAAGCAGAGCACAGTGAGCCAGGCATCTGGATGCAGGGCCAGCCTCCTGTTTTTCTCTTCACATGGATCTCTGGGCCAAGCCTGGCTCCCCTTTGTGAATGAATCTGGGCCTGGGCCAATAGAGGAAGAGGGCCTTCCATGGGAGCTCATCTATGGGAGCCCATCTATGGCCCAGGCTGGGAACTCCGGATATCGGGTCTTCAATCCTTCCCTCCTCCTCCCTGGCTTCCTGGAGAAGCTTTTGTACTTTCTCTGTGACCCTCTGATTCGTCAAGCAACTGAAGGTATGGGTAATTCAGAGAAGCAGAGTTTCCATAGCTCCTTGGGCTCTGCTCCCTTCCCAGCTGTGAAGCAGACCAGCTCGTCCCAGACAGTCTAGAGACACTGATCTCAGTGTTGAGGCTGGAAAGCTCCGTGATCAAGGCCCAGCAGAATTGGGATCTGGTGAGAGGCATCGCTCATAAACAGGAAAACTCTTGGACCACGCTCGTGGACAGAGAACTCAATCCTGATGGTGGAGCCCCATGACCTAAGCTCCTCCAGAGGCACCCCTCTTCATAACATCACACATCACTTTGGGGTGGGAGCCGGAGGCAATATGGGAATTTTGAGGGGTGCAAAAATCCTCCCCAGAGCAGCAGCTGGCTCTCACAGATTTGTGGGTTGGGTAAATCTTCTCCAGCGAGCCATGGACTGCTCCTCCACAGCCACCAAGTCCAGAGCCCCAGAAACAGCTCATGCTTATTCCATGATCACCTGAACCCATAGGAAATATGAAAACTCTGCAGTTTCCTTAATTCTGACCAAAATGAGAATGACCACTGTCTCAGTTAAGGTTTTTATTGCTGTGAAGAGACACCATGACCACAACAACTCTTATAAAGAAAACATTTAATTGGGGTGGCTCACTCAGAGTTTCAGAAGTTCAGTCCATTATGACAGAGAGCATGGCAGCGTGCAGGTGGACATGGTGCTGGAGTAGTTGAAAGTCCTATATCTTGCAGACAACAGGAAGTGGACTGACACACTGAGTGGTATCCTGAGCACAGGAAACCTCAAAGCCCACCTCCACAGTGACACACTTCCTCCAACAAAGCCATACCCATGCAACAAAGCCACATCTCCTAACAGTGCCAATTCCTATGAGATTATGGGGGCCATTTCCATTCAAACCACCACATCCACCAACTGCAGACTACAATGCTGTTTCTGAAAGAAGCTTCTAGCAATTGAACAATTTCTCTCTCTCTCTCTCTCTCTCTCTCTCTCTCCTTTCTGACATAGAGAAAATCCACAGGGTATCTTGTGACACACTCTTGACTATTTAGAAAGATGCTACCTCACAGAAAAAGCTTTTACAACTAGCCTGTGGATCCTAAAACATGTCCAGCCTTATCAATGATGGGCATGCATTGTGAGGGAGAGAGGCCATTTTTGCCCATTGTAGGGAGTTGTTTTTCTTAGGAACAGTAAAGGAAGTAGCAGCAAGCCTTTCCGAGTGATTTCTCTTCCAGTATCACACAGGCGTGTCGCCTTCACGAGATCCATTGAGTACTGGCCACACTCGGAATTTGGGCCAGCAAGCAGAGGATGTTTGCTGCATATTTTTTTTTAACAGGATAATAAAAAGATGAAGGAAGGAAGGAAACTGGAGCTCTGTGTAGTCTTCGCCTAACACACATCCTGTTGCAGAGCAGAGGAAATGCTCCGCATGGTGTCTTCTTGGACCCTCAGAATTATTTTCTTTTCCATAAATTCAAGCGAACAATTTTTATCATCTAAAAGGCCAAATCCCCTGTGATTTCAGAGTCATTCAAATCGGTTTGAATTTCAAAGACAACTCTTCAAATTTATGTTTAATAAATTTAAGGCTTTTAGGAAATAGCAAATCTGGGGCTGGAGAGATGGCTCAGTGTTTGGGTGACTCACCTCTTCCAGAGGACCTGGGTTCAATTCTCAGAACCCACATGGCAGCCCACAACTGTCTAAAACTCCAGCTCCAGGGGATCTGGCACCCTCATACAGACATACACGCAGATAAAACACCAATGCACATAAAATAAAATAAATAAACTATTTAAAAATATCTTATTCCCAGAGCCTATAGTCACACAGTAAGACATTAAAATTCTGAGATTTGGAGTCTAATAATTGACTTAAAAATAGCTTTAAAATGTGACCTGATCAGGGCTTGGGGTATACACCTATAAATCTCAAGTACTCCAGAGGCGAAGACAGCAGAATCTCAAGTTTGTAGCAAACCTAGGCCACACAGTGAGACCCCATCTAAAAGAGAAACTCTTGAGGGTCACCTCAGGTTGCTATTGCTCTCAACCCCAGTCATCTCACTAAAACAGGGACAACAGCAAAGTACTGACAGCACATTCAAATTAATGTTAAAAGTTCTAGACTGTCTGCTTATCTCATGGCTTCATTGGATGCTACCAGCCAGCCCTGAGCTGCTGGTCTTGGGCTCAGAGCTTGGTGTCTGCTCCAAGTGTGGATTGTCAGAAAGCAAGGGGTAAGTACAGGGACTGTGGCTGTCGTCCACAGACAGGCGTTTTAGGAGAGAGACTGAGGTAGAAGAGTGTTACCTGTGTTCAGAAGTCTTTTATGGACCATTCAGTTAAGAGTAAGGGGTGTCTGTCTAGAACCTCATATAAACCCTGGCCAACGGAGCATGTCCCTCTAGGAGGGGAGGGGCCAGAGAGACTGCCAGCATGGGGAAGCATCCTTGGACTCAGTTTCACAAGGGTAGAGAGGGCCAAGGTGGCCATCTGTAGCCTTCATAAGCATATCAGGCAAAGAGAACGCCCTAGCACAGTAATGTGATCTATCAGGCTTAGGGAATGGGTCTTCCATCCAGGAAAGGAGAGAGCTCTGAGCCACATTTCTCTGCTTTCAGTTTCTGTCACACTCCATGTTGAAGGCCCAGGATCAGTAATGGAGAACCTAGCGCTGTCAGCTTCCTCCTGCTCTGTCCCCCAGGAGAGGCTCCTGAATGGCTTAGGGTGCCCTGGCATGGGGACTTGTTCATTCCATTCCAAACACATTTACTGATCACCCACTGTGTGCCAGGCCTGATGCTAGATTTGGGGGATACCATAAGCAGCAGAGAACCCCAGTCATCTACTTGGTCAGCAAATTGATTGGCTGGTCAAGCCCAGTTTATGGACACTAACCATTGATGTCATTGGATACTTGGGACTAAGAAAAATCTGAGCTGTGCCCTAGTCCCAGGAAGCTCTTAGTCCCATTCCAGAGGTTCTCTTTGGGAACTCTGAGATGCTCCCCACACAGGGAGCATCCAAGACAGAATTGGTGGCCCATGGTCACCAGAGTAAGGCCCGGAATGCTGTAGAAATTGTGTGGACGAGGCAGCATGAACATCCTGAGGAAACAGGGATGGGAGAAGACACTATGGAGATGCTTTGGTTCCTGATGACAGGGCTGTTGCTAGGGTATCTGAAGCCGGTCTTCAGCCAAGTGAGAACTGTTGGATGATTTTAACCCAGAAAGCATCATGCTTAGGCAAGTTGAGGTTTTCGGATCCTCCTGACTGTTGGGTAGCTTGTGGACTTTAAAGGATGAAGCAGGGAGGCAGGGATGACTGGGGATACAGTGACTGTCCTGGTAATAGAAGGCTAGTACTTGCGGGGAGCTGAAGAAGTCCCGAGTCCGTGAAGTTCTGAGTGACTGTGTACTGTTTGACTTGGGTGTAGTCAAGGACTCCAAAGTTTCTTCCCTATCACACACACAGTGGGAGTTGAGGCGTGGAGAGATGACAAAGCCTTCCTTGGCCCGTGTGAGGATGTTGACAGTGTGGGTCGAAAATGTCTACCAGAGCTTTCTCTCCCACTGATGAGATGGCTGGACAGACATTAGCTAACCTGCCTCCTTGTTCATCTGTATGTAATAACCCCACTTCTGTGTTCAGCTGTGAGCAATGACCCTACCTACCCATTCAGCTGTATATGATAGACACACCAGGTTTCAGGGTGCTGTGGTTTCTCCATCAGTGAGCTCAGTCCATTTTTGGAGCCTTCACTGGGCAAGGCATGTACTGGAGCGATTTAGTTCATCACAGGACCTGAACTCTCCATCCCCTAACACCTTGAAGGGTGTCTGGTACCCAGAGGAGCTCCACAGCCATGTCCCAAGTTCCATCCACAGGGTCACTGTAAGAGTGGGGAGAGACAGAGGGGGGGATGGGCATCCCAAGGTTGTCTCTGCTTCCCTCTTGCTCAGGGTCACTGTAAGAGTGAGGAGAGATGGGGGAATGCCCCCCCCCATGAGTCTCTGCTTCCCTCCTGCTCAGGGTCACTGTAAGAGTGGGGAGGGATGGGGGAATGAGCCTCCTGATGTGTCTCTGCTTCCCTCCTGCTGCTTCTTTCCTCTCTTGCGATGTTTCTGTAGCTCCATTGCCTCTGTACACGCCACCATTATCCCAGAATTCTCTCCTCCCTTTCCTGACCTGACAACTTCTACTCTGGCTTTGGATGTCACCTCAAACACTGCATCTTTAAAGAGGATCTGTCATCTCCCTGTCCATCACATCACCTATCTCTACATCCATCATCTATCGTAGATCAGCTACTGTGTTTGCCAGGGTATAAGTGTTTGCTGTATAAGTGCCCATGGAGGGGCACTGCTTTGCTGGCTTACTCCCCATGGCTTGCTCAGCCTGCTTTCTCACAGAACCCAGGACCACCAGCCCAGGGATGGCAGCATCCACCATGGTCTGAGCCCTCCCCATTGATCTCTAACTGAGAAAATGCCCTACAGCTGATCTTATGGAGACATTTCCTCAATCGAGGTTCCCTCCTCTCAGATGACTCTAGCTCGGGTCAAGTTGTCATAAAACTGGCCATGTACCATTTACATACCTTCATCATACACACGTCTGTGTACTTCACCACATTGTAAGTTCACTGAAGACAGGAATCTGAAGTCTGCTGTGAATAGACAGCTCTGGGCCCAGAGCCTGGCACAGAGTAGCAGCCACTCTATCAAAATTTTGTTAGACACATGAATGATTCAAGATGTGTTTCTAGATGCTCCCATTCATTTATATACTTACAGAAGTTTGTTGTTGTTGTTTGGTTGGTTTTTCAGTATCTGCTGGAGGCCGGATCCCAGGATAGCTTCTAACAATACAGAAAGAGGGAAGCAACTTCCCACCCAGTCGTCTCCATTCCCAGTGTATAAGAGCATGCAGATAGATGTGTAGAAGTTCCGTGTGAACCCAGTCTAAAGGCCGGCAAAGCCAGTGCAGAGGAGCCTGGAAAGCAGAGGAGGAAAGCAGAACTGAGGGGTGGAGCTGAAGACCATTTAAGGGTATGAATTTGGGGGTGGTGGGATTGAGAAGATAGGGTTGGCATCAGCTGGAGACACATTCAAAGGGTCAAGGAGGGATGGAGGAGATGTTGTGGACCTTCTAGATGGATGCTGGAGGTGGGGGTGGGGCAGCAGGAAAGATGGAGAGGTGGGGATAGCGATGAGAAGGGGAGACAATGATGAAGAGAAAAGAATCTTTCTGCAAACCCACACATAATCATTAATACCACTATGCACGCGTGGACACACACATACACGTACACACACACATACACACATGCATGCTCGTGCACGCACACACTCACAGCCTCTACTCATCTTACTTGGTGCAGATGGAGGGGGACCTTATCTAGGTTAGAGTTCTTCCCTGGACTGGGCCCCTTCCTTTATTAACCACTCAGTCCTTCACTAAGGGAGAAACAGTGGGGCTGCCTGCTAATAAAGAAGCAATGAACATTCTGGTAAGGGCCTGACTAAACACGGCAAAAGCGTCCCCTGGGCCGTCTAGTTCAGTCTTTGTCATCCTCACTGGACAGGAGCCTGAACTTCCAGACTGTCTGGGTCAATACCGTTCGGCCTCTCTGGCTTCCTTCCTTCCGCAGGAACCGCAAACCGCTGCTCACAGCTCACACTCCCACACCTTTACCCTCCTCAACCCAAAGAACTTTGAAGCATCGTGCTCCCTCCCCCTCTCCGCCACACAACCCGACCCTCCGACCCTCCGTCACTCTCTCAGACTTCAGGCTGTTCCCTGGCAGTGACTTCAAGAGTCCTCCCTTGTGCCTCCTCACCCTTGGGTGTCACCAGCCTTCTCTCACTTCTCATTCTTGGCTTGATGTGTCCATCACGCCACCATTTTATTTTGTCCTGGATGGAACCCAAGGTTTCTCTTGACAGACTCCCCAGGCTGCTTACATGGGAAGGGAGTGAGAAAGAATCCTCAAGAGCTGCAGGCTCCAGGAAGAGGGACAGCGAGCCCCCACTGCCCGGCCTGGCTCTGTCCCCTTCTCCTCTCATCCTCCTCGTCTCTGACCTCCCAGGGGTAGCAGTAGTTGGGAGATGTTTGGTCTCAGGAGCTGAACAGAGATGAAGACTTAGCCAGTAGGAAGTTTCTTGTAGTGAGTTCCACTTCAAAGCCAACAAGCAGTTACCTAGACAGAGCTACCTCCTCATTCCCAAGGACATTTCCTAGCTGGTTGCTTCCATGGTTAGTGTGCCATGCACGGTACTGTGGGACAGGTCTGTGTGTGCAGGCACTGAGATGACCAGGCAGGGGTGAGGTCAGGTTCAATGGAGAAACATTTACATTTGTAGACATGTACCTAGTTAGGTCTCTACTGTGGGAGTGCCCAGACCCTGGCACCCAGTGGCAGACAGGTGGGTACCCTGTCCCTTCTCTATACCAGAAGGTGAGGGAATCCTGGCTTATCCAGGGTGCAATCCCCAGGTACAGGCCAAGGGAGCAATCCTGTGAATGAGTGTGTTTTCTGCCTTTCTCTCAGGCAGTCCCAGCAAGAATGAGCCCTTTCTCAGTTCAAGTTGGATTCTCTGGGATTTCCCCCCAGGTCACAGGTAAGTGCTATCTGTGACATTGCCTAAGGGAGAAACCTGTCCCAGCTCAAGTGGGCTGACTCCTCACCCAGGAACCTTTCCAAGTCACACTCCGATGTCCCTTAGGGCACTGTGACCAGAGGATTCCTTCACAGGCCACAGTCACTTAGTGAAAATATACCTGGGCTCCAGTCCTGCTCAAGCGCTGACCCGAGTTCAATAAATAAAGCCCCATGGCCAAAACCAGAAGCAAGGAAATGATCACTACATGATGCTGGTGAGTGTGTGTGTGTGTGTGTGTGTGTGTGTGTGTGTGGTGGGGGGGTTAGCTCAAGTCTGCCCACCCCCAGCATTTACAGTTAGCTCATACAGCCCCCCCCCCCGTGTACAGAGCTTGTTTTGCTGTTAGCTTTGGGGGTGTTCCCCCTAGACTTTTCCTTCAAGGTCCTGCTCTCAGAAGAATGAAAACAGCCATTCAGTCAGCCCTCCCAGGCCTCCGTCTACCTGGCCTTCCCTGCTCCTCTCTCTTCTCACTCACCTTCCACCCAATAGCAGGAATCCAAGTCAGACCACAGGCTAGCAGAGGAGCTTCGCAGGCTTCAGGAAGGCCCACTCGGTGGTTGATAGGTGACGGAAGGGTCTTGAGATGGCCCTGAGTAGAAGCCACAGGTAAGAGAGTGGCACTGTTCTTGAAAGTTTGGGCGAAGGCTTGTCTTTAAGTAACTGCCTCTTCCTGACAGCTTCTGCTCTGTGAACCACTTTCTCTGGGACCTCCTTCTCACTATAAGGGTAACTACCTAAGGCCCAGAAGACTTTGGTGACCACTGATGACACGTGATTCAGTCAGGACAATTTTGAAAGCCTGTGATAGCCTCAGAGGCCTGACTGACTTACCTGTCCACTTCTGCAAGCTCCCGTTGCTCTGCTTCCTCTGTCCGACACCTGGAACTTTCTTTGGCTTCTCATAGTCACTCTCAGCCTCCCTCATGTTGCTGGGGTCTTTGTCCACAGGAATCACTCAGCGTAGAAGGCTCATCCCTGTGCCACTCAGCCATGCTCCTTATTTCACTTTCCCTTGTCAGAGCAGTGTACCTGCCCCAGGCTTCGTAGCTTCATGTCTCATGCTCCTTTGTATAGTGTGGCTATTTGGTCATTGTCCCGTTTCTCCAACTGGGTTATACAGTTTGTGTGAGCAGGTCTAGTGTTACTTGTCATTGTGTCTGGCACCTGTTATTACAATGTCACATGGTGGAGTACGAATTAAAGTCAACGATACACCCCCGGCAGCGTCACCCACTGAGCAAAGGGAATGGACGGGTTTCACTAGGCCTCGAGATAAACATGTTGGAACATGAACTCCATTCACTTAGGGTCTTTAAAGCTTGCTAAGGGCCCTGGCCTGGCTGTTAGAATAAAGTTTTATGGTCTGCTTGCTCTGTATGACTTTGTCACCACCAAATGACATGGATTCTGATTACAAATTGCAATTAAGTGCACGAACACATTTATTTATTTATCCGTTTGCTTAGCAACCTATGATTTTCCCAGCTCACTTTGCAGAGTATTGTGGTTCCCTAGCATTTGCCTTATGATGCATAAAAACCATGTGGCTGGGGTGAAAAGCTGAATATGGTTCTGGGTTTCCTTGAGCCAAGTGCTTAGGCAGTGTCGTGCAGTGGTTAGACACAGATGGATGTGAATTCTGTCCCCGTTGCCGACTACCTAGAAATGCTGGAGACCTGACTTCACTGACTCCTGTTTCTTGTCTGTGCAATGGCTGTGTAACCCCGTCTGCCTTACACCGCATGCTGTTTTCCTTTTTACACACTTCCCAGAATACCAAGTATTAAGAGAGGATCTCTAAGAACCAGTCCATCCTTACAGAAGACCTGGAAAGAGATGGGTCAAGAGACAGGGCAGTCATCAGGTCACCTGGACTCCAGTACAGGTGGTTGTGAGGCTGAACTAAACTCAAGTCCTCTGGAAAAGCAGCAAGTGCTCTAAACTGCTGAGCCATCTCTCTAGTCCCCCAAAGACACCTTTTACGGTCGGGCCAAAAATATGTCATAGGACTGTGAACCTACAGTCAGGGATGTGTGGTGACATGGGCGGTTTCTTAATAGTTTGTGCCATTGTTTCTTTTCTATATAGCCCTGGCTGTCCTAGAACTCACTCTGTAGACTAGGGTGGCCTTGAACTCAGAGATCTGCTTGCCTTTGCCTCCCAAGTGCTGGGGTTAAAGGAATACATCACCACTGCCTAGCTTATAGTTTCTTAATTTAAAAAAAAATGAGAATGTTAGCAATTGTTAGTAAAAGTTTCCAGTGGTATTTCATAAAGTATACAAGGTAGCAAAATGAGTGTGCTTTCTCAGTGTGAGATATCACACACACACACACACGGGGATGTGGCAAGATGTTACCTTATGTCTTAACTATAGCTATTTTTTATTCATAGAAATTCAAGCAATTTTACATTTCTCTAGGGTTTAAAGTTTCCAATAAATATGCATTTCTCTAAAAAAATATGAAACTGTAAATTTGGGGGAATCGATGTCTTCAATTCCTCTTCTTTCTTTCTGAACAGGGTCTCATTATAAACCCAGAATGGCTTTGGACTCATGGTCCTCCTGTTTCTGCCTCTGGAATTACTAATGTGTACCATCACACGAGGTCCTGGAGTCCCTTTGTTAAAATCCGTATTTTAACAGGAAGAGTTGTCTATGGCAAGTCTAATTATACTTCGCTTTCAAATGGCTCCAGTGACTAGTTCTGTCAATTAGGGTGAAAATCTTCACCGCAGGAAAAGTGTGTGACTTTGCATTTTCACAGCTGAATTGTCCAAAGGAAACAAGGGTCTCTTTGTCAGAATCAAGCGTCACCTCCACAGTGGACAGTTGGCATTCTGAAATGACAGGCTTGATTTTCTCCTTTCCAGCTCTCACATGAAATAGTTGAGGAATTCGAAGACAAAACACAAGCAAGCATGCTCAGGGGACAGGGAGACCAGGAGACCGGGAGATCGGGAGACTGGGAGTGTCGCCATGACAGGAAAAGTACCTTTGTATGCCTGATTTTGGACACCTCATTCAGCACAATCTCCATTACTTAACACAATGCCTGGCACATAGGAGGCACTGCTTGTGTGTATGTGTGTGTGTGTGTGTGTGTGTGTGTGTGTGAGTGTACATGTTTATTGATGTATGTGTATGTGTTTGACGGTGTGGAGGCCGGAAGTGATGTTGGGTATCTATCTTCCTCAATCACTCTTCACCTTTGAGGTGGCATCTCTAACTTAGTTGGAGTTTCTGATTCAGTTAGACTGCCTGACAGAAAGCCTTTGGGACTTTTCTGTCTTCCGTCCCTCTGTGCTGGGATTCCAGGCATGACCTGCTACCCCTCATTCTTTACATGTATGCCAGGGGTGTGCACTTGGGTCTTGATAATCGGTGTGGAAAGGACGTTATGGACTGAGCCATCTAGATCTCTAGGCCCCATGCCTACACTCTTTATATGAATGAATGCATGAATGAATGAATGCCAATCTAAGGCCTGAATTTCTGTCACAGGAAGAAGGAGGTCACACCCCAGTACATAGTAATTGAGGGCCTGCATTAGTTGTGAAGCTTAATTACAGTGGGGTATGCAGACTTTGATCAAGTCTTGACCTGTGAGAAGTGAATTCCAGCAAGGCAAGAACTGGTTGTTCTCCGAGCATAGAAGGGAGAGCCCCAACCTAGAAGTGGTGGAGACGGAGGGAAAGAACTCAGTCAGCTGGGAAAGGCCTTTGTAAGAAACACGCGTTTGAGATGCTGGTTGAGGAGGAACAATACAGTTCTCTAGTACTAGGCATAGCATTCCAGAAGATTCCAAGGTGGAGAGGCGGGGGACCACATACACAAAGCCTCTGATTTGCATATGAGCTTGTGACCCCACTGGAGGACGTAAGAAATGGTGGGATGGCCCTTCTGGGTGGGCTGTGGGAAGGCAGTGAGAGGGCCTTGAAGGGCTTTCATTTGAGGGTGACATCATATTTAAATTTTCAACACTGGACTCAGCAGAATGTCCAGGAGGTACAGGATAGTGACCTGGGCTTGGTTCCAGTGGTGATTGTCCATGACAACAGACACGGAGACGTGTGGATGGATCTGAGATCATTTCTGAGTAGGACAGATAAGTCTTGAGGCTGCATTGAGAGCAGTGGAAAGCCCTCTGGAATCATGCAGACTTCAGCCACACAGCAGCCTCGGGGGGGCTCTGCATCCCAGCACTTTCCCAGCTTCCCTCAGGGGCTCTGCTTTCCCACCAGGTCCATATGACCTTGTTGCATGTTAACAGTTACCTGCTTCCCTATTTAAAAATAAATAAAGTGACCCTCAGAGATGGCTTAATGGTTGAGTGCTTCCTGCTCTTCCAGAGGACCTGAGTTCAGTCCCCAGTACCCACGCTGCGCAGCTCATAGTCCCTGTAACTCCAGCTCCAGGAGAGTCAGATGCATCTGCCCACCTTGGGCAACTATACTTAGTGTGTACAAATTCTCATACCTCACACAGTTTTAAAAAACAATATTACATCTTTAAAAATGATCTATTTGCATAACAATTTAGATATTTATCTGTTTTATCTAATTTCTCATCCCTGATGCCTAAAGCATGCTTGATACCTGAGAGGTGTTTAATAAATGTTTACCATCCTGTTGAATTTAGGAATAAATAAATAAATAAATAAATAAATAAAAAGGCAAAAGCTAGGAGTAAGTACAGAGTGTTTTGGTTGACTGTCACCACAGGGCAAACCCCAATGTTGTGGAATATTATTTTCAGATGTGTTACGTTCATTTATGCTGTGGAATTTATGCAGTTGTTTAATGATGCAAAGACGTGTTGTATTCTTTTATGTTGCATTTGTTTAACTCTGTGAGGCTGTGTTACTCTGCCTGCCTAAAACACCCGATTGGTCTAATAAAGAGCCGAACAGCCAATAGTCAGGAGGAAAGGGATAGGCAGGGCTGACAGGAAGAGAGAATAAATAGAAGGAGAAAAAGAGATCAAGGAGCAGGAGAACAAAGAGAGGAGGACTAGGGGCCAGCTACCCAGCCAGCTTCGGAGGAGGAGTGAAAGTAAGATATACAGAAGTAAGAAAAGGAAAAAGCCCAGAGGCAAAAGGTAGACGGGTTAATTTAAGTTAAGAAAAACTGGCTAGAAATAAGCCAAGCTAAGACCAGGCATTTATAATTAACAATAAGCCTCCATGTATGATTTATTTGGAAGCTGGGTGGTAGCCCTCCCCCCACAAAGCCAAAAGAGTGAAAAAAAAAAAACAACCAAGAGCATCCCAGTCTCTGTGTCAAGGAACAAGACATTGTGTTTTCTCACACATGGGTCAGAATCTGCTTGAACAGCTGTGGAGCTGCTGGTATCGGTTCCACTCTGTTTTGTTTGAAGACGGGCCTCACTCTGGGGCCCAGGCCGGCCTCAAACTTAAGACATACCTGCTTTTGCCTCCTGAGTTTTGGAATTCCAAGTGAGTGTCATGATGCCTGGCTCTGGGACTGATCTAAAGATGGGTAGCAAATGACCACTTGGAAGCATCAAACACATTGACCAACTGTATTATATCACGTTCCCTGCCAAAAGTCATCCTGGCAAATTTGACTCCAAAGAGGCCAGGAAACAAATCCCATCATCACTAATGAAAGATGCCACAGGTATCCACAGCACACACAGAGAGAAGACATGTATGTCAGTCATGTAGATATCACTTGAGTGATTGATTGTCTGATGTAACTGCCATCTCCTGAGAGAGGGAAGACTGGAGTGGGACCAGGCAGTGGGGGGAGGTAGGATGTCAAATATTAGGAGGTCAAATCTGCACCTAACAGGTTCAGTGCGATTGCCATGGTAACTAACTGAAGTGTAACTTAACTGAAACAAAAGCCAACTGCAGGGGACTGGGGAGAAGGCTCTGGAGGTCAAAGGACGTGCTGCCCAAAGCTGATGACCTGAACTCAGACACTCAGACTACACAGAGCAGGACATCAACAACAAACCAGAGACCCTGCCTCAAATCAAGGGTGGAAGGCAAGAACTAACTTCCCAGAATGGTCCTCATGCACATGTATGTGTGTATATGTGCGTGCGTGTGCACACACACAGGAGCAGACTGGAGTGGCTGAAGTAGCTGGAGAGTCTAAGGAGGATCTTGAGATACCTCAAGTGAAGCTGGATCCAGAAACTCAGAAGAATCTGGCGGGGAGTTGCTCCAGCGTTTTGTTCTCAGCTCTGAGTCTCTCTGTTGGCTTTGTTTCCAAACAGACGTCCTCCAGATGGTGTCAAGGAGGTCCCTGCTAGTCCCAGAACTAGCATTCACAGTCAGAGGGGGGACTCTTCTATCAATATCCAGACATCTCTCATGGACCTAAGTGATGGTATGTGTCCCTTAGTTTACTGTCCATTGGTGAGCAGTGACCTAGATTGCTAGGGTACTAAGAGGTCAGGTACCCCACCTCTCAGATAGGCAATGCCCACTGTGGTCAAAGTAGGAAGGAAATGTGTCATGAAGGAGGAAGGAGAAAGAGCACCCGGAGGAAGGAAAGTGGAAAAAAACCCTGCAGCTACTACCCTGCGGTAGGGAAGCTGGGAGGGGAAGGTGGTTTACGGATCTGGAGTCCATCAGTCAAAATGGACACATCAGTTTAGGAGTTGTATAACTTACTGCTAGAACACTTGCCTAGCTTGTATATAATACACACTTTCCTCGTGTGTGTGTGTGTGTGTGTGTGTGTGTGTGTGTGTGCGTGGGTGTGTGCATTCTTTGTAACAGATGGTATCAGAGACCCTCAAATGAACAAAATTACCTACTACAGTACAGGGAAAAGACAATTTATTAATCTATAGGGTGAATACATTTCTTGTAACTAATGCATTTGCTAAGAATATTTTGGAATTATCTGGCACGTCAGCAGGAAATGGGTGTTTTCAAAACAAACACTGCTTAGCACTTGCTGTGTGTCAGGCATTGTGGGTGCCTTGAAGGCGCCGTGAGTTTAATCTTCGGGATGATTCTATTACTTCACTACTCCTGTTATCTCTGTTTTGTAGGTGAAGAGACAGAACTGGCTAAGAAATCTTGTCAAGGTCACCCAGGTAAAAGTTAGATGGCCATTTTTCAAATCAAGAATTCCGACTTCAGGGCTCTTGTGGTTAACATTCCACACTGTCAAAGGCCGTCCTGGAGACATGAGTCTTTTATCTTCTTTCTCCCTCTCTTCAGTTCCATCCCACTCCCCAATTTTCACCTGCTGTTCTGGGTTTGAAGTGAGGTACACATGCGGTTTGACTCCTGAGAGATGGGGTCTCTGAGGATGTAAGCCGAGAAAGAAGAACCATGGGAGTTAGCAGAGTTAACTGAGAAGTGTTCGCCAGCAGGAGACAGCAGATGCTGCTCCAGGCAGGAAGAGGCAGCCTTCTCTCCAAGCCCCAAAAGCCTCTTTGTTTTACGACTCTGGGTGCAAGCAACCCTTTTAATTTTGTGTTTTGGATTCTTGCCATGGAGAGTCTTCTTTAATGTAGCAGATGGCTGGAGACAGGCAGGCCAGGTTCTTACATTCTACATGAAGCCGCCTTCCCCAGAGAGGAGTCTCCTAACTATGCTAAGTGAAAAAGGAGAGAAGCTGTAACTTAACATAGACACACTGGCTGTTTACCATGTGTAAAGCAGCCGCTGTCTTGAGTGTCTGCAAGAATGTGGAAGTCAGGAAGTCGTTCGGGAGTCTAGCGAAAGCCATGGACTTTTTCTTCAGAAGATTTGTACACAGGTATACACAAAAAATGTTCTCAATAATCACAGGGGCCCAGGGATTCTCTGCTGTCATTGCTGGAGCTTCAAAGAGTCTGCGGTTGATAGTTTCCTGGGCTTTGAGTGGACACAGCTGTTATCCTCTCTTTTCTTCCTCCTCCTCTTACTGTGTGTTATGGCTTCAGCTTCCAAGTTATTAAAATAGATTTGTCTATGGGTTCTTTTTGATTTTTGAAACAGGGGCACACGATGCAGTTCATGCTGGCCTTGAACTCACAATCCTCCCATCTCAACTTGTACAGTGCTAGGAGTCCAGGTGTATGCTGCCATGTCTGGCTTACTGATGAGTGTAGAAGTCTTCTACACAAGAACACTAGAATTTTACTGGAAAATACTTTCAATTTTTCTATAAAAATTATTTCAGTGTGATCTCCTGTTGGTGTGGCCCTTTGGTTTATTCTGTACTTCTTTAAGGTTTATTTTTATATTTAATTATGTGTATATTTGCACATCTATCATGGGTTTGTGCATGTAAGTGCAATTGCTCACGGAGGCCATAAGAGGTCATTGGCTCCTCTAGAGTGGCAGTTACAGGTGGCTGTGAACCATCCCACTGGGTTCTGGCATCTCACTCAGGCCCTCTGGAAGAGCAGTTTGTGCTCTTGTCAGCTGGACCACCTCTCCAGCCTGGTTTCTCTTAAAAGAGAAACATAAAGTTTCTTTTGACCGTCTATGTTATGTATTGCTGTTTGCTTCCCCACCTCTGGCCTGTGGGGTATCTTCAGGTGCCATTTCTTTGGAGCCTCGTTGGTTTGGGAACTCTGTTTGGTTTAGCTGTGCTTCCTACACTTTTTCTAGTACTAGGGACAGAGCCTGGGGGTAGTTGGCCAGTGGAAGAACATGCAGAGAATGAACTCTCAGAGTTTGAAATGGAGGTTTTATTCTATTTAAGGATGCTGTCTGGAGAATGCATGTAAGTTTGGACATTTCTTCTCCGGTGCCTACTTTCCATAACTGTCTGAGGAAGGGAGACATTTCTGGAGGCTATGAAGATACGGATACTTCTGATGATGTCTTCTCTGAGGGCTATGGAGATACGGATACATCTGATGATGTCAATTCTGGGGGATATGACAATATGGATACATTTGATGGTGTCATCTCTGGGGGATATGATGATATGAATACATCTGATGATGTCGTCTCTGGGGGCTATGGAGATACGGATACATTTGATGGTGTCGTCTCTGGGGGGATATGACAATATGGATACATTTGATGGTGTCATCTCTGGGGGCTATGGAGATATGGATACATTTGATGGTGTCATCTCTGGGGGCTATGAAGATACAGATACATTTGATGGTGTCGTCTCTGGGGGCTATTGATGCCTCTGATGGTGTCACTCAGGGATGTTTCTGTTGGGTGACACCTCCAAACACTTAGTTCTTCTACTTACACTTGTGTATAGGTAGGTGTTTTTAGTGACACACTTCTAAGTTACAGAAGAATTGTGGACTTCAAGTATTTATTAATAATTTTCAACTAAAACCATTTTGCCTTAATTATTTTATATTTTAAAATAAAACTTAAGAAAATATGATCCACGTGTTTCCCCAATTTTCCTGAAAATTGTTTACTTCTTGGGTCTGGAAAAATTGAAGATGGGTTGGGACATTAATAAGCCCTTGAGGTTAATTCCATTTACCAAATGACTGACATCTTTGGTTATTGAGAAGAACTGGAAAGAACAGGCCCAGTTTTTTTCCTAAAATGAACTTAATCAAATACAAACCATTTGGGGGTAAGGTTTCTTGCCTTTGCACCTTAACATCCAGGCTGGGTAGTTCTCAGTGGAAGAAGGGCCTTCTAGACATTTAGGGTGCTTATATCATCTCTGGCTTCTACCTGCTGGGTTCCCATGGCCTCCCTGCCTGGGACAATGGAGAAAGTCTTCAAACTGCCAGGTATTTCCTAGGGAACAGCCATTCCTGGTTGGCAACTGCAGGCCTTAGTGATTCAGAAATAGATGCCTCTCCCAGTAAAGAAAAATCAAACACCGAGGCGAGTGTCAGGGGATCTCCATCAGGTGAGCATCTGATCTCAAAAACCATTTTTTTATTACAAATCCAGATGTCCCACAGCACATATCTATCTGTTCAGATCACCCTGTCCTCCTTTTGTGCTTAGAGTTAGCTGATTACCCAAAGCTCCAGTTCCTTATGACTTGGATAGCTAGTAGGCCCTCTGATTTCTACACCCTGTGAAGTTTAGGTCATGTCTCTGTTTACTGGGAGAGTTCTTTTGGCTGCTGATCTCTCCATTCCTCTGTTCTGTGTTATTATCTCTCGCAACTGAAGGCCTAACCTGAGTGCCCCAAACCACCTGGGAACCTAGAGTCTGGTTGATTGGATCACTGTGCAGATACACAGTTGAGGAAGTAAAACGTTTGGTTTTAGGGTTATTCGTGTGACTCTGGAAAGGACTCCAAGCCTCACCAATTGTCCTTACAAATATGCACACGTTTGTTTGTGGAAGGATTTTTACTAGTGGCTTGAAGGGAGGAGTGTCACTGGCACACACACAGTATTCAACAAGATCCTCTGCAAACATCAATTCTGAATAAAGGGCATTTCTCTTGCTACGGTTATAGGTACTTCTGAGAGTTGTAAATCCATGCCAGGCTCCAGAATCCATGCCTTCCAAGGGCTGGAAACATTGTATTTAACAACAAAGAACCAGTAAGCACTACAGAGAGTCAAGGCACATGGAGTCCTCGTTCACAGTTTATGATGCAGTAAAGAACTTTAAGATGGAGACCTGAGATTGCAAACTGAGGGCCAGCAGGCTAAATCCGGACCATGGGTGTGTTTTTTTTGGCTTGTGCTGGTGTGAGTCTTCTCAATGTCAAAGAGAAGGGGAGGGGGTGGAAAGGGACAAAGAGGCTGATCGGATAAATGTGAGAATTTCCTTTCGTGTAAAAAGATAAATTCCCAATCTTCTTTGTGAAGCCAGAAGATCTGCCAATACTGGGTCCTTATTCCCACACCTCTCCCTGCTGATGGCTGGCTACAGCCAATAACAGCCACTCTCCTTAGTACGGGAGTGGATAGATGCTCTCTGGTTACCCAGCTCCCACCCAGTTCGCTTCTCTAACCATTTGGGATGGCTGCTTCGATCAAGCATCATCAACAGCGTTGGAAACAAGCCACGGAAACTTGGAACAACACGGAAACTGGCCCATTTGTGTATCAAGTGAGGTGACTCCGGTTTAGGCCGCAGAGGTGGCATTAAGGCGACAAGAAGTTGTCAGATTTAGGGTCTACAGAATTTTGAACCCAATGGTATTGGAGAATGGGATTAACTGGAGATTTAAAAATAGTTCCAACTTATTTAGCAAGAAAACGACACAATCAGTTTTGAACACTTAAACAAGTGTTGAAAAATAAACAAATTATTTAAAAGCTTTCCCTTGCTGGGCAAATCGGGTGCCCTAATACAGATATCATATTTCTGGGAATGCTGACCCTTTGGGGAATTAGGAGGGAAAGAGGAGCCAGACGGCCCGATTATTATGGCGTTAGCCTGTGGACAGGCTGTGCACCTCCACGCCTCCACTTGCGCCCAAGACACTCCCTGCTTCCAGAAGTGGGGCGGTGTCCCTTAGACAGCTGGGATTGTGTCCTGAGAAATGGACGATCTCCCCTGAGCTCCGGGTTAGCACGGTCTCCATCTGCAGAGCATTTTTCCTTCGGGCGCCACGGTCTGGCTGTATCTAGCAAGCTGTATGATAGTTAGGATTTATATCACACGTCAACGTAAGAGGCGAAGTTGTAGCTGAAGACACCTTTCAACGCTTTCTATAGGCGAGAGCGGTCCCCCGTTGTCCACGGCGAGGACAAGTGTTTGGTTAGAAGGCGGGTCAGTTCCGTGGGTGCAGAGCCTGGAGCCCAGTGCCACGCTCAGGCCGGCCGTGCACCGACCGGGTAAGACAGGCCTTGGCCACTCCCGACGCGCATGCGCTGGTCTGCCGCCTTGGACCTCCGTTCCCCCCCCCCCCCCTCCCCGTCATCCGGGTCCCGGGCGGGCGGGCGAGCGGGTGCCGTGCGCTTGTCCCGCGCCCGAGCTGCTAATAAAGTTACGGCGCGTGCACGGCGCAGCGACGGCGTGAGGAGAGCGCGCCTGGACGGCGGGGAGGTGAGTGAGGGGCCCCGGGGCGGAGGGGCACGCGCGGCGGAAGCCGGGGTCGGGCGGAGGCCTAGCGGGTCCCCGCGCGAGACCGGACTGGACGGGGCGCCGAGCTGCGCGGCGCGGCGGGGGAGGCCTGGCTGCCGCGGAGGCCACGGCTCCCTCCACGGTCCCGACGAGGCCCCCCGCCACCTCGCCGCGCCACCGAGCGGTGCAGACGGCCTAGGCCGAGCCCGCGCCCCGCCGCTTGGTGTGCTCGAGATAAGGATCCGCGCTTATCGGTGGGAATTACACTCCGGCCCGCGGCGACCCGCCCCTGCACCCGGCTGTCGCCCGCCCGCCCGGGCCGCCCTCCGCTCGCTCCCCCGGCGCTCTGGGGACGTCGCCGAGATCCTCGCGCCTCGCCAAACTTTATGTGAGGAACTGAAGCAGCTTTTGTCTTTCTGCCGGTCCCGGTGGTTCCCTCGGGCGTGCGTGCCCCAGTGCCTTCTCCACCCCCCACCCCCTGGCCCTGTTCCTTTTCGCTTTTCCGAGGCTGGTGCGGCGCCGAGGTGCGAGCCGAGCTTTGAAAACTCCCCCGTGGCGCCCGTCTGAGGTCGGAGCATGCTCAGTAGCCTGGACATTTTGGTTGCAGAAAGAGCTGGCGAGGATAGTCGAGGTATTTGGAGGTGTGCCAGCTATCCGAAGCGCCTGTCCCGACTCCGGTTTTTGGATGGCACCGGCGAATGGAGCCCAGGCCAACCTGGGAGCCAGGACTGGCCGAACACTCTAGGCCCGATCTTTATCTTGATTGTAAAGACAATGTTTCCTGGGCAGCTGGAGGTGGGGGGCGTACTCCTGGCCGCGTTTGCGTCTAAATGGGTGTGGTGCTAAGTATATCTTGTTTATCTTTCTTTGGAAAAAGTTTTGAAGTCTAGTGGCGTTTGTCACATCATCCCTGTTGCCTAGCGCTATCAAGTGTGTTCCTACCTAGCAACAGAGAAGGGGATCAGTGGACTTTGTTGGTTGGCTTTACAGCAGCTAAGAGAAAAGGGTACACGTGATGTTCTTTTCTCTCTGACAGGGTCTTTCAGTGCAGACCTTGAACTCCAGCCAGTCCTCCTGCCTCAGCCTTCCAAGTGCTGGGATTGCAGTGGTGAGCCATCACCGGTCTGGTCTGGCAGTCTTTCTTTTTTTAAACAAAGAGTACTTGGATGTCCTTAGTGTATGGGAGTTACCACTAGCGAGGTAGCTTTTCATTTTAACTTGAAGCTGAAAACCCAGTAGGCGTAGTTGAATGTTTCTGCCAAATGCCAGCCCATAGTGCCTGTTGTATGCAAACAGTGCCCACATGCCGCAAGACAGGACAGTTTCACACTCAACGGCTCTGTCCTGAGATTGTTTCAGATTTTGTAGAGAAAGTCAGTGGGTCAGTAGTAACAAATTCTATTCTTCCTTTTACCCATTTGGTAACATTTTTCCCCCTCTAAAAAGAAACCCTGGAGTTATAAAAATATCCAACACAACTGAGAAGCAACAGTTCATCAAAATATAACCTTTATAACGTTTATATATTATGCTCAGATTTTTTTTTTTTTTTTTTTTTTTTTTTTTTTTTTTTTTTTTTTTTTAGCCAGGCATGCTGGCTCAAACCTTAAATTTATTCCAATACTTGGGAGGCAGAGGCTGGTAGATCTGCCCGAGTTCCAGGCCAGCCAGCGCTACCTAGTGAGGCCTTGTGTGAAAAACCTTTCATTTTGTTTGATTGCTTACACAATGATCTCTGGGGCACCTCTCCTTCCTCTGCTGCTCCCCCTCTCAGTCTTTTCAGATCATGACTGTTACCACGGAAGCCTTTACTGTGTCTTTGTTGCAAATGCCATCCATCGTTTGGTCACTTTAGGTCATAGACGAATCTTCTCAATTGACTTCCCTCCTCCATTCTGCAGACAGCTAGCCCAGGTTGGCCTCAAACTTGCTGTGTAGTCCAGGATGACCCTAAACTCTTTACCTCTACCTCCCAAAGGCTAGGATCACAAGCCCGCACCCTCACACTTGGTTGTTTGTTTGGATTGGTTGGCTTGTTCTTTTAGCTGGCTGGAGCCTGCAGACTGCACTGCACAGACCTCACAGATAAAGTTTTCCATGCATCCATGGGATATGGGATAGATAGTTGAAGGAAGAAGTCAGTGAACTGGGGGAGGGAGTAAAATGTGTCTGTGGTTTGTGCAGTGCTGTGCTTACCTGCTTCACTCTGGTGGGATGTGTTGTCTTTCTTTTCCCTCTGGCAGAGTCAGCCATTAATTGCAGTGTGAGACAGTGGCAGAATGTTGCTAATGAGGTTTGAATCAGATTGTTGTGTGCTGGTTATGTAACATGTTGTGAGAGTGTTATTAAAAGTTGCCTTCTGTAGCAAGGAGAGAGGCAAGTCAATTCTGCTTACTCTCGTGGGCTTTCATTCCTGGCTGAACCTGAAGGCACATTAGACTACAGCTGTAATTATACCTGGGCTGCCTGTTTCCTGTTTTCATGGTGGACCCAAACAGCATGGTTTGCAGTGATGAGCTCTTGTCCTTCGTGTTAAACAGAGGCACCGTGTTCTCTTTGCTGAAAACATATTGGCGGCTTGATTGAACAAATTCCATTTTAGTGTTTTGAAGATAAGGCAGTAAAATGATAGTGTTTTACTTCTTAGTAGCTTGTATCAAAATTTAATATAAAATCACTTTCATATGCATATTCTTTGTTGTGTAAGTTTTAATTCACCAATACTTGTGTAGTGTGAATCGAGAAAGCTCTTTTTTTGTTGTTTATAACTTACCAATGTTTTTTATTGCCAGGCGTTTGTATTGCTTTGGGCAGGGAGACCCACATCAGAGCTAATTTCAGGGCCTTCATTCCCCTGGTTTATCCATCTCCACATTATATTTATTCCTATTGTATGTTCCTACCTGTAAGTGCTCTGTATTAAGAACATGGTTTAGGCACCTTGGGTTCTATGATTTGCCAGCATACCTTGAAGAGGTCGGATATTGGAGAAGATTCCCATCTTGTAATGGACAGTAGTAGCCTGAGGAATGATTCTTATCTTCACTAGGTGTCAGTCTGGAAGAGAACTGAGAAAGTGGGATGTGGAAAGCCTGTTACAGACTCAAGGTCCTCTCTGGCCAGAAATGTTGGTGTAGCGCTCCTCCTCTCCTTGCCCTGGGGGGGTTGACCTGTGCCTTCTTACACCTTGTTTTTCTACTTCTGAACTTAGTGGACTATTAGCAGTTGGAATTTTCAGGGCAAGGTCATCTAGCTAATTGCTATTACTATATGTCCTTTACCTCAAACCAAAACTTGAATGTAGTGTGTATGTTTACTAAATGGAACCATCAGCATTTAGAAGTCTTTCAGAAGAATTGTTTAAAACTAGATTATTAGAATTTTTCGATCTTTTATTTTATTTATTTATTTTTTTGAGGCAAGGTCTCATGTGGCTCTGGCTGGGTCTCACTATGTAGTTCTGTCCAGGAACTCACTATGTAGGCCAGACGGGGCTTGAACTCACATAGATCCATCTGCCTTTGCCTCCTGGGTGCTGGGATTAAAGGCATGCACTACAGACTAATTTCCAAATCTCATAGGTCACATATTTTAAATCTTTATTGTTTCATAACTTGGGATGATGTAATTATAGAACATTAAGGCTTTTCATAATTAATCACTAGTTCTGGGCGCTGTGTAGCTTTGATAGATGTGTGAATATGCCCACACACATACACAGGCACACACTTTTTTCCCCCAGCCAGGTTAGAGGTTGTGGTTTAGTTTTACCAGAAGTATTTTCAGTAGCTTTTCTCTTTGCCCTTATTTACTGTGTCTTAATTTTGATGAGATTTTTTTTTTTGGAAGAAAGAGTTATTAGGACAGTTCTCTTACATGAGCCTATAATTTTACTTCACTAGTTATTATTGTTAATGTGTGTTTTGTAAATAGGTTTTGTGCTGAATCCTTTGTGAACACAGTCTTTACCTGTAGTGTATCTGTATTTTCTAGTTTGGCATTCCATGGGTATTTGGAAATATCTTGATCTTTTTTGAGGTTTCTAACTGGAGCATTTCCTTCTGATTTCCTGCATGTTACTTTGTTACGCTGGATGGAATGGAAAAGGTAGCAGCCACAAATGTCAAGTGTCCTTTCTGCCTTCTCAGAATATGCTTCAGGAAGAGGCTGGCACTGTGCAAATTTAACTTTGCTCTCTGAGTATGTGTGTGATCACAGGGGTTCTGTTCTCCCTGAAGTACTAGGTCTTGCCTTTTTCCCTCGGTGGTGGACTGCCTCACTGGAGGTCTGGTTATCCTGGTGTGTGTTCCTGGGAAGAAGGGATAGTGCAGAAATACTTCTGAGCTGTCTGTAGTCTTGCCGTATTTGCATTTTCCTGTTCTCTTAGGTGAGAGTCTAGTTAACTCACTGACTGTTTGCACTTTTCCGCTTGAGTGCAGATTAAATGACAGAACAGAAGGGCTAGCCAGCACTGGTTTTTGTTTGTTTTCTTCTCTTCTATTAAGGGGGGTACTTGTACTCTCAGGTACACATGTGGTGCTGGAGTACAGCACAGTGGCATTGGAGTGGATGCTGTAGACTTCGGCTTTCTGTGCTTCAGAGGCTCATGAAGAGCAGCAGTGATTTTGTTGTAATTGAAAGGAGAACACTGTGAAAGAGACTGGCCAGCTCTGTTTCTGGCCTTGTGCCTGCAAGCCTGTACAAGCACGGTCTACTTCTGGTGGCAAGGCAAGGAGTCTTGCAGGCTCTGTGAGGGTGAGCGATACATCTAGATCAGGCTCTGCTTAATTAGAGGACTCAGAGAAGCAGCTGCAGCCTAAAGAGTGGTTAAAAGCTGGGAAACAGAAGTCTGGATGTGGGCGATTCAAAGGAGGGACATCTGGGGGCACAAAAGAATGAGCAGGACTGTGCTTTGAGAAGTGTTGGGACCCATGTTCATCATCCAGAGGGCTATGAGAGCTGTTTAGAGCTTTGGATGTCTTTTTTAACATGTAATCTTTATGTGTTCTACCTGCGTGTATGTGCCTGGTGTCCAAGGAGTCCAGAGGATGCTGGAACTGGAGTTGCATTTGGTTGTGAGCTGCTGTGTGGGTTCTGGGGATTGAACCTGGGTCCTCTGCATGAGCAGCAGCAGCTGAGCTGTCTCTCCAATGCTTTTGAAATTGGGAGTCAGAGCTGGTTCTCTAGGAAAGCAGTTTGAGTGCTCGTGTAACCTTCCTTCCTTTAGATCTTCCTGTAGAGCTGGTGAGTTTCTGAGTCTGGAGGAGCTGTGCGTCCTCGCGTTCTCTTTCAGCTCTTCTGCAGCAGTCGTAGCTGCAGCCTACAAGTTCTAAAGCATTAGAACTAAAGCCTAGGCAGTGGTGCTGGGGTCTGTCCCTGTGATCCTTGGTGGCTGCTGTTTATTTTAGAACCAGAGGGAAAGAGATTTTCTAAAGCTTCATCCTGGTTAACCTGGAAAGTTAACTCGGTGTATGTTTGCAGGTGGCTTGCTTCTACTTGTTTGTTTCTCAACTTCTTGGTTCTCAAACTCACCTGGGATTCCTATTAGAAATGTGGGAAGGTTTTGTTTTGTTTTTGAGACAGGGTGTCACTGTTTGGCCCTGGCTGGCATGGAAGTCACTGTGTAGACCATGTTGGCTCAAGCTCATAGAGACCATTCTGCTTTCTGAGTGTGGACTACCACACCTGGCTATTTTTTTTAAGATTTATTTTTAACTCTCTCCCTCTTTGTTTCCCTCCCTCCCTCTCTATCTCTACTCTCTGTGTGTCTCTTGTGTATGTGTGTGTCTGAGTGCATAACTATAGGTGTCTGTGGAGGAGACAGCTGTCATCTTCTGGAGCTGGAGTAGTTAACAGGTGTTTGTGAGCCACCTGACGTGGGGGTTAGGATCTTAGGCAAGAACAATATGCTTCTCTAACCTCTGAGACATCTCTCCTGCCTTAAGATGCCTATGAAGAATTTTGGGGAAAAATTCTCTCCTAAGAGAATTCATACATGTGGAAAATGCTTGTGTATTTAAGGAATGTAGGGAAACTTTGCTAAGTCTTATTTCTGAATATCCATGTAGGTGACTCACTCTCAGTGTAAAGAATGCAGGAAAGTTTTGTCATAATGAACCATCAGTTCACATCCGTAAGCCACAACTTAAAGGAGTCTGTGAAAGAGTTGTGCAGAAGACCTTGAAATAGAAGTCAGGCCTTCCTCTGCATTGGAAGCATATAGGACATGTGAGACCGTGTACAGCTAATGTGTTAGCTAGGTAGAGTAACACATGCTTTCATTCCCAACCCATTCCCAGCCCTTGGTAATACGAGTTCTCTGAGATGGGTTGAAGGCTAGCTTGGCAGCATAGTTGCCTGTCAAGAAACCCAGATACCCTGGAAATGCATGGATTATGGAGAGGGCATTCAGCCACACTCCCACTTGCAGACATGAAATCACTATGGAAGTGAGAACCCAGCTGTTAAGAGTTGGTCTTGGGATGTGGTTCACTGGCTTTGTGCTTGTGAGACTTGTCTGATATGTATGCGTTTGTGATGGGGAATTGTGGGTCATTATGGAACGTTGGTTTGCATGGGATGGTGTTGTCAAGAGTTTGCTTTGCATTTTAATTTGAGTTGAAGCAGTAAGGGATGTTGGGGCAGAGAGTGAAGGAGCTGCTCTTTCCAGGAATTGAGAAGTCTGAGCATGAACTCTGTGTCTGGGGGAGGGTGATGGAGAGTGGGTTCTGCATTGGTCAAGATGAGTGAAGACCTGAACCCTTGAGTTACTAATCAGTGTTACTATGACTTATATGATACTGAAATCTTGAAGCTTAGTAACATTTTATTCCTACATTTAATATGTATACTATTAAAGTCCTGATCTTTGTTTAGACTGCTTATCAGCCTTTTCCAAGTCAGTTGATGACAAACCCTATTCTTCCAGCTGCTCAGACTGACACCTTGGAATCTTTATTGACTTCTGTTCTCACACAACTCATATCTCTCCATCAGGGATCCTGCTGTCTCTGTCTGCTTCTCACCACACCAGTGCTATCACCCTGGTGGTAGTTGCCAGTTCCTCTTACTTAGATTACTTCAACTCTCAGCACACTAGCCACAGTCTGTTGTTTTGTTTTTAAGACAGTGTCTGTTTATCTCTAGCTGGTCTGGAACATGAAGAGATCCACCTGCCTCTGTCACCCAAGTGCTGGGATCATAGGTGTGGGCCAACGTGCCTGGTCTCAGGATAATTCTCAACAATATAAATCAGCTCTTGTGCCTCCTCAGCTCTCTGAGCCCAGTCCATATTTGACCCACAGTAGAGACTGACTCTCTTCCTGCCACTGTGGCTGGTCTGCCTTGCTTCCCTCTTTGGTCCCAATCCTTACCTTCTTGCCTTATTTTATTATCTCACTTTATTCCCAGGAATCACTGTGTTCCTTGAGTGCATTGGGTCCTTTAGGGTCTTTGTATTGCCTTTTAATGGTTTGCCCCTGTTTCCTTATAATTTTGGTTCATTTGGTACCTTTTCAGCGAGGCCCATCCCCATCATCTTATTGGAAACTGCCTCTCTTCACACTCCCTGTTAACCCATCTCTGTCTCTCCTCCCCCACCATCTGATTTTTTCCCCCCTTCTTAACAGTTTTGGATTTTTGATATAGGGTCTTGTTATGCAGCCCTGGTTAGCCTGGAACTCACTATGTAGATCTAACCAACTTTGAATTTGTGGGCAGTCCTGCTAGGAATATAAGCATCCCACCATATTCTGCCAGCTGTTCCCTAACAAAAATGTTACTAACTACATTGTGTGCTTCCCACCACTGAAATATAAGTTACTAGAAGACAGGGGTTTTGATTCCTCCCTGCCCCGAGGTTTCTCCCTGTATTCCTGACTGTACTGGAACTCACTCTGTAGATCAAACTGGCCACAAACTAAGAAATTCATGTGCCTCTACCTCCTGAGTGCTGGAATTAAAAGTTGTGCCTCCATACCTCTTTCCTTGTTATATTCCCAGCTCATAATAATGCCTTAATAAGTAGTGAGTTAATTAATGTTTTATTCTTAGTTTGAATAAACAGTATCTAGTAAATAGTAACTGTGAAATGAGTGAGTTAAAGAATTTATTTTTAAACATTAATTTCATTTTTAATTATCTTCCTTGGGATGACAGCCAAAGCTGAAATCTGAGATAGGAGATGGAATTTAGTGGTTGGTACTTGAGCAAAGTATTACAGGGAAAAAAAAAAAGGTGCATTTGAAAATCAGATAACAAAAGATAGTCTGGGAAGAAAGAGGCTTTTCAGGAATGGGGAATCAGGAACATTGCTTCTGGAGTTGTGCTGTCTTAAGATGTAGCCCCGCCTTTGTAGTAAGGGCACGCTGGTGTGCGTAGACTGGATGCTCTTTCTTGGTCCCTCTTTGTTTCTTGATCTCTCACATATATCTCATAATCACAGAAGAAAAAATTATATAGTTTACGTATAAACTGGTGTCTGTTTTTAGCTACACAGGCAATCCCAAATCCTCTTTTTAAAGTCCTTGGAGAACATCGGTCTCAGAAGCAATGCTTGCTGTTAGCTGCTGAGCACAAGAGGTCCAAAGAGTTTTCCAGTGAGAGGAAGATTTTAGTCTACCTGTCTTGGATGATTCCCTGGGTGAAGAAGCATCCAGGAAGCAGAGGCAAGGCCTGGAGGTGGAAGGTCTTCTATCTTCTTGGAGGAGCTAAAGGATTCTGCAGAAGCTGCATGTCTGTGCTAGAAGCTCTTGTTAAAATGCCATGCCCTTGGATCTGTAAAGGCACTGAGAACTAGGTACCATTACCTGTTATTTAAACTGGGCATATAAGCTAAATTTAGGTGTGTATTTTATCCAATTAGTTACAGTTTATCAATGCTAGTAAAAAGATTAAAAGGAATATTTTAATAAGTCAAAGAACCTTAAAACGAGCACACAGGCACACAGAAACATTTATAAAGTTACACAGACATACTGTGGCCACATCATTTTGACAGACAACCAAAACATTTTTAGAAACCTGTTTTAGCTGACCAACTTAAAATTTTGGCGTAGTTAGGTGGCAGAAGCCAGGAGGGTGGAAGGACAGAGGAAACAGATTTATTTTTAAAAAATTTTAGAGTGAGACAAACAACAAACAGCTTGGAGAAGCAGGGAAGGGGGGTAGCAGGGCAGGAGTGTGTGGCAGAAACTGCGGGCTTTTGGAGCCTTGTTTAAGTTAGGTGTTAGTCCCAATTTAAAAGGATTTTTTTTTTTTTTTTGTAAGAGGCTGCCCAAGTGGCAAACAGTAGGGAGGGGCTAGAGTGATCCCAGCATGGAAGGCAAAGGCCAGGGAAACAGCTGATGGACGAGTGCCTGTTCCAGAGAGATCGGCAATGGCCTCTGCTGTCCTCAGCAATAGAAAGGGAGTTGGGTTTAGATCCCCGAACCGGAACAGGGGTCCTCACTGCCTGATGGAAGTGGGGGCAGGACAAACCGCTGGCTGTGAATGGGGGGGGGGGGAGGCGAGAGCACTGGCTGCGAATAGAGAGAAAGACACACACACACACACACACACACACACACACACACGGAAGTGGGGGTGGGACGAGAGTGTGCATTTAGAAACCATGGGCTTTTGGTGCATTGTTAATTTACGTTAGATAGCCCCCCTTTTTTAAAAAAGATTTATTTATTTATTAAACATACAATGTACTGCTGGCAAGAAAGGCACCAGGTCTCATTACAGATGGTTGTGAGCCACCATGTGGTTGCTGGGAATTGAACTTGGGACCTCTGGAAGATCAGTGAGTGCTCTTACCCTCTGAGCCATCTCTCCAGCCCTAGATAGCCCCAATTTAAAAGGATTTTTTTTTTTTTTGTAAAAGGCCATCTAAGGGCATTTGAATAATTGGCTTGGAATCACAAGAAACCCATTAGAAGTGCATGCCTCTGTGACTCAAGCCTGTTGTGATGTGTTCACTGAACAGAGCCCTTGAGTGAAAATGGGGGTACATGAGAAATGAGTGTGGGGGGTAGTTTCTCCACACCCAAGTCCCATCTCAGCAAAAGTTCCTGGCTTTTGCCAAGTGGATCAGAATTCCAGCATGGGCCTGTGACTTCAGTGGAAAACCCAAAAAGCAAATGGGTCACCCCAAGACCATACCTGCAATGCAGTTTAAAAGGGGGACTCACTGAGTGAAGCTGATCTTGCCTGGCGGAGGGCACACAGGAAGGGCATTTTCCAGCAGGTAGCCCTGGACCTTAGGCCCTGGGCATGTGGGAAAAAATAGACTCTTTTTGGTGGGACCTCCATTTGTTTAATATTAATCTTAAGAAAAGCCACTCTGCCAGTGCAAAGAACACCAATCAGACCAGATTAGACCGAATTAAAATACCTGCGTTTAATAAATGCGGCACTCTCGGGTGGACCGAGACAGCATGGTGAGGAGAGGAGCCCATGAAAACCCTGAGACCATGTGTTCCTTTTTCCAGTGGAGCCTAAATACCCCGTGGGAGTGGTCCTGATCCTCCCTGGGAAGGGGTCAGTGCTTGACAGGCTGGGACTTGAGTCTAAGCACTTGGCAGGCTGGGAATTGGAGTCCAACACAATATTACATTCCAGACTCTTTGGATATAGGGTGTTAGAGGGAGTCTCAGTTTTGACCAAACAAACACATTTTAATTTAATTATATGCTTACATTTTATGTTGCTTAGGATTGATCCCAGTGCCTTGTACAAATGCTCCGCTATTTCTCTAGCCCAGAAATGTTTCTTTCTTCTTTTTTGAAAAAAATGTGCATGTGTGCACATGCACACTTGTATTGCAATGTGTATGTATGTACAGGTGCTTGCAGGTATGTGTGTGTACATGTGTGTGCAAGTGCACATTTATTATTGGCTGTGTAGTCCTGAGTGAAGACATGCTATTTTTCCTCTGGAATGTTCATTCTCTTGGGGCAGATTGGGTTGATAGATGTAAAGGCAGGAATGGAAGCACTGTAAGTGAGACGTGGGATACCTTAAGTCCATTAGGGGATTCCTTAGGCTGGGTGGCTTGGAGACTTCCTGGAGAAGAGGTGTTTTATTTTATTTTTTATTTTTAAAGATGGCTGACTTTATTATTTTATTTATTTGTTATGTATACAATATTCTATCTGTGTGTATGCCTGCAGGCCAGAAGATGGCACCAGACCTTATTACGGATGGTTGTGAGCCACCATGTGGTTGCTGGGAATTGAACTCAGGACCTTTGGAAGAACAGGCAATGCTCTTAACTGCCGAGCCATCTCTCTAGCCCCAGAAGAGGTGTTTTAATTCAGAGAGATATCTGTGGGAACTTTTGTAATGTGTATGTAATATAGTGATATTTTTTTTTTGTAATGCACAGATACATGTTTTCTCTCTGCTCCCATTTTTTTCTTGTGCTAGAGATCAAACCCAGGGCTTCATGTTTACCACTATCCTAGACCCTATCCCTGTGGTAGCTCTTAGTTTTAGAAGGCTTTCACTTTTGGTTAAGGGTCCAGTGTGCTTCTCTGGATTTCTCAGTGATGTTCTGAATTTTATTCAGTGAGTAGTAGGAGCAGTCCAGAGAAATTTCAAGGAATTTAACACACCCAGAAGTTTCTGTAGCTTACCATCTAGTTTTGTGCTCCGTTTTCTAAGAATGACAGAAAAGTCATGCCTTTATTTTAATCCCAGCACTTGGGAGGCAGATGGATCTTTGAGTTCAAGGTCAGCCTTATCTATGGAGTGAGTTCCAGAACAGCCAGGGACTTTCTGAGAAACCCTATCCTGAAAAACGAAAAAAAAAAAAAAGAAAGAAAGAAAGGAAGGACAGAAGACATAAGCTGTATTAATATATGTGTGGTGTGTATTTTTATAAGTCAGAGATAAAGTACACAATGCCCATAGCAGGTCATGGGATTATAATTGGAGCAACACATGTTTCTGTGTGTCCAAGTCACCGGTTGTCTGTTTGCTGGGATTATGCTGAAATACTCCCGAGACCTCTTGTGGTGTTCGAATAAGAGTGGTCCATATAAGATCCCATATTCGAATGCTTAGTCACAGGGGTTAGGATTAAAAATGTGGTTTTGGAGAAAGTGTGTCACTGAGGGTAGGCTTTGAGGTTTCAAAAGCCCATGCCAAGCCCAGAGACTTCCTCGGTTTCTCTGGATCAGGAGGATCTAACTCTCAGCTCTTGCTCCAGCACCATATCTGCTTGTAGGCTGCCGCACTGCCCACCATGATGGTAATGAACTAAATCTCTGAAACTGTAAGCAAGCCCCAATTAAATGCTTTCTCTTACAGTAGTTGCCGTGGTCATAGTATGTCTTCACAACAGTAGAACAGGCACTAAGACACCCCTGGTTGGACCAGGGGTGGGCTATTGCTGTGATAGGCCTGACCATGCTGCTTGTTGGCAGGATGTGGACTTTGGGATTTTGGATTAGGAAAGCAATTGAACACTTTAATTGGGGCTTAATGGGCCATGCTAGTGGGAACATAGAAGACAGTGGTGCTGAGAGCAATGTAGATCATTAATTAATTACAGCCAGGCTCGAGGGGTTTCAAAGAGGAAGAATATTAGTAAATTTGACTAGAGACCATTCTTGTGGTATTTGACAAAGGATGTTGCTGCTTTTTGCCTCTGTCCTAATAAAATGTCTGAGGCTAAATTGAGTTTTAGATTAATGGCTTTGGCAGAAGAGAGTTCAAGATAACCTAGCATTGGCGCTGTCCTTTGGTTATTAGTAATTCCCTTATGGAGATCTGTAATGAAAAGGTGAAGCTCGACAAAAAGAAGTACAAAACGTACAGTTTGATGAGAAAAGGAGCACTAGAAAGTATAATGGAGCTGCGTCCAGTGCTCATAGAGATCAAAAGTTTATAGAAAATCCTGATGCTAAATGAATAAAGGGAGTGATGCCCTCAGGGCAAGACCCCACTCAGCTGAGTTCCAGCCTGTGAAAAGGAGTTAAAGAAAAGCTTTATCGGTGAAGGAAACCTCTGAAAACAGAAAGCTGACAAAAATGTGCTTAAACTAGGGGCCATGTTCCATTCCTAGTAAGCAGCAGAACTTGGCAGCTTCAGCCACATGCCTTCTGGCTTTAGAGTCAAGGTTACAAAAAAGAGGTTATGGAGTCTCCCTTCACTGCTAAGGAAGACTGCTGAGGCCAGGTGTGTATTAAGCGTGTCCCTGCCTGAAAGCCTAGAGAGGCCATTGTGTGAAGCTGTGAAGGTGAAACCTGAGTTGTATTGGAGACCCAAGATGTTGGAGATTCCAGAGTTGTGGGATACCTGCGGAGGAGAGCTGCTGACAGGGAGTGGAACCAACCCAAGAGAAAGAAGTGTGTTGCAGTCAACAAAGCTGAAAGGAGTTGGAGTTGTAGGAGCGCTTTGACATCAGACATGGAGATGCAGTTTGGAGTGTCCCTAGCTGGTTTTGGTCTTGCTTTGGTCCAGTGTTTCCTCATTACATCCTCTTTCCTTCCTTTTGGAATGGGAATGTGTGTTTTGTGCTGTTGTATGTTAGAAGTATGTGATCTGTTTTTGATTTTGATTTTACAAGGGTTTGCAGTAGAGAGATTGCCATGAGTCTCAGAAGAGACTTTGAAGTTTTAAACAATGTTGAGACTGATAGACTGGAGATTTCTGAAGTTGGCCAGAATGCAGTTTTGCATTATGAAACAGCTATAAGCCTATGGGGGCCAGGGAGTAGATTGTGGTGGTCTAAATAACAGTGGCCCCATATTTTCATATATTTGAATGCTTAGTCATCAGGGAGTGTCACTTTTTAAAAGAATTAAAAGGATTAGGAGGTGTGGTCTTATTGGAAAAAGTATGTTACAGTGGGTGGACTTTGAAGTTTCAACAGCCCATGCAAGACTAGAAACTCTCTCTCTCTGCCAATCTATAGATTGGGAGGATCTAACTCTCAGCTGCTGCTCTAGCACCCAGTGCCTGCACACTGCCATGCTCCCCACCTTGATGATAATCGACTAAACTATAAGCAAGCACCAGTTAAATGAGTCTCTTAAAATAGTTGCCTTGGTCATGACATCTTTTAACAATATAACCGTGGCTAAGGCATCTATATAGTCTTGATGGAAGAACATACTGCTAACAAATTTCTTAAGTATGAAAAAACATTATGTAGTAATTGATGAAACAATCTCAGATACAGATGAAAGACTGCCTTTATGACTTATAGCAACCCTCTCCAGATATACCTGAGGCTAAATAGCTCACTGCATGTTTAGTCACATGGTCTTGGGAATAGGACTTTCAACCCCACTTCCCAGATTGCTGGCAGGGAGAAGAGGCTGATGGCCAGCAATGTAATTGTGGTTGCAGATGTAATTGTTGTCTAAGCTTTTAGATAGACAAACACACAATGTTTCAGGAAGATAGAAGGAGCACATCTGCCTTGGGGAAGCATCCCAGAGAATTCAGAAATTTCTGTCCTTTCCTTTTTAGGCCTGTCCTATGTGTGTCCAGTTATATGTAATAAATTTGCATATGTGTTTTGAGTTTCATGAGTCTCAAAATTAGTCACATGTCAGCAACATGATGGAAGTTAATCCTTCTAAGATTCTAGTTATCGGGCTGGAGAGATGGCTCAGAGGTTAAGAGCATTGTCTGCTCTTCCAAAGTCCTGAGTTCAATTCCCAGCAACCACATGGTGGCTCACAACCATCTGTAATGAGGTCTGGTGCCCTCTTCTGGTCTGCAGGCACACACACAGACAGAATGTTGTATATATAATGTGTGTGTGTGTGTGTGTGTGTGTGTGTGTGTATTTTTTTTTAAAGATTCTAGTTATCCTCAGAGGAGAGACAGGGAAATCTCGTGGTTCTGATCCCTCAGCCTGTGCCATCTTACAGGATACAGTCACTGTTGTGACTTCTGCAGCATTGCCTGTTTGGATTGTGAGAACCCTGTCCCATGCTTGGTGACCCCAGTGTTCTGGGTTGTAGGATGTACAGAGGAACTTGATGACTTTTCCCTGCATACAGGGAGAGCCTTCATTTCCTGCAGACTGAGCTCAGATGAGGGAAGACTGGGCTGAAGTGATAAGAGAACGAGATATAGTGTGCTAAGTGTTGTCACACACAGTTTAAAAGGAAACGTATTGAACTATAATTCTTAGTCTCTCAAACTATATAGTCTTACTTTAAAGTAATAAAAAATGTTTTGGAGAAGTCAAAGGAATAGAAAAAGTAATAGAGTTCTATTTTTAACATAAAACATTACTTAAAGAAAATCCACTGAAGTAGAAGAACCTGGCATTTGAGTGTGCCATGACACGAACAATTTTAAAGATCTAAACAATTTATTAGAGTATAATTTATATGCCATACATTTTACTCACTTATAAAGTACAGTTAATGAAAAATGTTAATTAGTAATTATTAAAAGGGATTTTAGAATATTCAGTAATAATTTTAGGACATTTTAATCTCTTGCAAAGACACTGTACATTCGCAGTCAATCAATCTTAGCTGCCGCTTTTTCCAGGCTCTGGTGACTCCTGATCTATGTGGTTTCTCGGAATTTACCCATTTGTTTCATAGAAGTAGCCTTTTATGACTAGCTTCTTTCATTTAGCATTATGTTTCAAAGTTACTCCTGGCATAGAACTTTTTAAAATGATTCATTTAACTTTTTTCATACGTATATTCCACTCAAAAGATAAACCTAAATTCCACCCTGTAGGAGGAGGGCCCGCTTGTTTGTCCTGGCCACCTAGCTTGCTTAGCCCTGAAATAATCACACAGAAACTGTATTAATTAAATCACTGCTTGGCTCTAGCTTCTTATTGGCTAACGCTTACATATTTAACCCATCTCCATTAATCTGTATATTGCCATTTGGCAGTGGCTTAGCGGCAATGTTTCAGCGGGTCTGACTCTGGTGGCGGCTCTCTAACTCCTCCTTCTTCCTCCCATGCTATAGGCCAAGCCAGTTCTTTATTCATTAACCAATAAAAGCAACATGTAGATAGAAGAACCTCCCATACCATTTCCCCTTTTCTGTTTAAACAAAAAGGAAGGCTTTAACTTTATCTTAGTAAAGTTACATAAAACAGGTATCAATTATGAATTACAGTTATAATATTTATATCTCTTTTATCATAACTAAAAATAACTATAACTATCTATTCTTCAACTCTATCAAAGACTCCAGAAGTATATAATATTACCTAAAATCAGCAGGAAGTACATTATAAGCAACTTCCAAAACTCTAGAATTGACAGAGGCATCTTGCTGCTGGCAGTCACCCAAAGTTTTTCTGTACTGTTGGGGCATCCATCTTCAGCCTACAGGCCCATAGTATCCAGCAGACTTTTCCATGAAGCAGGAAATTTCAATGACAGGTCTGTCTATATTGACAGTTTGCCAGTCACTTTCTTTTGTGTCCTGCATAATGTCTTGCAGACTCTTTCATGTATCACGAACCCCAAAGGACCATTTCACCTTTAGGGAAGTTCAGTAGTCATTTCTCTGAGGATTCTGTGTGTCCAGTTCTTCTAAAAAACTCCATACGGGAGGCAGAGACAGGCGGATCTCTGTGAGTTCGAGACCAGCCTGGTCTACAAGAGCTAGTTCCAGGACAGGCTCCAAAGCCACAGAGAAACCCTGTCTTGAAAAACCAAAAAAAAAAAAACTCCATAAGAAGCCTCCTCGATACCCATCTTCCTCTTGAATTAGATTGGTGCTTCCAGGAGCAGATGTATCTCACTGTCATGAAAAGTCCTAAGTTCTTAAAATACTTAAATGCCATGTTCTGAAGGTCTCTGAAAGATTTGAAGAATACCTAACTGAAATATATCTCTGTATATCTAGAAAACTGAACACGACTACAAGCTTGAATATTATAGATGATTAACTATTAACCTATATTTCTTAATTATACATTACATTTTAAAATGAGCTATACAAATACAATACCTTAATCAAGATCAGAAATACATCTAACAAAATTGACCTTAAATTTGTATCAATAAATCAAGATCTACACTAATGCATATTATTCCTATCTATATTATATCCCCCTTTAAAGAAACATTTATAAACAATATTTGGGAATATGGGCATAGTTTTGTCCATACATCTTCCTGCTGATTGGAGGTGCTGTTAATCAGATCTTTTATGGTGTATTCTGTGTGCTAGGTTCATCTCAGTCAGCAGTTGGGCGAGGTAATTTTTGAGGGGTATTCAAGGCGACCTTTCAGGGATTCTTATTCCATCAAACCACACCAGTCTGAAAGCAATCCACAGGTTCTCATCCTCTGTGGAAACAAGAGAAGAACCTCTTTTTCAAAGCAACATATCCTTAGACCCAAATTTGGAAGTCATGATACCTTTATAATATACATTCTGTTTTAGCTTAGCAGCCCATACAATGAAATGTCTCTCTGTACTTAGCTCATTCACAGTCAAAAAATTTAAAGAAAACACAATAATATACATAATCCAGACTCTCTCTGAATTATCCATTTTTGTGTGGCTTATTTTTCTTTACTCCTTTTAATAATGACTATCTGTACTCTGTCTCTTTAAAGACTTTACCCCCCCTTTCTTAAAGCATTAACTTTATTTTATGACTCTCCATACTCTGTTTCTTTTCTCTTCCAAGCCTATGTACATTTATCCAACACTGTGACTCATCTGGATTTGTCTTTATTGCACATCTGTAATTCTTTACTGTCCAGGAGCGCTTTTTAAAAATGGTAAGTGCTTCTTAAAACTTAAGATGCGCCATTATTATGGTATATATGGTACTCTCTGCTTCCCTGCCAAGTCTGAAACTTAACTGCACCATTACTATGATACATACGGTACTCCCTGCTTACACCCCCCCCCCCCAGTCCAGCATGGTGAAGGCACTTGCACCTCTGAGAACCATGCATACAGCCCCATTCTGAGGCACACAGCCAGTCCTTGTGGCAATTAAGCAAGCTACAGCGGTCTGCTCACAAACCATATCCCCATCCAATGCTCTATAGCTGGACCTCCTGCCTGGCAGGAGGCTCAGAAAGCCGGCATTTTTAAACGGTCACAGCTGAATCAGGGAAACCTCTCTTAAGGGAGCTTCAGCATGCTGCCAATAAATGGCAAGAAGCTGTGTTAAACGCTGTATTTTTGTGTCTAGAATTAAGCTCTCTCAGGTTTTTAAGTGGATTTTAGTTGGCCACATGGGTGCCAATTTATAGGAAGAGGGCCCGCTTGTTTGTCCCAGCCACCCGGCTAGCTTAGACCTGAAATAATCACATAGAAACTGTATTAAGTAAATCACTGCTTGGCCCATTAGCTCTAGCTTCTTATTGGCTAACTCTTACATATTAATTTAACTCATCTCCATAAATCTATATTGCCATGTGTTAGTGGCTTACTGGCAAAGTTTTGGCATGTCTGACTCTGGCAGCGGCCTCATAGTGTCTCTCTAACGTCTTCCTCCTCCCATGCTATAGGCCAAGCCAGTTCTTTATTCATTAACCAATAAAAACAACACATAGAAGGACCTCCTACACCACCCTGTTAGACTGATGTGTATAACTAAGTACGAATGCAGTCAGTGGTGTCCTCATTAGCATGCTCAGTGAATGTTGGTAAAGCAAGCTGTCTCCTATCCAGCCCTGCCCCTGGCAAGGGTAGAGAAATGGGTGTGCACTGGTGCCTCGTGCGCTGTGGTGACCCTGTTAGGTGAGAACTTTGCTGCCACAGAAATTCCCACTCAAAATTCACAGCTCCAAGTTCACTGCAGTGGTGGCTCTGTCCGCTTTGCTCCTTCCACAGCGGTGATGATTATGGTCAGGCTTGACCAAGCCTGAGTCATTGTGCCCATCAGGTTATAGACAGTTGTGAATCTCTAGATGTGCTGGGAACCAAATTGGGGTCCTCTGCAGGAGCAGCGAGGGCTTTTCACTGAGCCATCTATCTCGCCAGCCCCAGCAATTACATTTTTAGAAAAGAAGATACTGAGATTCTTGAAATAGCTGTGTTCTTTTTGAAAGTGCAAAAACTTAACCCTTATGAGTAACCAAGATCCCATTGGTTGCCAGCAGTGCCATGCTCCATGCCTCTCACAGATTGTAACAGTGACAGCCACAAAGAGAAGCTCTGCCCTGTGTTTTGACTGCTCTGTGACAGTGATAGCTGGTCAGGAAAGTGCTTATATTAAGCTCTTCTTGGATATTTTATTTTTTTTAAGAATCAGGGAATATTCCTTCAGTAGAGCATTTGTAAATTTTATTATTTTTTTATTTTATGTGTACTGGTGTTTTGCCTGCATGTGTCTGTGTGAGGGTGTTGGGTCCCATGGAACTGGAATTACAGACAGCTGTGAGCTGCCTTGTGGGTGCTAGGAATTGAACCCAGCTCCTCTGAAAGAGTAGTTAGTGCTCTTAACCACTGAACTGTTTTTTCAGTCCCCTACTTCTTGGATATTTTTTTTCTTCTGATTATTTTGAGACAGGGTTTCTCTGTAACAGAGCCCTGGCTATCTTGGAACTCTCTTTGTAGACCAGGCTGGCCTAGAACTCACAGAGATCGCCTGCCTCTGTCTCCTGAATGCTGGGATTAAAGGGGTTTGCCACCATGCCTGACCACTTCTTGGATTTTATTGTGAAAAGAAAATTCTCAATTAGAAGGAAACATTACATTATAAATATGAATTATTATGATAAGCAGTAAACAAATAGGTTGAATTTTCCACAGAATAGTTAGCAAATCATCCTTCAGTATGGCATTTACAACATCAGCATTAAGTTTTTATCTTTCAAAAATATGTGTAAAGAGTCATGTGCTGGCTTATGCCTGTAATCCTAGTGCTCAGGGAAGAAGCAGAAGAATCAAGACTTCCAGGGTGGCTGTTTTTTTGCTTAGGGGTTATTTGGAATCTTTGGACTTCAGTGTGAATTTTAGGATAATTTTTTTTCTATTTCTGTGAAGTGTTTCATTAGATTTTTATGGCGATTGTGTTGTATCTGTAGATCTCTTTGAACAATGGGGCCATTTTTGCAGTATCCTGAGAATATACCTATGTATTCAATTTCTTCAGTGTCTTTAGAGTTGTATTTTTAGAGATCACTCACCTCTTTAGTAGATTTATTCGTCATTTTTTTTAAAGCTATTGTGAATGATTTCTTTCTCAGCAAGTTTGCCGTTGATACAAAGATTAGCTACTGTTTGCGTGTTGACTTTGGGTCCTGCCTCTTTACTGAGCACCATGACACGGAACTTCTCTTGCTATTTCCAAGGGCTTCTTGATAAAGCATTTTCCTTAACTAATGTTCTTAAATATAGAAGCCAATAATCATTGTAAAGTACAAACTGACATTTTGAGGAGTTGAATAACATTTATTTTCTAAATCTCTTTAGCGTTCTTCATTCTAAAAATAGATAGTTGACACTTTCCTGGTAGTGTTTGACATTTTGGTGAATCCACGATTTTTTTGGAGGGGTGGGGGCCTGGCTGTACTGAAACTTACCCTTACTATGTAGCTCAGGCTGGCCTCGAACTCAAGAGATGCACCTGTCTCTGTCTGCCATGGCTTCTTTGACCTTTTCTTTGCAGCTGAACTGCTTGTGTTCTGGAGACAGGAGCGAATGGCTACAGAAATTTACAGACATTTTTGTTTTCTGGCTTTGGATGCTTTTCTGTTTTTATTTATGACAGCAAATGTGCTTTTCAATTAGGCCAATTAGTGTTCTTAGATTTAATTAGTCTCCTTTTCCCCTCTCTTTCAGGACTTGAAGAAGCATATGGCACCTGTAAAGTTAAATGTCACTCCTTGTCGCCACTTGGACCTTCTGCTTGAGACCTGCATGTGACTTTCCATCTGTGATCTTGGCTTCTCATATCTACTGACTTTGATTACAGAAAAGTCTCTGAAGATTCATATCAAATGACGTCAATGGCCAGCTTGTTTTCTTTCACTAGTCCAGCCGTGAAGCGATTGTTGGGCTGGAAACAAGGTGATGAGGAAGAAAAATGGGCAGAAAAGGCAGTCGATGCTTTAGTGAAAAAGCTGAAGAAGAAGAAGGGCGCCATGGAGGAGTTGGAGAAAGCCTTGAGTAGCCCAGGACAGCCAAGCAAATGTGTCACTATCCCCAGGTCCTTGGATGGACGCCTGCAAGTTTCTCACAGAAAAGGCTTACCCCATGTCATATATTGCCGTGTTTGGCGCTGGCCAGATTTGCAGAGTCATCATGAGCTAAAACCATTGGATATTTGTGAATTTCCTTTTGGATCTAAGCAAAAGGAAGTCTGTATCAATCCATACCACTATAAGAGAGTGGAAAGTCCAGGTAAGTTTCACTTCGCTGAGAGAATTAAGAATAAACCACCAAAAACCCAACATGGCTCTTACCGATTTGCATATAACTAGGCTTATTACATTAGCCTTCGTTAAAGATTTCATCTTAGAAGGAATACTAGGTTTTAAATTTAGCTTTTTTGAACATTAAGCTCTTGATTGGCTGCTAGAACTCACTATCTCTAACACCCACTTCTTTTCTGTGGCTGACATCTCTGAATGCTAAACCCATGTCCCATGTTCACACTAGATCCTGCTCCTTGTTTGTTTGGGAACTGGGCTGTCGTGCAGCAACTGTTTTTCTGGCTTTACATCTTACAAGAGTCTTTATTGTTACATTTACTGTGTGCTTGCGTATGAGATGACACATGTGGAGATCAGCGGACTATTTCCAGGAGTCAGGAGGTCTTCCTGGGTCTTGTTACTCAGTTTTCATTGCCTAGGACAGTCCCCTTCACTAATTGTTAGTAGGTACTGGCCAGTATTTTTTTGTTTTTTGTTTTTTTTGTAATCAGTGAATTATATATTAGTCCTTTTATTGATGCTATAGCAGAATACCACAGACTGGAAAAGTTCACTCTGCTGAGAAGACTCCAAAACACAGCCAACATGTCTCTCTGATTTGCACATACCTAGGTTTATTAGCTAAAAGTTTACATGAGCCTTTGTTAAAGATTAACAATAGAAATACTGGGGGTAGAAAGTCCAGGATTAGGAGACTGTCTGGTGTGTTCCTCATAATCAACTGTGCTACTAGCAGCACTCAAGTGTGAGTGAGACGGAGAAGACAGTGAAGCTAGAGCATCCGTAAGGAAACCTGTGGTGCTGGGGATCCAGACCAGTCTCGTGCATGTTAGGCGCGTGCCCTGTCATGGGCTACCCCTCAACCCAAGTCACCTGTTGCTGTACCAAGGAGTCCACCTCCACAGGTACTACCTCATCGCTTCCTGTTAGGCCCCACCTCCCAGCATTGTCATGTTGTGAATTTTCTGGTGCATGAACGTCTCAAGATTTTCTATAGCAGCTGAGATACTAGTTGGGATCTTTATCTGTTGATAAACAATAAATAACATACCTGTGGTAGTTTAAGCACAACACACATTTATTATCTTACAGTTTCTGGGGTTCAGGCATCTGAACTACCCTTAACAGGTGACTACCCTTAACAGCATCTTTTTTGAGTTTCTAATCAAGGTGTCTTTCAGGGCTTGGTTTTTTTTGGAAGTTCAGACAGGGAAGGGGCTCCTGTGCTACTGACAAGATTTAGTTCCTGCGGAGGCCCCTGGACTCTGGCTGCCTGTTGGCTGGAGACTGTGTCAGGAGTTCACCTTTCTGTGTGTTCTACACTGTCGTTCCCTCGCAGTGTCACAGTTGCTCTCTACAGAGGGTTTCTCAGAGCATGCATGCATGTTATTTTGTTTTCTTCAGAGCCAGGCAGAGCATTTTCCTACAAGAGGGCATTGAGTTCTTAGCAGTGTGACCTTGTACCCCCATTACTTTGCCATAATTCTGTTGGCTGGAAGCAAGTCCTTGGTCGCATGCTGGAGAGAGAGGACTGTCCAAGCTCATGAATACCCAGAGCCTGTCTTCCGTACTAGAGGAACTGCAAGCCTATGTGGTTGGATGCAGAGACTTGTGTTACAGCTCAACCGTGAGTTGCGGTTCATATTTGAGAAGGGTCTCAGTTTCTTATGGAGCCCAAGAAGAGCCTTGGTGTGAGGGAACTGAGGAAGAAAGAATAAGGCAGATTTAAAGGAAGAATATTGTCTGAAAATTGAAAAATTCTCAAACTAGGTATTTACTAGCAATCCATGTAAGGATTTTGTCTGTTCCTTCTCATAGTCAAAGTGTAACCGACAGTGGCCATTAGAATTGTCTTTCTTTTAATCCACTTTATTGTTCCGTGGAAAGGACGGGAGCAATTATGATACTTTACAATAACTTCAGAAATAGCTCGCTAGTTGAGTTGCTAGAAAAAGACTATAGAAACCTCATATTGGTCCCCCGCCCACACGTCTTGGGAGGGTGTAGCCTTATTCAGGAGTGATTGGTGTTCCTCCTTGAGCAAGCAGGAAGGACAATAGATGCCTCATCTCCTGGTACATGCTAGTAAAAAGGGTGTTGCTGATTATGGTGACAGTGAGCAGTTTTGAGCACTCATGAACAGAAGTGCTCTCCTAATTCTGGGCTTCTTTTGTTGTAGAGGTAGACAGAAAGCCATGACTTTTCATGGCATTGAAGTCTATTAACTATAAGTCTTAACTTACACAGAGCACACAGTGAATGCGTGAGAAAAAGATGGGAGGTATAATGAGCCTAGAAGAGTAAGGCCAACCTAAATGGTCCAGTATTTTTTTGACTAGAAAGTATTATCTGGTGGCTGAGAGGTTAGTTTCTAGAGTTACGGTTTTACTATATAGTTATTACCTGTCCTCAGGCAGGATACAAAATCTTTTTTTTTTTTTTTTTTGATTTTTCGAGACAGGGTTTCTCCGTAGCTTTTGGTTCCTGTCCTGGAACTAGCTCTTGTAGACCAGGCTGGCCTTGAACTCACAGAGATCCGCCTGCCTCTGCCTCCCAAGTGCTGGGATTAAAGGCGTGCACCACCACCGCCCGGCTGGAGACAGTACTAATACTAACAACCTAACAGTGTTTTGGGGGAGATTGTTTGAGTTAGTGTGGATCTAAGTGCTTAAACAGTATGTAGCCCCAGTCAGTTTCAAATCAAGATCATTTCTTCAGAGGGATCCATTCTGGAAACAGAGCATATGGGGAGTGGGAGAAGAAAATTTTCAGTAAACACTGTTGCAGCTACTTCGAACTGAAAATGCAAGAGCCAAGTAATTAGCAAAAGGACTGAAAAAGACCTACTTATAGAGTTCTAGTTAATCATGTATATGGATATTCTGAAAGCTTCCAGAAAGAAAATATAGGGCACATAAAAACAAGAACAAACAAAAGCTAGAAATCTAAATTATTGCATTTCTTAGTCCAATTCTGGATCCTAGAAGAAAATGAATCATTTATCTTCAAAATCCAGAAGGAAACTATGGCCTGGATTTCTGTATGTAGAGACATGAAAGGGAGAATAATTTCATACATGTTTCCCATTCCGTTCTTAGGAAGCAAGTAGAGGGCAAAGTCAGGAAAGGGGACCCAGCCAGAGAAACAGTCCTAAGCAGCAACTAGGACAGATAGAGCAAAGGACTGAACACTCCAGAGGAATACAACACAGCAAGTCCATAATTGTTTGATTTATAGCATCTGAAAAAGGTGCTATTGACGGGCTCTGACAAGTGGGTTAGGATACTGGAAATGTGAGTGGTGTGTACTTAAAATTAAGGAAATCATTAACTTTAACAAAAAACACTGCTCAGGAGGAAAATGCACAGTATACTTGATTCCTCAATTGATTTTGTGTGTGTGTGTGTGTGTATACTATGTATGAGAGTGTATAGGACGTGCATATGTAGTAACACTACATACCAACTGAGCCCAAATTTTAAAAAATAGGTTTTATGTGTATGGGTATTTTGCCTGCATCTTGTGTGCCTGAAGAAGCCAGAAGACAGCATCAGATCTTGTAAAAGTGGAGTTAGAGACTGTTATGATCTGCCATGTGGGTGATGGGAATCAAACCTAGGTGTTCTCTCTCTCTCTCTCTCTCTCTCTCTCTCTCTTTTCTTTTTTTTTGAGACAGGGTTTCTCTGTAGCTTTTGAGCCTGTCCTGGAACTAGCTCTGTAGACCAGGCTGGCCTTGAACTCACAGAGATCTGCCTGCCTCTGCCTCCCGAGTGCTGGGATTAAAGGATTAAACTACTGAGCCATCTCTCCAGCCTCTTAACCCAATTTTTAATAGATTAGGGAAATAGAAAGGGCTAGACTACTATAAGAAAGATGCCTCAGCTAGTAGTCATAGTTCTTGGGAGGCCAAGGCAGTAGGATTGCTGTGTTTGAGGCTAGTCTGTGCAGCAAGACTGTTTGAGCTTCTCTCTCCCACCAACACAAACAGTTGCTTCATTTACCATAAGAGAAGTTTATAAATAATGTCATAGAATCAATAATAACAGTTTATCATAGTGTGCATATAGGATGCATCGCAGTGCCCCGCGTAAACAAGGTCTGTGGAGGAGTTACAACAGAAAGCGCTCAAAATCCCTTGCAGGCTGTTGTCTCTTACTAAATATGTTAGACTTGTCTCTTACTCTCCACATATTATTTTATGTGAAAATAAAAAAAATAAAATCTTTTGCATAGATAGTATACAAATGAGAGGGAAAACAGGGATTTTAACTATGCCTACAAAAATATCTTGACTGAATTGAATTCTTTAGTTATTTTACTGTTATTCAGATTGTGGGATAGCTAAGTATAAATCCTTCCTAATTTCTGCTCTACTCTGCAGACAGCTGTCTCGCCTTTCTCTAGTGATAGCTGTTGTTACTACATAAGAGAGCAGAGCACTGGCTGCAGGATCCTTATGTGTGTTTTTACTTCTGAGAGGTGAAGGATGACCTGGTTAGCATATATATTTGATTTTGTTGCTGCTGCATAGTCCAGAGTCAAATTAAATTCTTTTTCTTCCCCCTGAAATGGAGTTAACATTGACAACTAAAAGAACATTGTGAAAGAGATAATCGGTACGTTTACTTTCCTGCAGAAGATAATCAGCTGCTCGTCATTATAGTTGGGGTCTTTAGAGATGGACACTCGGATAAAGGAAACTACTCGATTACATTCTGAGAGGTTGTTACGTGTGTCCTCATGATTGCATTTAGAGGGCTGACTGTGAGCAGGCTCTCACTCTGGAGGGTTGTTGGATGGACGAGGAGAGCCTTACCAGTTCGCTGAATGCTGAACGTGAGCTCTCTGACCTACTGGAAATGCTCAGGGCACCGCACGCTGACCTCCACTTCCTTCCCTAGTCTTAACCTCTGCCTAGATCAGTGCTAGACCAACTCGCTGTTTCCTCCCTTCTCACCGCCTCTCTTCTCTCCTAGCTTTCTCATGGGAAATCCTCTTGTCCTGTCAGGTGTTACCCTTTCCATGTATTTGGTTTCCTGCTGGCTAGATTGCTCACTTCTTGAGTTCTTACTAATTGCATTAAATGTTTCTTATTCTAACTGCTTTTGAAATGGCTTACATGGAGAATGGCATCCTTTCTGAATTTCTGCTTCCGGAGTCCCTCATACAGGCTAAATGCCAGAGGGCTTTTGGTTTGGTTCTGATGTAAACACAGATTCAGATTCTACAGAACACTGCCCCCCATCAGTTAACTTTAATCACAGCTTGCTTCTCTTTTCTCCTCCAGCCCCTTATGTGTTCCTGACTGACTGTTGTTTTTCTTTCAGTCTTACCTCCAGTGTTAGTGCCTCGCCACAACGAATTCAATCCGCAGCATAGCCTTCTGGTTCAGTTTAGGAACCTGAGCCACAATGAACCGCACATGCCACACAACGCCACGTTTCCGGATTCCTTCCAGCAGCCCAACAGCACCCCTTTCCCCTTGTCTCCTAACAGCCCCTACCCCCCTTCCCCCGCCAGCAGCACATACCCCAGCTCCCCAGCAAGCTCTGCACCAGGAAGCCCGTTTCAGCTCCCAGGTAAGACTGAGAGTGGGATTGTTTGAAGTGCTGCTCTTCTGAGTGAGATTGCTGTGGGGGACATTTTCTTTAGGAATTTATTTCCATAAGAAGTAGAGTTTATTTTTCAAGTTCCATTATGTTCAAAAATTTGGAAATAAGGGTATTAAGTATAAATGTTTAATTTGCTGTTAGGCGTTGTCTCATATGAATACTTTCATCTTAGATTCAGTGCTATATATGTAGTTCTGTCTTAATATATCCTGTATAAACCTTGAGGCAAAAGACAACTTCTATTTAGTTTTATATTTATCAAAACAAAAAGATCTAGCTGTAGCTTTCGCAAAAATTCACAACTTTGAGTGTTGGAAGGCCAAAGTTTCGTTAACGTTTCCGAAGCTAATTGCTCTGTCATTTAATGGGGCGTGTTAGTTATTTGGGGGCATTACAAAAGAATGAGATAACTTCAAAAAGTGCATTTTGAAGGGACACAGTTTTAGAGGACACTGCAGTATGTGATGATAATGATGGCAATTAAAAATGTGCCTGTAGTATGTGCCCAAGGTGGTCTGTGGCCGCACATTGCTGTGTTAGCTGCAGTTTCTTTGAACATAGATAGCTTTAAAAGAAAGAGAAAATTTTTGACCTTGGGTTCCACTTTAGTGTTGTTCCTGGTATCCTGGATTACCGAGGGTCCAAGTTAATGTAGGCTTGTAGTAGGTGTGCTGGAGAGGTTGTGTGTGCTCTTTCCTGCTCTTGTACAGTATCCTACATCTGTGTGTGCATTGTTCTGTAGTGAATCCTGCTGATAACCTTGTCAATTTAAAAATGCTTTTAGAGTAATAGCTTTAAGCAGAATGAAGACTATCTTCTTTGAGGAATGGATGTGTCTCATTTTCTTGCTCTTAGCTGATACACCTCCTCCTGCCTATATGCCCCCCGAGGATCAGATGGGACAAGATAACTCCCAGCCCATGGACACAAGCAGTGCCGTCATTCCTCAGATCATGCCCAGCATATCCAGCAGAGGTGAGAAGAGCGCTTGCTGCTTCCTTTTGTTGGTGCTATTCCTGCTTCCTTTAACTGCTTGACCACTTTTCTTTTCAGTGCTAGGAATCCAATCCAGGGCCCTCCTACTCTAGGTAAATAATCTCCCACTGAGTTAATTTCCCAATCTTAGTCACTTGTGCAAACAGTGTGAATGGAGTATGGCTGTAAAATCAACTGAGTGTGCAGGTCAGTGGTTTGGGCAAGTATATGAAATTTTGGTTCAAAATGTAGTTTACAAACATTGCCATAACCTTTCCAAAGAGATTTCCACCTCACCCTGGGCTCAACAAACCTCTGTTCTCTATACAGATATTTTTCTGAATATTTCATAAAATAGAGTCATGGGGAAAAAAAAGGCCAGGCGGTGGTATTGTACACCTTTAATTCCAACACTTGGGAGGCAGAGGCAGGTGGACCTCTGTGAGTTCGAGGCCAGCCTGGTCTACAGAGGAAGTTTCAGGACAGGCCCCAAAGCTACAGAGAAACCCTGTCTCAAAAAACCAAATATATACATATATAGCGTCATAGGGACAGTGAAATGGATTAGTGGGTAAGTGCATGTACTGCTAACCCTGATGATCATGCCAGGGACCTGAGTTTGTTTACCAAGAGGCACATGGTAGGAGAGGAATCCCCTCCTAGATAGTGTAATAAAAGTGCACTGGTAGATAATATATTTAAAGATTTATTTATTTTTGTTCTCTGTATATGCTTTGCCTGTATGTGTGTATGGGTGTTGTGAACTGAATCTGGGTCCTCCTCAAACAGTAAGTGGTCTAAACCACTGAGCTATCCCTACAGCTTCCAAATATAATCCTTTAGATTGTATTTCATTCACTGAGCACAGTGTGTCAAGGTCGCCTATGGTGTAGCGGTGTTCAGCAGACCTTTGAGTGGTTTGCAGTTGGATTAGTGTTCTGAGTAGCTGCACCCTTAGAGCACTGTGTACAGTGCTTTGTGTAGGTACTGGGTTTTGTTTTTTTTTTTTAATCTTGGGTAGATGCCTATGAGCAGAATTTCTGATCAGAAGGTAAGCTTAACTATTTGAGAAGAATAGCCAGACTTTTCCAGTGTGGCTGCCAATATCTGTCTACTTTCTATCTAAAGTCTAGCTTCTCCGTACCGTCCCAGTACTGTTACCGCCTAGCTTTTGAAGGGTTATTGTACCCAATGGATGTGAAGCACTCACTGGATTTCATTTGTACGCCCTATAGAGTACTGACGTTGAACACTAAAGTGCTTTTTCTGTAGTCTTTATTGAGCTGTAGCGTTCTTTGTAGATTCTGGAAGTTGACCACCCCACTCTTTTTGGTGAAATCTAACTCAGGTCACAGTGAGTGGCAGTAGATTGTTTACATGAAGAAATACTGTTCTAGATCAGTTTTTTTCTACTTAATTAACATTAAATAAAGCCGTACAATACTTGTTTATTATGACTAGCTTATTTCTCTTAGCACAACACCCTTTTGAGGCCCACATACATTGTTGTATTTGTCAGAATTTCATTCCTTAGGTGAACAGTCCTCCCTTGTGTGTGCCCTGTGTGTTCACCTGCTCTCACAGAGGAGCTGCTGTGCTGTTCCCACTTTTGCTCTGCTCTGTCATCTGCAGAAGCACCACCTGGAGGCTGCTGCAGTGTTGCCGTGGTGTAGATGCGCTCTTGTTATGGTAGGCTGGTTGATTACAGCGCTCAAATGTTCTATTTCCTTTCTAATTGTTCTTTCTAAAATTGAGAGTGAAAGATTGAAGTCTCGACCAATTAGGATAGACTTACCTATTTCTATTTTCAATTCTTTTGATGATTACTTCATGTATTTGGGGACTCCTGTCAAAATGTACAATTCAGGAATATTAAATACATTCAGCACTGTGCAGCTGTCCTCACTGTCTGTTTCCAGAGCTTGTTTTCCTCCGAAATAAACCCTGTGCCCGTTATAAATACCCCCATTTTTCTTCCTCTAACCCCTGGTCAGTAGCAGTCTACTTTCTATCTGAGTTTTCCTGTTCTGAGTGTCTGCTCTAGGTGGACTCATCTACTGCTTGCATGTCCTTTTGTGTTCTGCATGGCATGTCCAAGAGTTAGCCATGTCATAGTGTATGTTTAAATCTCATTCCTTATTAGGGATGAATGACATCTGTATAGTTGTTCACCATTTATCTATTTATGAACACTTGTCTTTATTCTACTTTTGTGGCCATTGCACAGCAGGCTGTTGCTTGGGTCTGTCTGAGTATTACATACATTTTGGAGTAGAATTGCTGTGTTCTGTGCTAATGATGTTTAACCTTTGGAATCCCCAAACTGCACAGCATCTGCATCACTGCGTTCCCAGTGGCACTGCATAAGCTTTTGAGTTTTCCACATTCTCGCCAGCTTGCTTTTCTGTTGTTTGTGATATTGTCCTTGCTCTCCTCATCATTACAATGGTTGTCCTAATGTCTGTGAAGTGGTGCTATATATAGGGTGTTTTACTTGACAAGTAAGGAATAGTGTGGTTGTTGTTTGTTTTTCCCGTGATGTTAGCATTGTGCTTGTGCCTTATGTTGTTACAAGTGTTTTACAGATGATTTACTGACATTTTGGGTGCTACAGAGGTATCTCTGAGTAAAGTCTTGCTGTGCAAGTATAAGGACCTGAGTTCCCATCCTTAGCATTCACATAAAATCCAGGCACATAGCACACCTTGAATCCTGGTGCTCCTACAGGGCAAGGGAAGTGGAAACAGAAGAATCCCAGTAAGTTTGAGAGCCAGGTAGTTTTCCAAACCAAGTAGCAAATAGTCAAGAACCCCTGGCCCCCAAAGAAGGTGGTGGAAGGCAAGGATTAATCCTTCAGTTGTCATTCACACTTGCACTACAGCATGCAACGAGATAAAGTAAAAAGATACCATTTACACTTTTAAAAGATCAGTGTGTGTGTGTGTGTGTTTTATCTGTGATATTCACCCACAGCTAACTCTGTACCTAATGGTGAAAGATGGGTTTTCCACTAAACTCAGCAACGGCAGGGTAGCACCTCTGCAAGTGCTCCTGGTCTGTTTAGACCTCACGTCGTCTTCAGTGCATCTGTTTGTTTAGGATAATGTCACAGATACTAATGTACTTATGTATTTTCATAAAGTTACTGGAAAAGAGTTTGACTTGACTAATTTAAACCCGTATTGGTTTACTGTAGACCTGTTTCAGAGGTGCTGTTGCTGCTGCCTTTGGGATTGTGTTTTTCCCAAGTTAAGTAGAGAACTTTAAGCCCCAGTCTGGTTGTATTTGGAAATGTGGGCTTTCGGGAGGTCTGAATGAGATCATAAGGATGGAGTCATCCTAGTGAGGCTAGTGCCCCTATGAGAAGAGGAGTTCCCTTGTTCTCTCTCTCTGCCCTTGAGCACAAGCCAAGGAAAGGCTGTGCTAACAAAAAGCAGGAGGGTAGTGGTCTACAAACCAGGAAGTAGCCCCTCATTAAACATGGAAGTTGCCTGGATTCCTTGCCGCCAGGACTGTGAGAAATAGAATTCTGTTGCTCACCTCAGCCATCGTGGGTTTCCTGGAGCATCTGAAGCCACTGATACAGAAGTTGATACCTAGAATGTGGTGCTGTTGTACAGATACCTAAGAATATGGCTTTGGTTTTGGAACCAGTAGAGGCTGGAGAAAGGGCTTGTGAAGTGACTGATAAAAAGGAGTAAAGAATCTTTGCATTTTTTTAAGGAACATATTAATTTTGTGTTTAGAATGTGGTGGGAATATAGTGCTGAGCCTGATGCTTCTGCACTCAGGCCTAATTGAAAACACTGGAAGATGGAGAAAAGGCCTTCATTGTAACAAATTTGCAGCTTGGTTGGATTATGTTGATGTTCAAGTGTTTTGGGGAGGGAAGAACTATATAGATGCAAAATCAGTTACTTAACTGAAGATATTCTTAAACCAGTCAAAATATGACTGGTTTCTCCTGATTGCTAATAATAAAATATGAAAAGATTAAAAAGGAAACTCTTACTTAAAAAATAACTTAAGATTTAAGAGATTTTTCATGCTTGTACACATTGTAAATAAGAATGTGTGTTTGGAGAAGAACTAAGGATTTTGTTTACATTTAAGAGTGGCCTGATCAGGCCCCTCTGATTAATAAAAGCTCAATTAATAAAAACTCAGGATCAGAAGAAATTGGGTTTCAACCTGAAGATCTGAAAAGCAAAACAGCCACTCACTGATTCTTACCCCAACCTCAGTCTAAGATGGCGATCCTACCTCCTGGAATCTCAGAAGGAGACTGTGTTTCTGAGAGCTGTTTCCTCCCATTTTTAATTCTCTCTAGGGCTGGGATTAAAGGTGTGTGCCATTATGGCTACTGAGATTAAAGGTGTGTGTTACCATTATCTGGTCTGTAGGGCTAACCAGTGGGACTGTTCTACTCTCAGATCTTCAGGCAGTCTTTGCCTTTAATCCCAGCACTTGGGAGACAGAGACAGGCAGATCTCTATGAGTTTGAGACCAGCCTGGTCTACAAGAGCTAGTTCTAGGACAGGCTCCAAAGCTACACAAAGAAGCCCTGTCTTGAAAAACCAAAAAAAAAAAAAAAAAAAAAAAAAGAGTAAAAAAAGAAAAAAAATGCTGCTATACTCCTCCATCAGGAACAGAGTTAATTTGAGTTGAAGGTAGGTGGATTAGGGGTAAGGAAGACTGTTAGACTTTTACAAGGCAGGACATTTAAGCTCTTTGGTTGTGAGCTCAAAAGAGCTGGCCTGGAGGGTGATTGTTTCATCGGGTTGCATGGACCAAGGGCTGAAGATGCTTTGCTTAGAGCACAGCTCTCTGCAATGCACGGTTGAGCTCTATCACAGCTGAAGATGCTTAACTACAGACCTTACAGTTTTTACTGGTGTGAATTAAGTCTCTGGGAACTTGGGAGATAAGATCCGTATATGTTTTGCATGTGAGACAGAGGTAAAATAGTAATAGACCTAATTTTAAGTCCTTCCGATTGTGTTGAAACCCTAACCCTCAGTAAATGCTGTTTAGAGATAGGGCCTTTTAAGAGGCAGTTAGGTTTAAATAAATTCCTGAGATTAGGGCCTTCAAAATAGTTACTTTTCCTTACATATTAGACATGGAGGCCAATGGGTAAACGTGCTTGCCTGGGCAAGCCTAGTGACTAGACTTCAGATCCCTGAAACACTGTACAAAGAGCGATAGCATGTCTCTGTGATCTCAGCCCTTCTGCAGTGAGATAGGAAGTGGATGCAGCCTGGAGTATGTAAATAAAGCAGAGACAAGGAGATCCTGACACACACACACACACACACACACACACACACACACACACACACACACAGAGAGTATGCTCTGAAGACCTTATAAACACACAGCAAGAGGACAGGCAGCTCTCTGTTTATGTAACAGGAAGTGAGTCTCTACTAGACAGCACATCTGTTGACACCTTGGCCCCTGGAACAAACTGTGAGAAATAATTGTGGTTTTGTTATTGTTGTTTTGCTTTGAATTTAAGCTGTTCAATCTGTGGTATTTTGTTAGAGCTGTCTGGGCAGACCAAGATAAGTTGTCTTGAACTCTCAGATAGAAATCTCAGTGAAAGCCGGGCGGTGGTGGCGCACGCCTTTAATCCCAGCACTTGGGAGGCAGAGGCGGGCAGATCTCTGTGAGTTCGAGGCCAGCCTGGTCTACAAGAGCTAGTTCCAGGACAGGCTCAAAAACCACAGTGAAACCCTGTCTCGAAAAACTGAAAAAAAAAAAAAAAAAAAAAAGAAATCTCAGTGAAATTTAAATGAGGTATCTATTTTCTTTGTTATATAATGCTTGGTTAGGCCTAAGGGTAAATAAATATTCACAGAACCTGGTGGTTTAGCTAATCAGTTATTAAACTTCTTTTCTGTTTTCAGATGTTCAGCCTGTTGCCTATGAAGAGCCCAAACACTGGTGTTCAATTGTCTACTATGAACTGAACAACCGTGTAGGGGAAGCTTTCCATGCATCTTCTACTAGTGTGTTAGTAGATGGATTCACAGACCCTTCGAATAACAAAAGTCGATTCTGCTTGGGATTGCTGTCAAATGTGAACCGTAATTCAACCATTGAAAACACTAGGCGGCATATTGGAAAAGGTAATCTTGAATTTCTTTCCATGCCGTTGAAGGAAGTCCTTTTTTTATATTTTTGTATTATCTGGGTACAGTTTATTGCAGAAGGTACTGGAAACATCCAAAAAATCTTAAGGCATGGCTTTTGCCTCAAGTTTCAGGTTTAAAGAATGTTATCAAATAAAATGACGGTAAGTGTGGTCCTGCTCAGTTTCTGTTTCTAGTACTAGAGACCTGAAGTTCTGTTGTTTGCTTTGTCAAATTTCCCTAACAGTCAATTAAGTCAGGGCCTAAATGAAAAGTAAGAAACATATATAGAGAGAGACTAACCAGAGTCAAGGAGATACCGTGTAGCTGCTGAAGAAGGAGGAGAAGGACCTATCAGAATCTTTCCGGTAAGCCACAGCGTTGTGGCGATACACAGATTAATAGAAATGAGTTAGATTAAGATGTAAGAGCTAGCTATAAATATGCACAAACCATTGGCCAGTTTTGTAATTACAGTTTCTGTGTGATTATTTGGGTCTGAGTGGCTGGGAAACAAACGTGCGGTCTCCGCCTACAAGCCTCCACAGAAGCACACAGACTGCACAGGAACATATGTGTAACTTAATCTGATGCATGAGATAAGGTTTAAAAGGATATACACCAAAGTCAGAGCAGTGTCTACTTATGGCTAAGAAAAACTTGAGCTAATTCCTAGATATATTGGAGAAGTATTTGGTAAATTTTACTATTAGAACTATTAGTTAAATTTTACTATTAGAACTGCTTTCTCATAGTGTTTTTAAGTATATTTGTAGAAAACTTTAATAAATTATATTTTATTATTTTGTGTGTATGTATTTTACTATAGGTATATCTGTGCACCATATGCATACAGTGCCCTCAGAGGCCAGAAGAAGAGGGTCTCCTGGGACTGGAATTAAAGATGGTTTTGAGCCTCTTTGTAGGTGCTGGGAATCCAACGTGGGTCCTCTGCAAGAGCAGCCAGTACTCTGAACTGCTGAGTCATTGCTCCAGTTTCATGAAGGGTGAGGGGGGAGAGACGGCTTTTTAAAAGAAAGGAAAATGAGTCTGCCATTTCAAAGCTTTCTTAAAATCCGAAGTCACATCGTATGTTTGGATTTCTGTGGGTGATGGTTGAAATGCTGTGGTCCTGTTTGTCAGCAAATGGTGGAAAACTTCACTAACTTTTATGATGATTGACGTACCAGGCGTTTCTTTGAAAGTACTCATAGAATGAAGTTTTAAAGAGCATCTTTTCTTTGGTAGAGAAACAAATGATGGTTGGAAGAGCAAACGTGGCGCAGTCCCAGGATCTTTTAGTTAGGCTGATTATTTTTGGCTACTGAAGGCCATCTAGTGGTGGTTGTTGGCATTTGTTGTGCCTTTCTAGATGCTGTGGTTCCTCCACACTTGTCTGGCTCTCTGCGGTGCTTTGCTCAGCCTCTTTCTGGTCACTTCTCTTTCAGGTGTTCATCTGTACTATGTTGGTGGGGAGGTGTATGCTGAGTGTCTTAGTGACAGCAGCATCTTTGTTCAGAGTAGAAATTGCAACTTCCACCATGGCTTCCACCCCACCACTGTCTGTAAGATTCCCAGCAGCTGCAGCCTCAAGATTTTTAACAATCAGGAATTTGCCCAGCTTCTGGCTCAGTCTGTCAACCATGGGTTTGAGGCTGTGTATGAGCTCACCAAGATGTGCACCATTCGAATGAGTTTTGTCAAGGTGAGTGGTTTGATCTCTACTATGACTTTAGTCATTGTAAATATGTACACATTATTAAAAATTACTAGATGAAGCTATCACTACTTTTGACTCAGTTTGATACATTGCAAGTGAAGTCTCAAATTTAACATTTTAACCATCTGACAGGTTATTTCATTTTATAATATACATAAAATCCTTGATAATTTTGATATTGGGTAAGGATTAAGTTTATAAAATATTTCAGTTAGCAGACTAAATTTTCAGAAAGCATTTAATATTATAATTGCATTTTGAGTGCCTCAGATTCCATGGCAGTGACCGTGAGATTGAATTATAGTGCTAACTTACTTTACTGTGGCTCAGTCCTCTTACAAAGGATTTCTAAAACCTATCATTTACTTTTTTGTTGTTGTTTGTTTTGTTTTTAGTCATTTTCAAGACAGGGTTTTTCTGTGTAGCTGTTATAGAACTCACTCTTAGACCAGACTGGCCTTGAACTCAGAGATCTGCCTGTCTGTGCCTCCCAAGTGCTGGGATTAAAGGTGTGTGCCACGCTCACCTGGCCAGAATGACACTGTCATTTACTCTTGTGGCCTGCTGTTACTGAACATTCCAAAGATTGTGTCTCATTAGGAAAATGTTGAGGAAGTTCCGCAGTTGGCTCTGCTCCACCCTGGTGCTGGAGGGTTAGCACAGGAGAGCAGCAGCACTGTGTGTGCAGTCTGTGTGCTTGCTTGTGTTATGTTGTTGTTGTTGTTGTTGTGTTGTTGTGTGTTTCAGTTTTTGGCATTTAATCCCAGTCTACTGTTTCCTTGCTGCTTGTCAGTCATATGAATTTACTTTCTCTTCCCTTTTTGAAATACAGCTTTGTCTTTTATTCTCCTGTCTCTCTTCATTTCCTCTACTTCCCTGGGGCAAGGAGCACTATAAACAGAAAGACAGAATTTGATAAATCAAGAAAATAAAAAGTAAAAATTATATATATGTATTTCTGTTTTTATCTGAAAGTTACTTTATCTTATTAATTTCTCACCTTTAAGAACAATGGCTTAATGTAATTACTAGAGGAAATAAAAAACAGACAACAGAAAAAGCCCCAAACCCTGAAGACCTTTTTCTGTGAGAGATCATAGTCTATGGCCTTTGTAAAATTAAAAACATAACAAAATATATTTGTCCCCATGGGTCCATATCAGAATTTCTGTTATTTATTAAAAGTTTATAGCTTTGAATAATGCAACTATTTTCTTTTAATAGCATGTCACATGAATGCTGATTGGTTTTCTGTAGGTGTTCAGTTTAAGTATACTTTTTGTGTTTTTACAGTTAAACTTTTATTGTTAAAGTTAGTATAGACTGTTGACTGTTCAAGAGGGATTTGCTTTGCTGTCTGTTCCTTTTCAGGGCTGGGGAGCAGAGTACCATCGACAGGATGTTACTAGCACTCCATGCTGGATTGAGATTCACCTCCATGGGCCTCTTCAGTGGCTGGATAAAGTCCTTACTCAGATGGGCTCTCCTCTGAACCCCATTTCTTCTGTTTCATAGTGCGGAAGTATTGTTTTCAACTATATTTTTACTGGACTTGTTTTAATTTTAGAAGAATTTCCAGTACAGATGCTGTGAGCTGACATGGAAAAACAGATATTATTGCTTATTTTTTCTACATAATTGTGACCAACACATTTGTATTTTGTGATGAATTTACATTTGTTTGTATTCATGTTCATTGTAACTTTCAAAAGTATTGTAAACAATGTAGAGCATTTTGCCCCCATTGAGAAGTTTGGCATTGATGTTAAACTGGAACATACTTTTGTTTATTGTCCCAACTGTTTTTTACAAGGCAGTGCACCACATAATGAAGATTTTCCTGGAAGAGGGCATGGGATGTGGAAAGTCCTAGGCAATGAGTTTCTAGTCAGGTCTTTGTCCTGCCACCTTTGAAAAAGCATAGTACATTGTTTTGCAAAGACATGGTAGGAGCTTAAAGGAAACTATTGAATCTCTATTTGAAGGATACTGTGCACTCCTGATGTGTTTGGTGAAAGCAAGGTGGGGATCTCTAGATGTCATAATTGACATTTAGTGGAGCTGGTGTTTGTCAGTGTAATGTGACTCTGTGCTATATATCGTTTGTAAAACATTTCCTTTAAAATGCCTAGTATCTGTCATTTACTCAAGTTTGTCATAAGTTTTATTGAACAGTTCAGTGTGTACATGGCCTTGTTCAGCTGTGTTTGCTGCTTTGGGCCAGTGTTTCAAGAACTTTAATTTTAATGTGCATTAACCTTTTCATTTTGCACTTTTATGGGTGACAGTTTTAGTGTGACCTGCGCTAGAACAGTCAGGTGACCTGATCTTAGCTCTTCCCTTTACTTCCTTGGCACTCCTTTGTATCAGCACTGCCATTTAGAGATTCCAGTTGTGCGACATGATGCTTTCCCTAGCTTTTATCTTTTAATCTAATGTATGAAGTTGTTATTCTATAGCTCCAACTAAGGTGCCTGTTAATTCCCTACAATTTTATGGGTGTTATTAATGTTGAAAGATCATATACTTAATACTATTGCTCTTACACCAGACTTTCCATACAAGGACCTATGCAGTGTGGCCATCAGGCTCTTTGGGTGGGTCCTGAGGGATGAGACTCCTGGTGTGCTGGTGACCGAGTCATCAGTGTGGGTTGGGATAGTGCATTTGTAACGTCATGTAACAAAGCATGTAGACTTGTCTCTCTCAGCATCAGTGCTTTGCCTTTTTCTTTTATTCTTTTAGAGCCTACCTTGATGCTAGTCTCCAGAACACCATCTTGGATGTCATTGCTCTAAGACACCCATTTAGTTCACTGTGCCTTTGGCCTTAGGGAACAGTCAGACGGACAGTTTTGGCCTGAGAATGAAGACACTACTTTGATAAAGAAAAAAAAAATGACCTAATTTCCCTATCAGAACGAGAAGCTTGATTTCCTGGTGCCACTTTATTCTGCTGCTGAAAATGTTATTTTGGTTTGACTTTTTATAATGCCCTTCCTGCCGTTGTCGGGAAAACAGCTTTTTGGGGGGTGGGGGAGGCATGAGTCCCCTTGTTTTCTGTGTCATTATTTATTGCCTTTCAGAGTGTAGCCATTGGGTGGCTTCATTCCTTCCAAGAAGTGCTTTGCTGGGCCTTCAGTAGCTTGAGCCTTCATGGCGCAGTCTTTAGAGTAAGTTTGCAGGTCTCAGGTTGAGTGACAGGTACCCGTCAGTGAGCTCTGCTGAAGTCTGGAAACAAGTGCCTTGCTAGTTCCGTTGTTGGACAGTGCGTGGTTATGTTGTTTGTCCACAGTCCTGTCCCGGCCCTCCGGGTTGCAGGGTCTGTGTGAATGGCAGGACTGAAGCTCTTAGCTGTCCAGAGTTTCATGGAGAAGTCCAAACCTATTTCCTAAAAGTTGTCAACATCACATCTGTGTCTGTAAATGAGAAGTGCAGTCTGTCTGCCTGCTCCTGTAATGTCTAAGGACATACTTAACGTCTGTGGGTAGGAAAAAAAGTGTGCAAAGCAAGTGCAGAACTCTGGCCTGCAAGAAGCAGTTCTTGTAAAGAAGCCGTTCAGAAGGGTGTGGCTGCTTGGCATTTGTGAGGAATGCTTGTCCTCAGACAGAGCAGCAGCCGTACACCTCTCTGTGATGAGTCTCCTGCAGCCCCAGACTGGCATTGACCCTGCTAACTTGCTGAGGGTGGCCTTGAGCTTCTGATCCTTCTGTGTCTACCTCCCAAATGCTGGGGTGACAGATGGCCACTTTTGTACCCGTCTTTGTGGTGTTGAGGATCAGACTCAGGACTTTATGCATGCTAGGCGAGTGCTCTACCAACTGAGTGACATCTCAAGTTCAGTGACCACATTTTTAGTGTGCAAAATATATTAATATATGCCAGATAAAATGACAGATTTGCAAATAATGAAAATTGCCTTCAGTTTGGTGAATTCTACAAATGGTAGAATCAAATCTCAGTCATGGAATACAGCAACAAGATGCATGTAGGAAAAAGCATGGCCTGAGGAGGCCGTTTGACTGGTCCATCTGCAGGGTAGCATGACGGCCTGGCTGTTGTTACCAGACTAAACTGAGGAGGCCGTTTGACTGGTCCGTCTGCAGGGTAGCATCTGGATTGCCAGCGTGAGACCACTATTAAGATTGCTAGATACACACTTCAGCCAGCTACACTAATAATGCAGGTAGGGAATGTGCCGGTGTTAACGTGTGGACACCCTTAGGGGTGTAAGTGGCAGTGACATTGCCATACTGTCGAAGTGAACACTGGGACTGCCTGCGAGGACCTGTGGAATATTTCCGTCCCTGGCCAGTAGTGCCCTCGTGAGGAGAGACACCTCATGAAACCGAGTCGGGGGTGTGGTGTGCCCATGTTGCTGAGAGCACCGCGGTGGCACAGGCCCTGTCCTCATGCCTTTCCTAGCCATTTCCCTGGAGCACTTGGATCGTCTTCCTCTTCTCACTTCAAGTTTTGTCTCCTTTTGATTCCTGAAGATGAAATATTCTTAAAAATTACTGGTTTTTAAAAATTTATTTCCTTGGGTTTTTGTTGTTTTGAGACATAGTTTCTCTATATAGCCCTGGCTAACATGGAAATTACTGTGTAGGCTAACCTCAAACTTGAAGTAATTCTCTTGCCTCTGCAGTTCTGGGGTTACAGGCACATGGCTCAGTACAGTGACCTCTGATGGTTTTTAGAGTTCAGCCTCAGGTGATGGTGTGCATTTTGACCTATTATCTTTAAAGTGCTCTGAACCCCTTCTTTGTCTACCAGGTAAATCCTTTGCTGTCTGGGGTCTCGGTAAAAATGTATGTTCTCAGTATACACACAGCTAAATAACAAGGCAGCTTTTAATGCAGGTGACTTGTGGTTTTAGAAGCGTTTCTTGATCTTAGGGGAGGGGATTTTCCTAAGCGGTGGTTTGTAGGGACCCCGATACTAAGGAGAATAACCTCTTGAAGGTAATCTCCGGTGCGTGGCTGTTTCCTCACAGTGGTAGGGATTTCTCCTTTGGAATGTGCCAGTTCTTAGAAGTTTTGTTTAATAAGATGCATGTATAGGAAGTGAGCATTGAAGGCATTTGTTCTACACTAACAGTTTTCTGTCTGCTGGACGGACACTTAAACACTTCTGTAGACTGTTGGGCTGCAGTGGCGTGTGTGCTGATAATGGCCAGCAGTGGTTAGCAGTGGCCTCAGTGATGGAGCACTTCTCTGGCAGGCTAAAGCCCTGTGTTTAGTCCCCAGCACTGCATAAACCAAACCAAACAGCTCTCAGATGCACCAGTACTGTAACTGAAGCGACCACCCACAACTGGATGGTGTCAGAACCAAGGACAACAGAGTCTTAGCGACATCCTAAAAAGTGAGACTGTTGCTGCTCAGTGATGACCTCGTCCCCTGCCAGGATCCAGTGCTGGAGCATTGGACCTCAGAAGAGGAGTTTGTGTCCTTGTCCAAGTGAAAATCAGCGTAAACAGTTACCATTTAAGGATTTGTTTGAAGTGCTCTTCTTAAAAATCCCCGAATTTTGTGTGCAGATGGGACACCTGCTGGCTCCCGCCCCGCTGTGGGTCCTGTTTGTTACTGTGAACTGGTGTTAGCCATAACTGCGCTCCAGTTAGGCCAAAGAGTCAGTCCTAAGTTCTTTTGAAAGAAGGTTTATTAGAGTCGGCTGTCGTCTTCTGATGCCATTGGCGATGCTGCTGCTTTGGCATTCTATGGAGCTAAAGTATGGGGATCGTAAGTAATGATTGTTGGGCCGTGGCACTTTAGCATGCCTGGTTAAAGTTGCAATCTGAGTTTACTTACTTAAATTTGGGTAGGAATATAGTCATGGAGAACGAATAGCTGGTGTGTCCCTGCCTTTTCCAAGGAAGACCTCTCCCGTGTGGATGGTGGAGAGCAAGAGCCGACGGCTGCACTGTGGTCTGCTTGCCTGCATTGGGCCTGCTTCCCTTCATGTCGTAGGAGACAAAACTAGCAGCATGCTTCAATTCTGCTCCTTTTTGATACTTACAAAAATGTATTAGGTTTTACTATATTGTGCTTCTCAAAGCCATAACTATTAAGCAATTTGTTTTGCATATTGTTTGCTAATACTTTATTTTAATAAACCTCAAAATGTGCTTGTGGTGTCTGTTTTTGTTTATTTTCTTTTTCTCTGTCCTAATTCATGATTCACATAGTAGTGATCTAAAGAGGGCGAGGTTTTCGTTGATGCAGAATTCTCAGTGCTGTGGACAGGAGGTGCATAGACCACACGCGCCCTCTAACCACACACGTGAACTTGACTTGGAAAGTTTTGTCCATTTTGTTTGAATGGGAGTTGCTGTCTTGTTCCTTTTTGTGCCTTGTTTTGAAGAACAATTGAAGCCTATTCTGGGGTGTTTTAGTTTAGTCAGTGTGTTCTAGATCTGTCCTCTAAGTGACGGGCTTGCCTAGCAGAGTTGGCTATGTAGTGTGTGCCTGGCTGTATTTTAGTCCTGGGCCTATGGCTCTGCACTCCTCAGCAGGATGCTTAGTTACTCTGTGCCTCAGATTCTGCAGCTATAAAATAGAGTTCTGCTTCATAGAAAAATTAAGTGAAGCAATACAAATCAAAGTATTTAGGCTACTGCTTGGGATAAAATAATTCATTAAAATTACCTGTTAAGTCTTGTTACTTTGACATCAAGCAACTATTTCTAATACTATTGAACCTTGACCCTGGTTGATAAACTTGGTCAGTGGTCTTCATAATGACCTAACTAAGCTAAAAAAAAAAAACCTTTTAAAAGTTTATTGTGTGCATATACATGTATGAGCACTCATGTCATAGTGTACTAATTGAAGTCAGAGAAGAACCAGGATTCTCTCCCACCATGTAGATCCTAGGGGTCACACTTAAGTCCTCAGGCTTGGCAGCCTGTGCCTTAGCCCTTTGGCCCAGCTTAGATCTTTTTTTAAAATTTTTCTCCTTTTCTTTTCTTTGGTAACTGAAGGCATACTAGCTTCTATGATCCTCCCTCTGGTGTGTGCTCCCGTGACATGAAAACCATGGCCAGAAGGAGAAAACATTAGATTCTTTACCCCAATAGAATAAACTTAAAAGGACACAACATTCTTCCAGCCTAAGTCTTTCCTTTTCCATTTTGCTGCCTTAAAGATTAAGGGAGTGGGATAGTAGGAAACTTTGAAGACAAACTGTAGGCGTCTTGATCTCCCCTGGACTTAAAGGTATTTAGATGGGAAAGGGTGAGAGGATTTTGGCCGGTGTTTAGGCCTCTCCGTGTTGTATTGAGAGGGAAGTGATATGTGGCTCCTGGGGAGAGGAATGTCCGGGAGCAGTTAGTGGGTTCTTGTGTAGAGATGGGTTTTGTTTGTTTGTTTTTGTTTGAACCAAAGTCTCCTATAGTCGTGTAGCCAAGGGTGACCCTGAGTCCTGTATCTCTTGCCTCTAGTTCCTGAGTGCTGGGCATACAGGCTTGGCCCACCAGGCAATGCCTGTCAAACCCAGGACATTGTGCGTGTTAGGCAGATGCTGCCTCTGCTGGGCTATGACTCCCCCAGATTGATTTTACAGAGTTCCTTTTACTTTGCCTTAATCTCTCACCCCTTCTTCATTCCATAAACTTTACTCACCTCATTTTAAGGATTTTATTTATATTTTGGATTTTCGAGACAGAGTTTCTCTGAAGTTTTTGGTGCCTGTCCTGGAACTAGCTCTTGTAGACCAGGCTGGCCTTGAACTCATAGAGATCCGCCTACCTCTGCCTCCCAAGTGCTGGGATTAAAGGCGTGCGCCACCACAGCCCGGCAAGGATTTTATTTTTTATTTACCCAAGATGAATTCAGAATTTTAACAGCCCAGAAAAGCACATGGTAAAACTCTAGTAGCTAACCACCGCACACTTAGGCACACGCCCTTCTTATCTGTTCAGGTAGTCACTCACATTGGTTCTCTGCTTCCTTCGCCAGAGTCCTAGCTAATCATGGGTGAGACTGTGCGTGTGGCGGGGCTATGTTCATGGGTATGCAGATGTACACTCACCGAACAGGTCTAAGTATAAATGTATAACTGAAATGAAAATTTCTCATGTGAGCTGAAGGTCATCTGTCAAACCCCCCAACACCAGGCACGAAAAGGCTCTTTTTGAGTTGTAGTCAGGATTGTCCAGGAGACTCCCAAAACATTACAGGCTATTGCTGTGACCACTTAGCTGTGTCAGCGCTTGTGGAGGCAGACCTGCATCCTCTGCTGGAGCAGTTCCCGAATGTGGAGTCTGCTGTGGGACATGTTGACAATACTGAAGCTAGCTGTGATTTAATGCTAGAGGTAACCTTTTGTGTAACGTAGTAAGACAGTTTTGAGTTAAATTGATTCTAACCAGCATCATTAGAGCTCTTCACCATATCTCAGAGGGAAATTCAGCTAAGAAAGCATAGCTCTTAATCTGTTCCTCTTCTTTGAACCCTTGGGCCTTTGCCCTGATATAATCAGGTACCTGGAACTGTTGCTTAGCTGACCTTAAAAATATATATATATCGGTTGAGCTGGTATTTTCACCTTTTGGCATTTGGTGTTCTCTCTGAGAAAGTAAAAAGGACAAGAGACCAGAAGAGACACGTATGCTCCTGTTTTAGAGCCTGGAGGTGAATGCACGCTGATCTATTGTATTCTGGCTCTGGCCAGGAAGGTTCTCCCCAACCCAACCATTGCATGGAGGGAAGGCCTCTGAGAGCTGGATTAGGTTTAGTTGGTAGAGGTTATGTGAGTGACGGAGGCCCTGGACTTGGGCAGCTGTTGAGTACCATACAGGTATGTCAGCGTTAGTTCAGAAGTGTAACAGCAGTCCACAATTAATCTCACACTTCTGCAAAATGTGCCTTTCATTAGCTTAGAATGGGTTAGGCCAGCTGAGGGATGCCAGCAAATGTGGAGAAAATGCAAACACCGATGTGAACTCGGCTGCAGAGAGGCTTCAGAGACATGGTCCCGCGTGGTCTGCCTAACACGCTGCAAGCTGTCACCTCCCTCCTTCATACACCTGTGTTCCCTTTGCACAACCTGCCTATTTTCTGACCTAGATCAACATAATTCACCTAATATTTAAGAACTGTTATGTGGGTATACAGAGAAAAACCTTCCTTGCACATTCTCGTTGATGGAGACACCAGACAAGGTAAACAAAATGTATGTTTACTGGCAAGTTCTAAGGAGACATGCTGGGAAGGGAGGGTGGGGAGGAAGGAATTACAGCTGTGGGTATGGCAGCCTGGAAAGAGCTCACTGAAAAGCTCATTTTGGGTTAAAGTTCAGGAAGGAGTGAGGAAGTCAGTGTGTGACAGAGATTGAACATTTTTGTTTCAGGCAGTTGAGAAAGCATGGGAACGACGTTGCTAAGATCTGTCCTTTCCTGCAGGAAGTGGAGCGTTGTAAGCAAAAATAGGACATGTACTAACATGTAAGTTCTGTACTCCATCTCCACAGACAATAATAATAACTCAAGTGTTACGTACACAGGAGATAATAATATAATAACTCAAGTGTTACACAGGAGATAATAACTCAAGGGTTACGCACAAGAAGACAGGAAATGCTAGTTGCTAACACCAGATTGCCACCCTGGGAAACGGGCTGCTTGGAAGATGAGTCGGCAAGGGAGAGTTTTGTCAGATACAGGTTTTGTTTCAAGTGAAGAATCAAAGATAAATGCACCAGTAAAACTCGCCTTCTGTTTCACGGTGTAATTAACCAATGCCCACCAAGTGCCTGTTCTGTGCCTTGAATGCTAGGCATCTAGAAGAAGCGGTGAGCAAGACAGATGTCTTGATCTCAGATGACTGCATGCAATTGTGGGGAAGAAACAGGCTAATTATAGTCATGTCGTAACTCGTTAGGGACTTGAGAGGAGGAAACATTTGAGTCTGGAGTCAAGGTCAGAATACACTGAGTTTGAAATGACCACTTCCAGAGTGTAGAATGAGGTAAGAAGGCCAAAGGGAGATGGACGGTGGAGAAATGGGCAGTGATGGGCTTTCATGAGTGACTGTTGGGTTCAGCTGCATTAATATCCTTGTAAGTCATCTTCCCGATGACTGGGTTCGCCGAGAATAGAACTGATCCATTTGGGGAGCTCAGGCATGTCCTTTTTGTCAAAGATTAGAAACAGGACAAGAAGACATTGGCCAGAGGGAAGAGAAAGCAGCGTAATGCAGACGGCTCCTAGGGATTAATGGGTTTCAGATTCAAGAAGAGTATGGGGAAGTGAGGCCGGTTGTGGGTCAGAAGGGTGTAGGCCAAGTCTTTCAAGAGAAGGAGAGGCCATTAGAGTACAAGCAGGGCCTAGAAGCAGATGCTGCAATCAGGTACGCGTGATTGGAGGTAGATGAAAGGGCTGTAGGGCTTTGAGTTTGAGGGGCAAGAGTGGAGGTGAAAGATCTGATGGGGTAGAAGAGCGTTTAGCAGATAGTAGGAGCATGCTAGCAAGTGAAATGACTACCCTGCTTTTTTTATATTAACCTTGGGTAGTTAATACAGAGATTGAGACTCCTGAACAACCCTTACCCTGAGATAGAACGGTGATGGGTCTTATGCTGGGTTTTTCTGTAAGATGCCCAGCTGGGGTGCAGAGCAGCCCAGCTGTGGAGGGGAGGGTCCTCTGAGGAGCACAGAAACCCCCGAGAGTAGATGAGGCTCAGCCAACTCTGACTTTGGCAGACCTGCTGGAAGTGTAGACCCTCTATCTACCTGTGTCCCACGTGGGTGAGAAGACAGCAAGTCTCGTGGAAAGCAGTCCGTCTGTCCTGTAAGTACTTCTGGAGTCAGCATCCCGACTAACCACAACAATAGCCCACATTCAAGCGCTTCCGACATCTCCAGCATGAGCTGATCACTTGACCTGAAATGTCTGTGTTGAAAATCCCACTAGGTAGGTGCACAGATGTGATCCGGGTATAGAGTATGTGATCACACTCAGATCGCCAACTGACTCCAGAACTTGGTCCCATGGTCCCTATTATCGTCTCTCCCTGGTTCCCATTATCTACAACCCCATACCCTCACCCCTTCTTACCCTGTCAGAATATCTTCTTGATAGTGCTTTTGCTTCCAGTGGCTCTTTGAGCAGGGGAGCACAAACACTCATGACATGGTGTTTCCATTACAACTTGGGATTAGGATAGCAGCAAGGTCTAGCTTCTAGATAGCCACATGTCTTAAGCATGGGCTGCCCAAACAAAACACCATATTCGATAGATTAAACAATAGGAATTTATTTTCTTATAATCAGGAAGTTAGAAGTCCGGTTTGAAGATTCTGGTTAAGTCAGTTTGGGAAGAGGGTTCAAAGATGGCCAGCATCTCTGTATGTGCACACAGAGCCTTCTCAGCTACGGGGAGTGAGGGGTACGTGAGGGCTTCACCCCTGTCTTCAGGAAGCTCCAGTTCCCTGAAAATGCAGCCATTCTGGGAATCAGGACCTTGACATCAGATTGGGGAGAGCATACCTATCACTCTGCCCACAATACTAAATTGTAATCCCATTGTAGTCCACTGGCTTACATATCGGCAGAGGAGATGGGAATTCGGCCACATCCTGCTGTCCCTGGGGAACCCCAGTCCCACGTAAAGAAGAACCATTGCTGCTCAGCCAGCCCAGGAAATAGGTAGAGTCATTCAGAAAGTGCTGGCACAAGGGGCTCCCTCTCACTCGGCCTGCTTTCTAGATTCCAGCTCCATGTAGGCCCAGTTATCTGAGACTGTATTCCAGAAGCATCTACTGAAAGTAGCCACAGCCATGTTCTAGAGACATGTGTTCCAGCTTGTGTCTATCTTAGCACCTTTGGCCACCTTGGTGCTATGAGGGGGTCCCAATGGCTATGCATCATTGTGGCTATTGCTGATAGTGGCTTAGGAACCCACAGGTGACTAACTTCGTAACCTATTACTCAGTCATGTTCTTCTCTGAGGGGACCAGCCGTTGCTTTTCCTTGTAGCCACAGAAGTCAGGTGAGCACATCCTGTCTGGGAGTCAGCTTCTCTCCTCAGCAGTGCTGCCTCACGTCTGTATCTCAATTTAACCATCTTTAGCATTTGATAATTCTTCAGTGGGAGCGTTGTTCAGGCCTTTACACTGGTTTAGTATGCTGCCTGACAGAGCTTGGTGATACCATACCCATTTCACAGAAGAGGCCACAGGACATAGGTTAAATAGTTCACACAAGATCATATGGCTTTTGAGAGACAAGTTGGCATGTAAAGCCAGAGGGTCAGGGCAGAGTTGGGACTGGCTCAGCACATCACCTTCAAAGCTGGCCGCTGGGGTGTAGTAGAATACCCTTCTACACAATATTCCCATCCTTCCCAGTCCCCAGTCTTGAGCATGTGATTTTGGTATGCCAGCTAGGGGCTCGTGGTTTGCTCGTCTATGCTCATGAAGTCTCTGCAGCCACATTGCCTGTGGATTAGCTGGCTTATCCTTACCAAAGGCTTGAAGATGTTTGGCTCCGTTTCCTATAATCTACAATGCTCTGGGGAGCTTGTGGAGTGGGTTGTGCTACCTAGAGCCTACCGGCTTTGTGAGCAACCCCACACCTGGAAACTTTCCTGCCACCGCCTGCCTCCTCCCTGGCTTCCTAGGATAGGGGTAGGAGGCATGGTGGAGAACCCTGCCTAGGCTGCCCGAGCCTCCTGTCCGGCCATCTGAACATGTCTAAAAGCCCTTATGAATGTTGCCGACTTCCTGTGTGTATGCATTCAGGCAGGGGCTAATGTGCTTTTCCTGCTTCAGGTTCCCATGACTCCAGCATGGCTGAGAATTAACTGGATTAATATGTCAGATTCTTCTTCAGTAAAAATGTCTCCTAAGCTC